>NC_139479.1:9076001-10276001 GCF_008360975.1 Lichenostomus cassidix | reverse complement strand
ATTGCCAAGCTGACTAATATGAGCCGTGAGTTGGCAAGAAGTAGGGGTTTAGGTGTTAGGCTGAAAGAGCACCTCATAAGTCCCACTGTTCACTTCTGTAACTCCCAAGATTTCCTTAACTTTCATCCTTCCCTTAACCACAGGTGATTTTATACCAAGTTTTTGGCACTGTGAGCAACCACTTATTTGCTGCAGTCATATTCCTCAGCTGGTGAGCAGCATTATCAGCTTATGGGGCTCATGTATGGAAATGTTACACCTTAGTTGGTCTCAGCAGGCCCATTTTTCTTGCACAGATTTATGGCACTTTCTAGCAAGTTGATACGCTTGCTCAGAGCCGAAACAAATTCCCGGTGAGCCTGAGTCAAGAAGAGGAAGATTTATTGGTTTTCAGCCTGACTGCACACGTGTGCCCAGGGGCAGCCAAAATGGGTCACAGCAGTGAAGTGCCCAAGGTGCCTGGGCTGAGCCCAGCTGGGTCCTGCTGAGGATCCCATCCAGCAGGGAGTCAATGCTTCAGCTCCACCCTGAACTAAGCTGGTAGCTGTCCTTCACTCAGGGCACCCTGGAGCAAAAGTGACTGCATGGAACATCCCAGCAGCTCTGCAGCAGCTGCTGGGCAAGGGGTGCAGGCAGCTCTTGCTGGCTGCATGTGGGTTTGGAAGCACTTGTGCTTTGTGCAGCACTCCAGGCACTGTGCCTGCTACACATCTCCAGCACAACGAGGCAGGGGATGCCCTGCTGCAGGCACCACCATGGAGTGATTCACTAGCAGCTGCAGACCTTTTTTGCATCCACACACCATTGCTTTCTCTCTTTTTCCCCATCCTAGGTGAAAAGACACGATTTTTTTTCCACTCAGCTTAGCTGTCCTCCTCCCTGGTTTCTCCTGCCCCATCACTGCAGCAGAGCAGAGCTGCCCACACAGCCCCATGGGGCTGGCAGGGGTGTGCTGAGCTCCCAAACTGCAGCAGCAAGCCCAGGGCTGGGCTGGGCAGCACTCCCTGGCTGAGAGGTATTGATCAGGAGCCCTACAGCAATGACCAACATGCACTGCCCTGAGCTGTGAAGGTCTGAGACTGTGCTGGGCAGTGGGGAGCAGAGATGTGTGACCTCATTGAAAAAGGACACTCCAACCCCTGCAGTGTTGCTGACCTGGCTAGCAGGGCCTCGGGATTTATATCTATCATCTGTCTATCTATCTATCTATCTCTCTAAAAGGTGGAACAAAGACTCTGAAGTCCAGGAGTGAATGGCAGACAAAATCAAGGAGAACTGATTTTCCCCTCTGCCCAGAAAGCAAAGGAAACACACTGACCAGTAAATACCTTGTCCTTAAAATAAGGAGGATATTTCACTGGACATACACACGGAAAACACTCCTAAGAGCCACTCAGAAACAGCAGGTTTTATTGATGGGGTGTTAGGAGTTGTAAATCGTGGTGTTGCAGGTGTGGGGGAAACGAGTGGAGCTATCCTCCCTCCTGCTTAATTGAATTCCATGGAGTCATCACTGGGGGCTGCTGTGCTTTGTGGATTGTACAATCTTCAGGCAAGACTTCAGTACAGCAAGGCACACACTGACTCACTCATGTAGGAGTGAATCCAGAGTCACTCGAGTCTGGGAGAGGAGATGTGGGATGTGTATTTATTTCCTCAAGTGAATGAAATCAGGGAATTCCCACCTTCTCCTTCACTGTATTATCAAAATCATAGGCAAACATATGCTGTTTTTGCCTTTGTATTTTATTATTTTTCATCACATAATTTCCATCACCAAAAGGTAGCTCAAAGACAGCATTATGACACAGCAGAGTGGAGTCTGGGTATCAAAGCCTACACATTTCCTAGATAAGGGAGAAGTGTGATCAGCCTCTCTGATGGGAATACACACTTCCCAAAGCACCAAACAGGGTTTTCATAACATTAGGCCTGGTGGCAAGGAGACTGTCAAGTGTTGACTGAGTCAATGTGGTCTGATGATCCTGTCAGGGATGAGGCAGGAAGCATGGGGCTGGCTAACCCCAAAAGCCTGGGGAGCACGGGAGGTTCTCAGCTTCCACAGGGGAGAAAAACCCAAACCAGGGAGAGCTGAGGCACTGAGGTGCTGCCCACAGAGGGTTTGGGCAGTGGCAGCAGGGTAAGGATTGCTGGGCACATGTGCTGGGTGAGGGCTGAACCTCCACAAAAACTCCTGCACCTTTTATAACATAATTGCGTGCTTTATTGATATACACAGTAAAGCAGTATATAATACAATAGTAAGGCATATATTTGGTGAAATTTGGTATGTTGTGAAAAAATGCAGTAAAACAGAAGTTTATAAAAATAATTAGTAAATGTTACAGTGTTGGTGTTAAAACACAATATATTATGATATCCAAGTAATAAACCAGTACTGAGTAACGATGAAATAACATGCCATATGGTATTTATGTATTCAACTACACTGATTATGTTTTACAGTTTAATACTTTGTCATTATAAGGAATATGAAATAATTCCCAAATTATGCTTAAAAAAGCAGCAATAAAGCTTTCAACTTTTTAAATACTTTTTGACAGACTCACTCCAAAACTAAGATCTAGAAAGTAAAACAAACAAAACAAAACCCTGATGAAAACAATCGTGCAATCTGTTTTTTCCTCCATAATTTTTCTGAAGAGAAGGTTTAACGTATAAGGGGGGGTGGGGAAAGAAGAAACCCATCTCTTTCTCAAACTGCAATTTAAACCTTCTGATAAAAAAGGCCATGAGAAATAGTGAGGGTTCCTATTGTAATCAAGTGTTAAAAAAGCTCTTTATTAGGAAAGCAGAGGTTTGGGGGGATTGTACTTGTTTTTGTAAATGATTTACGTTGTCATTACTTAAACAATGAGACCTGGTCACACAATGGACACGTGGTGATGATGTAACATTGTCATACGTAATTGTCAGGAACACCACAAAACCAAAGTGAGGTAGAAATAGCATGACTAGCCATGTTCAATGTTAACTAGCATTCAAAATAAAATCTTTCCCAAGTTTAATTACACTTCATACAAGAAGAGGTAACAGATTTTTTACTCTTGCAATATAAAGTCAGATGGTTGTGTTTCTATGTATTTTAAGGTAAAATAAAAAGCTGGTTAAGAAAATGAAGTGGTAAAGCTTTTGCTGACAGCACCTCATACCCAAACCTCTCTCTCACGAGCTGCAGTCAAGCTGGCTAATCTATTTCTCTATCAGCTCCTCTCTTTCTCACGTTATTGTTAATTGTGCAGGGTTACTTGTACAGAGAAATGGGGGAGGAGAAAGGAGCAGGGCCTTTGTTTTGGTGATAAATATTCTTGGAGCAGTGTGACTACCTTCACCTGATCACCATTTGAGGCAAGAACAGCAGTAACTCTTGCACAGCCTTTCCCAGAGGTGGCTTGGCTGCTGCAGCAGGCTGAGACACCTGCAGTGGAGAGCTCTGGGTTCCTCCTGCAGAGCTCGAGGAGCTTGGTGCTCATCACCAGCCCTGGAGCTGCACAGTGCTCTGTGGTAACCTGCTGGTGCTTCGGGTCAGAAGCTGAGCCCACAGGGGGCTGGGAGCATCTCCCTCTCTTCTCTCCTCTGCAGCAAAGGTGACACAGGTGGTGGCAGAGGGGATGAGCTGTCCCCAGCCCTGCTGAGCCACCAAGCCCCAGGGTTCAAGCCATAAGGCAATGTCTACATTCCTTTACTAATAGTATCCAGGAATTTAGTCAGCAGAGGAAACACTGGCACACAGGATGGTCATTAAATTCTTTTCTTTCCTTCCTTCTTATTTTTCCTTTTTTTTTAATTAATTTTTTTTTGCAGGCTCTGTCATGTAATGTGCTCTTTCATTTAATTATTGCAAACTAGCTGTGTAATTGCTAGTTGCTGTCCAAAACCAGGACAGTAAGTCATGTAATTCTTAATTTTATTGGAAAGATACAGCATAACTACCTTCATTGGAAGTTCAGTTTTTTTGGTTATTTTTTCTAAGCCAGCCCTAGTCAGACAAAACCAGTGAGAAATGTAAGGTGGCCGTTTTGGTGTCACTGCAGGAAATACTTATTTTTTTTTTCTTTTTGATAGGCAAGGAAAAGAACTCAGGACATGAATCTCTCTGATGCAGTTACAGAGCTGAAATGAAACTAAACGAATGCACTGCCTCAGTATATTTTTTTGTGGTTTTTTTTAAGGGGGTTTCTATAAACAATTATTTTTATAAAGCACACTTTAGTTTACAATCTTTCATTATAACTGTTATAAATTTTTTTTTAAACAACCCAAAATGCGTTCCATATAAAGAAATGGCAAGTTATTTAGCTATCAAGATTTTACATGTAGTTTTCTTATAATTTTTGTACAATTGCATAGACGTGTAAAACCTGCCATTGTTAACAAAACAGTAACAGACTTAGGAAACTACTGAAATCTACAGTATAGTACCACTACCCTTCACAAAAATATAGATTTGTTTTCTTGTAAACTCTTACAGTCTAATCCTCTTTGTAGTATGAATATTATAAAAACCATGCGGAACGCCTGAAGTTGTAAAACACATCTTGCTAGTCTAACACCTTGTCGTCAGTCATCACGGTCACTAAGGTTTCCATCGCTCTTCCCAGGTCGTCTGCCATGTGGAAAAGGCTCCCTACATTGTGGCCTGAAAAAGAAAGTCAGAGAGGAAATTAAGCAAAGAGGAAGTGGCAGCATGTTGGTAGGGAAACTTTACAGATCCATCGCTCTCTGTGCGCTGCTCGCTGCCATCCCCAGAGGAAACTTCCAGGAGTCTCCTGGATGAGTCCAACAGGTTGTCATTAATAAAAGTTATTAATGCAAGTGTGCAGAACACTTTAACAGCAATACTGGCTTGAATGGCTATGGGAAACCATGCTGTCAATAAGCCATCAGCCCCCCGTGGTGATGAAGCTTCATCATGATCAATGTTCACCAAAAGCAACAATCAAGTCCACTGACATCACAGAAAAGCTTCTGACTGATGCTGCAAGTGTTTGAGCATTCAGTGTTCTACCAAGGAGAAAAAGAGAAACAAACAGATCAGGAGTAATTAACTAAATCATTAAAGCCAAGAGGTCCCAGCAGGATACCTGCAAAGATAGATATAACGATGACCAAACTAAGCAGCTCAGTTCATTCAATAATTTTAAAAATATCCTTTCTTTTTTGGACAGCAGTCCAGCAGAAACAAAGATACCACAATTATCAGCTAACTACCATGCAGTGGTGCATTTCTCCTAACCCATAAGCACTCTGAAGTCTTAAAATGGTATAACCACAACCTCCCACACAGAAGTAATGAATAAACACAGGGTACAATTCTGGAGATGAAACCTGCAACTTCTCATGCTCATGTCACCAGTGCAGCTAATGGTGATAGGCATAAGAAATGGTACCATCTTCAATTGGAGACCAAACAGACTTGAGGATGGGGAGACTGAATTGCCAAAACCTGCCATTTTAGCTCCTCTCTTACAAGCCCTGTGTGAGATTTGCAGACCTCTATGACTGTCTCAAATACCTTCTGGCACCTCAAATGACAGAGACATCACGGTTTAAACAGCTGAACCTTATCTGGAGTCTCCCTCCTAAAAAGATATGACTGAAGAGGGAAAATGACCGAGATCTAGGCATCCTACAAGATGAGCATCCAAACCAAGGACTGAGTGTTGCAAGGACAAGGAGGAATGAGCAGACAGAAGGTCTTAAAACAAGCAGAAGGAAATTATACTCCACACAGCACATAACTGTATTACTGAACTCATCGCCACAGGCTGATGTTGAGGCCAAACACATAAATGAGTTAAAGAGGAGTTAGAAAATAATTGCTGAAGGAAGATTTATTTAGATGCAAAGAAGTGCATGTGACCTCCAGCTCAAGAAGACTCCATGCTGCAGAGTGCCAGCAACTGAACATTTGTAACAGGTGAAGTATTACTTAATAAAATTGTAAGTCACCCTGGCCTGAGGGGGTTTGATTTACTCTCTGGGAGCACTTGTGATAGAATATTTGTCTGGAAAAACACAGGAAGTGCAATGCCATCTGCCCACAACTCTGGTTCTCAGAAATGCTTTGCTTTAGTCTGGATGCTGAGTCCTCACCATGGTCCTTGAGAAAGGAGCACCCAGATGAATGAAGGACATGAGCAGGGTATCAAGGACGTACCTTTCATGCAGTCCCTACCTGTAATATGCTGGAGCCTGACTGTTACCATTGTACACCTACAGGAATGAACCTTCCCTGTGGGAAAAATCAGGACTCACTGTGCTCTTCCCAATGCTCATAATTTGTGGTACTTACACACTACTGACCTTTCTACAGTAAGAGTCTGGAGTGACCTTAGCTCAGCAGCTTTCATGGAACAGAAAAAAATTATCTTAGAACTATTCAGAGAACCACAGGACACTTTAGATTGGAAGGGATCTTAAGAACCTTCAAGTTCTAACCTCTCTGCCATGGGCAGGGATGCCACTCACTATCCCAGGTTGCTCAGAGCTCCATCCAAACCAGCCTCGAACACTTCCAGGGATGGGGCATCCACAACTTCTCTGGGCAACCTGTGCCAGTGCCTCACCACCCTCTGAGTAAAGAATTACTTCCTAACATCCGATCTAAACCTCCTCTTTTTCAGTTTAAAACCATTGCCCCTTGTCCTGTCACTATGTGCTCACATAAAAGTCCCTCTCCCTCACTCTTATAACCCCCTTAAGGTACTGGAAGGTCTTCCCAAAGCCTTCTTTTCTCCAGGATGAACAACCTCAGGAGCTTTTTTCTTCTGGAGAACTACTACCACCTTCTACATTCACCTACTAGTTTTTTAAAGCTGTTAGATTTTTTTTTCCTAAATTCAGCATTCATTACACACAACTAGGCTGGATCTAAATGAGAACTATTCAAGAAACTGCCCATTCGGCAGTGAGCTGTGCTGTGACACAGCTTGCCAGATAGCAATACAAAAAAATACTTGGTTTTGGTATCTGGTGACAGTTTGCTAACTGCACTAATGTGCAAAGAAACAGATGCATCAATCAGCAATTTCATCCATAAATCACAAATGTGTAGCCATCCTATTCATCTGAAGCAAAACCTTGTAATCTGCTCATCAGCATGACAAGTAACTGCGTATGAAAGATTCCTGCCAAGTTTTGGTCAAAACACAGTATATTTTACAGTAAATGTGTCCTACCACATTTATTTTAGAGGTAAGTGATAATCTCTGTCACTGGCATAATGCAGACTGAGATCAATTCAGCAATTTACACAATCACAAGTGAAAATCTGACGAAGCCATATGAAATCAAGAATACATGGGAGATGCTTGTGCAAACAGAAGCACTGGGCTGCTCTACTTACCTGAAACTCTGACACAGTTTTATGGGAATAACCCTGGAATAACCAGAGTGATGCTGTGCCTGGGTAGCCACCCATGAGAGGCTGCCTGTGGGGGTCATAGCCTGTCTTTCAGATTTTTTGTGATCTGATTTTTCTAGAAAACTCCAGGACTCTTCAGGATTTCAACACTGCTCATGCCCAGGAAGACTGAGCACCCTTTTGTGGGCTTAGAACAACCCAAACTCCTAAGCTGCATCCTCAGAAATTAATACTATTTTGTTCTGTCATAAAAAGGGCAAGGTCTAGAAAGAATAGTTTCAACGAAAAACACAGACAAAAACTTTCAGACATATGCCACAGGTATAAACTGTTACATTTGCAGGCAATTAGAAGTCCTTAAGGATCCACAAATCCCATGGAACTTTTTAATACCTAAAAATTACAGAAATGTCTGATAGTATTTTTTTTCTTTCTCTTCTAATTAATACCATGGTTTTGAAACAACCATGCTTCCAATCTGATCTCCCTCCTCAAAAGCTGCACAGATGCAAGCTGCAGTGATTGAGGAGATACAGCTCCCTCTCCCCCACGACATCCCCACTCTCTCCAGCACAGGTCTTAATTTCCTCTGCATAAAAACTGAACAATCGTGTGTTCTCCAGAGCTGTCTGGGTTTAGAGCTCAGAGCAGGACCATAAAGCACTGCTGACTGCAGTTTGTGTTGACAGCTGGACTGTAAATGCAGCAGCAGGGGGACCTTGGTGTCTGGGACAGCTTTGGGATGGCAGGACAGGCCAGAGGAGCAGGGGGTGGCTGTGCTCCAGCCACACAAGTGGTGGACTCTCAGCTGGGTGTCACTGCACTGCCAGCAGCATTTTTGCCTTTCTTGGATGAAAGTAACAGCCAGGTCAACCTAGACTGCAAAGAGCTGAGAACAAAAGACATGATGATTTCCTGGTACTGTTTGTGCAATGAGTGCACCCCTTTCTGTAATGTCTGTACCTAAATTAGTGCTCAAGTTCACTGCTTCCATAGGGCTCTGCTGCTTCCATGGAATGCTGCTCACTTGCCCTCTCTAGTTCTGAAATGTAGGACACTGGAATTTTTAATTAAGAAGCAAATGAGAGAAATACTGTCCTAGAAGCACTTTAAAAAATACAGATCAGAACTTTCCATTATCATTCGTATTTCTAAAGTAACGTCATCAAAGAAGGCATTAATTCCATTCTTTTTTTTTTTTTTTTTAATGAAGCTGAAAAAGTCTTCTCCATGCTTGAGGCACTGAAAGGTTGAAAAATGCTGTTGTACAAGAAAAAAACTAGCACACACTTTGAAATGCAGCAATAAAGCTCAAAATGGACATGGACAGTATTAACTTCAACTTACAAAATCCACAGCTGCCATTTGCTTGGAAAGCAGAAGACACCTATTTCTGCAGACACTAACTACATCACTTCTGGTCACATAGAGAATGATGTGTTTCACACCTGCTGAATTTGCTTTAGAGACTCTGATGGAATTAAGGCCCATGGGTGTGGGCACAGGAACAGAATACCAATCTTATTCTACAGCTTGTCAGAGAAATAACTGTGGAGCATTCAGACTTGAAAGAGTGAATAGAAAGTAAATTGAGAAATCCCTACACAATGCAGGGCCTTCTCTAGCAGAAGAGATTTCTAACCCTTTCCTGACTGAGTCATGCCACAAAATCCATGGGATTACACACAAAGACAATACCTAATGTGAGTAATGGGGTCAAAACCTGGCCAGGTGGGTTCTACACCACATGATCTGCCTTTGCACAAATAGACTCACACCTAAAACAAAAGTTGTTCTATATCTTAGCTCATACACTTCATAAGCAGGTGGACAATTGCATTTTATATTCAGCTCTGCAAGTTACCAAGGCTCCTCTGAAATCACCAGCAAACATAAATTCAGCCAGAGAGTGATTCATTGAAATCAACTTTTTAGGGTTAGGCTGCCAGAATCTGATCAGGTAGAACTTGCCAGTATTTCTTTGTTTTGTTTTGTAAATTACTTGTATCAAGTATGCTCTCTGCAGAAGAAGATTTTTTTGAGTAATATGCATAAATATGAATGAGCATAGTGGAAATCAATGACTTGTTTTGCTGAAAGAGAGAACAATTCTCAGAGTGTATGAGCTGAGAACAAGCAGGGCTGAATGTGAAGCATTTTCCATAAAATTTCTGGACTGGTACAGTCTGCTGATGCCATTTCAAGCACCCTTTTTTGATCCATATGAGAGGACCTGCCATTTGAGGACAGACTTAAATCTCCACTGAAGATCTCATCCCTTGGAGCAGCTAAACCTGTCCCAGCACCAGTGCAGAGAACCTCTGTATTTCAAGGCACCACATCAGGACAAATCCTGGCTTTGCCAGGATAGCCTGGCAGTGCCTGGGGGTTCCCAGCAGCTCTGCTAAGAACCCCAGAGCCCTGTGTGTCCATGAGCTCTCTCTCTGCACCAGCAGAGCTTTGCAAACCGCGTTACCCTTCAATTCCTGCCTCATCCACACCGACCGTCTTCTGTGAGGAAAAGGTCATTTCACAGCTACTGCAGCTGCACTCAGGCAGACTCTGAATATTTTATCTTTAATAATAATTTTCACTAGGAATTCATCTTTCAAACGCTGTATATGGTTGGCGAATGAAGAGAGGCTTCACAGAGGAAAAATCAAGGCTCTCTGGAAATGCTTTCAAAGGAGCTGTGACAACACAGTGCAAAACGTTTTCCCCCATTAATGAGCAGCGACACACCAATTCCAAAACCTATTTTGCATCAAACCAACCATGTCCGAAGTGCACAGTGAAAACCACGGCCCATTTGCATTGCTGAACACAACACTGTGGAGCTGGTGAATGTTAGTAGCATTCTTCATTCTGCAATAGTACATCAGGAAATTAAAACACCTGAATCTCTTATACCTCTCAACTCTCACTGTTCTAAGGAAATATAAAAGAACTATTTAATCACTGGAGATGATGGTTGGTGTGTTGGCACGTGTGTGTAAATACAGCTGTGAGTTTGTAAGCAGAACAGCAAGAGACCCAAGTCTCCCTGTTGTGCTTACACACAAGAGCAACAGAACACAAGTCAATGACTGCAGCATATTTACTGACAACATTTATCATTCAGAGGCTTAATTTCAATGTATTATTTTCTCCTCCCCATTTTCCACCTGATTTTCCACCTCTGGGAGGATGTAAGAAAATGCAGATCCCTGAGCTGACATTGTTTCCACTGAAAGTTGAGAGGTACACCACTGTTACAGCACACATGGGGAATGCACTCAGCAAAACCAAACAAAACCCAAAGCAAAATAAAACCACCCCCACCCTTCACCAAACCCAAGCAACCCCGTGCTGTGTCGCACGCATGCTGGGCACAGAAAGCAAGCTGTGACAAACAGAAGCCATGGCAGTGAGCCTGCGTCTCACTAACCTCTCTCACTGGCTTTCCAGGGGCATTTCTTCCTTTAGGAACAGAGAGAGGAAGTGAAATAAATATCAGAAAGAAAGGGAAAAAAACCACACATGAATATATATTTTATACTGTAAGAGACACTTCAATTTCCATTTAGAAATCTAATATTAAAAAAATGCATTTCTGCTTAAACAAAGACCGAATGTGCAGGGAAATCCACTGATGATTCTGAGCTGATTTACTCAACAACAGTTCTGTAACCTGTGGCTTGGTTTAACATCTGAAAAACACTTGAGAAAACTACTAGCACCAACTTACACACCTTTCACTAAGAATAAGGACAGCAGAAAACATCTGAACTCACTTTCTGAGCATCCTAATTTCCACAATTTGAGTACTTCTCGCAATCAGTGTAAGTGGTAAAAATGCTTTCCCCCAACATAAAATTAATTTATCCAGACACTTTACATTGTATTATGGCCTTCACACATTGAGGTATGCATTGACATCCATGCTTAGGTGTACACACATATTTCACACCTAGAGAAGTACACTGGAATGCAACATGCTCACATTCAGGATAAATATATTTCAAAATACGTTTGCAACATGCTGACCTGCAAGCATGATAAAACTGAGGGGGCAGAGGGAGAAACAGAGAAAAAAAAGTTCAAGTAAAAAGGGAAAAAAGAGAAAGTATCTCATCATGTTCAAATACTACCAAAATGGAGTCAGTAATGGGTTTAGCTGAAAAGAAGTTCCTAACAAGCCTTCACAGAAGCCACACTTTGATCATGCTGATTTTTCTCCAACACTTCTCATAGCGTATTTGTTTTTAAAAAAGGAAAGCCAGGTGTTAGTCAACAGCAGAAACACTGCCCTGCCCTCCCTCCCACCACACAGCCACTAACAATCAGATGCTCGCTGTCTCCAGAAGCAGTGTCCCACTGTCACTGTCACACTGCTGCCAGCACTGGCATGGCCAGGCTTGCAGTACTAGGTGAGAAAGTCACTGCAGCAGATGCCATTCAAGAAAGAGGATGATCTTTGCCCCAGAGCTGCTGTAAACGATGTAATTTTAAATGATGTATGGGACATCAGGGAGAGAGACAGACACATACAGAGAACACAGCAGTCAGCATAACAGTAACCTAATTGCTGCCGAGTTTTGCTCTATGGCAGCCTGCAGGAGAAGGGAAGAGAGGCAATAAACAGCTTTATGGGTATTTTACAAGTTGCAGAACAAGGGCCAAGAGCAGAGCAAGGCTGAGCAGAGGCAGTACAGGAGAGGAGGAGAGGGCAGAGGGAGGAATGGCATCACTGACCAGCATGGGCTTGAGCCATGGCTCCCACAAACTCCAGGCAATGGAAAGGGCTGGGGCAGCCTCTAAGACCTGGACAGCCAAGGCCACCATTTACTGAACAGAGCAAGTTTTAGTCCCTTCCTGCCCCTCTCCGTCTCCCCAGCTGCACACTTCCTATTAGAAGTAATAACAATAGGTTTGACAACAACATGCTGTACATGTGGGTTTTTATTCTGCTCCTAAGCGAAACCTTGACTGCAGTGGTGTCTGTACCAGGAGAGGTGTCACTTCAGTTCTAAGGACTCCACCCCCAGGCCTGCCTAACCTTCTAGGACTTACACGTGTGTCTACACAGCCTGAGACCTCCTCTGGCACTTTTATCAGGAGTCACAAATTCCCTAAAACATGCCTTCCAAAAAGGGAGATGAGAATCTCTCACCAATATAAATCACATAACACAAAAACCTTGGAAAGGAAGATACAAAATCTATTGCAGCCTTTGGTCATTTTCTGAGGAAGAGCCCCAGGGTTTAGGTCAGCAGGTGGTCAACTTAAGGACTCCAGGAACTGCAGCATTGTACAGCCTGGTTTGAAGGAGCCCTGGGGCAGGAATGGGACCCAGCAAGAGACTAGCTTGGGTCCACAGTTTAGCTTGGGTCAAGAAGAGGAAAGGAACTGTCTACAAGCAAAATATGGAGGTCTTAAGAAATGCTTGTTAAGAACAAGCACCTACAACTGCAGCTACTCTGTTTAATTTAAATCTACATGAGACAGGCTGGATTTGTTTGAAAATGAATGCATTTGAAGGTAACTGGGGTAGCTCAGCACCACACAAAACAGCTGGTGAAGACAGTCTGTGGTGAGTAATCAGCCCTAGAATTTGTTAAATGCAATGAAGATCCATGCTACTACAGCAACAGCTAATTTCTTCTGGAGGAAGATTAAAAAGGGTTTAATGGATTTTACGTTATTTTCTTCTTTGCATATGAATGAATGCATGTTTCTAAGTTTTAAGGCAAGGAGTATGATTTGGCATAAATTGCAGAGGAAGAAGATTGTCTGTATTGCTGCAGTTCTGAAAATTTGTGTTCTGTAAGGCATCAAAATACTGATACGCAATCCGTGGGTGCCTAATTATCTATTATTCCCACTCAAATCAACATTTCCTGCCCTTACATAATAGAAGAGTTTTTTGGTTTGGTTTTTTTTTTTTTTTTGAAAGCTATATGGCATTGTATCACAGGCAAAGGTATACAGCAAGTGACCACAGCAAACCTGACAGCAGAGGCACCAAAAAAAACCTGCATGCCAGAGTCTTTCAAAACAGAAAGCACAAAGCAACTACTGCACTGCCCCTCTCACTGAGCTCAGGAAAGGGACAGGCTGCACAGAAAGGAGATCTTGATCTGCACACAGGCTTTTTTCTCAAAACAAAAAAAAAATTCCTTGACGTTTTGTTAATATCGTTACCATATTCTCAGTTTACATCAGAACTGGGCATTATAAAACAGGGAAAACTTAGTCCTCCCCACCACTATCCCATCTGCAGAGAAGCTCAGGCAGATCAATTTTGTTGTGCCAAAGGGGAGCAGTAAGGGATCTCAGTCACCTGGGCTCTCTGTGGTGGCATGCAGGACCACAGCAGAGAAGGTGACACAATCCAGGAGACACTACAGCATCTCAACTGGAAGAGTATTTCCAGAATACCCCACAGTTCAGTATCTCCAGGGCACTCTTCCACTGTCTCAGTAAAGTGTGAAAAGAGAAGCCTGCATCATAAGATTTTTTGCTGTCAGAATAAGAGAAACTGAATTATTTGCAGTGTTGTATGTTGTTAGTTCCAGTTAGGACATTAGTCCCATTCATGACAGAGCCTGGCTGATGCACAAGTGAGAGGAGAAAATGTCACTGGTGCATTTTAATGTGACTGAGATAAAAATAAAACTCCTAAAAACTACAAAAGGGTGATATTCTTAGTGACTCTGAGGTCTTGTAATTTCACTGCACCACACCACAAATGTGTTAAGCAATACTATGCAAAATTGTGAGGAGCAGTCTCCATCCAAATGTTTTCACATTATGTCACAGCCTCTTAGCTCTTTCAAGCCATCACAGTCTCATTTCTAACCAGTTTTGGCTGCCACTTCTTCATTATCTCCCAGCAGGGGCCCAGCATTGCAAATTTGTGAAGCTCTCACCAGCTTCAGTTAGTTCAAGAACTTCTGCCCCTAAATTCCTCTCGGAGCTTCACTCACAGAAAGAATTTGCCATGAAACCATAACTGCAAAACTCAGCCTGGTCCACCTCGAGATCCACCTGAAGTGGTGCAACTTGTTCATCCTCAGTGCTGCAGGAGAGATGAATTTGGCTTTGAAAATACTGGCCTGCCAATCTTACTTTCTAACTGTGAACCAATTCCCTAGAGATTTAGTAGTTTGGGCACAAATAAGGTGTGAAAATGTTTTCCTCTGAGGCCCGTTATTGAGCAGGGTCAAATAAACCACTGAGGTGGCATTTAATGGTAGATTTCCACTAAATGTCAGACCTCTGGCTTTGACATCTGTTTTGAGTTAGCACAGCAGCTGTTTGAAGCAGCTGCAGCAGTTGTGAATTTGCTGGGAGCAGCAAAGTAAAAGAGGAGTGGATGGGAAACCTTTTAGATTAAAAGGAAAGAAAAATTCCTTAAGGACAGCAATCATCAGGTATTCAGCAGAATTTGTCTCTCCAGAAATGAAACAGCTTTCGGCACCAACAGCCAGCTGTGCAAGGAGCAGGGAAGTCCTGATCTCCTTAGGAAATGCCAAGAACTGCATAAAAAAGGTTAAACTGAAGAAACAAACAACTGAAAAACGCTATAAAAGGTATAAGGTACACAAGTTATTGCATCTGAGGTCTGCAGGTCTATGACCCAATCTGTTTTACACTTGCTTCTCTAAAGTACATTCAAAATTCTATGAAGCCTTGATGCCCTTTTTGAAGCAACTTGCTGCAGCAAAAGCTTGAAAAATATAATAATCATTAGTAATCTATCTTCAGGTGAGTGACAATTACTACTGCATTTTACTGCTTTGTTTTAGAAGTCCAAAATAAGAGCCACTACTTGCTTTAGTAAACTATTTCCCAACCTGAGCAAGTCTTACACTTCAGGTGCTTTTGACAATATTTAAGCTAAATATGTCTGCGATGCTCAACTACACATCTGTGCACCCAAGCACAGAAACTCAGTTCTTTTCTCTCTTCACTGCTTGTTCAGCTCAGAACTCTTCTCACAATGAAAGCCTCCAAAGTTCAGTTTGCTTTTGTCATATTGTTCTGGACACCTCCAAGTTGTTGTTATTCTAATGGCAGTAGGACACCCAGAATTATGTCCCTGATTCAAAAGGCCTGCCACTCCTTATGCTGTGACATGCTGAGACTTAGCTTGAAATTTAACGTTTTTTTTTTACAGGCCACAAAGAAAACGTATTTCATAGAATCATAAGGCTGGAAAGGACTTTCACGATCATTGAGTCCAACTGTTAACCCAGCACTGCCAAGCCTCCCATAAACCAAGTCCCCAGGTGTCACACCTGCATGCCTTTGAAATACTTCCATGGTTGTTGACTCAAACACTTCCCTGGGCAGCCTGTTCCAAAGCTTGACCAGCCTTTTCCTGAAGAAATTTTCCCTAATATCCAGTCTAAACCTCTTCTGACACAACTTAAGGCCATTTTGCCCTGTCCTACTGCTTGATACTTGTGAGAACAGGCCAACCCCCACCTTGCTTCAACCTCCTTCTGGGGAGTTGCAGAGTGTTAAGTTCTCCCCTAAGCCTCCTTTTCTCCAGAGCAAACAACCCCAGCTCCCTCAGCTCTTGTATCACAACCAATTTCTGAATGGCAGACTGGGATGACTGTGTTTCTGGTATCTGACAATTTTTTAATTCTACTAAGTAAGAATCAATATAAGAAAATGTATTGCTTATAGATCTGTGCTATTGCTTGTTTGGGTTTATTCACTTGCACTACGCCTGACTCTTTACACTCTGCCCTCTTGTCAGGCTGCTTTGCCAAACTGCTCTCACCCTTCTGCAACTGCACTTTGATCTTCTGTTATAGATTAGAGATCTGAGATACAGATTTGCATTTCTCTACAGCAAAAAGATTCCTGATTCAGTAGTTTGTTGAGACCAAACAACTCTGCTTCCTTTCCTTCCCCCTGCAGTCTTGAAAATTTTACATCAGATCCCTGATGCCTGTGGAATCTGACAGACCACAGCATCTTTCATGGCACAGTGAAAATCTACACGAGGCTGCAGCAGGTCAGATGTTGGATGTAAGCTTTGTGTATGCAGGTGTTAGTTGAATATAACTGAATTGTTAAATTGGGAATAGAAGAAAATTTCAGTAACAGAAGTTTATATGAAGTCTCAGTAGCCTTTATCAACCAAAGAATGGAACTCCATTTGCCCTGTCTGTTGGACAAACTGTTTCTTACAGAGAGCCTGACCATTCCTACACCTCAGTCAAAAGGAATTACACTAACCTGGCATTCATGCAAATAAATCAAAAGATATATGAAGAACAGAGAAACCTAATTGAGGTCCTAATCTCTTTAGCCGAAACCTGGTACAATTCCCAAAAAACAGAACCAGTTTCTCTCCCAGCTGGGCTAATCTTTTAGTGTAGCACAAGAAAGGGGAAGAGGCAGATTCTGGCTCAGCCTGGCAGTGCCTTGGCCAAGTGCTGAAGGAAAAGTCCTGTGGGAAGCTTGGCTCTGCCTGCTGGGCTCTGCCTGCTGGGCTCTGCCTGTTCCTGGCTGCTGCACCAGGAGCTCCTGTCATGGCCTGGCTGAGGGGCACTCCTGTCAAAGGCTGTGTCCCCTCCTCACTCACTGCCCTCCACCCAGATAGACAGTATTTTTGTTCTCCATGGCTGCTAGTCAAACAGGGAAGTAGATAAACTCCAATACCTCCTGCGGATGCTTGTGATCATCTACTACATTTTCAACACAGTTACTGAATGGAGAAACAAAATTAGGGAATATATTCTTTCTCTCTAGCTAAATGACCACATTTTGCATCATGAGAATGAAAATCTGAAGCTACAGCTTAGTTTACAAAATTAAAATATTATCTGATCTTATCAATTTCACTTTTTTTTCCTACTACATTTTGTATTCTCTCAGATTGGTTCATGAAGCTTTGTATTTTTCACTAAGATAAAAAACCCTTTCCCATTGTCAGTGAGCAGAAGGTTATGTTTAACAGAGTGACCTCTACCTACTTATTCTACACAGGAAACGAACCACTCTATTTCAAATATCTCATTAAATTTTGTTTCATAAATTGCTCCCATTTCACTGAAAACTAAGCTTGTTTTTAAAAGAAACACTGCCAGTGTCATCAGCTATGACTATAAATTAGTATCACATTTGGTGAGTATTTTTACACATGGGATATCTACATCTAGACACATGTGACAATGCAAGATCTATGTACAACATATTTGCACAAATGATGATCACTGATAAAACACTGTCATAATCTTGTGTACACAGCAACTTTAAAAATCAGTCAATTTTTATCTACATAGCAATATTAGAAAGATTTTTCATTTGTTGTCTCTCATAATAATTACCTAGGCAAAATGAAGGTTGGACATATGACTTTTTGGCATAATGTTGAGGTGGAGCTTAGTGCAGTTTACAATTCATTATATTAGACTTTATTCAATGATATATTTCTAAATCCATCTTTTGATCTGTAGCATGAGATCTTATACAGTTTATATTGATTTTTTCCCCACTGCTCACAGATGATGTCTGGTGAGAGCTGAACTTGCTTCGAAACCAAAGGATGGAGAAAACTGAACTCCACTGAAAGTTTAGTACAATGGTTAATGCATTTACCTCCTAAAGAAGCAGCCCTGGGTGATGTGTGAAACCTGTGCAAGGGCCCTGCAGGCAGTCCATGCCCCCTGAAATCCACTTATCATGCTGGCAATACCAAGACTTTCTCTTGCCAAGAGGTTCATGTCCAAGCCTCCTTGCACAGCAACAGCCAATATCCCAAACTTCCCATCTCCTGCTAGGGAACCTAAGCCATTTTTCTTGGCAGCAGAGTATTTTCTTCTGGGCTCAGAAAAGAACTTAAATGAAAAAAAGGCTGAACAAGTAAATCCCAGTAATACAAATGCTTATTTTTAGCAAACAACAGGAATGAGCAAAATGGAAACACTGAAAGAACTGCTGTGGCTGTATGAACAAGTGCAGCCTATGCTGCACAAACAAGCATCCCACTTGTTTTTCCTCCATCCCTCTCGACCCGAGGGCTACATGGCTGAGAACTTTGGCTTAGAACTTTAATAATATTTCAAAACACATTCTTGGAGAAAGATGAGGCAGAAAAAAATGCGCTAAGACATGTACTAAAAAATAAATCATCAAGGGGATCAAACAAAAAGGAGGAAAGCTGTGAGAAAAGGAACATGGCAAAAGGGAAGCAAAGAAAATGCTTGGGGAAGAAAGAGTCTCACAAAGATGTTGTTTCATCCACATAGCTAGCAAGGGCTACCTGTGGAGGTAGCTTAAGGTAAGGAGGAACAGGCTGCTTCTCCACTCTAAACAAGACAGGTTTCTCTACAGCTATTGTTAAAATGAAAACAAAGAGCAGCAAAAAATCCTGATACCAAAACACAACCCCCTGAAAACATCAAGGAACAGAGAGCACTTTTATCTTCTTCCCTCTCTTCTGCCACAGGCAGCAGCGCTCACCTCTGGAGCTGGGGAAGGAGTTGTTCAGCTGCTCCATCACTTCCTCCAAACCTGTGCTTGTGTCCTGGGGAGGGCTGAGCAGCTCATCCTCGCCTGCAAAGCAAATCCACACCACTGCATGAGAGCCTGTGCTGAAGTTTGTATTGCTCAACTCCTCCTCCAAGCTCAGACTGTTCACTCAGACACATTTTCTGCTTAGTACACAATAAAAATTCCAAAGGTGAATTTTGTTGACTGTTACTGTTCCTTTTCTTTGTAAGGATCTAAGTGCAATTAAATGATGAACTTGAGACAATTAACACTATTTTAATTAGTAAAAAGGGCTTTAAGAAATAATCCACTCTTGTAAAAGAAGTAGGGTAAAATGTCTGCTAGGAACATCTAGTTCCACAAATGACACTCGTCGTTTCAGCCTCTCTTATTCTATTAATGGAAAAAGAAATTGCTGTTGTGAGTGCTGCTGTTGAGCAGCTTTCTAATAGTGCTGGGTTCATGTTGGCACTGCTTTGCCTAGCTGTGCAAATCAGTAGAAACCCAGATTCTCATCTGCATCAGTATTAATATTTCTGACAGTTTAATTGCATCAGATTGGCACTCCAAGAACACTCAATTGTACTGTAAAAGGGTTTAGCAGCAGTTTAATAAAGCGAAATACATTTCTCCCACTGAATAATTTCCATAACCTGATTATAGAGCAGCAGCTTAATGGGAAATTCAATACATTTTCTTTTTACTGGATTTTTTTTGCTCACAGTTTCATATAACTAAAATCCATATGTTGTTTTTAATGCAGATCCTAGCCTCCAATATAAATAAAGCACCTGAAAAAAAATACACCTAAAAGATATATTTGGAGTGAAATTCTCATTTTTTACTGGATGCCTTTAATCTCTACTAAAACACAAAAGCAATTCTGCCTGCTCTAACAACTGAGCTACATACTTATTTTGGAAATGACTTAATGACCCTTTATTCTAACATGTCTTGCCCTATTCAACTTGAGTAGGAAACTGATTTTCTGTTAACATTTACATTCTTTAAACATTGAGGTGCTCCAGGCTAGTGAAAAACCTAGAAAAAGGGATCTTAAAGGAGCACTTCAGGGCTACCTATATTTAAGCCAGGAGTTTAACAAGACTTATTTCTGACCAGGAGTGATTTCTCCCACTCCAGCACAAGAAGTGGGATAGAGTGTCTGCAAGAAGCACTTAATTAATATAAATTACGTTCTTTGTGTTAGCTTATTTTATTCCATTAATGGTCTAAAAATAGTCACTGAGGCTGCTTGCACAGTTTCAGCTTTCAAGTGGTGCTGGGTTCACACAAATCAACTCACACCGTGAGTTACTTTTGCATCAGGGGTTGCACTGACAGAGGTGTCCTAGCAAAAGCAATGTCCTTGCAGCCTTTAATGAATGTCAAGGTGAAAACTCACTTGCTGCTTCTACCCAGGCTGAGGATTTTATCAGCCTGAAGAAAGCCTCCTGGCCCTAAAGATCAGAATAAGAGGGCAGTGATTCTGCTGTCCTGGTCAAGAACTGAAGACAGGTATCGATTTCCAAATGTCCTTGTAAGTGGTGATACAAATTGAACTGTGTTGACCCTCAAAATGCTGCATTTTTTATTTTAAATGCATGATTTTTATGTTTTATTCATTTGGATTCTTTTTTCTGAGCATTTTCTTCTAAATGACAAAATAAGGCATCAGCCAAGAAACCTGACAAAAGTAAAGATGCCTTCAGACCTCAATCTCCTCTCTTTACCCAAAAGAGCCTTCCCCATTTCTGTTTCTACAGAAGGTTTGGAGAGCTGAGCAAGTCTCCAATATTCTGGTGGTAGCTGAACAAATCGAAGTTCAGCAACAGTCTCCTGCCTCACACACCTCAGGGAACCTCCTCTGCTGCTGCACTGCTGGGGGAGAAAGGTGAAGGATAACGATTTTCCCACTGGGACTTTAGGAGAAGAAAAGCAGAACCTTTCCACTTGCCCAGGTTAAGTTAACAAGGAGTAAGTTCTCCTATTTGTAAATCAGGGTGTGAGTGGGTCACTGCTTCACCAGAACACTGCTGGTGCAACACCTTTCACAGTAATTTCTCCTCGGGAAAGCAGAGAGACAGTAGTGCAGTGGGTCTACACTCAAAATAAAAACAACTAAAGTCTAGTTTTAAAGAGAAAAACATATAAAAGCGACCACTACATTACCTCATTGCCTGAGACACCTAGAGGTCCTCAGTATTTTCTCAAAAATTATGGCTCCCTCATTTCTGGGCACATGGTTGCTGCATGGGAGCATTATTTACAGCACCACTCTGGTTCCCTTCACAATTCAAGAGTATTTCAGGCTGTGCTTCAGAAAGCTCTGAGCCTAGCAAGCAGAGCTTTCTGGTGTGAAAGGAGACTTGACAAACTGAATTAGTTGCGGTTTGTTAGCTTGGTTAGTAATTCTTTTTATAAGCTCCACTCCCTGCTGCCAACAGTGTGGCTTTGCTGAGTCTCAGTGTGATTCTACTGATAACAACATCTCACTGTCCTCCCACATATTGGCTCAATTGAACCAATCAAATAAAATCAAGACACGTCTAAATATTTGCTTTAAAAAGTTTTAGCAGTTTACATTACTCTATCATGTTAACCAATTAATTCCAGTTTTACGAGGTAAATGGGAGTAATTTTATATTGAGTCAAATAAAAATAAGTATTGTATTTTGTCCCACTAAAGGATGAAAAATGAAACTACAAGACTTCTAATAAGATGGCTGGGAAATGCAGTCTTCCTATCTTATCTTGTGTATTTGAATTAATGTATTTTAGGTCCTGAAATTCATGAAATTTCTTCAGAAAGCTGATGCAAATACACCACTAATACATTTTATCTACTCTGTGTATGGCATACATAACAAAATATTTCCCCGGTGGTAATACGATTACTGAAAGGTCCATTTTTACTTTTGCCATAAATTCCTGTTACCTGTGAATGTACTTTCACCCCCAGGATTTCAACTTAAGCATTCCTAAAGGTACAATTTATTTCACTTTTTTTACTGCAGTGCATACAGAACCCATCCTGTTTGAAACTGTCACAGGCTGACACTATTGCTTAAACTTGGAATGGAAGGAAAAGACCCCCAAAAGCTGCATTTCCCACCACAACAACACTTCAGACACAGCAGAATGTCCCCTCCCATTCAATTTCTCACTGTCATCGACACTTTCACTAACAGCAGTGGAAAGAAAAGCTCTCAATTATGCCTCTCACTAATATACATAAAATAAATTTCTGTGTATGAAGTTGAATATTATCATCAGACTTGAAACATTATCTTGTTGAAGCAATATAAGTGCATTTGCTTAAAGATGCTGCAAAGATTGATTGCATTTTTACTAGCAGAAAATCCTTGCCACTTGGTAATAAATACTTACTAATTATATGACAGACAGGAAATTAGGAAAGTGCCACAGGGCAGTTACTAAAAGCACCAAAATAATACTTCCAGCCTCCAGCTACAGAATATTATTGCTTAACCTTACTCTACAACTCTTATGATGTTCATTATCACATCTGATGTGATACTTAGAAAAGCCACTAGATGAGCACTGCCTGAGTGACAGCTCCATCCTACTGATTGAGCCACAACATATTAAAAATAAGATCACATCATTTAACATGGGGATGACTAATCATACATTTAGTCTCTTAGCCATAATTAATATTATGTACATTTAAATCAATCATGTCATGCTCAATAACTGAAAGTCAGTTTGAATAGAATAGTTAGCTTTTCAGTGGCATTTGTTTTCAGAAGTCAAGCCCTGGCTGAGCTTTGGGCTTAATTTCAAAATATCCAAGCTACTGGGTGCATCATGATCAAAAGTAAAGCCTGAATCATAATGAAGATGCAAAATGTAAACAGCCAGATGACATCGAAGACCATTGTAAATGTCTACTTAATTTCATTTGAACTAAACAGAAAAATGTTTTCTGTCTTTAAGGATTCTTTTCCTGGAAAATGGGACATAAAAATTTTTTGTGACAATCCAAGCTTCGTTATCTTACCCATGGTTTCTGAAGTCTGGCTGCCAACTACACGAAGAAGCATTGGCTGACTGCTGCCTGACCTCTGCAAAGAGGTAGAAGGAGATGACAGTGTTGTACCATTCACCTTGGCATCTGCCTGTGGCTGAAATTCAAGAGAAAAGTAAGGCGTTGCTATTAGCAGCTCACTACTTTATATCTCTGTAATTTTTATTTGTTCCATGATACACACAGTTTTCAATCTGTTTTTAAGTAAACTCATCCATGCAACCAATGCATTTTAATTCTGAATGAAACAAGGAAAAAGACTAAATAAGAATACCGAAACCTGACTTCACATTCTCACTTGCAGCCTGTAGAACAATTTAGTACTTTTCCCTGACTCGCCTCTACAGATATGATTTCTTGGAATGTTCCTGTTGCTGGTAACACTTCACACCCTGTTTGGAAAATGACTCTTTAGAGACCTAGAAGAAATGCCTGAGGACTCACCTGCTCCAGCAGCTGCCTCAGCCTGTGCAGCTGTGATTCCAGCTGTTTGTTGTGATCCTCCAGGATCTGCATCCTGGCCTCCAGGCGGCCCTTGTGCTGGCGAAGCAGCTTGGCTTCTGCAATGAGCTCAGCATCCCGCGGGCTCTGCGGAGAAACCGGCATCATCTCCGGGGGGGACGGCAGTGGGGACAGACCTTTGTGGTCATGCTGCTGCTTCAGGCGGTCGTACTCTGCCTGCAGGTTCCTGGTGGGAAGTGACAAGGGGAAAAAGCTTTATGGCCCCTGCACAGGGCAGTGACAAGGCACCTCCTCTCATGTAGTGTTGATGTGTCTCACTTTTCAGGGCTCACCTGCACCACCTGCCTTTCTTTCTGCTGAATCCACACTCCTGTGGGTTTACTCCTTGCAGACCGACATGGATCTGGTATTAGAGGGAACTGTGATTCAAGTTGCATAAAGGCTCTTGGCATCACCAGAACTCACAGCTGATTCCCTCCCAGGGCACCTGATGCAGGAGGCTCCAGACACTCTCCTGAAGGCCAGGTATGGTCCGGCCTGGGCTCAACCCTCCCTTGGCTTCCTGAGCTTTATGCATCCCAGCACAAGTGGGACTGCTGGTTCCCTTCCACACATGGCCACACCTGAGGAGCCCTTAGTGCTAAAGGAGGACTTGGAGTGATCCAAGCACCTCACAAACATTCAACCAAAGCAGGTGCCACCTGGTTGGCTTATCTGTTTTACAGATGAGAAACCTCAGAGAGGCAGCCACACAAAGTCAGAGCAAAACACAGAACTCAACTACTGGAAGTCAGGTCACATCACTCTTCTCTCTTTGTATCTGCAAAAGCATTTCCAGCCTAGGGCTAAAATTATCAACTTAAGATGAGAAGAAGACAAGGTAGTGACCCAGTCTGTTAAACTGAACTGCACTGACTTTTGGGGCTATAATTTCCATCTTCATTGTCCTGCCTAGAGTGCTGCTGTCTACTATAACTTGACGGCACTGCTAAGCTTGCTCTTTTATTCCATAAAACTCCAATTTTACTCCAGTAAAACACTCCATAGATTAATATGATCTATAGTGCTCCACATGAGAAAAAATATACTGAGCAGGGAAAGCACTGAAGGTAAGAAACAGAAACCTTGTTAGAGATAACAGTCCAAAACTGCAAAAATAGTAACTTGTAGAAAACTTCATAGGTAAGCGAGGCCTAACAAACTGCACTGGGGTTTTGTTGCTATGATGTTCCTTTACAGCTTCCCAGAGGGGGAAAACCGGCTCGATGCTCTGGCAACTGCTTACTCATCACAAGCAGTGACCCAGATTTTACTTTTTCCAGCTTGCTCTTATTTGAGGTTGTGAGAACAGACACCTTTTGCCAGTTCTGCCTGCAAACCACAACACGCTCTGACAGTTTGGTCTGGAAGCTTAACAGCACCTCGGAAACCTCCCAAAGAACACACTTCTGAAAGTACATTATTGTGACCAGAACAAGAACTAAAGCAGGATGCATCATTTCACATGGGTGAGAAAGCAATGCCAAGGACAAAGACAAGCAACTGGCTGTTCTTCAAAGGTCCCTGTGCTCCTCCCTCAGCAGCTGAATGATGGACACATCCTAACCTGGGACTGTGACACTCCCCACAACACAATCCCTAAGGGACGTCTGACCTACATGATATATCCCTCCTCTGCAGAAGTTTTAAATTATTAAAACAAAAGACTGATCTTTCTTAACTTCAGGCTGTTCCAAAATTCAAGATTTCTTTATTCAAAACCCACACAAAGAAGGACAACGACCGAGAGGGTTTTTTCAAATGCATTTTTTTTTTTTAGTGAAATATAGTTTCAAGTTTATGAAAATTATCTAGAAAAAAAGGGCTATCTATACTGGGTATAGATGTAGTCATGTAATTTATGCCTTCTGCATGACTTAATGTCTTTGGGTACTTCCAGCTGAACAAACTGGTGAATACTTAATAAAAATATGAAAGGGACTAGTAATGAACATGACAACAGTAATACACACAGTATTATTGCTGACTAAAATGTACACAGGAATAATCATTAAGCTTGCTTCTCACAGAGTCCATCAACAAGTGGCTATCACTACCCCATGAGGAATTTCCCAGATGTACAATACAGGCAATACTCTAACAACAGCAGACTCAAAAGTCTGAAGTGCTGTAAAGGAAAAGATAAAACATCACCCTAAGGGAAACTAAATAAATGCACTTGGTCATACTTACAACATAATCAGATACCCTGCCACAAAGGAATCTGCTATTGCCTGTATCAATACAGAAAAGTCCTTCCAGTAACTATGGTATTGAAATACAAGTAAAGACCAGAGAGTAATTCAGATAAAAATCCTTTCACGTCTGATAAAAAATAATTAAAAAATCTTTTTGAAAGCGTGAAGGAAAAAAAAAAAACTAATGTAAAAGATACTGTGTATTTCCCAACTAGAGGTATGTCCGGATTTGGGAGTTCTGTAATTAAATAATATTGTTGGAACAAAGGAATGTCATTTTGATGGAAGCACGTGGATTTGCCCAGTGCACCTGTATTACTGAGTTTTCCAGCTGCACCTTTTTGGTCCAGCTACACAGTCCTTAGTCCAGAGAACTGAGATTCATCATAGCTTCAGAGCCTTAAGAGTGATGTGCAGTGCACACAAACAATATCATAATAACTGGGATCTACACATACAGCAATGAAGAGATGTATTAACACAATGGAAAAAAGCTGAAAATTAAAAAAGAAGGAAAAGAATTTCAAACCTGCTGTAAGATTATCCTAAGAGAGAACAAATGGCTCTTATTCCTCCCTCTGGAAAAGTTTTAAGCTGTGTGGTGAAAAAGTCTGCTCTGAGCCAGGCACCCAAGGCACTGCCCACAGCCCTCAGCGTCCTGAGGAGAGGCACTGTCTGACACTTTCAGCAAAAAATGGGAGATAAGAGAAAGGGGAGACAAAAACATGCTCCTCTCTAACTGAATGCAACTGAGCAAGCATGGGCAGTACTTGGAAACCTCACCTTCCTCCACCACAGCTCAGGCTGGGTGACTTTTGACATCTGGCTGTCACCAAGAAAGAAACAGTGCTGCGGCACCTACTCATCACTGGGAAAATGAACCCTTCTTCAGTAAGAGAATATTAAGAAATACCCCATATATTCAATTTACAATGCTTGCAACTCTTTGAGGCATTTGTGAAGAAAAGCAACATAGGAAGCATGCAGTGTAACCTTGATTTATGCAACTGTGAAGAGCTGAGTAGTAAAGCATGCATGAATTATTAATCACATCTATCACTGGCAGCATTAATTGCCTGGTGACAGAAATCCTAGTGGACCCTGTTTGCTGAGTAGTCCTCTCAAAGGCAATTGAGAATTTCTTAATTCATGTTATTTCTCATCTCCCTACAGAAAATCAGTGGTCTGAAGAAACAGACAAAGCTGGTAAGTGAACCACCTACCCCTGTCCCTCACTAGAGTGACAGTGTTTACTCATGGAGCTTCACACTCAGAAGATCCAGTTCCCCTTCTTCAATGCCAAAACAAATACCTAAAGGAGCCACAGCATGTTTAGAAATGCATCACTTGCTTGCTGTTGGCAACTGTACAGAAGGAACTTATGTGAGGAGGTCATTCATCAGTCTTTAGATCTGAAGGAACACCACAGCCAGACTGAAACAGGGCAGCTTTGAGATTCAGAGTGTCAGTGCCTCTCTGGTGGCACACAGCCCACTGCGCTCCCACTGCAAGTCAGGAAAGGCAAAGGAATGGCAAAGAGCTCTGTCTGGAGGTCTCATTTACTTAGTTCTTGTTACAGGACAGCTAAGAGCTGGGAGGAAGAGCAGAGAACATGAGAGAAGTCTTCCTCTTACGTCAGACACCTTGATTCAACTAAAATATTAGGAAACATTCACTTTCTTGACTCATTAAACTAGTAGGAAAGTATTTTAATTATTTGCAAAAGGTTTTGACTCTGTCACTGCAGAATCACATACTTTCTATTTAATGCCACTACAGTACATCCTGGTCAGTATTACCTACCCTATTGCATAAACCTGTGTAATGTACTGCTTTAGATGGACAACAAAAACTTGTCTTCTCTCTCTCTGAAATGCATTCACTCTTGAGGAAATTGTTTTTGAGAAGGTTTTGTAATTGGATTTCTTTTTTTATTTTGTAATACCATAATAATGCCTTCCACAGCAAGATTGCTTTTTGTCTATTGAATACAGAAACGGTCTTATCACAATATTCCATGTGATGCAAAACTCAGCATAAGCCTGAAGACCTAAAACTCAAATAAAACATTTTCAGCCATTGAAAATATTCTCTAAAATGCTCACATTTTAACAAATATAAATTATTTAGCAGTCAAATCTTAGCCATACATTATTTAAGGAAGTCATACTTAGAAGCTACAGAAGCACCAAGGTCTTAAAATGCTAGCAGATAAATAATGAATATCTAACAAGAGGTCCTTGGAACTGACAAAACCCCAGTCAGAATGATGTCACAGCTAGGATAGTTTGTAAGTTAGAGAATGCATTTCAGAAGAATTCAAAATAGGCAACAGAGTTTTTCGAACTGTCCAAAAGCAAAACCTCAGAATTACAATTTCAAAGAGTCTTTTTCATTTAAATAACAAGTCAAGATGGAAGTATTTGGAGGCCAGAAACTGCAGCTGAAACCCAAATGGAGGTCAGAATTCAATAAACAGCTCAAGAGAGACAAAGCAAAAGAGAAAAGGGCTTTTTTGAAAAGCAGGAAACTGTGGAGAGCAGAAGAGAAAGAGAAATGACAATGAGGTGCTCCCAATATCACAGCACTGCTTCTTCTTGGTAGTTGTGGCTGCTTTCCTGGCAGCTGCTGAGAAGTGACTGCATGTCCTCACTCTTACTATAAAAGTGCACAAGGTACAGCAGAGAGAGCCAGACCTGAGTTATCAAAAGGTATCACAAATGTATGCAACAGGAGTTATGTCAACATGGGCAGGAAAGGACGATTTGTGCACCACATCCAGCTCAGCACCGGCAAGGAGATGCACCCTGGGAACAAAGGAATGTCTTCATCCTGAGGCAGTAACAAAAGTTTAAATGGAGGGCATTTTAGGATCTGCATGGGAAGGAAGATGTGTTCACCAACTGGAACCAGCTTCACACAAGGAATTAGGCGTCAAGTTGCTGATTACCTTTGGCAACAGCCAAAAAGGGTTTGCACAAACTTGACGGAGGAGAACGACAAGAAGATAGAAATCTAAAGGGACAAGACTGTTTTTAGAAGTAGGTAAGTTATATGAATGGCTCCTGACTGACCTTGTCTGAATAGCTTATTTTTCTAAACAGGAGTCAAATGTTTCATCCATAAAATCATGGTTATCTGGCTGTGACAAGCAACCAGGACAACATGAACTTGTTCACTTTTCAGCAGCTACCTTACATTTAACATGCAAGTTATTTACAGCAGTTTGCAGAGACAAAAGTCATGATTTTGTCATAATCAATGAAAATCAGAGGAGTGTGACCTCCATGCTGAGACAGAGCTCTCTGTCCCTGCTGTGTCTAGACCCAAAGCATGCACAAAAGGTGAGGCTGCCTCTGGTGGCATCCCATCCATAACTGTGCCTCTGGTAGTACAAATGAAAAAAACAAGCTTACAGTCTACAGCTCTAGTTTAATCCAGGACTGGCAAACTTCAAACCAGGTATTTCTAAGGTGTAATTCCTGCCAGACATCTTTTACCATCCCTCATCAGTAATTGCTAAATTAAATAAAGCCCATGCAGAAATTTAAGGTGCAAACTCTCAAAGGGCTTTTCAGCTTATTTAGCTATCTAGCTCTATGTTACACTAGTTTTCACATGCTATGTTACTAATAT
Source organism: Lichenostomus cassidix (assembly GCF_008360975.1). Taxonomy (NCBI): domain Eukaryota; kingdom Metazoa; phylum Chordata; class Aves; order Passeriformes; family Meliphagidae; genus Lichenostomus; species Lichenostomus cassidix. Next base: position 10,246,732 of record NC_139479.1, on the reverse strand, counting down.
AAAACTAGTCTGCTTGAAAAGCCACCCTCCTTTCTGCTAGGCAGCTTTTGTATACAGAGAGAAAAGCACTATAATTTTTTTCCTTCTTCCACGATTCACTACTTACTCTGTTTAAAAAAAAATCTATCTCCTGAAAACTAACCTATCATCATATGCAGTGTACTAGTTACTAGATGTTTCTTAGCTACAGTCCTGAACACGCAAAGTATGCTGTCTTGTTTCAAAATACTGATTTTAATCCACTTTGTAAAGTACCTGGGCTTCATGTGCTATATAGCAGGAAGTTTGTGGTTTGTTTCAAACAAAACCTCCCTGCTGTTCAGCGAGGAAGAGCTTTGTTTACTACAGCTTTCTGTGTGAAACATTTTCCTCATTCTTGATGCCTACAATCTCCTACATTCTCCCAAATCCTCTTGATAAAAAGTCTGTGATGGAGCCACTGTAATTGATTAGCACCATCCAAAAAAGACTTACACATGCAGAGAAGATCTATGACACTGCCAAGTCCTGCATTATTTCCTTGACATGCCTAAGGTAAATGATTAGTGCATTAAACCCTCAATGTAGGCAGAAGTACCTAGCCCTAACAGAAGCAAGAAAAAATAGGAGCATGAAAATGCCAACAGACTGTACCATAAAAGCTGAAGATAGTAGAAAACAAACAAAACCCATGTTTTTTTGGTAGAAAAATGATTTATATCATTTTTCTGAACTGGTGGTTCGCAGTTACAATTACAAATAGTCCAGAGTCAAGGTCTCCTGGTTTTTGTGCTGATGGCCAAAGATTCCAGACTACTGTGTACAGAGGACTGCAGTGTTGTGATGCCACAAGTATCCAGCTGGGGATTTTTTATGGTGATTAATGAAGACAACATCAATTAAATTTGAAATTAGAAGTGGTAAATGATACTTTGTATTGAAAGACTAAAGAAATGGCAACAATTGTTGCCAAAAAATGAGAAAGAAACGTGGACCCAGCTTTTACCCACTATGAAATTATTTGTCAGAAGAAACTGCAGCTTTATAACTCATTTTATCCCTAACAATTTTACCGAAGTGAATTCCATCTAACTGTACAGTATAATTATTTTGCAGACTTTTTACAACAAATTCAGCAGCTGATGGTATAACCCACCTGTTTTCCTCCTCCAGGTCTGCGAGGATTCTCTCCAGTTCCCCCCTTTCCTCACTCTCCAGAGAAATGAGGATCTGGGCAGGGCTTCGGGGCTGGCTCAGGGGGGACTCCTGGTTCAGACTTTGGCAGTAGTGCTGGATTAACAAGTGCTCATCATCGCTGGAAAACACAGGAGGACAAAACAGGCTGTTCCCTTCCTTCCTCTTAACTTCACAGTGAATATGAGGAGATGATTCACTCCCAGTCTCTCATTTCTTACAAAGAGATTTGCTGAACTCTTTGTAACCATCAGCAGAGAAATGCACCTTAAAGCAAAATCTGCTGACCTGTTTCACTGAGTTTCTGCTAATTTTCCTTCTCTGCAGAGATTACCTCCCCTCCCTTCTCTACTTCTCAGATAGGTAAAGCCAAGTTTTGCAACAGCTGACAGCCTCAGCTTTCCCCTTGTGACAAACTTCAATTAGGAATTTTCTTGGGAAAAAAAAACCAGCAATCTTATGCTGCCTGATCTGCATTGTGGAAGGGTCAGTCAAGCAAGGGCAATGCATTTATTTTTGTACCTACAAACTCTCCTTATGTAATAAGTGTGTGCTTTATTTATCCTCTTTTCTCTATAAAATTCCAAATGAGGTAAACAAAAAAAACCCACCAAAACCCCTGAACTAATATAATGAAAGTATGTTATTTTTGACTCAGGTGGGCTTTTTTTAAATTTAGAAGTGACATACCCTGTCAGAATACAAACACATTCTCTTTAATACTTATGATCTCCTTCTTTATTTCTATTGCCCCTGAAGCTGTCTGGCATCTGAAACAGAAATATCTCTGGAAGAGAAAAGGAAATACAATTCTGAAGACCTCAATCACCTCCCAAAACTACATGGATTGTTTTAGGTGTGGTTTAGGTGCTAAGAAGATGCATCCAAGCCCTAAGCAATGCAACTTACCAGCAGTAACTGAGAAACCATGAGAGGTTTCCCTTCACACCATAAGACAGGGTCTTTAAAAATGACACTGCTGTTGGAGATCTCACATAACAAAAGAACTCAGTCTCGTCAGTCTAGGACTTTTTCTGTTATGATTCTAAACCAGACTTTAACAGGCATTTTGAACAGCTGTTATTGTACAAAAATTATAATTTTCCTTGTTTCCATTTTGTTCCTGAAAATGTTAATGATGCCATTTTATGACTGCAGGAGTGCCAAAGCAATGTAGAGCACATTAACATTAGTTCATAAAAGAAAAGTATTAATTTTTCACAAAAGGAAACGCTTGCCAGTTCCTAAATTCATACTTTTCATGAAGCACTTCAACTGTGATTTCCTTCAAACCACTGCTTTGCATTTATAAATATTCTTACGGATCTTAAGTGAATTAACAGTGAACAAGTGACATAACTATTGCAGAGTAATGTCACTTTACAAGCAGACTCTTTTTGTGTGATTTTCAGCCTGCACAGATATTTCATACATCATTGCAGTGACACTACATATTGAAATGTTTTGTGACATATATAAAAAATATATATGTGCTGTGTTTTTATTTCCCTCCTTCCTTGTCTCCATCTATCACTCCACCTGCCCTGATTAGCCACTCTGAAACCCTGGGTGAAACCCTGGAAGAATAACAAATAACCATAATCTGACAAGCAAAACCGAAGTAATTACAGTTGTGAATTCATTGTAAGCTTTGATTTTGCTGCAATTTATATCTATGTGAATAATATTTCTTCCAAAATTCAAAACGCACAGATGTATTCTCATTTTAATAGTACAAATTGAGTAATGAACTGGATAGTCATTGGTTAACTTATTAACTGAATCATGCCAGTACAACTTCTAATTAATCAAAGAATGAACTGAACAATAAGACAAAAGTGTAATACAAGAGATACTGCGTATGCATGATTTGTGTGACAAGGACATTAAAATATTTCAGTGGGACAACACAAAATTCCATCTATTATAGCATTACTATTATCCATAACAATACAGAATTAACCTACAACTTGGAAACAAAGTTTTCATTGACTGCATGAAACTATAATGACATTGCATATAGATATTAGTTTTGAGGTGTTAACTTTCTCCCTTTTGAGCCAATATATTAAAACAATGTATTTGGTTCTACAAGGGATTCCCTTTCAAAGCTGGCAGGCAACAATCCTACGAAGTCAAAAGGGAAACTATTTTGAAACTAAGAATAAGCCTTATCACTATCCAAGAACATCTCAGAATCACACAGGCTCAGAATCAACCTCATAAAATGCTAATGATTTGGATCTCAATTTAAGGGAATGAAAACTCGCCAGATTTGTGTTTTTAAAGAATGCTACAAATTTAGATTCTGTCTGAATCGTCAAAAACATCCACCTCTTAAACTGTGATAAGGATGACATCATGTAGAATAGATAAAAACTTTTAGAGAAGTTGGGGTTTTCGTATCTGATTGATTTAGAATCCATGCTATGGCTTCTCCTACACAGTTAATGAACCAAAATCGAATTTTCAAACACACCCATGATGCAGTTACTTCTGTGCTGTAATGTTTCTTCAGAAATATTACTCACAGTTAGTTTCCTAGTTCTGTGTCCTTCCATTCAGAGAATAAAAAACATCAAGAATATCATCAAAGGAGAACCACAAACGGGTCTCAGTGTCACATTAGATTTAACTACTTAAAGATGAGAACTTTTATTTATAACTTTACATTTAAAGTAATACAATGAATGCTTGTCAGTGATATGTCCAACTTACAGTTTACTACTGCTAATATTTCACTGTGAAGATCAGTCCTTCCTGGCTTACACTTGCAATGAATTTCAGGTAATTGTAGACTGAAGATTTCTGCTTAGCCTCACTTATGTTGTAAATGATACTGCCCACACCAACATTTTCTAGCTTGCACCAATTTAACCATGGCTAAGCCTGCAGTACAGATAGAAGGGGCTTTTTGTATCTTTGTCCTTAAAACTCATCAGATGATTTGAATTAATTTTTTTGAATGTGGAAATTATCTGCTGAATAAATCAGTAATTTTTGGAAATAAATTAGTAGTTTTAATTTTGAAGGTATCAACTATTTGTTGTATAGATTTGGTATTAAGCTATAAATTCAGACACTATGATACAAATTGAAAGGACAGGAGGACATCATTAAATTGAACCAGATGAGGTACATGGCCCTGCAAATTCAGCACTACAAAATTTCATTACAAGTTATTAACCTTCCCAAGAAAATACATGTCAAAACCCATGAAAACAGCCTACTTACATGCTCTCATTAGGTGAAATGCTGTCATTTAGGTAAGAACCATTGGTGTTCTCCATTTCTGCTAGCCTGTGGAAAAAGAAACATGACTTATTTAAACCAATTATGTTTTTCAGAAACCCTGATTGTTCTAACATTCTGGAAAGAATTAAGGAGCGCGATGTTTTTGATGAATTTGAAACTCAAATTAATTTACACTCGCTGTTGATTACCAAAAGGTTTTGCAATAAGCTATCACAAAAGACTGTTTGTTACAATGGCCTGGCTAAACTCACTTCTAAGTTTTCAACCCTTTCTCTGAGGTTATATTCCAACTTCTCTTGATTAATTAATCAAAGAAAAGCCTTAAGATGCCAGGGGATTACACAAATTGCTTTGTACCTGGCAATGTCATCGTAAAAACTGCAAGGATCAGTCATTTCTCATTAGTTTTCACACTCAGCCCCTCCTAAATGTCCTGCATAATTCAGAAACACCTCTCCTGATCAAGTGATATTGCAGGAGTGAAAGAGGCCAGAATAACTATTCTTCATTACCTCAACCCTTGAAAATTTAGTAACTTGTGAAATTTCGTATTTGTGCAATTAAGCCACTTTTTGATTCTTAAGAGCAGTATGAAAGCAGAGAATTGACCTAAAGCACTGATATACCACTAATTAAATCCTCCAATTCAAGGAAAAATCCTGTTTGTGGTATTTCATGAGGTGAATTAATATGACACCTGACATTCAGATAAGAGTTTGGAGGTTTCTGCTCTTCTTATTTGTACTATTACACCAGGGTCCATACCAAAACCAAAACCCTATGTAGAATCATAGAAAGGTTTGGGTTGGCAGAGACTTTTTAAAGGTCTCCAGTCCAATGCCCCTGCACTAAGCAGGGACATCTTCAACTAGACCAGGTGGCTCAGAGCCCCATCCAGTCTGACCTTAAGTGTTTTCAGGGATGGGACATCCACCACCTCTCTGGGCAACCTGCTCCTAGTGCTTCAACACCCTAATCGCAAAAATTCCTTCCTTATACCTAGTCTGAATCAGCTCTCTTCTAGTTTAAAACATTACCTCTTGTCCTATCACTACAGGTCCTATTAAAATATCAGCAACTGAGTGCACAGCTTAAAGAGGACCCCACAGGACCTAAAGGCCAATTCTGACCACAAAGGTGCTCTGGCATGCAAGTTAGGACAGGCTGGTTATCAGCAACCACAGATGATGCTCTTGCATCCCAGAGCCTGGAAAGCAAAACCCCAAATTCTGTTTCTTTAAGAAGTTCTCAGGTAGCCTCTAGCTCTTGTTTTTATCTTTTTAAAGTAGTTTTAGAGAAAGATCTGCCTAACGTCCAGCTGGTCTCATACCTGCTAGCATAATGTTCAATGCGTGAATGAGTATCATCGTGTGAGAGCTGAGGGGACGAGGCAGGCCTATAAGGCAGAAAACACTGATTAATCACAAACAATACCCCTTTAAAAGTAAAAAAACACTTAGCTATGCCTATACCCTCACATCTCTATGCCTTATGCCATGTTTGATAAAAAGCATGTTAGAACTCCAGGCGCTGTCTGTGCCTCCTCAAGCCATCGGTGCAAAGTTTTGTGGTGCCACACTGGGGATTTTGACCATTTGCAATCCGTCTGTTGCCATGACTCTTCTTCACACCACCTCCTGAAGAAGCCTTTTCCAAAGGATTTACAGAAGAGTTTTCACCCTGGTTTTCCCTTCACACCTGCCTCCTTCATCGGCATTTCTGCTTCACATGCAGCCCTGCACCAGCTGCCAAAGTCCTGCTGGGAACCTCTCCTCTGCCTCCCACCCTGCTCCAGTGCCTGCTTCCAGCACATCCCACTTAAAAGAGCCTGTAAGGATTACTCCATGAGCAGCTAGAAATAAATACAAGAAGCATAAAATGTCTGAAACGAGCCTTTAATAACACACTGCAGACACTGATGGTTTTGCCTAGTGTCTTTCAAGAGTTGCAATCTCAACTGTAGATCAGTGTTATATAGGGGGACAACGTCAATTATGTTGGGTTTTCTGCCTGACAGATAGCATGAGGTCCTCTTCAGTTTTTTGATGATGAAAACAATTCATGGGACTTTTCTCATCAGTTAGAGTATTGATTCTTACAGCCTCAGCTCTGGAAAACATCAGCATTAAATTATGTTGCCCTTGCAGCTCAGATCCCTTTGCTGCCAAAAATTCCGTTGCTGCCATGTGGGATTTGGCCAATCTGCATGTATTGGGAGGTGCCAGGCTTACAAAAAGTGATGCAGCTTCCGAAATTGTATGGCAATTTCATATTTTTGCTAAATTTCAACTGCCCTTTATTCCACCTCTGCCGACTCTCCTTCTGGAACTCCTGCCTGAGGAAGGAGTTTCTCCCCATTTTAAATTGCTGGATACTGTGGTTCAGGCTGGGACTGCCCAAAAGTGATTGCACTGCATTGCACAAGCAGGCAGGTTTTGTATTTGCTGGTTATAAACCATAACTGCAATAATCTTCTGGTTTATAACATTCCCATGTTAGGAGTTTGACAATCCTGCTGTAAATCTACTAGACCTGTCAGCTTCGAGGTTTCTAATCAGCCTCCAAAGAGCTCTAGATTAGGGACCTTCTGAATTCATAGAGTTGTATGCTGGATACACAAAATTGTCATCATTTATATCTCTTCTCACAGAACAGTGAAGTTTTTCCTCTTTAAGACATTACAGCCAAGTATAACAAATCTCATTTTGTCTGAAATGAGCTTTGGCCTCTACTTTTACTCATCACATGTTCAAGCATTACCACAGCACACTAGAGGATAAATACTCAGGTCACAGAGTTCCTCAGTGCAGCAGAGATTCAGTGGATGGGCAATTGCTTCTCTGTGACTTGATATCCTACTCTGTGTAAGAATGTGCACAGTGCAGGGAAGGAAGGGAAAAAGGATGCAATTTCTTTAGAGCAGTGGATCACGGAGCAAGATAATGATGGTTTTCTGATAAACTGAAGTTACCCTAATTTTTCTATTTTTTGTCATACATCAGATGTTAAGCTGGTCTTAACTGGTACCATCAATGCAAGAAGCAGTCTTGTTTTCAACACACACACAAATGTTGATGCTAATACTCTGCGCAGACTAGGAAATATGTGTTAAAAGTAATTTTAATTTTGAGCTGGATCATTCACTTAATGCCCCTCACCCTGGCACTGCATGTGTATTTGTACCAGTACAAAAGAAGGGTCAGCACTTGGTTGGGACCTACTGGGCAATGGAGAGATGTCTCTTTTCACAGTAGTGCATGGCAAAAAATCAGGCCTGACTGCATGAACATATCCTTGCTGCCTTGAAACCATGCTTCAACTCCAAAAGTGATCAAGTTGTGTAATATATACATTATATCTATATTTTAAAAGACAATGCAGTGCTGTGTAACCTACTGGAGCTGATTCTCTCTGCCAGCTGCAAGCAGGGTGTGAGGCTACAATTTCAGGTTTATCTCTCCTTCAGAACATACTGCAATGGAGATATTTCTCAAACAGCTTTTTAGAAGTTTGCTTAAGAAAGCAAACCTGCAAGAGAAGCATTGCTCTGTGTTGAACTCAGCTTCTCAGAGGTACTTTTGCCAGTCTCTGAGCAAACTTAAGAATGGCTGTGCTGCACCTTACACACTCTTAAGTGACCACCTGTGCTAGAGCTCCCAGTCCTTCCTTTCTGAGCACACACAGCCAACACACCTAATCAGCTCAAACAGTCAGCAAGAAGGCTGACTGACACAGCCAATATTTGGCCAAGATAACAACCCCTTTTACAAGGGCTCCACAGCTGCCTTGCTCAAGGTGGGGTCTGCAGGAGCAGCCTGGGAATTATAGTCAAGTCAAGTGGTGACCAAGTGGCAAACACCACTTTCCTGCAATTCCCTGCACCCCTGGAGACCTGGCTGGCAGGACAAGGGTACTTTTCTTTGTTCAGCATTTTAGCTGATGCTTCCTGGAAGTGTAGAAACAAGTAAATTCTATTTGTATCATTGTATCATCACAGTTCAAGTAAAAAGACACAAATTCTCACAACTCGTGAACTGTCCCTTTAATGCCTGGCAAGCAGAGTATCTGGGCAAAATCCTGGATAATAAGCAGTGAGAACCATTAACTTCCAACAAAAAAAAAAAAATGGAATCAGCTATTTATAAACAGTTCCATGTATACCACATGTTGGTGTCAGAATAGCACTGGCATTGCTGAGTGCTGCTCTGGTGATGCTTTTCTCAGGCACTTCAAGGAAAACCAGAAAACTGGCACGAGAGCACCAGAAAAAGGTATGAGTGTAGAAAACACAGGGAAGTTTTATGACAACTGGTTTGTCTGCTGAACCTGGAATCACCCTGTAACTGAGAAACAGCTTTAAACCTGGGTAGCTCAGTAACTTGAATTGCAGGTCAAGTGCTATAGCATGAAGGAAAGAAATGAAGTTAGCAGAACCAAATGAAGGGCAATTCTTTCCGTCCATTATTAATTTCTTATTTTTCTGCTTCCTTGTCAGACCAGATGAAAGGATTGTGCTCCAGAAGACACTTGAGTTAGCCTGACAAAAAGTGCAACCTCTCTGTACAAATCCTGCTCCTCAGTATTTCTCCAGTTTTCTTAAGTATTACATGTGAGTTAAACTCCCTGTAGTACATAACAGCAAACCTTTGGTGTGAAGCTATTGGTGTAGGCACACCACGATGTTATCACTGTAAGCAACTAGAATTAACCATGTTATGACAACATAATTTCACATTGTGTCAGACACTGCAGTGGTATTCCCTATGATCCAAGCTTTCTTTTAATGTTACTTTTAACTTTGCAATTGTTCTGAAATATAAGAAATCTAGATCCATAGTTGCATTTATAAACGTGCATCCTAAAGCTCAGAGCCCCTCTATTTCAGTCTGGCTCCAGACTTCTGGCATTCTCTGTGGGTGAGTTCTCAGCCATATGAAGTTTGCAGTATTAGATGTGCTTCTCGGTTGCCTAAATTTCCTAGAGGTAGAGCACTTGTCTTGGCTTCCCAATGGTTTGTGCTCCCAATGAAAATTATAAATCAATATTCCAATGTATATATTTCACTCTTGTTTATTCTACAAAAAATTCAGTGGAGGCGTAAGCCATATACATTTCACCATATAGAAATATAAAAAAATCTATTAGGTTCTCATTAGTTATCAATATGTGAATTAAAATTAATCCTTATTTAACATTATTCTAGAAGCATCTGTGTAACACCAGAAGTAGCAAATGCCACAATGGTAAATATATATCTATTTTTAGTTTATGCTATTACTACAACAGTAAGACAATGCATGTGCTGGAGTGGTGCAAGAATGAAAATATATTTCACAGCTGAAAACCCCTGCTTTTTTAACACCTGAAAAAATACAGTAAACATTTCCCCATTTCAACCTGCCTTCACAAATCTGAATGTATCTAAAAGACTGTAATAAAATAAATACCCAGTGAGCTCTGGATTAACTGGGGCACTCGAGTGTGCACGGTTGCACATAAAACCAAAGTACAGCTTTATCTGCAAAACTGTGTCATTCCTCAAACTGAATTAAATCCATATCACGTTCAATCTCTGTCTTTCAAAAAGCATTTAGTATACATTCAGAGGGATCAACACTTATTCAGGAACACAGGCTTTGAAATGACAAACTTTGATAAGCATTAGTAGGTCTGCACGAAACCCCTGTTAATTCCATGAAAAATACATACTCCAGAAAGAGTACACAGTACAAAATCCATGTCTGCTGGAAATTCCAGGATTTATCTCATTCTATTAATTTGGGATCAAAACATTCCTTCAGTGAGTGCATCAAAGGAAATAATCATAAAGAAAGAAGGAAATGATCTCATGTAAAACTAAACAAAGAAATAAACAAAAAGAAAAAGTGAGGGAGCGCAGCAGCAGTAGCAGCAGCAGCACACTTCAGCAAAAGTACTCACGCAGAATCTACTGGCCAGAAGTTGATCAGAGTAACAGGACTGCAAGACAAAAAATGAGGAGGTGAAGAGAGAGGCAGAAGAAACTCAGCAGCAAAATAATTACAGAAAGGTTTAAAAAAAAAAAAATCACAACAACTAAAAAGCAGAAATCCAACAGACCAACATGAATGGCTGTGAAGAGCAATCAACCAAAAAGTGAGAAAAAAACCTTGAAATCTAAAATTTGAAAAGAGAAAGAGAAAGAGCGAGAACAAGCTGCGTGCAATTGCCATTAAACAACTGATTAAATTTGTAAAAAACCAAAGGGAACTGGGTTAAGTCATTGATTTCTCCATGTGCATCATTACTGCTTTTTTTTCCATGAAGACATCAAAGTCATTTAGCAGGATTAAATTTATAGGCTGAGAAAAGAAGAAATCATCTGGGAAGCTTGCAAACACGGCAGCCTAATTAAAAAAATAAAACCAAGGAAAGATACCCATTTGGAAGAAAATAAAAATTTAATGAAGGTATCATTAGCCTCCAAATTGTGCATCAAACATAGAAGTCAGTAAGACTGCCAGTAAGACCGTGAGTATTTTCTTTTTTGCTAACTGAAGCTGAAGCTCCTGCATAAGGACAGGTGAAAGCAGATAAAGGCAATGGCAACTGGAAGCCCAGCTTGTGTTTTCCTGCCAGCCGAGGTAAACAGAAATGAAAGACATAAAGAGGCTTTATGCATTTAGGAAGTGAAAGGAGTTGGCACCAGCTGGGGAGCTCAAAGAGTGTACCAAATGAATTGCTGCTTAGGTACTTCAGAGCTACTCACGTTTCCATGTTGTCTCCCTCCAAGACAGTTTGCACAGGCAGGTAGCCCATTCGTGGGTGCTTTGCAAAATATCTTTTTGTTCGAAATTTGTTTTTTAGTACCTTGGCAAAGTCACGGACGTCTTCTCCTGAAGTTGTCTGAAAGCCACAAATCACAATGAAATCATCTCTCATGAGGTTGCTACTGTTTTTCAGTTGCCTCTTCCTTCGCTGGGTCACTTGGAAGAGCTGTGATCACACCAAGCAGAACTGCAAAAGGCTTGAGCCCCGAAACTACAAATTTCATTTGTCCATCACTGTCACCTTACAATGCACTACACAGAGACACTGCTAGGGAGGGGGAAGGAGGGAAAGGGAAGAAGCTCCAAAACCTCCTGACAGGCTCATGCCTCACATCAGATGATCTTAAGAAGACAAGCAATAATTAGACAAGAACTTGTCATTTCCTCACCTGGCTGCAGGGGACTGTCTGCCTACTTTTGGATCAGCATTAAAATGGCTGTAGTGGAGGACACACAGCCAGTCCATGTGTCCAGCTGGGATCTTCACTGGCTGGATCCCAACTCATACCACACACTTGTCATATCCATCTCATGGACTTGTCAGTTCATTGAACTCCTCAGGAACATCTGCTTTCCAGTTTCCCTAGTCAAACTTCTGTGCCATTAATACTTTGATCAGAGGGAAAGAAAAAGCAGGTGAGAGCTGCTGAAAGCTCTCAGATCAGTTATTTCTCCCTGCACCTGTTCAATGTGAAGCTAGCAGGCATTTAAGATCAATACCCTGAGGAGAGAATAATTTGCAAGAAGTCTTCTTCTCCCTGGCCTGCAGCAGGCTTCACTTGCTGCTGTAGAGACCAGCAGAGGAGTAAAATGTAGATTTAGAGTCCTAAAAACCAGAAAGAGTCAGCAAGAGTTAAAGGATATCTGCTGTGAAGATGCAAGGCTTATTGAGAGCCTGACAAAGAACTGAGCAATTTTCTGATGAATTCTAATGTAAAACTTCAATTACCTTAGTCAGGCTGCACTCCCTTCTCTGAACCTTGCAGAAACACTAGACCCTGAAGTACTGCTCTTTTACAGTAAATTAAGTTCCTCCTGACCCACATAACAATATTGCTTCTCCAGTGTTTCTAATTTAAAGGGAAGAAATGAGGGAAAAGTTAATCTTTCTGATATTTTTACTGAGTTCTATGCCTTCTGCTTAGAGGGGAAGGACATGCTGAAACCTATCAGTCAAGCTAACCTTCACAGAGCTGCTTAAACACAGATTTTTAAAAGGTAGAAAAATTAAGGATGCCCTGAAAAATTCTCTGCAGAAAGTCTGAAAAGCATTAACAGAAAAGGCAACTATTATCCCTGTACTTATGACACCTACAAGCTTCACTTAAAGCTGGTAAGAATTTGGCTCCCTTTCTGGTCAGTCTGTCTGGCAGGAAAATTCAGTGTAAGCAATGACTGGCAAAGAAGTGACACAGCAGCACTTATGAGCCAGTACAGCAGCATCTGTATTTTCAAGAAACTGAGATAATGTTTGGTAATATTAAGTATCACTTCCTTAATTCATCAGAAATAAAGACATTTGGGGAAGGGAGGGTTTAAGTGTGCCCAGACCACTCAGAGGACTCTGGAAAGGAGATTTATTGAGGTGCCCCTACCCCCTACAGGAGGGAATTCCCTCTGCTGAATTCTATCTGCAGTGTCTGCCAGCAGAGCTCCTAACCAGCTTGTCATCAAGAGAGCACACAAAGCACATCAGCTGGAAACACAGAAAAACTTTCAATATTTAATCTCGCTATAAATAGATTAAGCACAGCTTTCTGTCCAGTTCTTCACCTGTGCCATTTATAACCATTTATGAATGCCCTGTCTATTTTTGATGCTGAGAACGCTTTCTATTGCATTTGACTGCAATTTAGATTAATTGTTTTTTTCAGGTGTGATTAGCAATGAAATATTCTTTGCTTCTACCTACCTGGGACTGTTCTCCCCCCTGTTTCCCCTGAACCTTTTCCATGACAACCAAACAGCAAAATGCTGTGTTTGCACAGAAACATCCTGATCTAGCTGGTACCACAAAAATCCCAAGAAGAGAACAGATCTTCCAGTGGCAACTAGAAGCATCAGACACCTCTCATACCATCCAACTGCCATTTAAAAATGTTCAAGGAGCACAAGAAAGGCAAAGAAAATGTGATTATTATGCAGACAAGATGATAAGCTGAGGCTATTTTCAGCCAAACCTTCTGATTTAGTCCACAGATATTTTATTACATATGGTTTTCAGAGTAAAATCATCCAGACCCAAATTCCCAGCAGAACTGGTTTAAGAGGAAGAAACAGTGGAGTTTCAGCATCCCACCTCTCTTAAATCAAAGCCACATATATGCAACTGGGTTGAGTATGCTCCAGAACTATTCTGAAACCAAACTTTTTCCTAAGAAATAGTTCCTTTTATTCACATAGGAATAACTTTACCACCAGCAGACTTTTCCCAGTTTGGTTTAAGAAAGTGCTTTGCCAAACCCCCTCCAGACCTCAGCCCAGACTGGAAACCCTAGATGTAAACAGGTCTATCAGTTTGACACACTTCCTTCCAACAAGGTGTTTTTTATGTTCGTGTGTCACTGTTCATTAAACCCCAACAGAAAAATCATCCTGCATTTACATCTCAGTCTGTAAGTTATCTTCTATGCTTTGTCTGAAACCTCTTCAAAAGACATATCTCTTTGAACAAAAAATTGAGTTGTGTTGCTTTCAGGTTTAATTGTTACAATTTTTCTGTCTAAATGAAAAGTAGGAAACTGCCTTGCCCTTATTCTGACTCAACCTTTTGCAAGAGAGGGAAAATTATCACATCCCTCAGGTATTTAGCATGAGTTCTCACAACTCCCCTAAGCAGAACCAAAAAGTGCAGTGCTGAAAAATTTCTTGATATTAAGAGGGAGAGAGAATAAAACAGGGAGGAAGAATAAAATCAGAACACTTCAGTGTGCACATCAAATTATTGCAAAGACATTATCAAAGAAGGCATGTCTCGCATCTGCCAAAATGCATTTTAAGCTGAGAGATTAGTGTGAAGGAAGATGGATAAATGCTCTGCCACCTGCATACCCTTTTTCATTCATTTAGGAAACAATTACAAACGAGACATGATAGCTTCAGTGGATGTTCAGCCCCCCAGTACTTGGGTAAATCTTTTGTAATAGCAGCAACACAAAGAAGAGTGGGGCTTGCTGTGTGTCACATTCACTTCCCCCTCCACCCCAGTTAATCCTTCTCTAATTCAACTAGCTGCTTGTGCAGCCAGGCACGGCACATTAGCACGGGTTGCTGGAGTTCAGGGAAAAATGTACTGGCTGTGAATGGCTCTTTATTCTGATCCAGCAATCTGGATGTGGTGGCAGGTTTTCTCTTGACCACCATGCTCACCTCTTAGCAATCTCTTTTCTGGGAGAACACAAACCTGCTGACGCAGTGTTGCAATGAGTTGCTGCAGGCAGGGGGTGTGTCTCGTAATGCTTTTTTATTTCTCTTTCCTCAAAACACAACAAAAGGGTAAGAAAATATTTGGAAGATACCGGTTTGTGCACTCTGTGCACCATTCACAAATCTCCCATGTTGTTTATTAGCAGGAATAATAAAGGGTAAAGTGCAAAGCAAACCCGCAGTCGATCCAGGAAGGAGGGGTTCAGCTGCAGGTGGAAGGAAGGCTCCCAGGCAGTCGGTCAGTCACTCACTTACCCTGCCTACGACTCAGATCATGAGATTCTGCTCTAGGAATGCCTGCAATGAAGAAGTCTGCTCAGACCTGCCCGAGCAGCGCCAGCAATTCCCTCTGATTTGTGCAGCAGCTCAGGCAAATCACCTTTCCAGCAACCTCAATCCCTAGGGGACAGCGCTGGAAACCACAGCCAACTAATACCCACAAAGAGCCACAAAATGTGCATTGGTTGCCCTTGCAGAGATTTCCATGAAATAGTGACATTGAAAGGTAAAAGTCGATAGATAATGCAAGTAACTATCCATAAGTTAAAACTAACAGAAATTCTAGGCTTGCTCTACTATAATATTTTAGGGGAATAATTTTTTCCCCCTCTTTTTCAGGTCTCTAAGTGAATGAATTCTCTAAATGAAGTCTTTACTTCATTTTGGCCATGCCTTGTTGCTTGGATGAAAATGTAAAGACTGTTCACATAATTTTACGAGGCTAGCATCACAATTTTGATGCTTAATTTTCACCATTTATGACTACCAGCAGATGAAAGACTAGGAATCATCCTATCTCACCAGGAAATGCTTCAGAGAGCACTGCTTCAAGACCAACACAAGCAAATAGCATAGGCAGCTGAAAGCTCAGTCTTGCTACATGGTGGAAGTTTAACTTGAGAGTGCCTCTAATTTATGCCCCTTTGCACTGGTTGTGAGAGACTAAAAAGGAGCACTCTAAGAGAAAAATGTGAAATTTCCTTTGCAAGCTGTGAGGTATGAAAGAAATGTTTATGCAAAAATGATCTTTTTGGGAGCTGTGAAAGAAGGGTGAAGACCCTCACCACACCACCACTGCAGCTGAACATCCTGCACTGAACCCTGCCTTCTACCCTTCAGAAATGAAATCCACCTTGCAACCTTGATAACTTCCCTGGCATTTTATATCATCAAGTGATCATACAATACAAAGGTACTACGAAATAGTGAAAAAGTTAAAAATGCAACTGTAGTGCTGTCGGGGAAAGCAAGTGAAGTGGCAACTTGCTGAGGAAAGGAGTTAAAATCACACACTGATATGGAGAAAACCTTGGGACCTAAGATATGAATGAATATTTGCACAAATCAGGTGCTTCCAGCAGGGTCCATAAAGTGAGCTATGGCAGTGAACATGGAATAATAAGTCATTAGCACACAACAATACATTACAGCACAGAATTGCGCAAAGAATGAACTTCAATTTACTTCAAACCATTGGAGTATCCTTGACTAAGTACCAAAAATTGCTGCCATGTATAGTATATATAACGAGATTTAATTATGGGGGAAGGAAGAAAAGCTGTCCTAATGCTTCATTACCTTGCACATAGGAAAAGAAAATTTTCCTTTCTATGAAAGAAGGGACAGTAAGAGTCAGTAAAACAGCTACTTACTGGTGTGCAGTATTCCACCATGGGATAGTGCATTTTGTGACCTTTTGCAACACGGCCAGAGAAGAAGCAACTTTGGCAGATGTCATAGTTAAAGTGCTTTAAACTTCTGTACCTAAAAGAGGATAAAAAAAAAAAAAATCATGAAATTTTTTCATGTCACATACAACAGAGCTTTCTTTGTATGTGACTGCTTCATATCAGCCCATCAAGTTTTCTGTGTTAGTAAATTCTCTTCCGTGAGATGTCACAGTGTGCAATGCCCAGCAATGCTCCTCTGCCCTGAGGGAGAGGTACTGCTGCCTCAGATATTTGTCAAAGATCTCAATCTTCAAAAAAACATTTCTAATATTGGGCAACAGTGAAGATTTCTACACATTCACTCACCTTTAACATATGAAAGACACTACAACACTTTTTATTTCTGTAACGCTAACTTCAGACCTTTTGCTCTTCACCATGATTCCTAAAACAGAATGTCCTCAGGGAGGAAAATGCAGGAAAGTAATGCCCTCTCAGTAAGTCACTCAGGCAACCCTCTCATGTCCTTCCTAGCACCTCTATAAAAACAATTTTCCTGTAGAGCATTCCATCCATGCAAAACTCCAAATGCACTTTTGGGCCATTATTTAATCTCATCAGCTCTATGAGGCAGCTAACTGTTGTATCTGCTGTGCTGAAGTGGTTGAAAGAGCCAGAGGCATAAGGGTTGTCTTGTTCCAAATACATGAAGCAGCTCAGCCACAACGACCTCAAAAGAACATTGTTTTACATGAACTGGGTGCACAGTATTAGTTTTCTAAAAGCCTTCCAATACAGTATCTTTTTGTCAAGTGTGTACACAGGGTTTCAATGACTTGCAAAGACAGAGAAAAAAATCTGTGACAGACAGATTCTACTATCATGATAATAGATTTGTTATATAAATTTAAGAGACAGATGAGATCAGTCAAGTAAAATTAGACACAAACACAGAGCTCCAGTGTCCGCTTCCCGAGCTCTCAGTGCTTACAACAGACTATCCCTTCACTTGCCATCCTTTGATTTTTCCAAGGGCCGCATTTTTCAATTCCACCTACTTGTCTTTGGCTGGTTTACACAAAACTGTGTAAGTAATACAGTAGTTCATAAACTGTATCTGGGAATGGGAAAATTAGACTTTGTGGATGTGTTGAATTACTCGCATCCAATCCACAGCTCTTCCTCAGTAATATTTATCATTTCCCAGTTAAGATATTCATGGGGAATAAAAGCAGAAGGAAAAGAATTTAGATGATTAGAGCCACAGCCTCAGATTCAAAACAAAGCAATAAATAGTTCATTGTTTCTCTTATTTCCCACTGCCTGTAAAACTGTAGCAGAAAGCACTGCCCCACTACATGCATAAAAGCAACATTCATATGCTCCCAGGTTACGGCAAAATGATGGCTTTTTTGTGTACCACCGCTTGCTGCTGTTATCTATCTGGGTTTTAGAAACAAAATTACAGAAAGCTCTTTGTAAACAAAACGATAACATAGAAGGAGAAGTGCCAACGGTAAAGAAGACTGTGTGCAGAAAGGGCAGAAACTGTACAAAGCAGCTATTGCGAAGCAAAGTGATAAAACAAGTCTAGGCATAATTGAAAGTGAGTATTTACTTAGCCCTGAAGTGGCTTCTCAACAGGCACACCAACACACAAGCCATTTTACAACACAGTGATTATTCATTGCCATAGTAACCACGGTGTCAATCCAGATGTTTAAATAGACCAGCAACATTTCCCCCACTCCAGGTTAATGTTCCACCAACATTCTTTTGCTGAGAAATGCACGTGTAGCTTTTACATGCCTGAGAATTTTCAAGGCACTTCCCTGCTTTATACTATGACAGAAAGCAATTCAGCAGGATCCAATTCAGAAAATGCAACTGCATAGGACACACTGAATGTAAGACAAATTGTGTTAGTTGTGCAAACCAACAATGCTTTGGTTGAGGCATGGAAAGACTGGGAAACAGAGGCAGGGACGAGTCTTAACTGAGAGATGATTATTGTCCTCTTAAGTCTCACATCACTGCACCCAGTCTAGGTGCCACTCCTCCCTCATGTCCCCATCACAAATATTTCTTCCAAGAACAAAAGGCATATAAAATGAAGCTCCTGATTCGCCTGGAATCAGGCAGAGCTCTTGATCCACCAAGCAGGAGCACACATGGCTGCAAGGAATGAGTCTGTACCTGAATCCAATAATGGGGCACTCCTTACAGATGTTACACTTGGCTTGGTGCTTGGCGGTCTCAGCAGCAGCCACCCTGTGCAGGACAGGCAGCCACACCATGGACTGTGGTTCCAGCCTCATCCAGTCCAGGAAAAGGGCTGCTTCAATCTCTGGCTTGTTGTTGGCCTGCAACACAAGGGGAAAAATGACAGGGGCTGAGCACAAGTGATCTATCTACTCACCAGCTAATTAACAGTTCAAGCGGTTCGCTTCCTGTCAACTCCACACTTCTTCCCTGAATATACTCCAGCTTTTCCCCCAGTCCAACTATTCATTAAATAAAATAAAATAAAAATAAAAAATCCCCAGGATCCCGTCTTCAAGCCAGGAACTGAAAACTATTATTAATATTTCAAATATCTCTTTCTCTTATTTCCTATTACAATAGACAGCACTACTATGTACTTTGTCACAGAGAAAATCATCCACTTACAGGATCACCTTTGATGCCTGATCTCACACTCCCTGTCTCTCTTATCTGAGCCTGCATAGCACTGCTTCTCACCTATTCTAAAAACTGTTATCCAAGCCCTAAAAATTGCATGTCTTTTGATCAAAATTCCTTTCTCCTTAACATCCTTCATTATCACACTGACCTTTCTTCATAATGCACATGCAAGGAAATCATTCAAATCCCTTTTAAGCCTGTTGTTGAACATGTAAACCCTCTGCCTTCTTTAAAAGCCTCAAACGCCCTCTTCTCACCAGATCTTCTCTAAATTTCCCATCACTGACTGCAAACACAATACAGTTCTGTCCCACAAAATAAGATTTTCATATTCCATTATATCCCACACTCATCTCTTTGCCAATAGCAGAAGAGCATAAGAACACTTTCCAGCAAACCCACTCCTCTGCTGCCTTCCCTTCCCATCCCATCCCATCCCATCCCATCCCATCCCATCCCATCCCATCCCATCCCATCCCATCCCATCAACTAGTGTGACATTTCAGGTATCTCTTACATGGTAACTTCAAGGCAGCTCAGTCACAGAGCCAACTCCCATTGTGCCAGGCACCCCAAAAAATGACACATCATCCCTACCCGGAGTACCCACAGTATGGAAAAGAAAAGAGAGAGACCAAAACCAGAAGGCAACAGGAGACAATAGTGATGTCTGTGCAAGGGTAGAGGTCACACTGCACCAGCAGGCTGGACACTGCTAAGAGCAGTGCAGAACAAAGGCAAGGAGCATCAAAAGGGATTTCAGGGAAAACAGTGGAATGATGGAGGCAGTGTTTACAGGAAACAGCTCTCCGTTGTGCAGGGTATATCAAAGCCTGCACAAAACTGGTTATGTGGGAACATGGGAGATGGTTTCAGTGCTGCAAGCAAGGTGATGGGTAAGGTGGAAACCTCGAGGGGCTCTGGTGGGGAGGGCGGGAGAGGGCAGGACATGTCTGCACAGGGAACAGCCCAAGTGATGAAGAGGGATAAAATCCTGCTGTTTCTCTAAACCAGCACTACATGCTAATTCCAATTCCTCGAGACATTTCCTTCCATGCTACCCACAGCAACAGCATATTTATGGTCTGAATACATTTAAATCCTCTGTTTTCCCTTTTCTCTAGGCTTTCAAACACAGCTCTCAGTGGGCCGGTCTTTTATATTTTAAACTTCACAAGGCAGACTGTCTTCCTTTGTGGTTCCAAACCTATTTGAAGCATTTAAATAAATAATAAGCATTAATGTATCATGTACATGGACCAAGATGAATAGGGGATTGAGTGCTGGGGATTTTTATGCTTGCTCTCAGTGAGTTTTCCAGTTTCTCATGAAATCTGAGTTCAGTATAACCTAGCTAAGACCTTATTCCACTAAAAATGCTAGCAATGAATTTCAAGAAAAAAATATCATAACTGGTCTGTAGGAGAGAGAGCTATACAGAGATCCAGTTAGTTGTAGTTTTGTTTTGTTTTTTTTTAAATCTAACACTGTTTATAACCTTGACAAACAAATTAACTGATCAATACTTGCAGGCTAAGAAAAATACAGTCTCTTAGAAAGAAACCCACAAAAAAGACGTGGAATACAAATGCTGTAATATGCCCTGAATAATGCATTGCATTAAAATTGACTTAAAATGCTGTTGCAATACTTCAGTTCATTAGAAATAATGATTCTTGGTCAGAGCTTCCTTCTTGAGATGCTAGTTTGGGAAACCATCTAATAACTCCTATGACTACATCTGGGATCCATATACATGGACTTGCAGCATTGTCAAAAATATCCTTTTTGGGGGTAAAAATACCAAACCAAAGCATATCTACAATTATTCAGATAAAGTCCTGTACAATTTGATATTCACTAAAGGATTGTATTAAATGGAATACACACTGAAACACTTCTGAAGACTTTTGTATTAAACCCTTCTTCTCTGTTTTTTTCCTCATAGCTACAGAATTTAGAAAGCCACCCCCCCTGCAAAACAAAAAGAAACAATCAAAAGCACAATAAAGTCCAGCCAACACTAGCAACAGAATTTGTTCAGAACAGTGAATACTGCCTTCTGTCACAGTATATCAGTGAATTCAGTTGAATTAAATTGATTCTAGAATTCCTAAGTGCAAGGCATGTTTATAAAATATGATCATGTATATTTTCCAGCCAGAAGGCAGGGCAGTTCAAGGGGCAGGGGGGAGGCTTTCTGCGGCTCACTCAAGGATCCAGCTTCAGCCAGCAACTACACTGGCAAACCATTACCCTGTCTAGCAGACTACACTTTCTATACAGAGGACCTCTAAGCCTCAAAAAAAAAAAAAATTGAGAGGATCTCTTTAATATACCATTCCTAATAGAAAAACATGAGGTGTACGGAAATGCTGCAGTGCAAGCTGCAGTCAGAATAAGAATGAGCCGCTCAAAGCGCTGCTCTCCACTCGTAGCTGCTTTAAATTTGCAGGGAAAATGCTGCGGCAATGAAAGACTTTCTGTAACACCCAAAGATCTATTTTAATTTTGCAGTCACTGTCAATTGCCAGCAGTCCCAATAGCTGCCTACCCAGAGCTCCGTATGGCGGCTGCACAAAACCTGTGCTCAGAGAGATTAGGTGCATTAAAATGTATCAGAACTGGTTCTGAATTATATTACATGAAGATTTAAAGCCACGTGGAGAAAAGCTGGTCAGGGTCAGACAGTATAGGACAGACAGTTCCTGACTGTTCCCCGAGCTGCTATTACAATTTTTTTAATAATCTCTAAATCCGGTAAGGCAGCAGCTGAAGATTTTACATACGGGAAAAAGGCTGAATTCATATAGTTCATATCTGAACCAACAAGATCAAGCTGTAAAGAATATTAATGGTTCTTCTCTTGAACACATTTCTGTGCAACTCCCAATTTTTATGGTAATAACAGAGTGAATCATAAAGTAAAATTCATTAAGGCCTTTCCAGCTTACAAGTAACAATTTGTTATGGAGGACGTTCAAATTCATTATGTTCCAGACATCTGTTTTTCAGTATTTATTTAGCAGAAACAATGGGGGAATAGGAAGTTGGGTGGTGCTAACATCTTTATGCAATACTTGGGAGATGAGTTTTTTGTTCTTCCCTCCCTCTTCCTCCAGCAAGTAGTTGAAAAAATATCCTATACTATATTAACTTTATCCGTCCATAATAGGAAATATGCTCTAAAATACAGTTGGGATTTTAAATGAACAATGTGCTATGTTTTTCAACTGAGTCAGATAATACAGCAGAAATTTCTGTTAACATTTCTGATTAGCTGTATTCTCTTTATATGCAGTGTAGGAAATTGACCGGAAATAAATTAGCATTGTTAATATAATGATGTTTTTCACCCTGGGTGGAAAGCTTCACATTAGCAAATGTTGTTTTGGACAAACCAAACAGAGGGATGGGATTCTTATGACTTGTTAAAGTTTAAAAATGCAGAGTATCCAGTAACAGCAACCCTGTCTCCCCAGAGTCAGACCTAACCCTGTTCAACCTTGTCTTACACTTGATTGCATTGACTACCCCAGTCAATGTTTCTAGTGCTCCGGCAAAGAATAATAAAATAAAATAACATGAACCCAGTAGTGAATTAATGTAGTTTTGTATCATCCACACTTGAGCAATGCCATCTTCCTGATCCCCATACCCTAAACCATTTTAAAATAGCTCTTGAAAGCAGCTCACTTGTAGGACTCTTCAAGACTACCTCCAAAGTCAGGCACAGGTTCGCAAAATCCTGCTGAAATAGAACCAGAATTGCTGTTTTATGACATTTATAGCGCAGCATTTTGAGGAAGGATTTGCTAGTTCCCTTTGGCCAGCTCTCTCTTGTCAGAGCCAGAAGCAGAAGAAATATCCTATGAATAGAAACAAGGGCTGCCTGAATCTCTTCAAAGAGATCAAGTCCCTCAACAGTAACACTGCACTTGTACGTTATTTTCATATAACTATATTTTGATATAACTATATATAGTTATTTGTACACAGTACTGGTATTTCCTAACTGCTCAAAAAATAAAAGCAATAAACAATGCCTCAAGAAACAACTGTCCAACCAATTCAAATCACAGCATTTAAGGCCAAAGTCACTATCAGGGTCCTGGCCCAGGCTTTGTAACACTCAGACACCACCTAAAAGGACTAACAGCTCTACTTTGGATTTTATTTACCTGAGTAAATACATCAGATTTGGCACACTTCTGTGGTTTTAGAAGGCAGGCTGATCTTGCCTTACCATTGATCAAGTACAAATTTTGTAACGAAGACTATACAACACCGAATATTATAATGCTTTGCTTCCTCAAAGTGAAGCAAAACAAGGTTTAAAATACATGTATGAGCTAACTGCACATATTTTACTACTCCTTAGCTTCATCTGTTCTAGTTTTTAACATCAAGGACTCTAATTTAAGTGTATCCTTGAAAGAAAGCATACTTAAAGCAGTTTATAAGAAAGAACCAACTATCCAACATTTTACTGAGAAATGGCAAGGGACATTTTCATTTCAGCTGCACTTTGCTATCTCATCACATTTCTCCAAAGTCCCAATGTCACAGTAACTCATCCAAGGCAGTGATGTGAATTCCTAGGTCCTGTTTACATTGTATGAGGAAAGCATATTAATAATTTTCCACTGTGATTAAAACTGTGTGTCCTTCAGTCCATATCATTTCCCTATCCTGTTTACTTAAAAAACGTACCCATCACAGAACTAAAAGGAAAGTCCTTCCACACTGCAGCAACACTGAATTCACTCAATTTTTCATGGATCTATAGATTGCTTTGATGCATTCTGAGCTTAAGCAGAACTACACAGTCTTCAAGTGGTCATTGGATTAAGCTCTTTGCTCTCTAAACTTAAAAGTATTTTTACTTTAAAATCTCAAAGCAGAAATTACACACCCCTGCCCCAAATAGGAAAGATGAGTCCCATGATATCATTCTCCTCCCAACAACTACCACCAGCACCTTCCACAGATGAAGAAAACTGCAGAAAGCTCAAGTCAATGCTGGGGGAGTGAGAAGTAGCAGGACTGGAGCAGCAGCCTAGGGAGAAGGGGACCCAGTTCTCAGGAGCAGAGGTCTGCAGCAGGCAAGGCTGCTGCCAACAGCAGGGCTGGGCTCCTCCCTCCCCAAACCTCATTCCCAAGGACTCACTCTTCAAAAAGCAGGAGAGATTTCCCCTGTTATCACCGGGAACAGTAAACATCCCCTTTTTTCCTGCTGCTGTGCAGACAGACAAGGCCGTTGCCAGGGCACCTAACCTAAGGGAGCTTGGACAACCATTTCTGAAGCACACAATTGTTGCGACTGACATGACTGTAATTATATTGCTGGCTTATCATCACCAGAAAGAAGGAAGAAGAAAGGAAAGAAAAAACCAAAACTAAAGAAAGAGCATTCCTCATCGTGGATGTACAAAGAAAGACTTAAATTAGTTTCCATGCAGTAATGTAAACTATGGACCCCCACAACATTCTTAAAAAATTAATTATCTCACTCCAGTAAAAGGAGGCTGCTGGAAGCAGCAGTACTCCCTGTCAGCCCAGCTTTTACAGCCTCTCTGTCTCCTGGGCTGCTCCATGTTCCCCCCAACAGCACTTCTGTGCTGTCCTCCAGCCTGTGGATCCTGCTGCTCACTATACTACACTAAAAGGGTATCTATCTCTGTGTTCTCCTTCTCCCTTTCTCAAGGAAAGTTCTTATTTCTTTCCCCATCTCGGTTCCTGGCTGCTGCTTTTTTTCATGCCTCGTTCTACCCACTGTGTTTTCCTCATCACTATTATTCCTACTGCTGTTCTAACTTTCATTCCCTAAGGATCATCCTTATTTTTCCACTCCTTAATTCATTCTCCCTCACCTGCATTAGGGCTTTCCTTATGTTTGGATTTCTGCTCCTCTCCCAAGGACTCCATCCCACCTACTCCTCCATTTCTCCTTATCAGCTGAGCCTCCCTCACCCTTTCTGGCCCTCCTAGAAGATCATCTGTTCTGCTGCAGCCCAGGCTGAAAACTTCCCTTGCAGTCTGAGAGTTAAAATGAACCTTCACCCAGAGGAAAAAGAGAGGATGACATTGCAGGTAAGAAGAAAACCTATTTTTCAGTGCAGGTAAGAGAAGGAAAACTCAGGTTTTCTGATGCTCTGATTTATGAGCATGCCAAAGGTTGTGTCCAGCTGTGCTTGGGCTGTTCCTAGAAATGCCAGCAGCTGGATGTGGTACAGTGTTCAGCCTGCTGGCGTCTTCACTTCTAATGACAATGTTGCTAACTCGTTTTAATCAAATACACACTTATTCACAAAATCACAGAATAAGTTGAGTTGGAAGGGACCCACAAGAATCATCGAGTCCAACTCCCAGCCCTGCACAGGACCATCCCCAAAAGTCTTGTTCCTACTTTAAAAAAAACAGGTTTGGTATGTTTCATCAGTATTATTTTGTTGTTTTATTCCTAGTATAAACACACAGAATTGCAGCCCCTTTCAAAAAAACCTATGATTTTGCTGGATTCTGAGGTCACTTTCCTTATCAGTTTTTCAACAGTGCTGTTGACAGTCATTCAGAAAAACGACAGATCCAGTGAGTCCTAATTTCTGAGGAAGGTCATTTGCACAAAATTTTGACCATGGATTTGCTGCAGCAGCATTTTGTGTTGGTGTCACTTGAAAGCCCAGCATGGAAGTCAAGGCTTGAAAGCACCAGCAAGGTCTAACACAGCTATCAACATTACTGTGCACAGTTTATGAGCATGGGTTATCCACCCAGGACATTGCCCTATAAAACATTCATTCTGAAATGGCATCAAATACAGATTAGAATTATAAAAGGTCAAGACATGAATGACAGAAACAGAAAAATGTCAATCCTGTAGAATTAGTCTGCTAAAAGAAATGCGAAAAATACAAAAAGCAAGTATCCCATCTCAGCTGAAGTTTGTGGTGATTTTAGAATTAGATTCTTTTCACAGTCATTGTGTGCAAGCAGTCTACTTCCAAGCATTAATATTCATTGAAAACACTTGCTGTGTTTTGCTTACTACAGAACTGAAACTACTACATAATGAAACTTGAGCAGCAGGCAAAAAAGCAAACAACTCCCTCCTTCCCCAACCAAACAAAAAAATCCCTCAGGGACAGCGAGGAGATGGGAAAAGAGCTTTCTTCCATTGTAATGTAGAAGATGCATTTAGAGTTAATCACAGACCATACATTACCTCCCCTCCTCTACCTTTTCATTAAGCAGCTGTCTTCATCTCATGCATTCTGCTGGTAGTTATGATAAGGATGGATAATTCCCTTAGCTCTCTTCCTCCCCAGATTAAATAATTTACAAGTTTGAAAAAGATTCTCCAGTTTGCTGTCTATTCCTCAACAGACAGGACAGGAATTCTTTCAATACCCTTTAAAAGAAAACTGGCATTCTCCATTTAAGGAGTGGAAGGAGCTCATGGAGCACTCCTTGCCCCTGGACAGCACTGCAGGGAGTCGTCTATTGCTCCCCTGGGCACCTGGCTGTCACTGGTATGTATGTACATGGCCAAAATTCAGATTACCCACTGCTGCTCACCTACATGGCAGCAATAAACAGTTATCTACTGCTGGCAATACAGAACTGTAAAACAGGAGCTGCCACAACAAAGACTTAAACTTTGCAGGGTTCAGTTCCAACAGAAGCCCCAATACAATTATCTGCTGCCTGAGCTAATTCAAATACACCCCACCAAAGAACAGTTTAATACATCAATGGCCACTACAATTACACGACCCACCATTACACGACCCACAGTACCCTAATCCTCATCCCAGATTTTCAATCTTCCTCAGAAGTACAGGAGAGCTTCACACAGAACACAAACCCAAAAATTCACAGTGACCCAAGCAAAAACTTACAAACTGGAAGCAGCTCCTGACGCTGGGCTCGATGTTGCTGCCCCCGAAGGAAGCCACCTCCCCCAGCTGCCGGGGGATCTGGATGGAGTCGTGCAGCAGCAGCCCCAGCCGGCGCTGGTCACAGAAGCCAGTGGAACTTGCCACTTGTTTGAACAGGTCTGAAGGAAGGAGGACACCAGAGGTCAAGCATGGCTACTAGGATGAGGCAAGTAGCCCAGATGTGCATTGTTTCCAAGGCTTGCAGGTGAGGTCAACAGCCTCGGTGGACATGAACACAATTGTGACTTCAGTATGGCTGCTTATTTTCCCATAAACACTGGGTTTTTTCTGTGAAAGTGAATCTAGTGGTAATTTTTAAGAGCATTATTGGCTTGTACCTGGGAAGAACGGCCACTCTAACACAGCACCTGTGGCATTATTGATAACATAGCCTGAGACATTGTAACACAGCTAACTAAACAGCAGGATCGTTCAGCCACAACACAGATGTCTTAAAAATAATGTTTAATGATAAAATAAATTCATACAACACAGAGCGCCTTTTCAAGTCTTAGCAATCAACATACAACTCAGAGAATCCATTTCTCTCCCAGCTGAGTTAAAATGATAAACAAGAGCTCCCTAACTGCAATATATCATGATCTTTTAATTCAAGAGAATTTCTAAAATAAAAAAAAAATTACAGTATGACAGAACCTGCCATCCATCAGTAATTTTATTATCATATTAATTTTTCAGTTCTGAAGTGAAATGTCACTTGAAGCCATGTTCTGTTACTGCATCATTCTGGAAAAAAATCCTTACAGGACAGAAGTACTATCCCTTTGTAAGCTCATTCAATTTGGTGGGAATTAGTTGTACTATGTGTATGTTGAGGAGGTTATAGAATTCATAATAAAAAGAGAAAACAGGTTATCGTTAACTGAAATATTTATTTGGCAACATCTCTGTTGACAATATATCACCTGAATAAATTCTCCTTACTTTTTAAACAGTTAAAAAAAAAAAGGAGATCAGAAGAAGACTAGAATAAAATAATGCTCTTTTTTTTGGAGTCCCTTTAATATTTCACCCAACACCAGGGATGCAATTATAAGGTGCTTCAGCCCTGCTCGAGATAACTTTCCTAGCACTGCTCTGACACCTGTTTTCTTCCAAAGGAATAAAGGAACAGATAGAGAAAGGATTATTTTTTAATTACATGTATTTCACTCTTGTAAAGTCTAGTTTTATAATGAATAATTCTGGGATGAATCCTTCCATCTCCTCTGCAAAGCTGAAGACTTGTGCTCTAGCACAACCAATTCTGCTCTGCTGCACAAATGAGACAAAAAATGTTAAGGGGTGCAAATCATTGCACCCTTGCAGCAATACTAATAGCAACTGCACTACGACCTCAGCATGGATGGAAAAGCCAGAGCACAGCATGACAGACACAATTCCTTCCTCTCCACAGCTATTCAGCTCTCAATTTCATTGTCATTAAAACATTAAGCGTCCTCAGCAAGGTTATAGGACATTTAATAGGTTATGCATTACCATGCACACATACTGCAGGAGAATTTAAAATGTGAATAAATGTTATTCTTTATAACTTCGACAATCTTCAATGAAATCTCATTTTGAAAAATATCTGTACTGGGTAATTTTCTTAAAAGATTTTCTGAATACTTTGTCGTAACACCCACATGAAACATCTAGAAATCTAAAGTGTGACATTCATTGTGATTGCCCTAAAATCTGATCCAATTACACATAGTCATGCACAGACCCCGCTGCTGGTACTGTTTGTTTTCTCTTTAGAGTTCTTCAGCTTGCATTAGCAGAGAATAAAATGACAACAATTGAAGAACTTCTGTGGTATTGGGTCAAATGCTAAAGGTTGGATTTTCAGTTGTATTTTTAAGTTCACAAATGAGTGATACCAGTCAATTCAACAAGAAAGTTACTCTTGAGAACTACATTTATCAGTGGCTCTTTTCTGGATCCTAGACTCATTAATGAACTGATTCATTAGTCAGGTAAAGCTAAGTCTGCAAGTGGAATTTTTTCAAGTATTTAGTCTATTAAATATTCAAAATTTGCATACCTTTAATATTTATTTAAAGGTACCAACTATATTTAAACACAAAGTACATACTAAGACTGGCTACAATGTGGGATTATTTTAAAAAGTGAATATACTTGAAAATATTGTAATACAAGTGTCCTGTAGACATGCATTTTTGTGTATAAACGTATGCTGAACCAGTGGTCTCCAAAGGGGTTCTTGGGCCTCGGGATTGTTGAAGACAATCCATTAGGGTGCAGTAAAGAAATACTGTTTGCACAGTTAATAGATTCAATTGAAAATTTCCAAATAGTGTTTATTTAATCTTTATCACACTCTTTCTGAATTTCTACTTTTGGGATGCTTTATAATGCAGACAATATATGAGTACAGTGGTACACATACATAATTTATAAATAGATATACCTCTATTGGAGGTGCATGCTCAAAATTTTTTTTATTGGGAGGGGTGTGATCAAAAACGTTTGGCAGCCACTGTGCTAAACTACCTAAAACTATAGAGAATAAATAACCTAAAAGTACAAGGTGAAGCAAATTAACACACTTTGCATCTGCAATATCTAACATAATGTCTTTGTATACTGTTTAAATGTTTATTCAATAAATAAACAGGAGGAATAAAAGAGGAATACAAACATGAGGTAAAAAAAAATAATTACATCAACTTACATCTGTATTTATCTTCCAGGTGTGCTTTACAAAGGGATACAACACCAGTTTTGAAGGATAAGACACGGATCCTTCCTGTTCGACCCCTAATGGAAAAGAAACATTGGCTGGTAATATGATCCATTCAGGTCATAATTTGTTTACTATAACCAAGTTCACTGCAGTACTGTAGTCTTTATGAATTAAGTCTCACAGAGAACACAAGAGCTGGATGGTTATTAGGTAAGCTAGAAATTCAAAATAAAATATTGTTGCAGCTTCACAGGAAGAGCTAAACTGGATTGTGCTGTTGTATCAATTTCACCAGAAATGGTCTTGTTCAGAAATAATTACTCATCTCCCTTTTAATGAAAAGAAGTGAGTAAAGGGTCTTTACCCTATGCTTATTTGAACAGGCTTCTCTATGAACTGTTGCTGACCAATTTTCAGAGATGAGGTCCCTGACAGAACAGCAAACTAGCCCTTCTGCCGAGGACAATATAGCTTTACTTTCATCAGACATGCAATGTCGCAGTTGTTTTTAGAAGATCTTTGCTTACTGTCTGTCAGCCCTGCTCTGACTTGTCTGAAAAGGCAACAGGGAGCCAAGCACGATAAAGCAGCCTCTGCCAGCAGTGTGCAGCAACAGAGACACTTGTAATATGTTCAGGTGAATGATAAAGCTTGCCTAGAAATCATGGCAAGGCAGGCAGGCTGTTATGCCATTAACACCTTGGTGTGGTTTCTGAGCTCCTCCTCGCAGTGCTCAAACCTCTCCTGTGCAGTGCCAAGAGGCTGGGATACTCTCAATCAGCCCCTGCTGCCTGTCAGCCTCCCCCTCACACTCACTCCTCCCTTGTAACATGCCCACGCTACTACTTCTGCTTTTTAATGTGACAGCAAGAACAACATCCTCCTCTGAGCTGCAGGCGACGCAGAGACAAACCTTCACATCTTCTCTCAGTCATCTGCTTTAACTCAATTGACTTCCAGTTGCTGGCTTCCCCCCCAGACTTTTGTTTCTGATAGCATTTCAAATATGTAACATCTATTGCAAATGAAGACGTACACAAAACAGGAAGCTAATGCCTAAACCCAGCATTTTTGAAGCAGAGTCTTATCAACAGCTTTGAAGCATCACCAGTAAGGCCACCACTGGGAATAAGATAAATCATGCAGAGGCAAGCCATGGTCATGCATCAGGCTGCACCACAGGTGAAGATGCATGTTGTCTTTTTAATCCTATGAAAGTGCTGAGGAGCCAGCAGTGCTCATTTACCCACACATCTCCCCTGCAAGCCCTATAAAAGGTACAGACAGAAACTAGTAGACAAAGCCAAATTTAGAATTTGCAACCTTTTATTAAAAAATCTTGCATTTTTCATCGCAAATAAGCATTTGTAGTTTACCTATGCTTTCCACACTCTGGTCCTCTTACTCCTCTCCCTCAAATCTTTTCCAAATTAATTATCATCTATGCCCTGAGAAACTCCTCCTGATGAATATCAGGCTCATGCAAATTATACAAGAGAAGAATATAGAATGATGACTGCTCTGCGAGGCAATTAAATTGAAACTTGTACGAATCATGAGTTGTTCAGTTCACTCTCCTCTCCTCCCAAGTCAAACCAATAATTTAGCATGCTACTGCAAATGAGCATGAGTGACTGATCAATTAAAACAAATCCGAAACGTGCTGGATTTGCAGAGCTGTGCCCATAATTAGATCAGTCATTGACTGTGAATTTGATTAATATCTTTACAAATGACAGTTTTCAATTATAAGAAAAGTAAAGATTCAGTACATTTAATTAAATGTCTCCGGTAGCGCTATGCACTTCGGTTGATCTCTGCCTATTAAGTTTACAATGAAAACTAAACACACGTAACCCCAAGGTCAGCTCTCTTACCAGTGTAATTCAAACTTGAATTTTGGTAAAATAGCTACAAGCTTCCCTCACATATAAAACACCTCTGTGTTTCATTGTGCCCTGCAATATGCAGCTCCCCGGCATACCTAGGGAATTGCCTGGAGGCAGATAATTATAATTTCTAATGTTGTACTTGCAGCTCAGCGAAACATAAAGAAAACTAGACTGGACATGGCAAATCTAAACTGGACAGTTCAGCTTAGGAGCAGCCTGTGGAATGACCTTTAGTTCCGTCTCTGCCTCTAATGTGACTGATACAGATTAATATCCCTAGCATTTCTTTTTTGTCTTCACTAACTGGGAGTCTTTGTCTATATGTTATTTATGGTTGATGGCAACTCAGAAGTGGATCACTGTTCTGTGAAAGCCAAAGCAGATTAAAGAAATAAAACCTGGTTCTTGAATGAATATAGCCCCATTCCCTAGTACTGGTATGCTACAAGAAATATACTGTAATCTGGGTAATCCACTTCACAGGATGCTGCAGCTGCTGCAGAGGATGTCACAAACAACTGGCTTGTTAGAGGTGATCCTGCAGGAAGACAGGATTTGTACAAATCTGTACTTTTTGTTTTTTGCAGGTTATCACCAAAGCTTCACTGTGATAAAGGGTGGATAGAAAAACAGTGTTACGGCCCTTCAATATGGTTCAAAATGTCAAAGAAAATACAGTAATTGTACCATGTCCTTCCAATTCTACAGGTAAGTGTTTATTCTGCCACAGTAATGAGCGTGTCTGGCTGAAAGTGGCAGATAAAAACCTTAAAAACACAAATACAATACTTCCACTGACATTTTTTTACCAAATTCACCTAATACAAATATAATGGCTTATTCTAAGATGAGCTTACAAACATATGTTGGAATTTGCCTACATACTATAAGTAGCATCATCAACCCACTTAAAAGGAATACCCATAAATTTTCTTCAGGTCTGTTGTATTTTTAATGATAGGTGCAGTTTTTAAAACTAAAGTTTGAATTAAATATTTCTCCAATCTTCTGATTGCTAAGAGTTGTAACCACATTAGACAAGAGATGAGCCTCTTCCATCTTTGAAAAAGAATGACAGATTGAAAGCTATAGAAAATTTACATATTTGAAAAGGTTTAACATCCAAAAGTGCAGACAGGCAAGTGTTTATATGGTGTTCATTCTGGTGCTTCTTGATAATTCTCTTAACTTCTTTATCAAAACAAATTAAAAAACCATGTAAAGCCATGACCTGCTGTGGACACGCAGTCACAGAATTGGTATGAACACAAAAATCTGCCTCAAAGGTTCTGTTTCCAGCTCTCTCATTGCTTAGCTTAATAAATCTAGGATTGCAAGCCTAACCAAGGGCTGTATTGATTCAGCTAAATGAAGCCATTAAACCATTAGGTTTATTAAAATTTCATTTCAACTTCCCTTTTCTTCACCTCCAAGCCACCCACACTACAATGAGGCAGACTTCCCCCTCCCCTTCTGCTACTGGGAAAGCTCCTGGAGTTTTCCCATGTCCTGAGCCCCCCATACATACGTGTCATAGAC
The DNA here is from genome assembly GCF_008360975.1 of Lichenostomus cassidix. Taxonomy (NCBI): domain Eukaryota; kingdom Metazoa; phylum Chordata; class Aves; order Passeriformes; family Meliphagidae; genus Lichenostomus; species Lichenostomus cassidix. The sequence goes on along the minus strand of NC_139479.1, from coordinate 10,213,630 downwards.
ATTCAGAAGCCAGTTGAGGCACATGTCCACGCAAAGGGGAACGTTGACCAGGTTATTGTGCTCTTGCTCCAGTCGATCGTAAATGGTGGTCAGGCAGTTAATGATCTGCAGAATATCCATTGGCTGGTCATTTTGCTTGAGGTTGTGCTGGTCCAAGGCATCACATGCAGCAGACAGACTCAGGAGATCCACTGTTGGCACAGAAAAATACAGTACCATAAAGACTGAAGAGAAACAGAGGCTGTATTACCTACATCCAAAAAGTAAATAGAGTACTTCACTTAGTTTCTGTGCCAGCCCAGAAGACAAAATGTCCTCTGAAAGTCACATGCAAGACTGGTTTCAGGACTCCTACAGATGCACTGTTATTCAGCTGTGGCCTCAGAGGCCAGTGTGTATCTGTTTCATTTCTAGCTGTGAAGTACTTATTATGCTCTTGGGTCCTATGGAAATATTACACATAAATTACTATGCAAGTAAAATTACTTATTTCATGCTTTATATTCCTACAGATAGATAGGCTAATATTTGATTACTGCATTCCCTAAGTGTGCTCTCACCATAGCATAGGTCATCAGCTTTCTTGAGATGTGCTGACCATTTCTTAGAGAAGTCGAGCAATTTTAGCCCAACCAAACTCCACAAGGAATATGCAAACAAATCAGAGCTGAACTGTGATTAACCTCTCTGTTACTTTTCCTCTAGTGAGGACAGGGAAAAGAAGGTTCCAGAACCATTAAATGGCCTATTTCAATATTTATTATTTAAATGTATCCATTTTTAATTCTGAAAAGCATTTATATTTATAAACACCTCTATGGCATTACAGATTAAGACATGTTTAAACCCATCAATTTTTTTTGTCACAGACATTTAAAAACTTGATTTTTGTTCCTATTTAAGTCAGTTGCATTTTGAAGTTCAGATGTGCAGGGCAAAACTGAGCTTCCCTTTCTCAGCTCTTAACCTCTGCAAACTAACATCACCAAGCAGCATCACACTTAGGGGGACACGAAATTATGAGATGCTGGTTTACAAAGTAGGGCAGGAATAAGAACAAAGGAAATCAGAAAAATCAGATGCTTGATGATGACCTTCCAGCTGCCATATGAAAACCCTTTGTAACTCCTTGCAGTGAGTTTCCAGGGTGTGAGCAATGGGGATTTAAAGCCCAGATGCTGTTAATCCCGCTCATACCATGAGCAACCACAAAGTGCAGCACAATGCAATATGACCCAAGGGAGTAGCATCTGGTCCAAAATGAACTGCCCAAAATCATCCAGGAAATTCTTCACAAACTGGAAAATGAACTGAACTCAACTGCAAGACGAGTTTTTCTCTCATTGGAATAAAAAATGTGCTTTCTTGAGTTCTGGTAAGCAACATCTCTTCATAACGTAAAAAAACCTCCATAATGTGCAGAGGCTAAGTGCAGAACACCATACAGGAATTTTTTTAGAATTTGATCCTGTTTAAGGGCCCATTTGGCAAAGTCACACTTGAGTATCCTATTTTACCCAAGATGAAACTGCCCCTTTGATGTCCTAGTGGGAGATGAGAAATACTTTAGCTGCCCACAGGGCTGCTTTGCAACACTGCTTGGACAGTACACTGGGATTTCATAATTGCCAGAAGAATTTCAAGAGTATACATTTCATTGGAAATCAATAGGGACTTACTTTTGCTACTAAACCCCTTAAGCACTTCTGAAAATTTCATCCTCTAGGCCTAACGTACTAGAGTGAATAAGGAAACCTGGAATGCTATCCCCATTATTACACCAAGAAATTTAACTTTGACTCTATGATTTTGTGCAGGGTTTTATTGGGGTTTTAGTTTTTTTCACATTTATTAAAATAATATATTTTGGAATATTATGTTGAACCTACTAGCATAAAAACACACCTATTCTAAGGTCAGTGTTATACCCTGCAAAAGCATCAGACTCATTCCTGAGTCTCAAAAAGACGCTTTTCTTCTAAGAATTCATTAGTCAAATTGAAAATAGAGCACAGCCCTCACAACACCTATAACGCCGAGCTTTAGGCTGAACTCTCAGTTCCTTTGAGACTACGAATCAACGGTAATTAAATGAACCCCTCAGGCATCTGAGTGGCAGCATAATTATATATGCAGCTACTGCTAAACATGGGTCATTCCACTGTGTGGAAGCTTTTCCTGTTAATAAGCAGAACATTCTGAAAAGCCTTTCAGCCCACTCTCCATCAACCTCCTGTCCTATCCCGAAGTTTGTAACACATGATCATCTCCTAACAAGCAAGAAGTGCTTGCCAACATGTTCTGCTTTAGTGAATCTTTTTTTGTGGGAAAAAGTAAGGCTCTGGCCTTCATCACATTATGATCCTCCTTCATCTTTCCCACCAAGACTTAAGAAATGAGTGTGTGGGGTCCTCTCTCAGAACATGGAACTGTGCATTTCTTTCCTGAAAGCAGATATGGAGGTCTCATGAATGACCAACTTTAACAAGACAAGCTCCACAGTCAGGTATGTACTGAAGAGCTGAGCAGTTAGCACCACGTACTGATTTGAAAAGCTTTAATTGAAATAAACAACACCATTTAATGCTTTGCACTTGTTGTGGATTCTCTGCCATTCTTTTACACTTTGCTATTCAAAATTCCAAAACTGGCTCCAAAATCTGTGAGCAGTGGCTTCCAGCTTATTTTGAAGTCCAAACCATTCATATAAATATTTCTTCAGCCTCTAAGGCAATAGAGAAAAGGTTAGGATGTTTTTAACTAGACACTGCCAGATTGCAGGAAAAGTATAAAAGACAACACAAAATGTTATTGGAACCAGCTGAAGGACAGAAGTGACAATTAACAGGCAGGAGAAAGTACACTCTAGAGGTCACAAACTGAACTTAGGGAAAACTCAACATATGGCTGGTAATAAAAAGTATAAATGGCCCTCCCAGAATGCAAGATCATACCTTCTGTAACCTGCTGCTGTTGGCTGACACATTGAAAAAAATATATTTAATCTAGTCTGAATAAAATTAGAGGAACTAAGACCCCTAACAGAAGTTCTTGAATATTTTCTTTTGCTGTATTTCCAAGAAAAGTTTGTGAATACGTTTCATTTTATTCGACATCACGATGTTCTGATGTGGTTTGCACTTGAAGATCAGATCTTTAAAAGTAGCAAAACAAGAAAGTCATCATGCTTTGATGTGATTATCAAAAGAAAACCGTACATTTAAAAAACCTGATGCAATAGTTACACCTGGCATGCTCACAATGATTTTGAAGGCTGAAATGATAGAGCCACACACTAGATAACACAATACGTGAGCACTTATTTTTTAAGGACTACTACCTTCCACATTCTTCTTTTGGTTTTAATATCCTAGTGTCTTAATGTTTGTTGGACTGATTTATTAACTGAAAAGAACTGAAGTTTAAGTATAGCTCCTTTTTTAGGTGTTTCTATTCTTGCCACTGAGAAACAGACTGTACCTTTACCTCTGAAGGCCTTCTATTAAACATTTTTAGAGTACTCTTCGGTAGACAAAATTGCTATTTCTATGAAGTTTGCAGAAAAGAAGATATATAGATATATATAGATATATACAGATATAGACATATATACATAAAAACTCCTGCAATTTTAAAACTGAAATGAAAAGTAAGAGCTGAAAGCAGCACCTACTGCAAGTGGGATTTTGGCTTTGCGTAGGAGACCTGAAACACACGACTGTGCTCTAATTTTACTATTGCCAAAATGCAGAAAAAGAATTTAGTAATGAGTTGAGGGTTTTAAAAAAAATCTAATTAAACTGAGTTCACGAGCGACACTGAAATGATAGAATACACAAATACAATGATGGTGTCTCCAGGCAAAAATATTTGTAAAGAACAAAGCCTGCTAATCAAATTCCTTAAATACTTCTCCTTAGATACAAGTATGAAGAATGTGCTAGAGTAATCAGTGTAAGCGCCACTGCATGTCTCTGAGAGCATCAATTCTCTGAAAATCTACCTCAATGTAACCTCAAGAGATCAACTGACTTCAGATTGCTCAGCTAGACAGGGGAGGGAAAATACACTGAAAGCTCATGGGTCGAGATAAGGACAGGAGAGATCACTCATGAGTTACTGCCACAGGCAAAACAGACCCAACTTGGGAGAATCAACTGAATTTATTACTAATCAAATCAGAGGAGGATAACGAGTAATAATTCTTAAATCTTATAACACATCCCCCAACCCCTCCCTTCTTCCCAGGGTCAACTTCACTCCCAAATTCTCTACCTCCTCCCCTGCAGCAGCAGCAGGGGAATGGGGGCAGCAGTCAGTTCATCACATATTGTTTCTGCTTCCTCCTCAGCAGGAGGATTCATCACAGTCTTCCCCAGCTCCAGCGTGCACTCTCCCACAGGAGACAGTCCTCTACAAACTGCTCCAACGCAAGCTCTTCCCACTGGCTGCAGCTCTTCTCAAACTGCTCCAGAGTGGGTCCCTCCCACAGGATGCAGTCCTTCAGGAACAGACAGTGCTGCCAGCAAACCTGCTCCAGCATAGGCTCCTCTCCAAGAGTTCACAAATCCTGCCATGAGCCTGCTCCAGCGTGGGCTTCCCATGGGTCACAGCCTCTCTCAGGCACCCTTCTGCTCTGGCATGGGGCCCTGCATGGGCTCCAGGTGGATAGTTGCTCCACTGTGGAGCTCTATGGGCACTGGGGGCACAGCTGCCTCACCATGGTCTTCTGCATATGCTGCAGAGGAATCTCAGCTCTGGAGCCTGAGCATCTCCTCCCCCTCCTTCTACGCTGACCTTAGTGTCCGCAGAGTTGTTTCTCTCACATATTTCCCCTCCTCTTTCCCAGCTGTTGCTGTGCAGCAGATTTTCTCTCACACCCTTCTCAACTACATTATCCCACAGGCACTACCACTGAAGGACTTAGCCCCAGCCAGCAGCAGGTCTGTCTTGGAGCTGGCTAGCACTGGCTCTGTCAGACACAGGGTACATTTCTAGCAGCTTCTTAAGTGAACCCATCCCTGGAGACACCTGCTACCAAAACCTGGCCATGCAAACCCCAAAAGTCCAGTGTGGGTCCAGAATTATTTAATGGTAGGAGTCAGTTATAAAAAAACACCTGAAAGACCACAGTTATCAGTCACAGCCAGGACAGGTTTGTGAGGGCAAAGTCCTGCTCAACAAATTTTATTTCCTTTTATGACATAGTAACCCACCTAGCTGACCAAGGGAAGCCAGTTCATGTAATCTTTTTGTACTTCAGTAAAGCTTTCAATACTGTCTCTCCCAGGACCCTTCTGGACAAAATGTCCAGCCCACAGGTGGATGACCACACCATGTGATGAGTGAGCAGCTGACCCATGGGTTGGGCATGAAGGGTGACAGTGAATGGGGTGACATCAGACTGCTGACTGTCACTAGGGGAGCTCTGCAGGGCTCCATCCTCAGCCCTGAGCTCTTCATCATCTTCATAAATGACTTGGATGCAGGACTGGGATACTAAGCAAGTTCATAGTTGATACAAAACCAAGAAGAGCTGTTGACTCCCTGAAGGCTGGGAGGCTCTGCAGAGACCTCAACAAATGAGAGGCCTGGGCAGTCAGCAACCATGTGAAATTCAGCAAGGGAAAGTGCTGGATTCTGCACCTGGGATGGAGAAACCCTGGATGTACAGACAGACTGGGAATGAGAGGCTGGAGAGCAGAGCCACAGAAAGGGACCTGGGGGTCCTGGCTGATGGTGAGTTGAACATGAGCCAGCAGTGCCCTGGCAGCCAGGAGGGACATCCCTGTCCTGGGGACATCAGGCACAGCATGGCCAGCTGGGCAAGGGAGGGGACTGTCCTGCTCTGCTCTGAGTTGGGGCAGCCTCACCTCGAGTGCTGGGGGAGTTTTGGGTGCCACAATGTAAGAAAGACATGAAGCTGTTAGAGAACATCCAAAGGAGGCCATGAGGATGGTGAAGGCCTTGAGGGGAAGCTGTGTGAGGACCAGCTGAGGGCACTTGGTCTGTTCAGCTTGGAGGAGACATAGGGGAGATCTCACTGCAGTTACAACTTCCTCCTGAGTGGAAGAGGAGGGGCAGACACTGATCTCTGCTCTGTGGTGACAGTGATAGGACCTGAGGGAATGGCCTGGAGCTGTGTCAGGGGAGGCTTAGGTTGGGTATTAGAATAAAGTTTCTTCCCCCAGAGGGTAGCTGGGCACTGAACAGCTCCCCAGGACAGTGCTCACAGCACCAAGCCCAACAGAGCTCAAGAAGTGTTTGGACAATGCTCTCAAGCACATGGTGTGATCCTTAGGGTGTCCTGTGCAGGGCCAGGAGTTGGACTTGGATGATACTTGTGTGTTCCTTCCAACTCAGAATATTCTATGATTCTAATACAGATAAAACAGGATGCAAAATCTTCCCCTTTCAGTCATAAAAACCTGTTACAAGTTACACTTACGCACTGCCAACTAGTTAATTCCAAAAATTTTGCTTCCTTTAGTGCTGCACTGATTATGAATACTTTTCACTGCATATCACTCCAGTTTCTTTATACCACGTTTCCACAGTGAGTGTGGCAGAAGTGCTGTGCTGTGGAAAGATGTTTATATTTCTAATCATCCTAATTCCTTCTTTGTCACTGCATTCATGTTGAAATCTTCCATTATGTTACAAGACTTTTCACTTATTGTTTATTTTTTCCTTTTTTCCCCTTTTCTAAATGTATTTAGAAATTAAATCTGCACACTTTAGTGGAATTCACCCATGCTTAAAAGCCTAAGAGTAAACATGCTCAGAAATACTGAGGTTTGACACAGTTCCAGAAAACATGTGAGCACAAATCCAACTTGAGATAAATCAACAGTTGAGACATTTGCAACTGTGTCAGAAATTTAACCCTGTAATTAAATGCCAAATAGTGAATGCTGAAATATTTTAATAATCCTCCCAATTGGACTGCCTAATAAACTGCTTGCTTTGGCAACTGACTGGCCTATCAGGAAAACTCTGAGCAAATTATTTAGCTATCAGGTTACAAAAAGCTGAAAAGGAAATGTAATTCTAGTGAAAAGTAGAATAACATACAGCAGTTGGGAGACTTAAAATGTTAGAACATGCACATCATTAATGTACAGCTGATGAGAGACTTCTCAACACAACCGAAAGCTGGGGAAAAAATGAAGCCAAATGTTTATTGCAATGATCTCATTTAAAGGCAATAACCCCTCAGGGTTCAAGATTCAACTTGACAAGCCATTAGCAACTCCAGCTCTGAAGGGATTATTTCACCCAAGCTCTCACTGCTCCCAACACACTACACCTGTGTTCCTTTTGGCTGTGAAGTCGTGGCTGACACAGGACATGGCACAGTGACACAGCACAGGATATGGCACACTGAACAGACCCAGCTAAAGAGTGTAAAGGTAAGAAATATGTATGGTATGTTCAGTTTCATTTCTGAACCGCTGCTCTGCCTTACAAGGGACAGATCTGCAGACCAACCAGCACTTTGGTTTTGTAATGATCATGCAAACTGGTGGCACCTTCAGGTGAGAGGTTTCCATGCACCAGGCACAGCTGAGGGAATGTGTGGGAGTGTTTTTCTGCTTCTGAAAGCTGTGAATAACCCTCTGTGCTGGACATGGAGCCTTCCCAGCATGGGTGAGGCACTGGCAGATACTTACAGCAGAGGGCTTTCTGCAGCCTGCGGAGTTTCATGGCAGTCCTGTACGCCGAGAACCTGACGTTGTTCAGGTCAGCTGTAGGGGAGAAATATTAAAATTCAAGATCAGCTTTGCACATTAGAAATAACCAGACTCACAAAGACATTGTTATGTTGAACTACAAGATTATACTTGGTTAAAAGAACAGAGTGGGGGGGAAAGAATGTTAGAAACTTCACTGAGCTACTCAAATCTTGGCAATCAACCATCCAAAAAGAAGTTCTACAGTGTTACTTCCTTTTGTTCAAAGGCACTGAACCAAAGAGCACTTGAAAGGACAACATCAGGGACCGCAGCAGTGTGTCTGAAAATACTGCAGAACTTTTCACACCAAAGGCACCGTGAGGGAGATAAGACCCTGAAACTCCTCCTTGCTTGCCTGATGCACCAGCCAGGCTGTGTGCAGGCAGCCCAAAGGAAAGAGCTCTGCCCAGGAAAAAACAGGTGACTTTCAGCTATTGCTAAAACAAACACTTATTAAAAAAAATCAACAATTAAACTTCTGTGCTTTCTGCCTAAGCAGGCCCCAGCCATGCCCAGAGATGCAGAGCCTTCCTGGAGAGAAGCCAGCTCACCCAGCCAGGTGAGTTCCCAGGTCCCCACCTGCAGAATGGCAGGGAGCTGGTGGGCTCTGGCAGTGTGACAGGGAATGGCACCTGGTGGGGAGCACATCGTCTGGCTCAACTTCTGCTAGAGCTGTCCTCACACATTTGAGAAAATTAGGACATCAGCACAAGTCCCAACTGAATAGTTTAACCATGGCCTGCAAAACCTCCAGGGAGGCTGCAGAGACAAAGACACACCAGACCAGAGCATAGCAGCTGGGTCCTTCCCAAGGGACACTGCCAGCAGCTGCACTGGGAACTGAGGAGTGGCAGGGGACATACTCGTATGCCACAGGGCAGGCACCCCACCACTGGAAAAACAGATGCATGTTCTTGGCCTGTCACCTACCCAACTGATTCCTGGGCACAGACAGACACTCCTGTGCAGCCTAGGGATCATTCCCAAGAGATTGCTTGGCATATTGCAACTTAAGGGTTTTCCAGAACAGAAATACACTGCTTGTGCCAGCCAGTTTCAGCACCTGACAACACTGCTGAATGCATTTAATTTACTGAGGAAACCCGTGGGGCCTAAGGAGTTACTGACGGGAAAGTGTTTAGAAAATGTCAACTATGATGTAAATATAAAAAGAACATTAGGTGAGAAAAATGCAGTGGCTCAAAATAAAGGTCCATTTAGCCCAATAAGCTGCCTCTAAGCCTGACAGACTCTTAGAGAAAGAATATGATGAAAAGCAGGGACAGACGAAGCAGCTCCTTGCTGGCATATGAGCTGAGGTGCTGTAAAGCTGTTTGAAATGTGGTAGCTTGGGTATAACTATCCCAACATCATTTATAATGCTGTATAGGTATAGGTAGCAGAGGGAATATTGTCTCAATTACATTAATTTTAATTAAGCTGTTCTGAATGAATAATATGAGGCATGATAATGCAGTAGTTTTGTATACCTTAATAACAGCTGTGAAACATTTCTGAAGCACATCAGTGCAGAAAAGAAAGTTTCAGCTTTGCACATAATTTCTTTTTTTTGTGTGCAGTTGCATACACCTTTTTAATGGGCATTTCTACGTATTGCTCCTGCCAGCTCTGACTCTCACAATCATCCTGACAGGTCCTTTATGTGGTGTAGAATACAGTGAGAAGTTTAAATAAAGCGACCTAATTTGTCTTAAATGGAAATTAATAAAGCAGTCTCTCACAAACACACCATGAATTCAATTACATTTTGTATGCTTCCTGCAAATCTGTACTTGTATTCTGGAAAAGAATATTACGGCTAGCATTTGACAAAATGAATAATCCTTTCTTAAATTCTTCCTGAGTGCGCTGAAAAAAGCTTATCTATTTATTATTTACATTTTCAGAAATGTGAGTAAATATATATGCATATTTCAGGCCTCGATCAAGGCAGAAAGTACCATCTATGAAGACATTTAATCCTGGAAGTGCTACAGTTTACATCTATTTTCTTGTATATGTAATACACACTGAATTTATTATCAACCTTAACGACATTGCTGCCAAGAAGCATCTGCTCTAAATGATGAAGCAGCAATGTCAGGTGCTCATTTTGGAGCCTTCATCTCAGGTTTTGAGAAAGTAACAGCAGCACTGATCTTTTGGCTCTGCAAGCCAAGGCTAAGCAATCACACACCTCCACTGCCACCTTGGCTGCTTCCAGCAGCGTTAGCCTGTACCCAGTTACTGTCCCTGTGTCAGCTGCTCACCTCTGTCCTCTTTATGCCACCACCTCCATGCCCCTGATGGACAGCTCCCTTACCAGGTGGTGACAGTCACTTAAGGTCACTGGACATTAATGATTTTGCTTTTCCCCTCCCCATGCCTATGAAACTGCCAGAGGTGTCTTTCCTCCCCCAGGGCTCTACTGCTGGAACAAACGTGTTGCTCTGTGAAGCAATGGAAGCAGCCCAGGCCCCTCTTTAGTGGGTTCAAAACATTTCCCTTGCTGGATGGGACTCATATAAATGAACCACAGAACAAACGACTGCCAGGAATGAGTCTTGGCCCCTGGGATGGGGAATGCTGGACTTAAAGCCACCCCTCACAGCTTGGGGGGACCTCAAGTGAGGAGCACAGAGGCACTGCCTGGTCACAAGCCAGACGCTCCTGCTGGGAACAGGCAGAGGAGGCAGGAAGGAGGCTCGGGCAGCAGCAACCTTCCAAAAGCCTATGGAAATGCCATAGTTCCTCCTTTCCTGTATTGTGAGATTGTTTTCTTTATTCCTTCCTTCCTGTGTGGGTGTAGGAAAAAAAAATTGATGCCTTCTCCACCCCCATATAACCCACTAACAGAGTCAGGACCCATCAAGCCCTGATTCCAAAGCTTTTATCATTTCTGAGCAGCTTGGGGAGCTCAGTGCACCACACAGGTTTTCCTCCAGCCCCTTCCTCCCACTCCCAGAAAGTATGCACCACCTCATCAGCCAAACAGGGTGGTCAGAGGGCTGAAAGCTCTTGGTGTACTGTGAAACTTTTCCAAGTTGTTTAACAATACTCCCTCTCCTCCTTGCTCAGAGGGCAACTTTCAAGCTTTGAGCAAAAAAATATAAACGCCCGAGAGCATAATCTGTTTATGGTCTGAAACAACGATGCAGTGGAAGAGGTCAGCTGGCCCCTGGAAAGGAACAGACAGAAGAAAGGATCACGAGGGAGTATTTGGTGACATATTTACATCCCAGAGCAAAGAGAAATCATGACTTTCCCATCACTCAGCCATGAATGACCTCTCTGTTCAAGTGAATATATATCTTCCTCTATATAATAACATGGTAACAGTGAACAAGAACTAGTGCTTTTATCACAAAGGCAGCTTTACTGAAGGGGACTTTGGACTGCTGATAGGAATAACTCAACTCAGAAACACCGTGGAAAGATGATAATTAAATTCTAGCATTTTCTGCATAATTCTGCATGTTAAGAGAAATCTCAAAACGTAAGGGCTATGTTCTATTTGTATGATATTCTGGAAATACCTGCAATTACACACAGCAGATCCTTTTGCAATTGGGTAATCAGGCAAAAAATCCACTCATTTGAGAAGTGATCAGTGATTCAAACCACCTGCTGGAATGTCCCACTGACTAGTAACACAGTATCAACAAATTAAATCTTGTACTTTGTTTTCTTTTTTAAATCCTCCCTTGCTAAATTCTGGATTTTACATTGGGATATGAGTATTATATTACAAGGAAAAAACATTCTTGTATTCTTGAGTTCTTACTGCATAATAGAGCTTATACAACAACTAAAAGCAATAAAAAAATTAAAATCAGTAAGTTTTTAAAAACAATCTATTTAAGAAAAGATTTAGCACTCATCATGAGGAGGTATCTGCTTTCATTCTTAAGGAGTCACATCTATAACCCAGACAACAGGTTTTAAGTAAGACATTATAACTGAACTGCTTTTCATGGTGGTTCCTAAACAGACTGACCCCCTCTACAGCTGCTGCATCTGCTGAGTGACTGGGAGGTTCCATTTGATATTGTCCTATCCTGTATGACAGACTCATCTCACCGAGTGTTTAAAAACGCTGGGATGGGCCAGGCTGCTTCCCTTCAAAGGTTGTTCATCTCATTTATCTCTCTCCAAACGTAAACTGAAAGCATCTCATAAAATCCTTTCTACCTGGAAACTATCTTTTTTCCTTACTTTAAAAAGGGGGATTCTTGTTTATATTATTGTGAATATTATTATAATTGCTTTTTTAATTAATGAGGGCAAAACACACACATTTGACTTGGTCCTACAGACAGCAATTATCTGATTGTCTGGACATCATCAAACTGAAATGAGCAGCTTACATGCTTCAAGCGGTATAAGTAAAATTTAGCAAATTAAAAAGTTAGTTAATTCTTTTAAAGAAATTAGATGTCATCAGGTCAAATCCTCATCTCCATTTGGTAAGATTTACAGAGTTCTGAGGGTTTTTTTACTCTCAGGTGCAAGGACAGAAAACGTGGACCTAGAGTGATATGCCTTGGAACCTGAAAGCCTTATTCAATCACAGCTTGTGCCATTCTCATAGGCTATTCATAAATACACTGCCTGGGGATAAAGTATTTTGGGAATTAGAATGCCTACCTAATGGATGTTAAAAACGGTTTACTGGACAGTCCTGAATAGACTGCAATTCCTCTAACAGCCACTGAGCTTTCCATGTTTCGTCAGATATTAGCAGCACTCTTGCCTTTTCAAGAAGCTTCAGCTCCCATTGTGTCAATACAGCTGAGATTCCCTGTCCGGCTGGTGAGAACGCTGTGTTTCCTCCTGCTGCCCAAAACCTGTAAATAAATCTTTTAACGATGCCCTACAGTGACATATATTGCCTCTTTCGGAATTGTAATTTTAAAATGCAAATGAGACAAATGCACAAAGGGAAGAAATTAATCAAGTAACACTGCCTAATATCAGTTGAGTCTCAGCCATTGACTTTTATTATAACAATAATTAATGCTATCATCTACACTACTTTAGCAATAAATAACAGTAAACTGTTATTATATGTACAGCTTAACCATTCTCCATGAAATGACCCAGTACGCTGTACTAGACCTTTCCAACTGAGTGAAAAAGCCAACAGTGTCTCTGCAAATTAACAACTGGGAGGTACCCAGGGCACCACAATGCTACTGAGTGCATCTAGACCCAGTGTGAACCCCACAGCATGTGCCAGCATCCCTGTCATCAGACCAGCTGACATAACCTTCGGGAGTTTAAGCATGCAATGTCTTTTCTTCAGCCTGCAAACCCAAAAATGTAAGAAAATACATGATGTACACATGGTACATCCCATTATGGGATTGGGATATGAGTAGAGTTTGCAGTCAGAAAGCTCAGAAATCTTTTATGTAGTCTGGGTAAGAAGCAGTCATAATGGAAAATCCTAAAATAAATAAATTACAAATTACTTCAGAAAATAATAATAAAAGGTGTCCATCTGCAAACTAAGAGTGCAATTACCTTAAGCAAAATATTCCCATACTGGTCATCTATTCTGTAACAGAGCACCCTTTCATTCTCTCTAGAACAGCCTCCTTCATGCTAATACACCTACACTTTAATTTTCATGGATGCCAGGTTAACTTCCACCACCTAAGTTCCATCTCTCTGCCACAGTTATGTTTACTGTCTGTTAGGTATGTGCTGTACAGGATGAAATCACACAGTCAGAACGATGACCTCCTCTAGACTGAGTGCTGTCCAAGGCTGACTGAACCCAAGCAATCCTATTTTCTGAAATGGGTTTGAAAAGGACATTAGAGAATTTGCAACCTTTAAAGAGAAGCCATATGTATCATCTCACTAGATTGCAGTAGAAATCAAACGACTGATGTTTGCACCAGGCGTGGGTCTTACTGGTACAAACATGGAAAATAATTAGCTCAATATGAATAAAACTTTGTAATAAATACATGGTCTAGTAGTTGCTAATACCAACTGTAACAGCAGTGAGGGGCAGTTTAGCCTCTTCAGGCAGCATTTCAGAAGGACAAATCAAAACACACAAACCAGAAAGGGTGATGTTGGTCAGCCTTGGTCACCGGGAGTTAGAAGCTCACATTGCTGCACAAGAGTAGGCAGCCACAAGACCAACACAGCAGCTGCTGCTGAAAGCTCAGAGAAGGCTCAGAGGTGCCTTCCAGCATTCTCCCACCTTGTGTTAAGCAACTCTGACATTTCTTTCACGTAATCCATAGAGAACTGCCCCCCATCTCTCTAAATTAAATGGAGAGCTGCCACCAGTGCACTGCAGCCTGCAAGGATGAGAGTTGTTTTCACCCCTTGTCTTGCCTTGCTGAATTAGGATTGATAAACAACATATCTGACTGCACCCTGCTACTGCAATTACTGCTCATGGTGACACTAATGCACCTTGAGGACACTTGTACTGACATGACATGACATGGGAAGGCTGGAGAAGGGGGACACTAACAGTATGGCACAACAGGCCAAGTTCTCCTGGGCCATCAGAGCAAAGGTTGTTGTTTTCAACTTAAAGGCAAAATACTACTATTCAGAGCTAAGTTGTCTGACATTAAACGTTCACTCTCAGAAGATAATCTGAAAAAAACTGAGCAAACCCAGACCACTTTATGATTCCCAGCTCTCCCCTCACCCAAAGGTCCTTGGGCTCCAAAACAGTGAAACAACACAAATTCTCTTTTCAGTGACGCCCAGGAGGCATCGTGAACGATGAAACCACTTGTAAGTGGGATGTAAAAGAGCAATGTAAAAACAGATCTGCTGCAGAGGAACTACTTTTGGAAAGAAAAGCAGTTGGAGCAGTTCTTGGTACTTTGAAGACTTTTAAAAGGAAGTTAGAAGAAAATAGGAGTGGTTCATAATGGTGCAGATACAGACCAGGGGGATGTCTGCTCGCCTCTGATCTTTTGAAACTCACATATCATTATTTTTACTACCTTTCCTATTTCAGCATTTATTTTTTCTCTATGTTCTCAACTTATAAGATTCTTTTTAATTTAATCTATACCAACATCTACAACCTGTTGCCACTTTGACTAAACATTAAACAACAATTAAGTCATTCAGTATAGACACCTTATTATTTAACTCTAAGTAGCTATAACTTTAAATGAAGAGTGAAAATTGCTCAAGTTGAGTAATTTTTTCATTTAAACTGATAAAATGCTACACTGTTCAAGCGATAGAGAGCAGTCAGGAACAAGCATCTTAGCATCTTAAAAGGCAAATCTCTGTTAGAAAGAACCACCAGTTGGAAATTTTTGATACACACATGTAATTTCAAATCAAATTTTAGTAAGTATCTGTATAACCAGCTATGTTTCAGAAATGAGTTCCAGGAGAATTTGTGAATACTTCCTTCACAGGCAGATTATTTTATAATTTCTTCCCGCAGATTCTTCCTGCTGTCTCTGATGCAGTCCCAATTGAAGAGGTTACAGGACTTCCTTGACTAACAATCTGATCGGGAAAAAGCGTGCACAGCATATTCCTGCCTTCTTTCATCAGTACCAAATAATGCTCCCAAGTAATTTAGATTCATTTTTATAAATACCCAGATCTCTAAAGACAGAAAAATGAACCACTAAGTCTCACACTTGAAATTAATCTATTTTAGCAAAATGTAATGCAACAATCTGTAGGTGTGTGAATTGGATACGTGAAGATTAAAACTAGTGTCATTCTTTTTTCTCTGAGAAGTGTTTCTTGCATCTCAGAGACAGATAAGAAATGTTACCTTGTGCCAGAATGCACCTTCCTCATTCACTTAAAAAATTAAGTTTTTAGTAATTTGCAAGAATTTAAATTAGACATAAGCATCCTGTAGCAAATTATGACACACTGGCATGTACAGAGAACTACATTGCATAGCACAATTATTCCCTACTAGCTAAGTGTAGGAGTTGGGAAACGGAAATGAAAACTCTTGACAGCATTGATGCACTTGGTCTCACTTTTTTACATTTACCCACTTGCCAAATACATGCTTTCTACCAGATTTTTTAAAAAAGGCATACATACTAAGCTCTTTACTAGCTTCTTTATATGAATTAGAAACAAAATTTGGATCCTAATGTGGGATAAAATAATAGGATCTAATGAGTATGCAATACAAAATCGACTTTAATAACATCTTCTCAGATAATATATTACTGAACAGTCTGAAAAGACTTCAAACATCCCATTATTACCATTTTGACCTGAGGCAAAGCAAAGCACTGAAAATACATCAAGGGTTCTGCTCAAGACTAAACGGGTTATACTTGTATTATGCAGTTTGTGTGAGAATTAGGCAATGGTGATTACACCCAGCTCAAAAATAAAATAAATCGGTAGGTTATTCAGTAGCACTTTCATCAAAGCTTCACCCAAGTGGCAGCACACAAAGAGTCACCTTGTCTAGCCTTTCTTGTACACATATATGAACACCTCAGTTTACTCATAAAAATATGTATTATGCATACTTCGCTAAAATCAATGTCACTTTCATATTAATGAGTATTTGGTCTCAACTCTAAAAGAAATAAAACCAGCCAGACAGAGGTTTTTTCAGACTGCTTTTTTGGACATTTCTCGCTCTTGAAAAGAAAAATAGCAGGAGAAAAAAAAGTAAGAAAGAAACAAAATCTGCCTGAACATGTTCCTTCTTTATGCAGTAAAAAATAAGGCTATCTTAAACTCCTGACATTTGGGTGATACTCACAGTGATAAACTCAGTTAAACTAAATGCAAACTGACTTCAGCCGTCGCACATCTTCTGAACTGCTGACCTGAATCTATCAGGACACTTTTCTCCCTTATTACCTTTTCACTTCTTGGTATTTAAGAGTACTCTAGCTGAAACAAGGAACTAGCAGAAGAAAAGCAGTTGCAACAGGACTTTAGGCCAGACCAACAACAGTATCAGCAATACCATGCAATCTGCGGATCAAAGGCGGCTGCGGAGTCAGAGTGCAGTTCAATTAACAGGCAACTGTTTGAAGACCTACCTGTATTAAAGGATGTCTGCATGTGCAATTACCATTTGTCCTGAAACTTTTAAACCACTCACTTGAAGAGTAGAAATATGAAGGAGACAAACGGGGCAATACGTTGTAATTAAATGGCAAGTCAATACTCATCTGCTTTTGCATTTGGTTAGCCTGAACTTGTACATTTTACATCCTCTTTTGGCATACAGAGCTGCATTCTGGTTAATTTTTAAACCAACTGCTGCCACACTGCTAATACTATAGCGAAAAAATCTTCACGCTGTGTCGTTTCATTTTATAATATCACTTTTTTATTTTATGCTAAAATATTTTTAGCATGCCTTGAACTGCAGAGCACCATAGAGATACCTGAGTTCGCTTGAAATAGATTACACTGGCATAATTAGACTGTTTTCAGCAGCTAAACTAGAGTTTAGCAGGTGATAATTTAAGCTATTTTTCACCATGGCAAATAAGCCTGCACAGAATGCTAGATTTGACAGTCCTAGTGCTCAAGCTGGTTTATGTACATGTGCTGTACAGACTTAACCTCCTTTATGAATGCAGCGTATTTACTGATATTTCTTTCAGCAAAATAGCTTAATTTTTATTATATCTTCTATTATTTATTAACACAACCATTAAAATCAAAGAGTTAGCTATTAAATGGCCTGCCAAGCAGCCTACACTAGAGCATAGATTAACCCATTTTATCTTATAGATGTGCTTCTGTTAATAAATTCTAAAGCTGCTAAAAAATGAAACAAAAAAACCCTCCACCAGAGAGGCACATCTGAAGTCATAATAAGCATGCAATTTGGGTATTCAAAATGACATCATGACAGCTGCTATGCCTTCTAAGTATTGAAAGTGCTTTAAAAATAAAGCAGTGGTAACACAGTTTGGCAAATTGCTTCAATTGGCTTCCCACCATCCAAAAGTCAACATTAACAGCAGCTTGGTTTGATTTTTTCATGTGCCTTTTGTAAAGTAGATTAGACAGTGAAAAGATTCAGGATTTTTTTTTTTAACTTCTGTTCCAGTCTTTCAATAAAGAGATTGTAACAATACACCCAAATTACTTTGTAAACCCAGTGCACATTTCAAACCTGCTAAATGCAATACAGTTTTTTTCTATTGCATGTTTGAAATGTGTTCTTTATACATTTCCCTCGCAGAAAATTTTAACCTTGGTAAAAACTCTGCCTCTCATTTAATTTTGGTTTGCTTCCTCTGGAGATCTTTGCCTTAGCAAATCATTCAATTGAAAAAAAAAAAAAAAAGCACAAGCACCAAACATCTGGTAGAGCTGTCTTACCTAATGACTGGTAAAGCTCAGTCATCTTGGGATGATCCCAGCAGGTCGTTTGCGTCTCATGGCTACAATACAAAACATGAAAGTTAGTAAAGTGAAATTCCTCTCTCCATCTCACAGCAGTGATGCAGGCTGCACATCAGACCACGCTGCCAGATCTGTGCCTGCAGCCTGGGCTGCTCCAGCGGGGGAGCTCAGCAGTGCCAGGCACTCCTCTTTCAACATGAGGCATTAACTCAGAGTGCTTTATTCAGGCAAGGACTCATGAAACAAAATGAAAATTAGTGCTAATATTAAAAAGACAGCCAAGTATTCAGATATGTCAATGTTTTGAGGAATTTGCAAGCAATCAATTCCTAAGGACTCACAGTTTTGTACAGGTCATTCTCCAATTGCTCCAAATTAGAAGACACATTTGAAAGGGCTTAGTTCTTAAAGCATTTCTGGAAACTCTGACCAGACACTGATAACTATGATATTTTTGACCTGCTTTCCCCTACATGCTCTCTCAACACTTTCCCACGTGGTAGGTAAGAACTACCCAACACAGCAGCTCCAATCTTTCCCTTCAGTCCAGACACCTGTGCTTAAATCCCTGTGCCAGAGCCTACTGATCCACCACTAGCTAACACCACTTCTCAGGCCAGAGTTGCACCCTGTAGTGACAGACTCTTCAACCAAAGACTCTTGGCTGCTCCTCTTGTTCCCTGGGACTCTCAAGCCCTTTCCCTTGCCCTGGAGGTCCCTGTGCAGTGTCAGGCGGCAGAGCTGCTGGGAAGCCAGGGAAAAGCTAAAGCGGGGTTATGAAACGCTGCAGTATGACCAGAATGTAAATTGGAGAGTCTCTGCATTGAGGCCAGCAGCCTCCAGCTTTGCAACACAATGTGTTGCCAAAGGACAGGCAGCGTGAGAAAGTCAACAGAATGAAGTGTTAGCGGGTATAGTAGCGACTCATGTCTCCTAAGGTTATACTTTTTATGAGTTTATTTTTTAATGACAGCATAGCTAACATGTTTACGTTTCCATTAGCATAGAAAGCTTGAAAAAAAGATCCCCTTATCTGTCCTGTATCCAATAAAGTCCCGTTCAAACAGAATTCAGCTGCATTAAGAGTCAACTGTGAGTCTCCATAAAAAAAAGAAAAATGTAACACATATGTAGCGTACTGTTGGCTAGCAAATACAATTGCCATTTCAGTACTTAAAAGCACACACGCGGGTTTCAACACGCACACATCATTTGGGAGAAGATATGCAGCAGAGCAGGACGTGACCCACAGCTCTGTGGAGCTCCTGCAACACACACCTTCCAGCTCCAGGAGACCAAATCACCACCCAGCAGCACCTGTGCACCCCACTGTGCGCTGGAACACTGACACAACAAGGTTGTTTTAGAGAACAAACAGTCCTTGAGTTCTCATTCTGAGGCACTGATGTTCCCAAGTGCACATTCACCCTTTTAAGGCTAAGAAGAGGTAAAACTTCCAATGAATTACTGCAACACCACCTCTACTCCAGGAAAAAGAAAATTGTGCCAGGTTTTCTTAGTACGATTTAATTTTGGCCTTAAAAGACAGGCTATTTATTTGATCCCTGTGAATACTTTACTGCCCCAGTAACCTCTATACGTTCAGCAGCTTACTATATATAATATTTCCAGATTTTGTTCTGAAACTGCAAGGAAGAATGAAAGGGATCACAAGCACTAAGCATAAGGAAAAAACACTGTCATAGCACTGCCCTAGTTGAGCACAGGCTTTTAAACAAGCCCTGTCTCACCAGTCTCAGAATTCCCACCCCTTCCCAATTCCTGCAGTAGATGAATTGTCAAAAATTCACAAAATGGGAGGAGGACACCACAAGAGCAAAAGCAGTCTTGCTCTTTGCTCTGTTAGAAAACGAGTCCTGCAAAGGAAGGTGGCTGCAATTGTATTCAGAAATCTCGCTGGTTTGTTGGTTGGTTTTTTATTCCCAGAAACTGGGTAGCTTCAAGTGAAAACCTGTGGATCTGAGCGAGCTCCATCTGAGCTCCTGCACTTCCCATCCTGCTTGGCATGGGCAGGTTCTGCAGGGAGAATATAACACCAGGACCTTTTATTATACCCAAACGTATCTTTTAAGAAAAACAGGAACTGTTTCATTCCTGAAAACTCAGCTGCCAGAAGCCTCTACTGATACAATGGCAGTCCGAAGGAAAAGAATATGGAAGCGGATTGATGGCAGAAGAACCTCCTAGCCAGGAATGTCACAATTCAGATGAATGAGCTGCAGACCCAAACAAACATTCACACCCACAGACCTGGGGTTGCAGTTTGTTTGCAGCTATCAGATCAATAGTTGCCCAGGCAGGAGCTTGGCCATCCTGGCTTGCTTCCCCGCAAGCAGATCACCCCAGAAATGAGGGATATTTGAACAGGAACTCTACCATGGTTTGCATGCCAAATCACGTAACAAAAACGAGAAAAAGAATTTATATGAACAGTTACAAGAAACCTCCAAAAATAACCTGCCTCTTTGTATGAAATTAACTTGGTAGCCCCAAACTGTTCTATGGACAAACTAAACCACTTCAGACTCCATAGCTGTCAACCTGGCAGCCTTCAAAAAAACTGATTTGCCATGAAAACATTTAAAAGCCATCAGATATCGGGTAACGGTGAATATAGGTAAGATTATGGATATATCCCATGCTTGTGTGGGCTAGAAGAACAAAAGAATCATCTCAGTGTGAAAAACTAGTATCACTAATCAAAGTTATACCAATGCGTAATTTATTGAATTTTTTATTTTTATTTTTTATGGTAAAGCCTAACCATGTATCAATGAGTTTAGCATACATAGTTTAAGCTTATGGCATTTGCTGTTCCTGAAAATACAAAACTGCTTTTGTAAGACCTTGTAAATAAAAATTCCTTTGCTAAAGAAATACTGGACTCCAACTGGTTTCAGATATTTTTAATATCAGTAACCCCAAACCTCTACTCAGTGTGCTTTTCTTTCATGCTTTAAGATTAATTATCATGGCAAATGCACATTTTGTAAAGAATGATTTAATTTGCTCCATGTGCAACTGACAAAGACTGAATTTGCAGGGCAGGTACATTTCCCCTTTTGCTTTAATTTTAAACTTAGCTGCAACTTAGAGGAAATGTCCCTTTCCTAAGACTATGAAAGCCAAGCGAGTAGAGCCTCTAACTCTTGCCCCATCAGCTCCCCAGCAGTGAGCACCCACGGGGCAAAGTGCTCCACACCCAGCTGGTACCACCTTGGCAGGGACCACCCAGCTCCCATCTGGCACCACCCCAGCCATGGACTGGCCAGCCCTCAGCACCCCTCTGCGCTCCTGCAGCAAAAAGTGAAGGCTTGGGAGGGAACTGTAGAGGTTGAGTTCCCGTACGGAGCCAGGGCAGACTTTGCTGGTACTTTACATGCAGAACACAAGAAGGCTGCAGATATTTCACTCCAGCTAAAAGGCGTTCGCCTCTCAACGTCTTCAGCTCGGAAAATTATCAACTATTCCGCGCACAAGGGCAGCTCCAGGAAAGGTTAGATTCCATCAAGGCTATTCTTCGTAAGCCTCTTTGCCATTTTCAAAGGCCATTTAATTGTGAGCTCTGGGGTTGGACCGGTGGGGGAGGATTTGTGTGTATGCCCTTATTGTGAGCACCGTCTGAAGTGAAATGCCAGCTCAGCAGTTTCAGGCAGCCTCAACTACACTTGGGAATGCTGTAGCATCCTTAATAGATCTGCAGCAAAGTGTTTGCCAGAGTTTCGAACTCTGGTGAACAAGGCCCTTTGCAGCCTCCAAGTCAGGAAGACATGGAAAGTGTAGCGTGAGTCCTCTTGATTAGCAGCAGCTGAAGCACAGTGAGAGTATGTGCAGAGATAAGTACTCAAAATGCTCTTCCAGCAAACCACCAACACAAAAAGACATCAGCGCACACAGCCAGCAGTTCTGCAATATTGCACATGCTCAGAGAACACATTTTTCAATTTGGCTCTACATTTAGGTCAACTAAATTGATCACTAGCTTTTAAATCATGGGCATTCTGAAACAAATAAAAATATATGTGCACTCACTTGGCCTATTTTCCTCTTTCTCACCTGACTTAAGCTGCATAAGTGGAAAGGGAATCAAAACCAGGCCCGAAAAGAAGACAAGCAGCAATGGCTAGTGGTGACACCTTGGCACAGGTGTGACTAGCACACTAAACACACTGATAATTCAGTGGGATGAAAGCATAGTTTTCACTCGATACATCCTTCGGGAACCACAGGACCACTTAATTAAAGGATGATTATATTATATTAGCAAGGATAATTTTTATGTAGGGAATTCTGTCACACTATGCCTGTGTGAGCTCCTCTGTTCCTGCCAACAGCAGAGAGATTTTTCTCTCATCACAGTCAGCAGAGCCAACAACACACAGGATTGGAAACCTGAAATCAAGAGATGATATCCTAACAGACATGCTGGCTGAATTACAGTTCCCCTGTTATAACTTGATCAGTTTGGACAAAATACAGTAATTTTTTTTCTTCATTCCTTTTATATTACTTCTGAGCAACACCAGCAGCAGGAGGAATTGAGAGCAATGCTCCCCCACACCCAAATTCTTGCACAAATCCCCCCCAACATTCCTGCGCCAGCCACACAGTAACATTCACAAACCTTTTAACTGTTTTTGATTGCACTCCTTCTCTCTCACACCTTTTTAAAAAAAGAAAAAGAAAAGATTAGGTCTTGTGTATTCACTGCTCAGCTCCAGAGTAGAATTTTAGGTTGCAACTGCAGAGTCCTTTTTTAAACTCTAACAGCCCTCTTCATTAGTGATACTGGAGCCAGTTCTGCTGCACTTCTCTCCCTTCACTGGTGATACCAGAGCCAGTTCTGCTGCACTTCTCTCCACACCCTTCATTAGAAAATGCGACATGGACAACATGTGCAAATGCATAGATGTGCACAGAATAAGAATTCTATCGTGTAGCAATAAATAGTTACATGCACTCACTAAAAACTGCCAAAATTATAGTATTTTACAAAGCACTGAACTCATCCCTTTTCAAACAACATGATTTACAATACTTCTCATCTTCTGGCTTTGCGATGAATCAAATGTTACTCCAACCACCTTATGACTGTTGTCAAAAAGCCAAAATAAACATGATAGTTGTTTGGATTTTACTAAACTAACGTAAAGGCAACTGAAAGAGCTTGTATGAATAGACACTGCTTCTCATTCAAAAGAAAAATGTTTTCAACAGAAGATGACAGTGATTGCAAGAAAGACTTAATATTTCTCTTTTTACAGTGCTTCATTAATTCCTTAGCTAAAACATGTTAGTGCTATGGAAAGTATTAGCAATGTAAAAAGGTGGCACTCCTTTGTGCTTTACAAAGGACTACTGTTTTCATCTGTAAATCTAGAGACTACTGATCTGTGCAGAGATTACTTCTGTTTAAGCCAAGGATCAGCGTCTCTTCAGCAGGAATTTGACTTTAGCCTGTTTTATTGGCTTTTGCAAGATTTATCAGGCTGCTGAAGGCAGGCACCAATACATATTAAAGTTTCTTGCCGATACTGGAAATGAAAAACAGGAGAAGGGCAAATATCAGCTGTCAAGTACTGTATAGTAACCCTTTTTTTCTCCCCTTGATGTTAAACATTTATTTTGTCTGCTCTGTCAGGGGCAAAGATTCCCGCTCAGTGGCTTGGGCTGGGTGAGCCTTGCCCCCGCAGCTTGTCACTCTCGGCTGATCTATTTGCTTTCCAAAGCCTCTCCTCTCCGCTTCTGCCAAAGCAATTTCACTGCAGGGTCTTGTCAAATCCAGGCTCAGACAAGCGATGGCCTTGAACAATTCCTTAGTGCTAAAAAGGTCAAAGATCCCAGATATAACCAGGTTCCTCGTTTCCTCAGCTCTGCACACACATGCCTGCGAAAACCACCACTCTGCCCAACTCCACTGCGAGACACCTCCGGTGTCCCAGGCTGCAAGATGTTTTACAGCAGCTATTAAAAGGCAATATAAGGTGCCATATAGCAACAAGAAATACAGCACTTGCAGTGCAATCGCCCGGAGGGAATCCCCTCCCAGCCTCTTCTGCCTATTAACTTGAAAGATTACTTCTAAGCATGAAATTACGGGGGGGAAGAAGCCATACACCCCCGAGCACGTTTGTTTTCAGGAATTCCGCTGAAGTTCACGCCCGAGCCGAGGTGCCCCGCAGGCGATGTGCCGTGCAGGTGACGCTGTGCAGCACCGCGCTACCCCCAGAAACCTGCGGAGGAACGAGGCGAGCCCCGGGCATCGCACACCTCCGGCACAGCCGCGACTCCCGGGCTCGGCTTCTCCCCTCGCCAGCCCGCACGGGCACCGGCACAGGCACAGGTACAGACACAGGTACAGGCGCAGGCACAGGTACAGGTACAAGCACAGGTACAGGCACAGGTACAGGCACAGGTAGGGCCACGCGTGCGTGCCGCTCACACCGCCATCTCCTACGTGTGCCAACGGGGCGCATCCAGCGCCCAACTACGGCCTCGGGAGCGCGCAAAGGCGCCCAACCAAACGCCCTTCCAAGTTCCCAGAAGAACCGCGGCGGCAAGTTGAGATTTCCCGTGTCAGCGATGACAGACCGCGGCCGGCCACGCCGCTCGCCCCCGCCGCGGAGCGCGGGATGGCCGCGGGATGGCCCCGGGCCGCGCCCCCGCCCGCCCCCGCCGGCACCTGCCGCCCGCGACCCGCGGCGCCCTTACCCCCGGAGCTGCTCCCTCATGGCGGCGGCTGCTCGGCGGCGCCGCGGAGGCACAGACAGCGCGTCCACACAGCCGCGCCGCTCAGCGCCACTGCGGCCGCCCCGCCGGCAGGGAGGGACGGCAGCAGCGAAGGAGGGATGGAGGGAAAGGGAGAGAGAGGCAGGGAGGGAGGGAAGGAGAGAGGAGGCGGTGCTGTCCCGCCCCGCCCCGCTCCCGCCCGGCGGCGGTGCCGGCGCCTCACGCCCTCAGCCCCCGTGCTCCCCCCTCATCCCGGCTGCGGGGCGGCTGAGGGCACCTCGCCCCTCCCCGGCTTCCCCGGGGCTCTGCAGCTATTCTAGAGGAAGCCCTCGGGGCTTCCTTTGCCTTCCTTTTTATTTTTTTGGGTGTTCTTTGCCCTGGCCCGGGCAGTCAGAGAGGGGGGTGTGCTAAAAGGCGGCAAATCCGTTCGCTATGAACGGGCTTGGGAAGAAAACTTAGCTAAAATATGCACCGAATCCAGATGGATTTGAAATGGGCCTTAACCTGCACTTCCCCCCTCCCCCCCCCCAGCGTTTAATTTTGGTGCTTAAAATGCCGAGTGGTTAGTTTATGAGTGGAATCAGGTAATTTCATTTCTAAGGGCTTGCCTTGGCCCCGCAGGGAAGGAAGGGTGAGCTTCTCCCCTGCATCTGGCAGTGCAGACGAAACAGTTCTGCTCACGCCGAGTTACTGTTGCAATGTTTCTTTGCATTAATTCCTACGCAATATGCACAACACAAAGAAAAGCCAGCCATCTCCTTTGAGTGTCACAAGCACTTCAAATCAGTGCGGCCAGTCTCCCCTCATGCGTGTTGTACATCTACGTCCTTTATTTGTTAAAATCAGGCTGTGTAGAGATCTGAGTCTTTCTTGTAACCTAGTAGTTTCTCAAGCCCTACATATTGCGATTTCTTGGTAAAGCTACCCCAAAACCAGTGTCTCTCAAATCCGATTCATAGAATGGTTTTGGTTGGAAGGGACCTTAAAGAGTATTTTGTTCCACCTTCCACTACACCAGGTTGCTCAAGACCCCATCCAGCCTGGAACACTTCCAGGGATGGGCTATCTATAACTTCTCTGGGCAATCTGTTCCAGTGCCTCACCACTCTCACAGTAAAAAATGTCTTCCTAATATCAAATCTACAACTATTCACTACCTTTCAAATGTACAAAAACCCTCCCTGTTTTTACACTGGGAAGATGCACACCTAGAAGCATGGAAAGTTCATCCCATCAGTAGGCATTGAATTTGGAGGGTTTTAGCCTAAGTACCAGGAAATTTAGGGCTCCCCTTAAGGCTCCAGGTAGTTGGGTTATCTGATTTTAAGAAAAGTTCAACAAGCAGTTTAAGGAAAGCCCACGTGTTTTTCTTTTAAGAAGCATTAACGTGTGAGATGCTCAAGGTTCAACCCCTCAGGCCCTCAAATGTAAATATAAAAATTAATGGAATTAAATGCTAAATTATCATAGTTTCCAGATGGTTTAGTTGTTTTAACAGGTCTAACTCACAGTTTTCAGTAACCTGTAATACTACCCCAACATGGAAAGAAAATAGAGGAATAATTTTTATGTCAACATAAATCGCCATGTTAAAACTCATTAGACTGTGAATTTTCCATTTAATTCAGTGGACCTGGTATTAGATCAATTGCTCTATCATACATCTTAGTTTTGACTTGAATAAACTGGCCGAAGGCTGTCAATTGTGATATCAGCAGTCTTGCATTTTCTCATTTTTAGCCAAGTTTTAAGAAGTGAGAACGCTCTCCTTAAGTCTTTAAAATAGGATGATTTTCAACCTAGTTGGGAGGAACCTCAGGGTTCACTACAAGGAGAGAGCAGCTGCTTGTGTCATACAAAGGGACGGGTAGCCAGAGGCCAGACGTTTCTCAGCAAAAGTGGTTTGTTTTCCTTCAGAAGTATCTAGCGCTGATTCCCCGATACACATTCCTTCAATTTTCACTGTTTTTGGAGCTTCCTGGCCTGCCTTAACAGAAGCTTGATGCTGCTATTATCATGCTGGTCTTCTTTCCCATACAATAGTGCCAAGTAATAAGAATTTAAAAACCAGTCTGAATTTCTCATACTTTGCATAATCTTCTTTCTCCTTGAGTTACAAATAAAGCATTGTATTCAATTAGACTCACAGCAGGTGAAAACCCCAATTAGTGAATCCATTTTCTTGGCTCTTTTTCCCTACCTTACACCCACACACCACTTTTTTTTTTTTTTTTTAACAATAAAGGGTAACTCTGAGTCATTCTCCAATTGAAAAGCAAATTAACCCTTTGATCTCCCAAATCAAACTATTACTCACTCAAGAACATCCAGGGGAAAACAAGAATATTGGAGGATTAAGGGATTAAGGCCTATTGACTTTATAAATTGATTTTTATAAAAAAATCTATTTAATGTAGTTCTGATTGTTGTCACCAAATTCACAAAAGCTTTTAGCTGTTCTGATTGACCTGAAAATTATATTTTTGCTTTATAATGTACACGAGTAATACCACTCTTACTCCAAATTACTTTTAAACTACCCATAATTTATTACATAAATGTGTTTTGTTTGCCATATAAAGGGTTACTGTCTTTGGCATTTGTAACTAAAGCCAATTTTTATGCCATACTTAATTTTAAGCCATTTAGTTGATAAAAGATAGTCATCTTCCTGTACAAAATAAAACAGGATTACAGAGTAAGCAGAATTTTAATTCCCTGTGGTGCTTTTCTTATGCAAGGGTTATTCAGTCAACTTGTGCACCTACACAGAAACCCTAATCAGAAGAAGAACAGCGTTTATTTCTCCTATACTGTTTTGTCCTGGACTGTATCTAATCAAGGTATCTCTGTCTTCAACATATAATAACACCAGGTGCTTAAAGCTTAAAATCATGGCTACCTAAAAAATGAGGGATAACCCCAAAACTCTTTCAGTAAAAAAGAAAAATAGAAAGATGAATTGGATTTGCAGGCAGTCTGACTGCATTTGATGCTGTCCAAAGGGTACATGGAATTTCTGCATTTAAGAAAGCAATTTTTCAGTTTTAGTAAGTTCTTCTCAGAATGTTGTCCCTTTTCTGAGGGGAAAGAGCCAGAGTCATGTACACATTAAAAATAATTATATGAACACAAAGTAACTGATTCCTAAACATTAATGCTTGAGTATAAATCGGTGTAAGTTTTATGTACAAGATTAGCATCATTGCTCCATCTTACAGACAGATGTGGAGACCCAACTGCAGAAATGGGTAGGGACTTGCCTAAAATTAAGGTATACATTAAGGGTACAAGGTTGCTTGTAAGTTTAGCATTTTAGGAGTTAGAAAACTAAAACAGCATTTAATTTTACTGTCCTTGAAAGTGAAGATACAACATTTTCATATTAACTAAGTCTTGTTTCCAGAGCTCTCTGAAGTGTGTAGCCTCCTTGTCAGCGTGGCGTTACCATTGCTCAGCTATCTGGGCAGTGGATTAGTTTGCTTTGCATTTAAGAAGATGTTGTGGTGCCCTACGTTGGGCCAGCTAATCCGTTATGCTGTTTGAGTCTATCTTCTTTTTCTTGGTATAAATAAATACTAAAAATCACTTGGGATGGCACAATGACACTTTTCTGGATCATGTGTCTTAAATATGCTCCAAGGGCTGATACCTCCAGGGTGTCTGGGCAATTGTTTATAGCTCTCTCAGAAGAGCCAAGAAGAGAATACTGGATTGGATGCTGCTAGTTTGTTTTGGGGGTTTATTTTTGCCTCTCTGTACATTACCACTGAAAACACATTAAAATACTGTAAATATAATGAAGAAAATATTTTTTAAATGCTCCGTTCATTTTCCCCAACACTGCACTGCAAATTAAAGATCTAGTAAAACATTCATAGTTCAGTATACTTACAATCAGTTATTTACACCATAGGATGCTGGGGAAGGGCATCCCTGGGTTTCCCTGTCCAGAGGGAAATCCCATCTCTGTCCCATATGAAGGATGATGAGCTGGTGCTTCTTACCCAGGGCTCATTCTCTGCACTCTAGGGCAGGTAACCAGGTAACTAGCAAATGGAGCTCACAAGAATTTGTTTCACTAGGATATTCTTGGAACAGACAGAGAAGGAAGACGTATTCTTTTTTTTTTTCTTTTTTTTTTTTTTTTTAACTTATTCTGCAGTAAATATTACAGAGCTTGCAGCAATGTAATGCCCACTATGGAAAGTGTTGGTACACGGCACATGTGACAGGAACACTCCTGCTCCTGCTGAATGCACAGCGGCACAACTTTCACATTCCTTTGGGCTGTACTTGCTTTTACTACAGTAAGGACACCTGATTAAAAGTGAAATCTTAGTCACCCTACAAGATGGGTACTACAGAGCCTGAGGAGCAGCCTGTGTGTGCCTTCTGTTGCATCGCACTGCATGCTGTTGCTGAAAGGTGAACAAGAGGGTGCCGGTCATTTTGAATATATTAGACACATGTATGAATTCCAGCCTGTTGAAATCTCGGAAAGGATAATTTTGAGAGGCTGCATTTATTTTTTAAGCTGATAGAGATGGTAGCAGAGTGTTCAGTCTCTGCTGCCATGTGTATGACCTTGAAAAGAGAAGCACAGCAGGACTGAGGTTAAGTGAGATTGCACACATCGCTGGATGGGGTGGATAGAACATCCCTGTCCCACCAGCACCATGAGCTCTTCAGGTAAGCTCCTGTAAATAACAAAAGCTCTTGTCTCCCTTCCATGAGCAACCACGACAAAGAAAGAAATTTAAGAATGAAGTAACCCTTACTGTTCTGGGATGGAGATGAACTGGAGTGTGAATAGTCCCAAGAATAGATCAAGAGAGATCAAGAAGCAAAATGCTGACAATGCTAGAAAACTAAAAGTAGTAAAACCCACTGTGAAGTAAGGCTTTTGGAAAGCTAACAGGGAAGAAGAAAACTATATATATATATATATATATATACACACTTAAAATCTACCAACTGAAAACTTAAGTCAAGTAAAATTGCCTGCTGATCTTTACAATGTACAAAAAAGACTTGAAAAATTATAATTAGACCATAGTAAATTCTTGGTTTGAGGACTCTGTATTGGCAAAATTAATGGTTATCATTTCAGGGAGTAAGGTTGAGAAAAAAATGCAGACTAATAAGGATAAATTAAACAAAGCAGCAAAGAAAAACTCCATTTCTTTCTTTTCTTTGCATGCCCAGTTGGAAATAAATGATTGTTTTACCTCCTGGAGGGATTAAAATAAGACGGATTTCATAAACTCTCTCAGTCACTGACTCTCGTTTCACCTCAAAATCTTTCTTTCTATGCATAAAATTATGTGTTGCAAACACGAAAGCTGGCTTCCAAAATCATTAGCTTCTCTACTGTTTCCTATCAATGTGTAGATCTCAATAGCAAGAAACTCTGTATATTCCAGTCCTATTTCACTCAGGCCCAGAAAACCTGATCCTAGCAACTGCTCACCCTGCATTCCCAATCCCTAACAAGCTGCCTTCTCTCCCACAGACAATAAAGGAGAAGTATGCCTTTTTTGTTTAACTAATTTACTTTTTGGTTGTGTTTCATTGCATAATATACATATTTTTGACATTATTAAATCTGGTTTTTTGTGACTAATATAACACAAACAGAATATTTTTTCTTACATTGAGGACATTATTTCAAAATGCCTCTATGCAAATATCATCTAGAAGAGAAAATACTCCTTTGGGAAAAAACGCCACTGAGATCATGCTAGATTATGTACTGGGATATTCCAATGGTAAGGCTGCACTTAGAAGTAAAAGAAGAGAACAATGAAATCTATTGCATTTTATGACAGCTATGTACAAGGAAGTTCCCAGTTAGACCACTAGCTAGGCAGACTTTGCACCTTTGAATTAATGCATTCGTTTTTTGCTGTCTGTATTCTGCCTGTTTTAGCAATGGATACTTTGCTGTGTTCTCACAAAAACTTGTAATTTTTCTTGTTTTAAGATATATGTTGCACCTGTCCTAACTACCTTATTGTTACAGCAATGATTATATCACACATAATATTATAATATATAACTCAAACCCAAGAGGCCTTGCCAATTTTTTTGTACACACCAGACTTTTTCATCCTCTTCCCAAAGATGTTGAGGCCATTGACCTTAGCAAATATCAGTTTGAGGTCTACTCCTGACCTTTTCCCTTGATTGGATCATGCAGAGTCTTGATGTGACAAAGGGATGGTTCTCCCTTCCTCGTAAATCAAGCACATTGGTATAGTTTCAGACCTACAGAGTCTTTAGCTTCTCCCAATACTCTGGTGTAAAACATGTGGAAAGCTTAGTCCTTCTGCATGGCAAGACTGCTTTGCTCTCCCTAAATGTCTGATGTGGGGATCCAGAAAGCAGAGCACTGCACTTGGGGAAGGAACCACCCTAGAGAAGTTAATGGCAGAGGGAGCAGCTACACCTAACTGGCCTCACCAGTAATTCCATCCTGGCTAACTCCTTCATCTGATCCAGGTGACATTTCTCATCGTTTATTTGCATAGAAATGCAGCTTCAGGTTTAGGGTTGTGCAACTGCTCCCAATATGAGGTCAGCAAGAAAAAAATTCTGGAAATCAAAAGCTTCTTATCTGCCGTCCCTGAAATAAAACTTTTTATTTAATTTCTAAAGAATTTAATATAAAAATGTACTTTAGCTAGAAAATGAGACAATTGTTCATAGAGCTGTGGCAGCACCCTTTAATGAAAAGTGGCAACAGTCTCATCTTGTCCGTGCCAAAGAGTGAAAATTAGTGTTTATATATACAGGCATTTGAAACAAATACAGGCACACAGATGCCTACATTAACTGGGGCTTCCAGAAACAGATGAACTAGTATCAGCTACTGTGGAGCCATGTCCTAGGGCACAGATATTATTTTATCCTAATTGAATCTAAAAGTATGTTAGCACTTAAACACTTCAGTAAAGAGGGATATAAAGGAATTTAGAGGTAAGATAAAAATTATTTCTTACTAAGTGGATTTCATTGATGAAAAGGATTTCGTTCAAGACTTCTGTGGCAAGTTCAAGCATTTAGCCTTTTGCACACGCTCCACATAATTCCAGACAGCTTCTGCACCTTCCCTTTACTTAACTATAATATGGTTCTCCCTACAAAGAAGTGCTCCCAGCTTTTACACTTAGATATCTTTGTGTAGCTCCTTCTATCTCCAGTGCAGTAGCTGGCAATTAATTCAGGGAAGAATCCTATGGGTGCCAGCTGATAGGAAAAAAGTTTTGCTAAACTATATTGCAACGTTGAAACTTCATACTTGTCAAAGCCTAATAATGGGAATGCATTTAGTGGAACCCAATGTCTAGGTGCACTTTCAGTATTTCATGTGTTAGAACTGAGCCAAACATCTCATGGTACATCTCAGCACGGTCTCAAATAGCTTGTAATGCTACTGGCATATGTTCATTCAGTTCTCTGATCTCAGTTGTTAAACAGAAAATGGAATCTCTTAGTGAAAGAAATTAACATGCAAAATGATGATTCCCTTCCTCGCAACCCAGCCAAATTTCACTGTGAAAAATTTGCAATGGAAAAACAGAAATGCCTTGTCTGTCCAAGTCAAAGAGGCTTGACATTTATGATCAAAGGCACACAGATGAATTCTAGGACCTGCCACAGTCCAGTATTGAATCAAGAACAATGGTGAATGTGTTCAGCTCAAAATCAGCCAAAATATTTGTTTTCTTTCTATACTGAGCCTTTTTCCACATTGAACTAAACAAACATTTACCACATTTGTATTTGGAACTATTTGCTGCTTCTTTAGGAAATTGCTTTCAAAGGTGCAATCTAAATCCTGAGCAATCCACACAGCCCTAAAATATTAAGAATTTAAACATTGGTTATGGTCCATATTAACATTCTTAGACTCCTGCTGCTACATCTAACTCCTTTGAATATATTATCAGAAATGTCAACCTACAATTCTACCATATCAAAATCTTCAGTTTTTTCTAAAATAGTCCAGACTTAAAGAAAAAATTCTTATTGCTAGGACTAAGTGAAGTTACCCGTCTTTATCATCTCACTCACTGCATGACACAGAAAGCCAGATTATTTTAAAAGTTCAAGATACCTAATTTCATATTATCAGACCTAAGAAACATCACACAGTTTTTGTCACCTTCCTTTAGGGAAGAAAAAGAAGGTATTAAATTAAACCAAGATTTCTCTGTATCTAAATGGTACACTACAAATGGAGAGTACAGCACTCAAATAATTTCTTTATTTAATAGCGTCCAGAATTTGCCATTTTATACTGGCATAGATTTAATACATAGGTATCATATTATGTTCTGTGTGGAAGATTCTCTAACTGTCAATAAAGTTAGAAAGAAAGATCTTCTAAACTCACACCTTCTGTCTCAGAAAACATTACAAGTGTTTGAGCATTCATCTGTATTCCCAAAATAACAAAACCAGTTTGTCACATTAAAAAAATAAGATTGTTTTAAATCATCATTCTTCTCTTCAGGTGAATAATTATTCTTCAATTACTATCAACAGCTCTGGTCTGTGGTTGCCAACTTTAGAACAAAATGTCATTTTGCAAATAATTATCAGCACTTTAGTTAATGCCTTTATACTAATACATATCAGGCAAGAGAAAATAATAAAAATTAAAAAACAGGCCATCAACATTATATTTTAAATAAAAACAGGGTTAAGGTGTGATTTTGAAATACTTTTGTACTCTAGCAATAAAATTCATTTTACTTATGGACATTTTAATTTTTAGTGGTGTTTACAAATGAATCTCTTGTTACTTTTCCACAGTTTTGTTGCTGCAGTTGCTCTTCATTCTCATTCTTAAAATTCTACTGCAATTATTTTTCAAATTATTATCCTTCCACCCATGTCCCTCAATTTGTTCTGTTTTTAGAGTAACTAACAGAGCAAATAATTTATTAAGGATAAAAATAATTTTGCAAAGATTTTCAGAAGCTGACAGACTAAGAATTCTGCCAAACAGAACCCAAGCAGAGAGTGGAGGATTAGACCCCATTTAATCCACTGGTTTTCTCAAACCAGGGTATTTAATACTGAACTAAAACCTTTGGAGAGTTTTATTTTTAGCAGCTTTCCATATTAAGCTTTACTCTAAGAATTACAATTTAGGAAACAAAGCAAAGAAATGTATTTCTTATTTGTGAGTAAGGTATCATTAATAAAAGTCTTCAATTCCCCAAACAAATAATCTTTTTTGCTATATGCCATATTTTAATTTTTCAGATAGCTTTGATTGTAAACATTATACTTCACTGAGCTTTAAAATTAAAAAAACATTAAAATTTTAAAAGGGATTGTATGCATGAAATCAATCACTCGGTGATGACAGTACACTATGTTTGATCAGAGATGAAGAAAGTGACTATTTTTACTAATTATTTCCCTGCCAACATTGTACATGAAACTTGCTTTCAGTTTCGAAAACCAGGCCAGCAGAGCTATGTCTATGCTGCCATTTAATTAACTGCTTTAGTCTATGAAATAGCCAAGAGAGAGCAACTCTCCAAATGTGGCAATATTTTGGCTATTTGAACTTTCTAGTGGCATATTTATTATCTTAGTTACGCTGTTATGTGTGTCTGCCCTGAGAATAATTATCGTTTCTTGTCCAAATTTCACACAGTGACCCTCTTTCTTATTGCTGAGAGGTGGATATGCAGGCCATGGTATTCCTCCACTTCCCACTTAGTGCTCCTGCAGACCCAAGGCATGATTTCCTTCACATTTATATGTTTTTAATTTCAAATTATCTGGCCTAATGTGGGACTTGATGCTGCTGAACTGCTGTAGCAGCCATGGCATCTTTTTGAAACTAGTTGGGCCTCTCCCTCAAGAATAAAATTAAATAACATTAAATGGCTAAAACTTCTTACTACATTGGGGAGCCAGAAGAGTTCTAGATCACCTCAAATGCATGTGATTTACCTGCCACACAGTACTGTCACAAGTTCTTTACTGTGCTAGATCTTCAAGCTTTTGTGATGAGCTGAACAAAGAAATCAATTGTTAATCAAAGTCATTATTTTTAAGCAGTGAATTTTCTGTCCAGAAAGCAACTAATCTGATAAAACCAAGTCACTACCAATGAAGTTTGCTGAATGTTTTATATGTAATTTCCAAAGTTTGCAGCAGTCAAATTTTCTAAGAAAAACAGCTATTATTTCCGTTAAAATTTTTTGTAAACTAGACTGGTACAATTTTTGACAGAATTATCAAATTGAAGAAGCACTCCCAATGTATACCAGCATTTCTTTCTTAGATTTTCTTTATATACAAAGCAATGGTTTAGGTAGCAATTTCTGTAAGAAAGTGGTAAAAGGTAAAATGTGGAATAATATTCATCTGCTCCCTTGGACTCTCTATATTCACACAACATTTCTGCATCTTGCCAAGTTTGTGAGCTGCAAGAGCCCAGTGTGTAGGGATGATGCTCCAACCCTTTTAGTGCCTTGCATACCACACACTGAGCTGAATTTTACTTCCAAACAAAATTTCGTCTGCGTTCCTTAGTGAGCACACACTGTTCTCGCTTTGACAGTCTATCCCATTATCTCGCTTAAAACAATTTGATGCATTTTTAATTTTTTTAAAATTGTTCTTAGATGGGCACCATTTATATAATCGGTTTCATCCACCAGATCCAACACTGAAAAAGACAGCTCTTATTTTCTTAATTTATGTCATTATGCTGAAATTATATTTTCTCTACTTTATTTTTTGTACAATTTGCAGTTACGAGGATAATCTAAAATACCCTTTAGAGAAGTGCCTATTGTTTTCCTTTTTCTAACTCAACAATCAATAAAGTGTTACATTTGACATTACATAGCTTGGTAAGAAATTTAGCACTGGATTTCAGTGAATAAAAAGAATACCTAATCATAAGCAGTGCAGCAGTATTCTATTATTCTATATTATTATATATTGTGTAAGTATAATTGGCTTAACAGTGCCTTTTTAACAGAGATGGATTGCTCTGATCCTCCCTGCCTTCAAACCATCAGACTGACCACAAGTACATGGAATTTGAGTAGTAGTATGAGTACTAAATTGCTAAAAATGCTACAACACCAAGCCTAGATTGTTTTTTTATATATATAACAGCACACTTGAGAATGCTATTTTTAAGAATCTCTTCAAGTTTATTTAATTGGTTAAAAAAAAATTTAGTCTTTACTGGAGCATAATGGCATAACATGGCATAGGAAGAGGACAAAGGTGGATAGGGAAGCAGTGGGTATACAGTATAATAGCTTCCAGCTGCTGTGTCATCTGTCTACTGGTAGGTATGGTGAAATAAATAAATGATCAAAAAAATCTAATAAAAAAACCCAACAATGTCAGGATGAGTTTTTGTAAATAAGAACTTGCAAGACAAGTGATATGAGAGAGCAAGATGATTAAAATGCAGTATCTTATTTATTATACATTAGGTAGATCAAAGCTGCTCAGTGATAACAAGGCACTGATTGGGGGTTGCCACCTGTTTGGTCTCACTAGCAATGGAAATCTGTGAGGTGAAGCTGTGTTAAAGGTTGTCAGTACATGCTACACTTATGAATGGCTTACATTGAAAAAAAAACCCAAATTATTCTTATTTTGCTGAAAAGATTTTCTCATTATTCACCAGCACATATGTTAGTTTCTTAGTAAAGACAAAAAGGATATTCTGTATAATTCAGAAAGGTTTCAGAAACAAAGCAAAAAAAAAAAAAAATTGCAGGCAAATACTCTTACTTGAGGCACATCACTTCGAGATGGTGGTAAAAAGACCTTAAGAGTATAAACTTAGAATATATTTGAGCTGTTGTTTTGGAGAGTACTGAGCCTTGCGGCAGGCTGAACTCAGAGAAGAAAGATTGTGGCAAGCAAATTGTCCAGGAAAACGAAAGTCTGGACAAATGAGGCAGGAGGCAGTTTTTTAGATGTTTTCTTTTTGTTGGTTGCCTTTTTTGTCTAACCTCTCCACAAAGAACAGAACAGCTGTGATTTAAGGAAATGTTTGGGCATAAACGTCTAACAGTTATTGGCAAGATCTAATAAAGAGCAAATTGAGAAAAGCTGAAAATCTGCAAAATGCAACAAGGGAAGGGAAGGCAAGGCAACGACAATCTTTGTCAGTGTCCTTGAAACGTGCCCCAGAGCTGGCTGAACAGATGAGCAGAACACCAGCCTGGAGATGTCAGAGCACCACTGGGCTCTCAGGTCTTTAAATGACTATTAGTAGGAGATAAACTTAATGCATAACAGCAAGAAAAGGGGAGTGGGTAAGAGTAAAAAAGATCTCTCTAAGTCAGTAGAAACTCAATTTGAAAGTATAAAACCAGGGGAAAAGTTGCTAAGTGCTTTAAAAGCCACGTGTTCCAGAAGGAGAATTGTTTGGGATGTCTCTGGGTGTTATAAATACACCCACTGACCAAAACCAAGTTGGGACTGACACACAAGAAACAATTCCCCTTGGCTGACTCAATTCAAAGCAGAGAGAACTATTGCGAGACAACACGATGTGGGCATTCCCTCACAGGCGAGTTTGATAAAGGATTCACACTGACAAGACTCTTTTCCACTCCTTATTTTCTAGAATGGTGAACAAATGCCCCAGAGCAAAGCAGCGCTGAGGGTTTTGCGCTCAATTTTCTCAAGAGAACGCTGTACAGATACAGATTTGCGTTTTGCTAGCGGCAAATGTTTATTCCACAATATTTTGGGCACTGATCTGAAAAAAAACATGATACATGAGAGGGAATGCTGAGAGCCACATTCTGATCCCTTTTACATGACTAAAAACAAGAAATAACTTTGCTGAAATCAATGAACATGTCTCTCAATCCATGCAAGCTGCTTTAAATGCAGAACTTAAATTTGATTTCCAAACTTCTGGCGGTGAGTCTGACAAGAGCCTAAACTGCTACCACCATAACCTGTGAGTCCTCTGGTTCTTCTGCTCATTTCAAGATTTTTAAGAGTACAATTTATTCCTCCTTCAGACTGGAAACAGGAGAAGATATAATAGCATATGAAAGCAAGTTTTTAACATGTAATAACCATATTAGTAAGGTTTTAATTGCTTTTGGGCCATTGCACAGTTAAAATAATGGAAAAGCAGATAAATGAGGGATGTGCAGGAATGAATATTTGTAAAATACGAAGATATAGAACACTGTGTGCAATGGAATTGTTTGGTAATATTATAGTGGTATTAAAAGCATAAGCAACTCCCATTAACAGGCAGTAATTAAAAAACAAATAAGGTGAGTGCAACTGTGGCCAGAAACATAATCTTATGGTGGTTTATATCAAAATAGCTCACTTCAGATTCTGAAGTTCAAACTAATGTTTGGAAATGGTGGTGAACTCATCAGTATGAGATCTTTGGGAATCTTTTCAGCCTCTAATTTTCAGGTGATACTTAAAGTAATCTGAAGTATAGAGCTAAAACATGCTTTTCGACGATGGTTTAATACTGGCTAAAGAGATTTCTCTGCCAGAAATCTGGAAGAAATTTCTTTCTAAACACTGAAGTAAAATTTCAAGATGCCTATATTTCCAATTACTTGCACTAAAAGTTTATAGATGAGAAATAAAAATGTGGTTTTGGTTTAGTAGTTCTAACTCTTGGTTTTTATGTTTTATTCCTGTAATCATTGACATTTCTAGCTACAAAATACAGTCTGTTACACTTAGGAAAACAGCTGCAAGGCACTTATTTCCACTCTCTGGAGTTTCTATAGGTTGAAGCTGAATATGATTTTAAAGAAGAATAATTTATGAAACAGAAAGTTGAGGATGTTTCACTTGCTTACTTCTACTTCCAGAGTTTACTCTTTATCAGGGAAATTGCAGCTAGGATGGCAAATCTGAAATCCATGCTCACAGAGGTGCATCTCCTTCTGTATTTCTAGACCAAATGCAGAAACACCTTTAATGAAGAGCAGCTTCAGTAGCTTTTTCAAGGACATACCTAGGTAGACAGTATATACGCATACTTGGGGAAACACAGCATTTTTCCCTTTTGGATAAATAAGAAACTGGCAATTTCCTCTCATTTGCCACACCACTGCTCAAGGGTCTGTCTGAGAATGAATGAAGTCTGGAAAGGAAAACAGTAGTCTGTCACTGAACCTTCCTCTCTGCCTGTCACTTTTGCAATAAACAAGGCTATAAAACCCTTGCAATTCAGGTAAATATTTCTAATGATGTTATAGTTTGATTATTTTAAAGGGCTAATAATCTGAAAAGATCTCAAAAGCTGATTTAAAAAAAGGTAAGTTGCCTAATCAATGATTATAAGATTCAGCACTGCAAGAAACTAGTATTAAACTTAGATTTACAAAGAAGCTTGCTTAGACAGAGTGCTAGGCACAAAACCTTTTAGTTAAATGAATACTAGACTACATTCTGGATTCAGTGAAAATTGTTCCATTTTTATGATGCTCCTCTCTTCCACTGAATTTATCTGTGAATATCAAATGGCAAAGTTCTGCAAAATATTACAGTTCAGTAAGTATCTTCACTGCAGGAAGATATAGAAGTCTAAAAGAATGAACTGCTTTAGCATGCTGAATCTCTCAGAAAGCATCTGACAGGCCACAAGAAAAGGAAAAACTGGAGAGATCAGCACAGGGAGAAAATGAATTTGAGCTAGCAAAAAGTAAAAGAAAGTAAAAGAAAGTAAAAGAAAGTAAAAGAAAGTGGTTGAACACATAAACATATATGTAGATATTTCAGAACCTCAGTTACTGCAATCCTCTTCTATGTTAAAGCCCTCCAAGAGCCAAACACCAAGTTTCAACCCACCATGGATAGTTTTTAGTTAATCTGAGAGCGATTTTCCTCAGATATATGAGTATTCACCATTTTTAAGGGGTTTCCAATTCTGCAAGTTTCACTAGCTGAAAAATTAATCAATACTGCAAGGGCAGCTACTAGCAAGGCAATCACTGTATGAAAATGTGCCACATCTATTAAAATACAAAAATGGATAATACAAAATGGATAATACCCCCAGTTTTTGCAATGCACTGGAGTGCATTTATTAGTTAAAGACTCTTCTTTGTGAAATTATGCAAAATGAAGTATTTTAAGAAGATGGAGAGGAAAGAAAGAATCTTCCTGTGCCAAATTAAAACCCAGAGACATAATACTAAAGAACATTTAGTTACTTCTGATCTGTGCTTGTTATTGAAAAGCCAGGATATTGCGAAGTAAACCAGCAGTCCTACTGACCTCACCCTCCTCATCATCTACTTCCACTAACATCTTTCCTCCTGCTGTTCTTTTCTTAACCCCTCTCTTCCTGCACAGAAAATATTTGTTTCTAGAGGAAGACTACTGCATCTCCTGCATCAATGGTGTGCTTTTCCTCGAACAAGACCTATGCAAACAGGATGCCTCCAGGTGCATTTAGGAGATGTAGTGCTAAACTGTTTCTCAAACTGCAAAATGTTGCTGCAAGGTGCTTCCAGACCATTAAGTCCTCTTTAAACTTTGAGGGAAAAAAGTAGCCAGCACCACCTCTTCCAATAAAGGACATTAGAGTATTCTTATAATCTACCGTGGTCTCCTTCAGGGGAAGATGCCATTTCTTCTCCCCTTAATTCTAAACTATGCAAGATGAGATTATATTCGAATATTGTTGAGCTAGACACGATGTATGCACCTACATTTAAGATCCTAAGAGCAGGGGGGAATGATATATAAATAGCATCACTTAACCACCAAACCCAGCACAGAGGAGATACACTCTCCACATAATGGGGGGACTGACCATGTTTCCTTGTACATACATCTTTTACAGATTCTCAGCAGAATCTGTTACTTGGTACAGATTCTTGAGTAGAAGTGACAGACTTTGTATGAAACTGTACTGTTGAGCAGTGGGCTGGCAAGGAATAAATGTCGCTCAGGAGGTTAGATATACACAGCTGTAGAGATTGTGAAATTCAACCTCTGCCCTGAAAAATAAATACCTCAAAAAATGGGAAATTCTAGAATAGTGACATCCAAATGAATATTATAATTTTACCTGTAATATATGGGTTTGAGCCTTTTCTACTTATGAATGACAAGTGAAGAAAAATCTTTTTTCGGAAACAAAAGCACAACAAAACATTTGCTGTTGCCCTGAATACTAATGATGGAAGACTGTTGCTATGGTGATGCTAATTTTAACGCTCTTGCCTGTGGACTTCATATGAACTGCCCGTTTTAACTTTTGCAAATGTCATTTACAAAATGAAAACCCATTAATGACTGGTGAGGGCACAATGTTCCACTTTAATTAGAATAATAAGGAATGCTGATGCACAAAGTACAGGTTTGTGAATTGCTACAAAGCCCACACTGTCAAAATTAATTACCGTTGATGGGGACTTTGTTCTAATTTTTTTTTCCAAAGGAAGCCTTAGAATAATACAACTGTAGCTTGACTTGAAGTTGAAAGCAGGCTCTCCTTTTAATACCAAGGTACAATAAAGAAGTTTGTGAGACTGACAGTATAGTAAAAAGTACAACAGAGCTTAGAACTGTGACTGAGCCATGCTAAAGGAGCACAAATTCCAGTAACGGGGAAATGCAAGTGCCAATGCTTCAAGGAAAAATAAAATAGTTTTCTGCTAAATACCTGCTCATAAAAGCAGTTAGGATTTAGAAAACAGAATTTCTGTTTTTGAAGAACTTTAAAAAAATTAATTAAGGGGGTGCTGGGATATTGTTCTGGTTTAAGTTGGTGGGATATTGCTGTGACTTGTTAATTGCAAAGTGCCAAGACAAGTAGATAATGTTTAAAAAAACCAGCATAGATAGTAGCAGCAAACTCTTTTGTAATGCACCAAGCTTTTGCAAATCATGAGCATACGTCTCTCATGACAAGAGAAAAAAGCTGCAACTACCATTTCTAATTCTGGGGCAATGTCTGAGCATACAAAGTAGGTGCTGTGCTGCTAACAGCGTGTCAGTAGTACTGACTGCAACGAGGAAAGCATACTGCAATGAAAAGCATCATAGACAGCTGCTGAGAGTACATTATACAGACTAATTGTTATTATTAAATATCTCCATTGTAACACTGCTTAGAAAATCTAATTTAGAGTTGAGATCCATTGTGTTGCATCCTGCAGTAACAGAAAAGAAACTTGCCTTGTCTTGTGAAGAGCTGAGCTGGTGAAGGACTTGATTTGTCTTTATGCTACATCTCTGGTTCAGTGTGAGATTGCTAGAAGTGCTACTGGTGTGAGGATGAATAGCTGCTAAAACATTTTTCTAAATTCTCATTCATGATAAATTACGGTTTAATGAGTAGTTGAACTTTCTTCCAGCATCACCAGTATGAAATCCACTCTCGGTCTATTGGCATAGTCCGGTGCTGTTTTAAAACAGCCTGGCCAATTTTGCCCTTCAATTGTTGACTATTGTGCAAGCCTCTGTACTTAAATACAGCTCTGCACTCAAGATGGCTGGAATTTCATGGTATTGTACTAAAGAGAAATACAGCAAAAAACATAGATTTGACTGAGATTAGTTGTGTCTACCAAGTCTGATTGTAAGTGTAAGCTTTTCTGCCAGTGCTTCATTAACTCAGAACTTGTTTTCCTCTTGCTGTTTGGTATGTGCAGAAGTAACTGGGTGACCACTGAACAGCACTGTCATCAAAGACCTTCTTGAGTGAACACCCACTCTTCATATAGGGCTGTTCAGAGAAGGGCTTTATGCTAAAAACGCAATTGACTATAATTTTTGCAGAGAATCCCAGCATGCTGCTGTGCTACTGCTGAATGCAGCTGTACATGGTGGGATGCACAGCCATGAGGAAGCTCCTGAGAGCCAGTGGGATATAATCCACACTTCTGCAGCACCTTGCCCTGTGAGAGATTATCTCAGAACAAGAAGGGACAAGGCTCTCTTCTACTCAGTAGGAAAAAACTTAGCAGCTGGTTGGAATTCAGAGGGAGCCAACAGCAAACAGTAATTTACAAACATGGAGCTAATGTGTGTTAACAAACTGACACTTGTAAATGAAGTTTGGTAGCTTCCCAATATACAGAGGTTTAGAATTTATGGAATTAATCTGAAATAGAGGAAACAATCTGAGAGAACTGCCTCACAGAAATATGTTTCTAAACATTGTTACCAAGACAATTAGCTTTTTACAGTTTAGTCTCCAGGCCCCCAGATAAGAAAGTGGTATTTCTGACAACATAAGCCCATGCCAGCACTGATGGACAAAGAATTCAAGGGGTTTAAGTTAATGGAGCCTGCTGGCATGGAGATTTCTGTAGGAACAAGATCACCTCAGTCTTCTCCAAGACAGGTCAGA
Organism: Lichenostomus cassidix; assembly: GCF_008360975.1. Classification (NCBI taxonomy): domain Eukaryota; kingdom Metazoa; phylum Chordata; class Aves; order Passeriformes; family Meliphagidae; genus Lichenostomus; species Lichenostomus cassidix. The sequence goes on along the minus strand of NC_139479.1, from coordinate 10,170,412 downwards.
CACCTGGATAAAAAGGAATATTTCTGCTGTTCCTTAAATTTTCTGTTAATCTATGTGAATGGCTAGAATGTAAAAAATATCTGCCTTTTGTGCAGAGGCACAGTGAGACATACAGTGGTAAGTAACCAAGCAATAAAGATGCTCCAAGCTGTAATCTGGAGTTAGGTGATGGAAAGAGTAACAGTGCTTCAAACAACTTTTAAGGTCCTATCACATATTTAATATTCAGTGCAATAAAACATTTTGAGCTGTTACAATTAATTTTATGGCTATTGTTAATACAGTGAACACAGCATCTTTTAATGAGACAATAATGGCTGAGGCAGAATTAGATTACTGCTAATCAGAGTTACTGAGTACGAGTAAAAATCTCTCAGAAAAAGAGAATCAGAAAGAAAAAAATTACTTGTTTGGTGTAGGAGAAGAAGATAAATTATCTTAAGGACAAGCAACACTAAATAGGTAAGTAGGCATAAAGTGCATGTAGGATAAGCAACAGAGGTAGCAAAACATTGTGTAAAATAATAAAAACATGAGAGTAACATTGGTGTTTGAGAGAAAACATTTATTTTGGTCATTTGAGATTGGGACTTAATAACTATCAAATGGCAAGTGCTATAAACAGGAAAGAAAACTGTAATTAACAAGTTCAGAAGTCATCAGCACAGCTAAATTAAACAAAACACTGAAAGGGGAGGTGCCAGGGTTGCTACTAGGATATGCCCATGGACAGAAGACTAAAAGCAGTGCTAAGAGAAAGTAGAATAAAGAGGGTGGTGAACTGAAGGCAGAGTTTCCAGTGGGAGGACTGGCTCTGCATAGGGAGAGTAAGAAAGTGAGGGGAAGATACAGAAGAAGCAAAGAGTAAATTATTACAAGGGAAAGTCTGACAACAAGCCAAGAGAAGACAAGAAAAGGCAGCAGCAAGATGGTTTGTTGAAAGTGGTGGAATGACCTAGAAGAAAGTGAACACTGAAAAGATTCTTGGAACTGGATGGCAGGAAATTTTTAATGACCTTATTAAGAGTTGATTTAAGGAGAAAATGGAACAGAAGCTAGAAACAACTGGGCAGGAGAACAAAAACATGGACTGGAAAAAGACACAAATTCCAAGAAAAAGGAGGGCAATGTTCTGCATATTGAACAGTGTGAGAGAAGAGATTTGTTTTGTTTTATCAAGGGCAGTGCTGAAGAGAAACTTCCATGTAAGGAAAGAAGGAGCAGATAAGCTTCAAAGAAAATACATCTCTAGAAATCTAAAGTCCTAAACAAGTCATTTTGATATGCTCCTACTGTCTAAGGGGCTGAAGAGGTTAAGCAAAAAGACTTGTTCTCTAATACCCAGCTACTTGGTGTCCCAAGTGTCATTCTTCCAATTTCTTTTTTGAAATATACCATCTGTAACTTGCTATTACTTCAACAAAACTTGTTTCAAACAAGATTTTTCTCCTTCAAATGAACAGTGCTTTTCAATCCTATTTCCCTCACTGTGACAAGCCCTTTTCTCTGAATTCCTAGTGCTGCACACTACTATGGCAGCAGCTGGATGAATATGCTTTCCTTAGTTGGGGACAGACTATATGGTTTATCATTGTTTGCGTAGTCCTTCTCTCGTTTTTTTTTTTTTTTGGCTAATTTCTAAACAGTGTTCAAAAAAAAAACCAAACCAAAAAAACCGCATCCCCCCCTAAAAAAAACCCAACAAAACAAACACAAAAACCCCAACAAAACAAACTAAAACTACCACAACCCCCCCAAAACCAAAACAACCAACCAAACAAAACAAAAAATCCCACAAGCAAACACCCCCAAAACACCCAAAACCCCCAAATCCAAACACATTGAAACTGAAGATTATTCAGATTGGTACCTGCTATAATTTTAGTCTATAGCAACTTCAAGAAAATCATATAATCTGAACCCAAACAAAATTCAGAGCTGTGTAATGTGCTTTTCAGTTACCTCTGAAAGTATAGAATATGGCTGCCACTTGGAGCCAGTTTTTCCTTTGTGTTTCACAAAGGCAACTGTGAAACATACAGCAATTTTTGAATTATAAAGGCAAGTCCTCTTTACCTACTAAAACTACCATTGTGGGGTTTATATTTTAAAAAAAAACCACCCAAAGCCTATAGGTTTGGGTTGCTGAATATCTCTGAATGATAGTTCAGCCACAGAGTTTAGTTTTATGTTTTAAACTCTATAATTTCAGAATGATTTTTTAATGAACTTGAACTAGCATTGTTTTACAGAAGACACACTGAATATCAGCATTGTGCCGTGAAAGCAAACTTTAATATTCAATGACTCTGTTTTTATAGTTAAGAATCAGCAAAACACAGCAAAGAAAGTAATTGAACATCATGTTGTAGCTAAAAGCTGATTAATATACACAAAAGTATTTCACATTAGAACTTCTCACTTACTAACAAAATCTGCTCAGTAAAATTGGCAACTGCAGTATGACTGGAGCTGGTGATAAAATGGAAGCAGAGGATGCTTTCAAGCACAGAACTAAATGCAAATTAATGACATGCAACACTGTAATCAAGATGTAAGAAAAACTATCATAAATGTAGGCTTCTTTACTTCAGAACTTCTCTCAGTTTAGCTGTTTAATCATATTTATCAAATTCAGTACATGCTTTATGCATTCCAGGAATTCTCAGCAAACATGGTTTAATAAAACCCTCACTGATGGGAATTTTGCTTTAAACACTTTTCAAATTGTTCCTTAACTGTTTGGGCAGGGGTAGTCCCAGGAGTAACAGAATGCATATATGTGCAAATAATGTATTTTTTAACCTTAAGATTACTATAAAATTTGCATTTGTAGACCTTCAACTAAACCCTGCATTGAGGGAACATTCACCTGTGAGTTTGCTTCATATCGTTATTCTCTCTCTGATTATATCTGAAACTAAATTACACACCGGTTTCCTTGGGGACATATCCAGTCTTTATGGCTCTATCCTGTTTACTGCAGCTGCTGTTGTTGCATCAAGACACATTTGCAATTGCTTTAACTTTTTTCTGTGTTTTGTAAAAAAGTGCATAGGTGAGGTCAGCTAAGAGCATTGCCATTGATGAAGTCCTAAAGCTAAAAGCAATTGAACAGAGTTAAATTGAAGATGAAACAGTAGATAAAAATCACTGATCTGGGAGGGCATCTGCAGCCTCTGATTTTCTAATGAAGGTGGAGTTTTTCTCTGTTTCAGGGTGCAGCAGAATCTGTTCACTTGTCACAAACATTACAATGTTAAAATGTGTAACCTACAGGACGGCAAATGGTGGCTTGGAAAACAGTGCTTGGAAACAAAAATTATTTTACTATTTCAGTATTTTTTAGTCAATTGAAATTTAATTACTTTTTATTTGTCTTCCTCATATTTCTTTATTCCATATTTTCAGGTCAATACATTTGTATGACCATATACCCTTTAGCTCCCATCTCCTTGAGATGTTTATTAGCTAGTTCCTGCTGCAAAAGTGTCTCTTAATCATTACCAAAGTATAACACCCATGTCTCAACTAGAAATGCTTTGGGTTATGATCAAAATCTTACCATGGTGTTCCATGTTGCTGATATAGTTGAGGTGTTTGTGTGAAGTTATCTATTCCCATGCCAAATAGCAATTTTCTACCTACTCTTCACATTTTAATTCCATGCCTGTAACATTGCTTTCTAACAATTCTTAGTATGCTTCATGCAGGGTGTCATAACCCTCAAGCATTAAAAGTTTTACAACATTTTCTCCAGTAATATAGCTTTTAAGCAAAAAAAAAAAAATTGAGTTAAGTTTGTTGAAAATGAAGCACAGAAAAATGTATCTTTGCCTCTCTACTCTATTAGCTCTGCAGTACTGAACAGAAAAAAAAAATTGATAAAGATTTCCAGGAAACAAGTACATAATAAAATTCAAAAGGCAATCTGGGCTATTTACTTGCCAGATATCTAAAGTGATTTTTTTTTTCTACTTAAACATTAAAATAATAGAAACTTTCCTAGCAGACTTCTAGATAAATATAAAATATCTGAATAAGATTGTATTCATGGTTTTAAATAATTAGATTGCTATAAAAACCTTTACTTTCTGAATAAAAATATTAACGTTAACCCCCCTAACTCAACTGACCATTAAATTTCTTTAACATAACAGTTCATAAGTTCACATTATAAAGTGTGAAGTACATAAGTGAAGAATAAAACTCATACCAACAACTTTGCGCGTATTTGCAGCAACCTTAATTCTTGGTAACTTATTGCTGTATTACAGGACTTGGTGCCCCCCTCAAGCTCCCAACCTAACACCTACCCAGGCATTTATGCTAGCAAATTTTGGTCCTGCTGAAAAAAAGGAGGGAAGCCCTTGACACACAGTGTGGGTAGGTGATAAGTAGCAACGTTTGACACCACTCAGTGACCCTGCTAGGCTGGTTATATAAAGAGTGCTGCTTGTGTTGTACCATAATCTCATTTTCTGAGCTCAATTGCCATGGAAAATGCAATGCCATGAATGCCTGTGTTGCAAAAATTACTTGTGAGAAAAACAATTCATTCAGAGATTAGGTGCATTTTGTAATGGTTTGTTTTTCTTAAATTTTCTAGCCAGAGATTTCCTAACATAAAAGTTTATCTGATGAATACTTGAAATTCAAAACAAATGAGTAGCATGCAGGAGGCTACCAAACCTAAAGACCATATTTGAAACTGTAATTTGTCTCATAAAATTCAAGTTTTAAAACAGTAAATGAGAAATAAGCAAAATGAATATAGATGATTTGGTCATTCTTAACCTTTTCCTTAGAATCTTTCCTTAAGTGTAACTGCAGCCTTATTGACATTTATACAGTTCTTAATTAATTCATTTTATGTGTCCCTTAGAATCTATACTTCCTATATATAGTATATACACAAACTAGTTCTCAGGATTTAAGGTCTAAAGATAAAGATATCACAGGACAGATGTTCAACACAGAACTGATTTCAGCGATTACCTTACAAGAAGGAAAAAAAAAAAAATCATTGAAAGGGATCCCATTAGGGGAAAAATGGGCCAAATAATCCATAATCATGGTTCAGTAAGTACAGACCAAACAAATCTTTCATGGCAAGAAGCGTGCAAATATTCTGAAAACATGGAGGATAATTAATATGAAATAATTTGAAAACTACAAACTTAGTGCAGTCAGTAGGAGAGCCAGCATCTTAGAAGGTCAGAAAGAATAGATTCAAGGGCAGTTCAGCAGGTTCCATGAATTCATTTTGAAAAAGAAGTCAATGCAGGAAAACACCTGACCTTGCCCTGACAGACAGGCTACTTAGGGAGGCAGAAAGAGCCCAGCTGGCGTGGTGATTATTGCACTCTTGGTCTGCTCTAGTGTTGTGTGGCCTCAGGTGCCAATATGAGAATGTTCTGCATTCGAGCAGAGCTGTGCATCCACTGCAAACAGAGCTGGAAATGTGAATTGTACGTCATCATACCCACTGCTTCCTCATTGGTAGTGAGGCAATCCTTAACACACGGTTAGCAATTATACTCCTCCCATATTTTAGACTGACAAAAGAAGACAAAAAAAGGCACAGTAGGTGAAGCTGGATCAATTTAATGCTGACTCTCTTATTATATGGATGGAATTTTTCTTGTGTGAAATGGAGAAATTGCTTTATTTGTGGAGCTGGCTGCATTAGAAGGAACACTAGACCAAGGGCAATGCAGGCAATGGATGTGACAAGTGCTGCTTTGGAGAAGCTGTCAGTCTTTGGAGGAAACAAAGGAAGTATGAGGCTTCTTGATATAACACAAATGTGTAAGAAATCTGAGATATTGTTCCCCATTTCCTTGAATATTACATTGGACAGTTGTCAGAAGTTGTCTCTTCTTTGTCTGTCATCTAAATTAAGTATGTAATTGATCTCTAAAAAAAAAGAAAAGTCTGACAGGCAGATCTTTCTATTTTTTTCCTTAATGTGTCTAATCTTTTCAAGTTCAAAGCATTCCAGTGGAAATCAAACATAATTCCTGTTTTAGAATCCTGCTTATTAAGCACACAATGTTTAAAAGATGGGCTTTGAGTTGATGGCAATACATTTTAGCTATCAGGAGTAGCTGTAAAATCTACTTTTTAATGGAAGATTTGGCATATACTCTATAAAATAGGACCATATTATATAGATGTCACTCAACTTTGTAAAGCTTATATTGGCTATGTTAATTTTTCATTCATTTAGTTCAGTTGTTAAAGGTAGTCAGGTTGCATGTAACAACTGGATAAAAATGAAGCTAATAGAAATGAAGTAAAATTCAAGCAAAAATCACATTCAGCTCACAATAAATATAACAACTTCAGCTACAAATAAAAGGGAAATATTTAAGGTTATGTAATTATGTTCTATTACACTATAAATACATGAACTCCTTGTACCATATCAAAAGTTTACTTTTTTCACACTATTGCCTATAAAAACAGTTCATTTATTAATCTCCTAGGCCCAGCTCTGGAAAACAATGAGTAGCTGGATTTAATAGATTTAAAATGTTGTTCCCTTTAGTTAGGAAAATAGGAAAGTCAGATTCCACCTAAAATTCTTACCCAGCTCATTACCTGCATAACACATTTTAAGATTTAACCTGCAAAAAATTATCCTTGCGCTGTTTAACCCCTCTGTAATGCTTAACACTATATACTCTCCATGGACATTTCTACTGAATGAATTTGAAAACAAAGCTTAAGATCTTTACTGTGCACTTAGCTGTGAGCAGTGTCCCATCAAGGGCACCAAGTGTAGTGTAGGCACCCAAGGAGGCTGCTGTCCCCCCTCCACAGCAGGTGCTGTGTTTATAGAGGGAAAGCACATGGTTTCCCTCACTCACTGCCCCAAAGGAGAGGCTGCAGCCCTGCCCTCAGCCCCCACACCAGCTAGGACACACTAAAACTGCTGCTGACTACTTATAATTCACTTAAAAACAAATTAAGTCCCCTTCAGTTGGTTCTCATGCGAGGGCAGTAACTCCCTGCTGACAGATGGTAACGAGGAGCAGAGCCACGATATCTGCCTTGAGTGCTCCTGCTCAGTCAGCAGGAACACATCTGTTTATAACCTCTGCTTTCATTATGAAGGTAGTTAAAGGCTCAAGATTTCTCATTTATTTACACATGTGAGTTTAAATTTTTGTGACAAGTTTTGGAACCAAGGCTTCACAAGCCTACAAATCATAAAGAAAATATCTGCACTTGGACAAACCTCTAAGAAACATCATTTAGGTTTTTATGCCAGACAGCATGAAAATTTACATCACAGAAAGGCAAACTGAAAACTATTGTACTTTTTCTTTCCTTCACAATAATTTCAATTTTCCTATCTAGAGTTCAGAATTGAAAGACAGGAAAAAATAATTATGCTTTTAAGAATCCAAAATAACACTGGGTTTTATTGTACTTGGTAGATAGGCTAACTGTCAGCCATACACATGGTTTTCATAGCTCGCTCACAGCTTCTCTCACTACATATACATAATCATGCATTATTTATTTATGGTTCTCCATGTCTCTCTCTGCTCCATCTTACAAATATTTCCTACTTCTTTTGTGTCTTGTACTTATCTACATTCTGCAGAAGAATCAATTAACCCAAGTGATTTTCTCAGAACAGCATCTCTTCACTTTATTTTATCTCAGCAGAATTTAATTCAGATACATTCATTTATCCTGTCTCTAAGTTGAACAAAAGTAAAAGAATCATGGCTTTAATCTGTTTGCTTTTACAATGAAAACTCAGGGGTCTTAGCTTTTTTTTTTTCTGTGTTGAAATTCTGCATGGTTAAACAACAATTAAAAGGGAGATTAAAAATTAAGACAACAAAGAAGCATGTTTATAGAAACTGGCCTGCTAGATCTCCAGTGTGAAGTAGGGAAAGAATGTAGATCTAAAACTAGCAGAAATGTATGTCACAAGCTGATACATTAAATGCAAATCAAATATTCTCATAGGAAACTACAATGTGGAAGAGAGTGAGCAAGTGGAGATGCCTTGCCCTTGGAGTTAGCTCACTGCATAGCTAATTTATAAAGATAGGCTCACATGGATCTTCTCAAGAAGTCAAAGCTGTGCTCCTGAGAATCCAGCTTTGTCCTCAGCAGGACAAAGTTCAGTGAACTGCTATAATCTGTATAAGAAAATAAGCTTGGCTGGGAAATAACTTGGAAGGCTTCCTTTGTGGGAAGCACTGAGATGAAAGACTACTGTATTTTTGCAGAAGCATTTTAAATCCTTCAATAGAATGGGCACAGCAAGAGGGTAAGAAGACAGACACTATTAACTGGCAAGTCAGATACACGGAGGAAGAATAATGTCAAAGATTAGTACAAATATAGAAGTCACACCTACTAGATTTCAACACATCACGATGGCAGGACTACTGAATATTTTTTTAGAAAGTATGTTGCAGACTTCAGTCCCACTCCTCCTCCTAAATCTGAGGCAACAGAGATCTCCTAGAACTGAGTAATGGACAAGTTTGCAAAGCAGAGGATAAGAGACACTCAAGGGAGATGCAGACATGGTTCAGAGTAGAGCTGCTTAATGTCCCTCATGCCCTGGGAGGACAGACACTGCAGAGGTATTGGGTTGTGCAGCACGACCAGATGCTTCTTCTGGTGCTGCAAAATGGAAAGTAGATTTTTGATTTTGTTACCTGTCACTGCTTTGGAACAGCTTCCAATCTGTTTGGCTGGAAGATAAGAATATGCATGTGCATGCATGCACACGTGAGATCCTTTCATCATGGGGTGAGCTCTGCTAAAATGTGATCTAACCTGAATTGCGGTGTAAAAATCCACAGCCTCCCTACCTGTATTATCTGCCTTTTTTAGAACTGGAGACCCTTTTTTATCTTTTGACGCATATTCAGGAGTCTTTGAGGTGTGCATTTTTTCCATTTGCTTTTCAGATTTCTAATACAGAGTAATTGCCTGTTTTGTCTTCTAAAAACTTAAATTTAGAAATTTTAATGAATACCTAAAACATTAATAGAGAGTACAGACATGCCTGTGCCTGCTTCCTCCTTTCCATTTTCTAGGTTGCACTGCAGTAAGAGCAGGATCAAGGTCTTCAAAGAACAGGAATGATTAAACTGAAAACTATTTTTTCATAGTCCTCTCATTTTGTAATTTAATAAAAACTTTAAATTCTGTACTAGACACAAGGAATGTATCAAGGAGAAAAATGATCAAAAAGAAAAGAGTTGGATAAAATGTGTTTTTGAGCAATTTTACATGTTTTAACTCAGAGGCAAACCAGAAGGGTGTTTAGGGTAGCACCTAATGGTCTGAGCAAGTGCTCAGTGCCCAGGCAGCCATGTCCACCTGCAGCTTGGGATACTTCTGCTGTCCTGGAACACAAAAATTAGATTTCCTCAGTTTGCTGGGGAGGAGAAAGGTGGGGCTGAAGTTCTGGTCTAGCTTGTCATCGCCATAAGGAGGGAAGCACATGAAAGGGTGGAAAGAAATGCAGCAGTTTTTGCAAGGCCATTAAAAGGCAATTTTCATGAGGCTGACACTAGGCCAAAAAAACACCAAATGCCAGACACTGGGAACAGCTGAAGCAGGTTGTACACTGTTGATAATTATATTTTCCATGGCACTGTTGCCTATACAAATACAATTTGAAACAAAAATCCCCAACCCAACTGGTGGGAACAAGCTCAAGAGGGAATTATTGAAGTAATAGCTTTAGAGGCAGCTAGTTGCTATGGATTAATCAACTATATACAAATGAAATTTTAACCAGTAAAATCACAGGTCTTGAAGACATCTAACCATAAATAAATATTTGTGCTGAAGATTAAGCATGAAGTACTGCCTGATTTATGGATTATTGAGTGCAATAGCATCACACATGCGAAAGTGATGAGATAAAACAGTTAAGAATCAAGGGAAAAACAGATAAAATGAAAACCAGTAAAATGTGTAGCAAATCTGGTTAATGAAGAGGGCTAAAATTATTATTCTACACTGATGAAAGAAAATTATGTAAACATGAAGAAAACACTACCTGTAGCTTCTTAGTCTTCATGAAGTTCTTTTAGAGAATTAACAACTAATAGAAAAGCAATGCATCAAAGATTAAAGAAAGAATATGTGTGTTTTAAAAGCCACAATGGTACAGAAAACAATTTCATTGTTTGTAAATATGAAGTATGAATGATGAGAATGCATGAAAAAAATGACTGAGGACAATTGGAGAAGGCAATAGATGTATCAGCTCAGTAACACTTATTAAAACTTGACCGCTTCGTTTTACATCTCAAGGACAGCAAGTTTTTCTATAAAAGATGTGGCTAAACTTTAAACTTTAATTAAACTAGTAATGTATGACAGATGTGCTTGACCCCTTAACCAAACTATCAGTAATTTGGCACAGGCTCCAAAGGAAGCAAAGACCTGAGGTGTAGCCAGGCCAAGAACTCCTCTAGGAAGCCCCAGAGGGGCAGAGTGACCCAGTGAGCAGCAATGCACAAGAGCTGGGAACACAGATTGTGTGAGCAATGTGTGAATAGCAGGTGGCTTTTCCAAGAGCCATTTATCAAAGAACAAATAGACCTGTGGGTACAAGAGGGTCACACATACCCTTCCTGCTGTATTAAATTTGACTACAAGCCAGCCACTTTATCCCATAGTTCTGACAGCCTAAGGGAGCTGCCTTTGAGCTCTCCCTGCTGGGCAGTGTGGCTGCATGGCAGTGATGTCCCCTTGCCCTGGGACAACACTCAAGGTTATTCTTGAGGCAGACACCTTTTTACAGACAATTTTTGGATGGGTCCAATTTGAATTCTCTAAACTGCAACTGGACTGCACACAGTGACTCTCCCCTGGAGATGGGACTTCTCTCAAGGATTGAGATTCCTTACCTGAGACTAAGAAATCCTTCCTTACCCAAGGCCAAGAGACCTCTTATTTACAATGGATCCTTGGTAAGTGGCTGGTAGGATGCTAAATAAATATTAATGAAATCCATGTAGTTAATTCCTTTAGACATACAACATTGTCCAAGTTTGAGACTAAGTCTGGACCTAGCCACAGCTAAGCTGAGTTTAGAAAGAGTTTAGAAAGCAAGGTGGTCTGCTCTGAAACTCATGAACCAGTGGGAGGGTCTACCTTACCCTTTGGCTTTTTGGTCTGTGTGTAAATAATTTGAAATAGATTCAAACTTGATTTTCCTTTGTAGTAACTAATAGAGTGAACCTTGCCATTGAACTTTGTTAAGCTGCACTTTTATAAATTCATATTAAACCCACTCTTGTTGATATCTCTGACAGTGATTCTTGAAGTGATCTGAATCACTCATTTGTGACAAATTGGTGTAGCTGGCAGGATCCTTGCTCAGGATCCATGGCATAATGCTACAACTGTTTATAGCAATTGAAGTGTTTTTTAAAGTGAACAAAATAAACATATTCCTCTGACATTGCAAATGGCCTAGAACAGAAGACTAAAAGGTAGGAAGGAATAAGCAAGACCAGCACTGACCATTTTAGCTGCTGGATGTGAGCAGCACAGAGAGAGGTGCCAAGCACAGCTGAAATGCATTTTGTGCCTGCTTTAAGAACTGCCAAACTCCCCTCCCCATAATGGCAAGTGAAAGAAAAAGGAGGATCTTTGCCTTCACATTAGTGCCATAAACTGACTCTTACACGCCAGAGCACTGACTTGCTTTCCAGCATGTCTCTGGTAGGCTGCTCCACCTTCTTAATGGAGCTTTCCAGCTTCCTTGTGACTGTTTCATTATTCACAGCCAAATGCAAACATCAGAAAAGTTACAAGCTTAATGCAACAGTAAACCAGCTTAACCAGGTATAACTGAACCTCTGAACTGCACAGGAGAGTTTCCTTCATGCATAACTCAAACACTTGTTCTAAAGCTGCTGTAGAAGTTCACCTTGTTGGGAAAGTTGCAACTGAAGTGCCACTGTGTGACGGTGGCCTTGGCCTCCCTGGACCAGCCCAGCCCATGGGCTGAGCGGAAGACACCACCGTGGGCCTGAATGCCCCCTTTTCTCCGGGGCTGAATGGTTGTGCCCAGGGCGTGGAAGTGGGCTCAGTCCCCTCCTTCCTTTCTCCCCTTTTGGTATAAGTTCTAGAAAGTTCCCCTTTGTCTTGTGGTTTGTTGCTCCCCTGTTGGTTGCTTGTCTGTATCCTCCCACCCCCTATAACTCCTGATTGTACGGCGCTCTTGCCAATTATGTACCCCTAGCATCCCATTGGCTCCCCTTGTTATCTCCACCCCACTTCTGCTCCCCTTAAAAACCCCTGTCCCGGGAGGTTCGGGGCCATTTTGTTGAGGTCCGTCCTCCCCCCCTTCTGTTTGCCCTTCAATAAATTTCCTTTTGCCTCAACGAAACGGACTGCCTCTCTTTCTGCCCGTGAGCCGGCTCTCGGTCGCCGTCGCCACCTGCAGGATTCCGCCTCTCCGGCACTGCCGCCCGGCAGTTGTCCCCCGCCTCTCCGGACTTGGCCTACAGGAAAGGCCCACGCGCTGCAACAATTGGTGCCCCGTGTGAGGAGGCGTGGCCGACAGCAGCTGTCACCAGTGAGTGAGTCTACGAGGCGCCGCTGTGGCAGCTCGCACCGGATTGTGCGGAGCTCCGCGGAAGCCCTGGGAGAACAGGGATTCCTTCGCGACCGACGGCCCCTGACGGACGGCTTTTAAGTTCCCGGCGACGGAGTATCGGGGAGATAAGGAGGTCCCCCGTGCCCAGGTAAAGTTGCTGCGGGGAGGAGGTTGGGGGTGTGTGTGTGTGTGAGCCCCTAACACTCGGTCGCCCGAGAACCCCTGGGTCGTCTTTGGTGTCAAATTGGTGTGTGTGTGGCCCAAAGAGCGTGCTAGTTGTCCGGCACCTTTTTGTTATTTTTCCTGTTTAGCCGTTGGGCAGGTTGACTTTCGGTAGCTCTACCCTTAGCAGAATGGGATCCCGTCTGTCAAAGGATAGTGCTATGCAGAGGGAGATGCATTCTAATTTATCTGAACTTTTAGAAGCCTATCATGTTCTTTTCTCCCCTAAAGACCTTAAGAAGTTTGTCAAATGGGTAATGGTGAATTGTCCCCCAGACTCCCCTACTTTAATTTATGATTTAGATTATTGGGACTCGGTTGGTACTAAACTCCTGGCGGCGGGGAAGAAGGGAGATCGTACTGCCAGGAAGGTTTTTTCCCTGCATTCCCAAGTTTATAAGTTCGTTAAAAAATCTCCTGTTAACCTACCCCTTTATACCTCTTACCCCCTTGAGCAGCGGGAGCAGAGCCGTGTAGCTCGCCCTAGTGCGCTCGGTAGCTTCCAGCACCGAGACACCCCTCTGCCCCCGAGCACCCCTGTCCCTGAGCCCTCTCCTCCTTTCCCTGCCGTGGCGCCCCTTCCCTTTACTAACATTAGACAAGATGGCGCCGAAGAAAAACGTAATGGCGATCATTCGCGCGCTTTCACCCCTGGGTTTCCCGCCGGCGCGAACAAAGGGTCCCGCCTCAGGGATCCTCCCCCTTGTCCATCAACCCTCACTTCCCTTGATCGGTCTCCGCCTCCGACTCTACCCCTTCCGGTCGTGTCTTTCCCCGCCCAAGTTACGTCAGGGGGAGGGGTTGAGCCGTGGGAAAATTCCACGACTGAGTTCCCACGGTCCCCTCCTCGAACCACAACATCCGGCCGCCATATTGGCAGGCCCGGAAGTGGTGACTGTTCCCCCCTTTTTGCGGCCCCTGCGCGACGCCGACAACACTCCCCTCTTCCCACGCCTAGCCCCACTCCTTATAGAGCTGACAATGGTCGGCCAAAAGCACTGGTGTGGCAGCCGGTTTCTCTTGTCACCAAGGAGAAGCTTTGCAAGGCAGCCAAGAATTATGGCTGCGAATCCACTTATTTTAAATCACTGTTTCAATCTATCCTTAAAGCAGAGGCTAAATGCCCCGCAGATGTGAGAGAACTAATTGGCTGTCTCCTGACCGAAAGCCAACAGAAACAATGGGAGTCTAATTGGAAAAAGAGACTCCAGATTCTAATAGCTTCCCGCAAAGACGACCTAAATTATCAGGCATTGACACTGAACCATCTTTGTGGCATGGGAGACTGGTCAAAGCCACAAGACCAGATCAGGGCTGTATCTGAGGAAGTGCTTGCAGAGGTCATTTTGGCGGCCCAACAGGCCTTCTTTGCGATCCCCACCAAAGCTGAGGCCCAGCTTCCTTATATGTATATTAAGCAAAGGCCTGACGAGCTATTTATTGATTTTATTGACCGGCTAACAGCTGCGGTCAGGCGGCAATTCAAAAATGTCAGTGACCAGGACGAAATCATCATCCACACCGCAACTATTAATGCGAACGCCAAATGCAAGCAGCGAATCAGCTCGCTGTCCCCAGACACTCAACTCACTGTCTCCCTGTTGATCGACGCGTGCTCCTCAATTCCTCTCGACCCCCCTAGACCCCAAAATGTCCCTACTGCCTACCCTAATGCCTTCCCCAACGCGGCTCCCTTTGATAACCGACCAGGTCGGAAACCTTTTGCCCCATTGTTTTGTCATCGGTGTGGCCAACAGGGCCATATTGCCAAGAACTGTCCTGCTCCGTACCCTAATCCTGCTCTCTCGAGTTCCTCTCCCCTAGGCCCAAACCCAATGATGCCGATTCCTGCCCCAACCGCTGTACCCGTGACACCCCATGCCGGCTCTCCAACTCAGCCCAGCCAGCCAGCTGCCTTCCAACCGCCGACCTATCAGACGGTAGCTCCAGCGCCAGCAAAAAACTAGAGAATCAGCGCGTCGAGGCGTCGCGCGAGGATACAAGTGTCGCCTCCGCTGTGGACCTATCTACCTGGACGGCCACGGAATGGGACTCTAATAGACTTCATGCCTGGTGGGCCCAGCAAATCACCCAAAATAGGCCCTATATCACCTGCCACATGCAAGGACAAGATTTTCAAAAATCTGTCACCGGACTTATTGATACGGGAGCTGATGTTACCATTCTCTCCCAGGATGTATGGCCTAACCAGTGGCCTTTACAAGAGACAATTGCCCCTATTGGGGGTGTAGGCGGACAGTCTTTTGCCCAACAGAGCGTGGAGCCTGTGGACATTTATAACGCAGAAGGAGTGCCCGCGAGGGTACGACCCTTCGTCATGGATATACCCTTCAACTTGTGGGGAAGAGATTCCCTTGCTCAGTGGGGAACTCAAATTAACATATCCGCTCCCCCTTCGGGTTTTTAAAGCCGGCCACTGATGAGCGCTCTACCCCACGCCTCAACTGGCTGACCAACGATCCAGTGTGGGTAGATCAGTGGCCGTTGACGTTAGAAAAGCTTGAAGCGCTCGAGACTTTAGTGGCTGAACAACTGGCCAAAGGACATATCGAACCGTCCCATAGCCCATGGAATTCCCCCATTTTTGTTATTAAGAAAGAGGGGAGAAATGAGTGGAGGCTTCTTCAAGACCTTCGGGCCATCAACGCAGTCATGGAAGATATGGGACCTCTCCAGACTGGGCTCCCCTCACCCACCATGCTGCCTCGCGACTGGAGCCTAGTGGTCATCGACCTGAAGGATGCTTTCTTCCACATCCCGTTGCATCCTGCGGACGCCCCAAGGTTTGCTTTCACGGTGCCGACCGTCAACCATTCGGCTCCTGCTAAAAGGTACCAGTGGACAGTCTTGCCCCAGGGAATGAAGAACTCACCTACGTTGTGCCAATGGTACATTGATCGGATTCTATCTCCGATGAGGACACAATTCCCTGAGGTGCAACTCCTGCACTACATGGACGATATACTCATTTGTGCCCCAGAGCGTGACCGAGCCCTTTCAGCACTGCGGGCATTGCAAGAGACCCTCACCCAAGCCGGCTTCGCTATCAGGCCGGACAAAATTCAACAGATGAGCCCCGTCAAATACCTGGGGGTCGTCGTCAATGACCGGACCATTGTTCCCCAATCACTTACCTTGGCAGGGGAACCCCGCACTTTGAGGGACCTACACAGTCTGTGCGGGTCAATTAACTGGGTCCGACCGCTCCTGGGGATCTCTACTGAACAGCTTGCCCCGCTTTTCAATTTGTTAAAGGGGAAAGAGGACTTGGACTCTCCCCGAGCCCTGACGGAGGAGGCTCGGCAATGCCTGAGAGAGGTCCAGCAAGCGATCTCCCAAAGGCAGGCTCACCGATGTGATCCATATCTCCCCTTTGAACTCATTGTTTTAGGGGAGAAACAATATACTCATGGACTTATCTACCAATGGGACGTCACCTTAAAAGACCCTTTGCTGATTATCGAGTGGGTATTCTTGCCGCACCAGCTCGCCAAGACTCTAACCACTGCGGCAGAGCTGGCTGCGAAGGTGATCAAGAAAGCGCGACTGAGGCTGAGAAGCTTGGCTGCAGTGGACTTCACGTGGATCTGGGTGCCATTTCACTTTGACGATGTGGATTTCTCATTCCAAACATGCGACCCCCTGCAATATGCTCTGGAGGGCTTCTCTGGGAAAATCAAATCTGGCCACAAAAAGCATAAATTATTCAATGCCAATTTCAAATTTGTTCCCAAATCACATCTCTCAAGACTCCCGATACCGGGGGCTCTAACAGTTTTTACAGACGGCTCTGGGTCTTCTCATAAGTCAGTTCTGACTTGGAGAAACCCACGAACACGGCAGTGGGAAGCCGATGTTCAGGTGGTCTCTGGATCACCTCAGATTGCCGAACTAGCCGCTGTTGTTAGAGCTTTTGAAAAATTCCCAGAGCCACTGAACCTAGTCACTGACTCT
Organism: Lichenostomus cassidix; assembly: GCF_008360975.1. NCBI lineage: Eukaryota > Metazoa > Chordata > Aves > Passeriformes > Meliphagidae > Lichenostomus > Lichenostomus cassidix. Next base: position 10,153,605 of record NC_139479.1, on the reverse strand, counting down.
GCCTACGTGGCGGGTGTCATCCTCCGAGCAGAAAATTCGGCCCTAAAAGAGACGCAAAATACCAAAGTGTTCGAATTGCTCCTGAAACTAGTAACATTGCTTTCCCACCGGGAGCAACCCTATTTTGTGATGCACGTGAGGTCGCACACAGATCTGCCTGGACCCATCGCTGATGGCAATCGGCGAGCTGACCAGCTAGCCGCCGCGGCTATCTCACCAAGCACGCCCAACATCTTCGCCCAAGCTAAACTCAGCCATCAGATGTACCACCAAAATGCGTCAGCCTTGAGCAGGATGTTTGGCCTGACTCGAGACCAGGCCAAAGCAATTGTAACTACGTGCCCTAACTGCTCAACCGAACACTTGCCAGCACACACGAGCGGCGCGAACCCCCGTGGGACAGAAAGCTGCCAGGTGTGGCAGACGGACGTCACCCATTTCCCACAGTTTGGCCGGCTCAAATATGTGCATGTTTCTATAGATACCTTTTCTGGAGCGATGTACGCCTCGGCCCACGCTGGCAAAAAGGCAAAAGACTGCATCAACCACTTTCTGCTAGCCTTTGCCACCTTGGGGGTGCCCCAGCAGATCAAGACAGACAATGGGCCTGCGTACACGTCCAACAAACTTCTTCAATTCTTTAACGAGTGGGGAGTGTCCCATATAACAGGAATCCCACACTCACCAACGGGGCAGGCAATCATCGAACGTGCCCACAGGACACTGAAGTCGGTATTAGCCCGACAGAGGGGCGGGAACGAAATTAATACCCCGCAAATGCGCCTCTGTAAGGCCTTGTTTACGATAAACTTCTTAAACGGCTCCTACGAAGAGCCGATGCCTCCTATTTTTCGTCATTTTACCAATGATAAACGCACAAAGCTGAAGGAACAGCCACCGGTGCTTGTGTGAGATCCGGACTCCCTAACTATCCAGGGTCCGTTCCCCCTGATCACATGGGGTCGGGGCTATGCTTGTGTATCCACCCCGGCCGGACTGAAGTGGATACCTAGCAAATGGGTAAAGCCCCACCTGGCCGGAAAGGGAGCAGGAAACCCCCAGGAGGAAGCAAAACTAAGTCACTTTGCCTCGAAGAAGGCAAAACCGGACTGGGCAGCGCTTCGAATGGCTGGCTGGAAAAGCCGGAAAAGAAAAGGAGCCAAGAATTCCTCCTTGGAGGAGGTTCCCCCAGACCCTAACCTGTGCCTCGTAACCTCATACAAGTTTCCCCCCACCCTAGACTGAGTGCCTCAGAAGAAACTCCCCAAAACCCCCTAAGCCCTGTTAAGTTTTATCTAAAATGTTCTGTTTTTGTTGCAGACTTGACTCTCACCAAAGAGCCTGCCATGAGTTCCACCTTGAAGACATTCTACCTGCTTTTCTGGTCCGCGGCCCTCGCTGGAATCGCCATGAGCTGGATCGTCCCCCAGCCGAAAGCAAACGTGTGGGCGACCTTGGCGAAGTCCCTGAAGCAGGAGGGACTGTGCTTGGGCATGGACAAGGCGGAGGACCCGATGTCGACATGCCTCATCGGGATTCCTTTGAAAAAGGGCGAGTTCCCTTTCTCAGGTAGTTACCGCTCATATCCTGACCCGGTGAGTTCTTGGGATGAGTGGGTCGACCACCACCTTCCATCGGGGACGGTGGAGCCCCAAGAATTGGAACTATTGGGGTCCACCCAAGTGGAGCTGTGTGTTAAGTTCGACAGCCCGTGCCGGTACAGTCCAAAATTCCCGGAAGGCGTGGAACATGAGTATGACGATCTATACCCCATGCCTTTCACCCACATCCACGTGAGTAAGAGGTACCGTGCATCGGAGTGGTGCAACTTCACCGCTCCAAACCCCGCTCGCTCGAACACTCACCCCAAGGTCTTGCCGAAAGGGATTTTTCTTATTTGCGGTAAGCATGCCTGGGCAGGAATCCCGGCTCGTCTGCGAGGAGGGCCATGCACCCTCGGGAGACTGGTCACCTTGACCCCCGACAAGCAGCAATTGTTAAATTGGAAAAATTCGGCCAAATTGACACGCCAAAAGAGAGAAATCATTAATTTAGATGAAAATTGCAACGATACAATTGTGACCTGGCCCCGATCTAAGAAGATAGCTGCTTCGATTCTACTCCCGTGGGTTGCTGTTTACAAGGCCTTGGGTGACATTGAGAAACTAGAATGCTGGCTCGGGAGACACGCAAGGCTAACATCTGAAGCCCTGAGCCAGCTCCTCGCAGACGAGGAGGCGGTGAAACACGCGACTCTCCAGAACCGTGCCGCCATCGACTTCCTCCTCCTTGCCCATGGCCACGGGTGCGAGGACTTCGAGGGTCTGTGCTGCTTTAATTTTAGCACCCACGGCCGAAGCATCGCCTCTAAGATCCAGGAGATGCGGGACCAGATCGGAACTCTAAAAGTAGAGACTGAAACGTGGTGGGGACACCTCCTGAATAATTGGGGGCTCTCCAGGTGGGCGGCATCAGTTGTCAAGTCCGTTCTTTGGGTTATTCTATGCCTTTTTCTCATTGCTATTGCCCTTGCTATTTTTAAGGCTTTGTTTGTTAGATATTTAACCTCTCTTTTATTTAAAAAGAAAGGGGGAGGTGTGACGGTGGCCTTGGCCTCCCTGGACCAGCCCAGCCCATGGGCTGAGCGGAAGACACCACCGTGGGCCTGAATGCCCCCTTTTCTCCGGGGCTGAATGGTTGTGCCCAGGGCGTGGAAGTGGGCTCAGTCCCCTCCTTCCTTTCTCCCCTTTTGGTATAAGTTCTAGAAAGTTCCCCTTTGTCTTGTGGTTTGTTGCTCCCCTGTTGGTTGCTTGTCTGTATCCTCCCACCCCCTATAACTCCTGATTGTACGGCGCTCTTGCCAATTATGTACCCCTAGCATCCCATTGGCTCCCCTTGTTATCTCCACCCCACTTCTGCTCCCCTTAAAAACCCCTGTCCCGGGAGGTTCGGGGCCATTTTGTTGAGGTCCGTCCTCCCCCCCTTCTGTTTGCCCTTCAATAAATTTCCTTTTGCCTCAACGAAACGGACTGCCTCTCTTTCTGCCCGTGAGCCGGCTCTCGGTCGCCGTCGCCACCTGCAGGATTCCGCCTCTCCGGCACTGCCGCCCGGCAGTTGTCCCCCGCCTCTCCGGACTTGGCCTACAGGAAAGGCCCACGCGCTGCAACACCACTGCAAGAGCCATCTGTAACCAAATGGCTTCAGTGACTCTGGTTGAGTTTGCAAAGTGTTTAGGGAATATAAAGAGGAATCATGTAAATATGTGTATTAAACAATACCCATGTCTCTTACTTGCACTACAGTCTATATATCTGGCATTGCATCACCTGTTTCCTTCAGAAGTTATAAAAGTAGTTCAAGGCATATGTTACAGATAAAGAACTCAAAAGAGAAGAAAAAACATATTAAACCATCTTTTTTGTTGTTGTGTGTTGGCTGTTTAGGGCACAAGAAGATGTTTTCAAATTGTTGATTTTTAAAAAAAAAGTCTTCTCATTTGTCATGCAGACACATCTCTTAAAGCAAACTAGCTTAATTTGGGAACTAAGCTCTAAAAGATTAGGCTTTAGGGACTTATTGTCTTTATGGACTTTACCAAGTACTGTCCCTAAAGGAATTCATAGTATTGAGTGTGTGCATTTTTAGGTTGAAGAACCCCTAGTGAATCACATTCCCAACTGCAATTCAGAATGTTGGGCTTCTCTGGTTTTGCAAAACATGCCATACATACACACACTGGGCAATAAATTTTAATCCAGGTACCACAAAGCTTGACTTCATTTGCAGGTGATTTACAGTAGCATAAACCCAAACAATTTACAAATCAGCGCATCCTACTGTGTTTGTAGATAACTAACACAATTCTGTGAAATGTATTGCATTCTTTGCTCCTTTTAGTCCTTCCCATGTAGACACTGTAGGAGCAGTTCACCAGAATTGAAGAAAATTACTAACTCTCCTCTTAAATAAGAAATGCAAATAGGTGGAATGAATTATTCTTTATACTCACTTGATATAATACGGCACTTTGTTTGGTGAGATTGCCCTCTCCCAGGGGCCTTGGACAGAAGCTGTTAACAACAAACAAACAAACAAATAAATAAATAACTGCACACATACATTCATACATAGAAACATGCCTAGAAGAGAAACATGGAGGTCAAACAGGAAAGACAACGTTAATCTCTAGAATTACAATTTTTCACTTGGCCACGTTGATACAGGTCTGTTTGCTCAGTTGCCCATGAAGGCAGGAAGGATTAACCTGCTGTTCTGAAATTTCTGTGCTAATCTGAGAAAAACTGAACTCATTCAGCTGCAAAGATAAATACAAAAACTCCTTGAAAGCTAAGCTTAGAGAACAGACATGAAACAGAGCAAGCAACCTTCATACCCTTCTGGTATGTTCTCTTATAGGATTCCTCCTGCTAAGTTGTTTGAATGGGTTTTCTTCTATTTCTTTGTTGTGTGGTCAGCACTTCTCATCCTTCTAAAAATAAAATTATGCACTTATTTACATTTTGAGTGAATTTACACTGGGAGACCTTCTAAGTATTTTGTTTGTTGTTATACTTTTCCTCATTTGTTCTAAATGATGAACATTTTTATTTTTATTTCTTCACGTTACTAATTGTGTCTTACTGCCTTCCAATAACAGCAAATAATGGAGAAAATGTCAACGTGATCACAACAAACAGAGAGGAAAGAACTTTGCTCACTCTTAGCTATCACAGTGTTAAATGTCAACATCAGCTTACAATATCATGAAAATATTTTGTAAAAGAGGTTTTTATAAAACTCATTTGACAAATTATAAATACTTTATTGACAATTATAAATATTTTTTTATTACAGGCAGAGATAATTTATCGTTTAGGCCATAATCGGGGAGGTAATTTTTTATTAGTTTTTAATCTATCAAACAAAGTAGAACCAAAAATTTTCTTTCTTTAATATAATGATTAAACCAGAAAACATATGAAAAGTGATCTGTTTGGGGTGAAAAAAAGCCTGTTGGCTTCACCCAGTATAACCCTTCTTTTTAGTGACCCCTGCTGTTCACAAAGGAAAGCAATTGTTACCAGGACAACTAGGAATTAGCTGCTTGACCATTTGGCTTCGTTTTCTTTCCCTCTCTTATTCAAAATAGATACCTTAAAAACTCCACTCCCAATCTGCTTTATCAAACCCAACAAATCACAGTCCATACAAATAACAATTACCAATATACATATTTCATCTGTTTTGTACCAGATTCACAGAAGTCAGTCTGTAGAATGAAGCCTATTGCCCCTCTCTTGCCCACCTATTGGGGTGTGGAAAAAAGAGTTTGGGGAAAGAGACAAAACATCCTTGTAAAAATGGCTGTATAGGGAAATCTTGCTACTTTTGCACATGAATTGTGAAGAAGGGCTGGAGGGAGGCTGGGGACTCCACAGAGGAGATACAAATCAGCAGTGGGAGAAAGTGGTGCCATTATAGATGGTGTGAAGAGGAGAAGGAAGAGCTGGTGAGAACAGGGTACAGTCTGGTGAGAGGGTGAATGGGTTTCATGTACATTTTGGACAATGCTGAGAGGCTGGGGAAAGGAAGGAATGTATTTGAAAGAAATAGAATCATAGAATGGTTAGGGTTGGATGAGACCTTAAAGATCATCCAGTTCCAACTTCCAAGGACAGGGAACCTCCTGCTGGACCAGATTAATCAGAGCTCCATCCAGCCTGATCCTGAATACCTCCAGGGATGGTGAGTCCACAACCTCTCTGGACAACCTTGCAGTAAAGAATTTCTTCCTAACACCCAATTTCAACCAACCCTCCTTCATCTTAAGGCCATTTCCCCTTGTCCTATCATGACATGCCCTTGTGAAAAGCCTCTCTCCATAAATGTGATAATCCTGTTTCAGATTGCTGGTGGCCAAGGAATTCTGAAAATTCTATCTCAGCATCTCTGCAGGTTCTGCTGCTGTCTTCAACCCCCATTCAGCCATCTGTAGCTAAGCTGAGTGTCACTGCTTTCCTATTACTTACATTTACACAGATTTGTGTTCTTAAAAGAAGAAAAGTAAATTTCAAAGGTATGAACCATGGGAACCAGTAACTCTCAAAATGTACAAGAAACAGAATTTTAATTACAGTGTTAGATCTCTTGGAAAACTATCACGCTGCACTGCCATTGAAGTCTGTAGCATGGCCCACACACACAGGAGCACAGAACTCTATCCATTTTCAAATATAAATACTCAAACATACACCTAATTTATATATGATCAAATACTTCTTGGGCCAGGCACTGCCCTTTGGTTCTGTGTTCATAGGCTGCACAGCTTTCTACAGATGTGATTTGTAGAAATGCAAAAAGGATCAAAAATAGAATATCATGTAATGTTTTGATGTTAAATATCTTGAAACAAGGGAGGATGTCCTATTTTACCCATTTTCAGGTTCATACAAAATTCTTAGCCATGATGCTTAAATATTCTTCCTACTTGTAAGAATACAAACTGATGTAAATATACTTTTGTTGACTGATCCAGTATTCTCCATTCTAGATGGCACTAGGAAACAAAAGCCAAGGAGTCAGAGACAGATCACTGTTTCATTTTACACTATCAATTAGTAGGTGATTTCTTTGCATGCTTTCATTCAGTAACACTAACCTATGTGCTAATATGTGGTCCATCATATGGTTTTAAAATGCTTACTCAGTGACAATTGTAAGGTTTCTTACCCATGGGAATTGGCATTGTCTGAGGAATAATTTGAATCAGATTACACTAAATTATCATTTTTGAAAACAAAATACCCTTCAGTATTAACTAAAAGTTGACCTTGTTACACATTTCCCTCTCAAGCAATCATTAATATTCCCAATGGGAATACTACCAAATTACAGTTGCTCCACTTTGAGATTTGTTTTTAATTCAATACCTAAAGGACAGAATAGATTGCTGTGTATTTTTCAGAAGATGTATTTCTTCAGTTACTTCTAAATTAATCTGGGTAAGAGCTTTGCAGTCATAACTTATTATCACAGAATCTTACATATGATAGTGCTCTTGATCCATTAGAAGAGGAACAAATACTTTTGCTTTCATGAGAACTAAGTGCTATAGGAATAACAAACAATTCTGTGATGTTCTGCATAATTGGATTTAGTATTCCTTCAGAGGTGGCTGTGAACCTGTCTCTAATACTATTCTGGTTTCCTGGATGATTCTAACCTTGCATAAATTTGAGTTGACAAAATGTGCAGTATTTTTTACAGCTATACATAGAGAAGAATAATTTCATTTTTGGCAGAAGCCCAGAAGCTGAAACCAGCTGTTTCTTATTTTTGGTTATCAGTATAGGTATACTATCCATTACTAGCACAGGTAAATGGTTAAGTCCACCTAAAAGCCTTGCTAGCAAAGACCTTTTTATATGATCTTCTAGTATCCCTGTGTGCTACAGCACTCAAGAAGCAGAAATTTCCTGTTTGCTGAGAGTAACTCCAAAGTGTTTTACTGCTCGAGCTTGCACAGTGTAAGCACCCATTACCAGACACCCAGCTACTTTCAATGCTCTTCTGCCTGAAATTAAATATTACAACAAAATATAGGGCATTTTAAGAGTGAATTTAAATTTCCCTACAGTTTATTTGCATTGACATGCATTTTAATGGTTACCTAATTTTTGAGTTTTATTTCTTTCTGTAGGTGTTCTGAGAGCTGAGACTTGTTTTGCCTGTGAACACATTTTCTTGATGGTAAGCCTACATTCTTGCTTGCAGAATGTATAATGAAACGGTGGCATGCTGGCTCTCTGAACTTCAGTACTGTTTTAATCTATGCAGGGATCTGAATGAAATATTAAATAGGATGATAGTAGTTGATACTACAAAAAAAATCTTATAAATATTTCACTTTAGCTCTGCAAACATAATGAAAAATACATGTATGTTTACCAATAGTAAACTAATTCTCCTTCAGCTATTCAAAGAGTAAATTCACTATGTCCACATTTAAATGTTACTCTCAGTGGTCCTTATTTAAATAGTAGGCACACACTTCTAGTCACCATGAGAATGTACTTTTTCAGTTCTGAATACAAAGAAAAATTTTTTTACTTAATTGTCACTAAGGGGTTTTGGACAGAAACCACAGAGGCATTGTGTAGGGTCCATACACTGTTAAATATATCCTGTCTATTATTTTGTTAGTTTTTTTGTTTTGGTAGAAATTAATTATAATTAGGATTATTATGTATTCCTTTCAGCGTCACGGTGGTTAAAGCTGAGCTCATTTTTATGTTCACATTATCTTGCTTGGTGGCCATAGTAGCTATAACTCAGCAAGGTACTTAATTATGTTCACATTTAACATTTTAATGATAATAATTCTTTGATTCAGCCTAGAAATCCTACCTGCATGACCTGCATGACTTACACTGTTCTACCTAGCATTACCATCATTAATATCTTAATGCAAACACTGAGTTAAGAAACTGTTTATTTATTCGCATAAAGTTTGTTTTGATACCAATTATTTTCACTGCAGCAAAGTATAGATTTGGTGACTTCAAATAAAGGCAAGCATGGAGAAAGAAATGATGAAATTATCTTTGCATCAGGAAAGACTCTGATTCCCCAATAACCAGAATTTCCAATCTGTGTAAGCTACCTTAACCTTTCCAAGATTCATTGAGTGCTACATTTTGGTTATTTTCAAATGACACCATTATAAACAAGAAAATACTGCTCTCCAGAGACTATAAGGAGCTCATGTTTTCCCTCCTTAGACAACATGCTAAAGCAGTATTTCCCCACCATAATCAGTACATGATACATGCTGGAAGGATGCCACCTCCAAAATGTTTATCTGCATGACAATGCCACAATAGAAGTGTTTGCACAGTCTGCAAGTTCTTTGAGATCCTTTGCAACAAATTTCAGTATATATGTGTATAAGGCAGGTTTTTTTTTCACCCCAGATTTATAGATTGGTTTCTAAATTATGTGAATTTTTTACTGTTCTGGGTGAGACTTATGACCAAACAACCAGACCATGCTGTGTAGCACTGAGGTCTAATATTGCATGATGTAGTTGAAAAACTGACAACACAACTGAGAAGCTACAAGGCAGAAATACCAATCAAAACCTGTCTTTATATTATAAAATCTACACAGCTTGGGGTCTATTCTGCTCCAAGCCCTAGCTGCACATGGGGATTCATGGGCATTTTGGAAATAGAGAGCCCCTTCTCAGCTTGGATTCTGTTGTGCTTCAGTCCAAGCAAACACAACTTCCCTGGAATGCTGGCAGCACTGTCTGTCACTGCAGCACCGTGCAGACATTTAGTGAATATACCATCTTTAGAGCACATCTAACCAGTCTGAAGAAGGGATTCTTAGTCATTAAAAAGTTCATCATGTGGTCAGCGCCAATTACGACAGTCATTTTACAAAAGTTAAAAGAGGCTTTTCCATCCTGCATTTCCTGCTGGAATCTTTATGGCCAACTTCAGATTCATCATCTGCAGCTTAGGGTCAACATTATATGATAAGACTTAAATAATGCACAGCTTTAATCATGAACTGTGTTTCTAGAAGTTTCCAAATGCCACTTTGTAATGTGAAATATAAAATCCATCTAATGCCCATTTTCTTAAATGTCACACTATTGTAAAATGGCAAAAATACAAGAATCTACCTGCTTAATAGCAGCATACTGAATGAAATACAGCAAAGAAATACAGATAGAGTTTATAATGGCCCATGTACCCCCAGCTACAGGTACTCCACATTGCTAATTTCTGTTGCACCCTTATGCTCTTTAAAATGAAGTCTCTAAAACAGGACTAATGATCAAATGGCCTAATCAAATTGGTGGTGATTTTTGGCAAATGAAATTAGATAAACAGAAAAATAGATCTTTGGTAAACAGTCCATGTCTCACATAGGAAAACAGAACAGAAAAATTCTGATATACATATATAGATTATGGCTGTTGTATCCTAGTCCTGGAGCTTGAGGACAAAGGAATGTCCTAAACTAAACACAACATACAGCTCATGACAACATGGGCATATTGTTAAATTAATCTGAGTTAAACTTGCCAGGGTGAAAAAACAAAGTAGTTTTCATTTGGATTCACAGATCCCATGTAACTCCAAAAAGATTATAAAATTTTTGTGGGAAGAATCCATCCTAGCAACATACTAATTCAGAGAGTGAACAAAAGTATAACAGGCAGTAAAACATCTTTTGAAACTTATTAAGAGCAGAAAAATAGTATTTGATTACTTGCAAATTATTTAGCATTGCAGAATATAAAATATTCTGTCAGCCAAGGATAAATTGCAGAAATTAATTAGGCTACTATAAAAAAAGATAGCATATCTCCTACTCAGTCCCTCCAAAAGAGCCCTCTCTGCTTTAAAATAAATATTATGCAGCATTTTTAAATAGATGACATATCAAAACCAAGAGCACAAGAGAGAGATTTAGAATGGATTATGTTTAATTGACATTCTAAGATGTATTTTTATTGGAACCCTTCTTTCCCAAAACACGAGATATTAGTTATGAGGAAAAATTTCTTGCTTCTGGATGAAGATGGGGGAGAACATCATCATTTGAGAACTGACTTTTTAATTTTGTTCAGAAATCTGTCTCTCAATGTAGAAAGGGCCACTTGGCACAAAAGTGAAGGAAAGAGAAAAATATAAACATAAATCTGGAATTCCATAATTAGTATTTCATTGTCCATCAAAAAATTATTAAGATTTATGGAGAGATTTTTTGTGGTTTTCCTGAGAATAATACATAATGAAAAAATGAAAGCCCACTGTAAAATTAATTCTAATACCTTTATTCGAAAAGTAAGCATAAAGATAGTATCTCAAAATATGCCAATGTTTTACTACTCTTAAAGACCTTTAGCTGTCAGGCCAAGGCAAGCACTATCAAAAGCTGTAGCTATGGCCATGATATTCCAAACAAGGGAGAAAAGGACTAAAGGCATTTTCTCCTAACTTTAAACCTGATTTACCCATTGCACAAGTCTTGACATTGAATTGGTGTGCAGTGTTGCTAGAAATTCACCATGATGATCACAACGGCAAGACCTGTAAAGTGTACTTGGTTTTGTTGGTACTTTGCTAGTTTTTCCTTTTTCAGAAGCATATGTAGTTACTTTACATTTTTACTGAAGTAGAAAAACAGTTTTCCAGCAATCAGGCTTCTAACTATTATGATCATATTTAAATGCATATAATATATGCATATTTTTCATAAATACATTTAAAAGCAATTACAAAATCCGTTTGCTTTCAGAGAGTTCTCAGAGTCAGGCTGATTCATTTGTGTCCACTTAACCTCTGTCTTTATTCTATTACCAGGTGATATTTTCTATTCAAAACTTTTGCTGTGATACCTAAAAATATTTAAAAATATTAAACATCCATTTTTCTGAAGGACACGGATGAATGGACATGGTCTTCGATGTTTGCTTGTCAAAAGTGATCTCTGAAAGACAATATGATATAATGTATGCAATGAGAAATAGAAGAGAAAGATACAGTTGCTTGCACTGGAAAATAATCTATCAAATGGATGGGTAAAGTGTCCTTAGAGTCATAGAGCCCTGTCATTTTTGGGCTTGGATGTCTTAATTAGCAGGACTTGTCCTTTTAAAGACGTCTGCCTGTGCAAGAAAGAGCTTCACTAATCTTTGCTTTGCATAATAATCTAAGCACTCACACAGAAGGTGGGAGAAGTGAGTGTTTGACTTCTCTCTCAGCTTGAAGGAATTCAGACCCACATCTCCAGTTTCTCAGGAGAGTGGCCTGAATAACTGAAGGAAAACACAAAGGTGCAGAAATAAGAAGAAAAAAGACTCAGATCAGAACCTTACAACTCTGAGCTTATCCTGATGAGAGCCCTAATTTCCACAGCCTACTCCTGTGACCATATTTTTTATTTTTAAGCAACAATTGTCTGATATAAAATGCAGCAGATGCTCTCTGATCACTTGCAATACAAACTGTTGGCTCCAGCATTCCTCATCTTTCTGTTTCTGATGAAAGCTGCTAAGGCTGCCTCATCTCATGTTGAAGTGAGTGCTGCTTTTTCTTACAAGTCCAAAACTGAAAGGCACAGTGAGGTATCTCCCCTCAAGTATCTGCAGGTCCTAGCACATATTTAGCTATGAGGATTTAATAGTCTGGTACTGATGTATGCAGGCAGCAAAAGCTCATAACCTGGGAAATACTAATCACAAAATGCTGGCTACAGGTCTATCAGTCTTTTAGCCTTGCAAACCTAAATGTTCTTTCTGTTCCTTGTATTTCCAGGTTTTTCATCTTGACAAAAGTCCATGTTGTCTGAGCTTGGAAATGACTGGAATCTTCCAGTCACACTCTTAAGTAATTACCAGTTATACCTTGAGTGCATTGACATGCTATACTTACTAAAAGATGGCTCATACTGGGGCTGGACAGCAAATTACAAGGTTTGCTCATGGTTTTAAAAGATGTAACACCTTCTATTTTTCAGCAATCACCATCAATGCACATGAATGAACTATGCCATTAAAAATAGGATTGATGGCTGAATAGCACAGCAAATGATATTAAAAACAATCTGACATCAATCCTGCCTCTCATTTATTGCATCTCAAAAAAAGTAATAACTATGGTGACAAATATAGGTGGGTCTTCCAACACGAGACAATGAATGTCATTTTTTGTAAGAGGCAGAGTCATAGAGGAAAAATAAAGGTGAAGTCAAAACAGCAAAATTATTCCAGAGAAGTCGCTGAAAACTTTAGAGCTCGCATTATGTTTAAAATTTGAAGATACTCTTTTTCACACCTCAGCTACCGCATATAATTCCCAAATTAAGCGCCACCATCCATGAAAGAATCACAGATTTTTTTTAATTACTTTGCTAAATATTTAGGAGTTTCTCTTTAATAGAAAGATCTTATTTTTGCTGGGTTTTTACACCCTGATTTAGAGAATTCTAATTAAGCAGCAAGTTCTTCAAAACCAACAAACTCAGTCCATGAATTATTGATGTAATGTCTTGCACATGTAATACATTTATCAGATATATCTTAACTATTGTTGCTGTCTTTGGCAAGGAATTAACTGAGCTGGAGCTGGGACTGTGGACACTGGCAGAGCAAAATGAGTTTGGGGAAGCATGGAGGATTGATCAGAAGATCAAGGACTGGGGTGAGAGAGTCCAGTAGAAAATACAGAAGGCCTGGAAAGAGGAAAATTCATGTGAAAAGTAAGGGCCAGTTTTGATAAGAGTGTTTTATACTTGAGGGCAGACCAAAGCCCTGATGGAGAGAGACACAAGTGGATACCATTCCTTTGCTACTATCTCTTTAACTCACAACCAGGAGACATCTCAATTATCCTGTGCCACAGGATAATTGAAAAACACTGGCACTTGGTCATTTAAAAGATAAAAGAGTGGAAAAAGAATGTTGAACTGCATAAAAAGACAATGCCAAAAAATTGTCCCTAATTTAAAGATGCCACAAATAAGAATACTTCCCCCCCCTGCTTTTTTCTCCTTATCTCTCCAGCTCACACCTCCTTTCCAATCTCTCTCAGAAGCAGTTCTGCGAATAGCCCTAGAACAGGCTGCAAATGCTTAGAAACAGGGACTACCACTTGATTCCTTGCCTTAACAGGGCATGACAAATATGAGATCCTGCATCACTCCCCCATTGCTTTTGTGCTAGGTTTTCAACAGCCCCATGCAGCTCCAGTTCCAACCAAGCAGAAAAAGACAGATGATGCTATAATTTCTATGTATAAAATAATAACAAACACGTGAAAAAATTACCATGATTAGCAGCTCGTATTTCTTTCTTTCAGATAGGAGAGAAATGTAATTCAGTCTCTGATTTTATGTGAACTTGACTGCAGTATCAGCCTTTTTGCAGAACTACTTAAAGGTATATCAACTCTAAAAGGATAATTTGACATATAAGAATATAAACACAGATTATTATTTGCACCTTAAGATGAGCAAGAATATATGGAAGAGGGAAATTTGATGCTCAGTTAGGGAGGATGAACTGATGATTACTGGCATATAAACTAGATATGCAACAGCCAACAGATTGCTTATTTTCATTACTGATTATAGTTTGCATTGATCTTATGTGTATCTCAGCTCCTTAGATAAAAATGCTCTGTGAGTTTTGAGCTTATAAAATAAAACCATAAAAATTGCTATGATTAATCTTTTCACTGCTGTTGCCACAGACTGATCAACTTGGACTCTGTCTGCCATGTACTGAAAGCTATTTAAAAGCCATGAAATTCACCTTCATTTGACCTGCCCGATTCTCTCTGGCAAGCTTTATGTTTGACTTGTTCATCCCCAAAAGTACAGCTACAGAAAAATATTAGTGCTGTATGGCAAAGAGTGTACATGCTTTCAGAGCTTCAAATACATAACTTTTGCATGCATGGGTAAGTTTAGGTATTTGCACACACATCTGAGAGAGAGAAAACAAATAAGCAAATACAAATGCCCATTTTTCTAAGTGATTTGACTATTTTCAAAGTCAACACATTTTCACCTGGCTCGTTTTCCTATGATGATCCTCAAGTAGCACGAAGTGTCCAGAATAATGTTCACCCTTTGCTAGCCCTAACTAGCTACACAGAAGAATAATGTCTCCCTGGTGGTGGATGGGCAAAAAGAGGTGACTGTCATAACACTGATCATCTTTTAGATTGATCTAGTTTATCACTAGTAAGGCAGAGTGGGCCTTGGACATAACCATCACACCAGTCTGTCTGCACTCAACACTGGCACAGAGAACAAAGACTCCTTGATTAGTGTGATAATGCAGTGCAGGTCACTCTAGTCTCTTCCTGGCTTGCTTAATTTACCCTACAAAGTTATTCTTTCAGCAGGAATACACCATGGGTCACAAAAAATCTGCTTACATATTTTGTTCATTTCGCATACTCATAACTCTTCCATGTTCAGTCTTGACAAGTCTGATTTGCAATTACATATATTGAGCTGATAAAGTATTCACAGTGATTAAGAGTTAAAGAAAAGTGGTTTTGAAACAAAATTATGAAAATAGGGCTTATTTTGTCACAGGATCATAATTTGACAAAACAAGGCACAGGGTTGAATCAACCTGCATTAGTCTTATGTGGCAAAACATCGATTGTGGTTTTGATTTTGCAGGTCTTCCTGCTGAGAATTTTCAGTTTCCCATTGAGATTTTCAGCAGAAAAATGTCTAACCTATTAGAATTACAATGCAATATCAGCTGAAGAAGAGTTTGTCCTCTACCCCACTGTGAACGTAGCTGTGCAATAATAGTAACATCTATTTCCGATGTCTGGATAGCTTGTCCCTCTGCATGTAGGAGACCATTATCCTGTGACTGTGTTCTGTTCTGCTGATATAATCTCTTAAATAAAGCTTTACTGTTTACTTTCCTTAATTGAAGTACAATAGAAAAGACATGGCCTTTAAGAAGCTTCACTTTAGTCACTGCCTTGGAGCTTTGAAGGTGTTTCAAGTTGTCTTTCGGTGTACTTCAAAACATCCTTGATAAAAGAATGCGTGTGGAGGTGAAGTGGGAATTTTGCTGGCAATTATATTTTATGCAGAGTTGTAAAAAGTTTACCTAGCTGCCATTCTTCTGCCAACTTCTCCACCCTGGTTTTGATCCTCTCAGTTCTCTGCCATGTGATCAAATCCTGTAAAATATTTTTCTTGCAGGTCTTGTTTTGCCCCTTTTTGGAGCTGAACATTTCTTTGAACAGATGAGTCAAATTTTATTAAATAATTAAATATTTTAAAATTATATTAAATAATTAAATAATTTTAATTTGCTAGTCCTAAAAGGAACTAGCAATGAAGTACCTTTTAGGACTAGCAAATTAAAGTTATGAAGTCCCCCCCGAACAATGAAGATGAGCCTTGCAGAGATAGATGTATGGACAAAGAGACTTGATAACGACAGATACTTTCCTTTTACCCTGGACCTGGACAATATGAACTTATTTAACAGTCCTCTGCACCCAGAAAAAAAAAAAAAACCAAAAAAACCATTGTAATAGAGTCTAAAATAGAAACTCATAATAACAACAACAAACACATGGCTACAAAAATGTCAAATAAATGTGTATGCAAATTGCACAGGAAGAATGGGAAATGAGAAATCACTCACTGGTAAGAAAATGCTGGGAAGTGGGGCCAAAATCCCTGTGAGCTTCATGCAGTTGCCTGATGCGCTCATCAATGGCCACCTGTTAAGAGATGAGAGAAAAAAATTACTCTTTTCTAGACAAGAAACAAAGAGCAATTATAGTCAGATAATTTTTTATATTAGTGAACATTCAGGTTAAAATTAAGCAAGTTCCTGTAACAGTTGTTACCTACAGGGTCTTCAGATGACATTTAACATATCACTGGGAAAAAAAGAAGGTAAAAAAAAATTTGGTTTTTGTTGATTCCCCCCCATCTTAACTGATGTTAGAAGAAGCTCAAAATTAAAAGGCTGACAAATAAAGTTGTAGCAAATTAGCCTGACTTTATGTACCTGTAAAGAGTATGACACTGCTTGTCAATATTGAAATCAGGACATCCATCTGTTAATACCTTTCCTAAACGACTTCTAAAGTACTTTGAAAGTACACTCTTATAAATCAGCATGTGAAAACGAATCTCTTTTAATGTGGACAGGATAACCATGTTTTAACCAAGTGCTGAAACGAGGTGAACTAAAGAGCAGCTGCTACAAACACTCATCTGTTCTTTTAATCAGTCATATCACAGCCCCTCAACCCTTCCCTTGGAATAGTCCTTTGAAGAACATGCTGTTCCTAATATTTTGTTGGGTTGGTGTACAGCATGAAAAGAGACATAATAGTTTAAAACTCGGTTTATCTTTACCCTTGAAAATATTTGAAGTGGAGTATTGAGCAAACAGCCAAAAGGGTGTGGTTACACTGGGATTCCTTGGTGTATGAATGACATCTACCAGCTCCTTTATAGCCTACATGCCAGAAGGATGTCATTAAGTTAGCCCTGAGAATGGGATTAGGTATAGTAAGGAAAAATGCTTGAAAGTAAAGATAGAATATTTTTCAAATATATTAGGTAAAATAACTGACAGGAAGCAGATTCACTTAAATATTGCCTGTAAGAAAAGATGTTTCATCAACACTGGCAAAGCAGAAGAGTGATTGTTGGTTTTAATTGGCCTAGTTGTGAGATACTTAACATGGAAACAAAGAGGTTGCACAAGTAAAAAGAAATCCACATTTTAAAATTTGCAACGATTTTTTTTGGTTGGTGGTAGGAGGGAACAATTGGATAGAAACTGGTCATGATAGTCTGAAGGGAAAAATTATGATAGAATTCATGAGCTGTTTGATATGACTGTGTGTGTTTGCCAAATAACCCCTAGACCCCAAAATCTCGTTTAACTAAGCAATAGAAATTTATTGCCAAGACATGATTTCTTTGCTTACAGTTTTAAAACTAACACTATAAACAAAAATGCCCCTTTCTTTCCTCACACCACTTTTTCAGGTGCTTTTCCTGCAGCTTCCTTCACTTCTATGTCATGTTTTCCCACTGAATTGCATGGACAGATGTTCTGTTAAGCAATGCTTCATTCCAGGGATTGGCTTTGAGCTTGAGTTCACACCTAATTCACAGCACAGATACAAGCTGGGGAAGTCTGCATGTGCATTGAAAACCATGAAAGGGCTGCTTCTGGTCATCAATATAATCAGCTTAAGATCAGAATCATTACTGATGTGCTATTATTTTTAACCCAGAAATGACCTTTTAGTGAATACTAGAAGGATAATCTTAAACATACATAAATACATGCAAATAAAAACCACTGGAAGAATGTAATGAAAATGTATATACTCTTTAGAAATGTCTGAAAATTACCTCATAACATACTTATTGTGTCATTAGAAAATATTGGCTAATAAAGAAACACATGGCTCCTCCTTTATATTAGTACATATTTTTCATTAAGTCAATTAGGATGGGAAAAGTACTTGCTGGCATGAAGAATTCCTAAAGAGAATGAGAACTTCACAAACACACAGTGGGGAGCAGTGTTCCATATAGAAAAATTTCAACAGCCAAATTGTGGTCAGAAAAGAGCATGAGAACCTTTTAGTACACATGAGCACTGCCTCTACAACCTCTATAAGTGTGCTAAAACTGAGAATTTCAATCCCTTCAAAATATCCAGGTGACCTTTAAACTGCACAAAATTACTAACATGAAGACTTTTAGCCTTATATGTATATCAGCAAAATAAAATACCGTACACACTTCAGGGTAAACTTTCCAACTGAACAGCTTTGGATGTGAGCCAGGAAATACCTCTGTCTAGAGGTAGATTTCCTCAATACAGAGAAGAATAAAACATTGAGAAATCTTGAGTATTCTCCAGGAAATTTCACCAGAGAGTACAAAACGTTATTCCACTTGGCTGCCAGGAAATAACACTTGCTGATGTATTGGCATTCCACCTTTTAGGTAAAGGGTAGTAAAAGATGAACTCACTGTTGAGTAAGGAAGATTATTGCAGTCAGTTTCTATTCATTTTACCAAAACTAATACGTAAATGATAAAATAACAGAATTTGAACCCACAAAAGTCTTCATAAATGCTTTGTGGTTCTTGAAAAGAATTCTCACTGACATGTAAAACTGTTTCTTATTTTTCATAAACAAGCCATAGGTAATTCCCAGATTTTAAATTGTGTCTTCTTTTCCTTCAAATCAAGTGAAATAAGCTCCTCCAAAATAAGCACTAACAGTGTCCCTTATATTTTTGTATGCTATGCTCTGAACCAAGAGCAGTCAGAACAAAATGCTGTGAACCACTGGAGCCTTGTGAGAAAAAAAAACTACAAAATTTTCAAGCCCAGCCCATTCAAGCATTCATTTTCCTTGCTTTAAAGAGAAGAAAAAATATATACTGTTAATGAAGAAAAAATTATATCCTGATTTCAGTAGTGTTGGTTTAGCCATGCAAACAGGAATACTTTAAAGGTACTTTTACCAGAATGTAACATGCAAGATCACAGAATGGGTAAGGTTGGAAGGAACCACAGTGGGTCATCTGGTCCAATCTCCATGGGATGGGACTGTGGATTTCATTTGGGTGCCTTCTAGGTAAAACTCCACAGTATTTCTTCACAGGAAATGTTGCTAACAAATGAATAAATAAATAGATTTCTAAAAAGCCAGCTATTGCTTTATCTGAATCAAGATAGGAGAATCTGGTTTAAACAGACCAAAATATTTTTATATCTGATTTTGAATTAAAAGCAAACATCAGAATTTTCTGTAATTGGGATACTTGAACCGTTGCTTTTCTTCACTGGGGATACATGCTTGAAAAGACATGCATTTCCATTATTTATTTAATCCAATGTTTTACATAACATTTATCTTCTTTCAGTCATAACAAATGAAAGAACCACAGCAGTGCAGTAAATATACTCAAGGCTGAAGATGGTAATATTAAAAATCCTATACTGATTTTAAGTGATATTGCCATGGTACAGAAACAACTTATGCTAGACAAATTGGCAAGTTTAAAAACAAAATAAAGGTATTTAAAGTCCTTCTCCTTCAAAGACTTTGAAAACATTTGATGAGGCAAGTTCTTGTTTCCCATCACTCAGACGCAGCCATGTGAACTGAATATATATCCAGGTTAATAAAAATTATATATAAATTTTGTTATTATACAATAACAAAAGCAAATCTCTGTGATGCAGTTATTAGGAATAGTTTGTAAGTGCTTTACCTAATGAAGGGGTTCAACCTTGCCAACATTTTTATAACAGCTCCACTGCAATCAGAATAAGGATTTATGGACTTGAGTCTACTACTAAATTCTGGGTTTTTTGTTTTGTTATTTAATTTTTTGAGGTTTAACTCAAAACATTTTTATGACATATAAAGGATTTTCTTTGGTGTTTATGTCCACACTGCTAAGCAGGCCTAGATCATGAGGGAAATGTGAGCTGTTTAATTCTCAGTGTTTTCCATGTTCTCAAAAAGTACCCAACAGCAACTCCTCAGGGGTGCTGGCACTGCTGGACTGCTCCAAGCTGGAGGAAGGAGGCACACCCATCACATCACTGAAGTTGTGCCTGCAAATAATGAGTGGCCTCAGCTAAGAGCTATAAAAATGGTCTCTCTGTCAATCCATCAATCTCGCTCTCTTGGCTGCACCAACACTGCAGAGACATAACAGTCTTGGTCCAGCTGGGGTTTAATCCTGCCCCAGTCTTGCCCATGGCTTTGATTTTCAACTGGACACGTTCAGTGGAGGAAATTTCCCCCTGGGTGCTGATCTGAGCTCTGATGGCCAGTGAAACCAATGCAATGAGTCACTGAACGAGCCAAGGTGACTGCTGGGATGGGATGCCTCTCTGTGCTCAGCACCCTTACAGAATTCACATTCAGTGAACTTGGCAAGGAATTTATTTAAAAAATTTACACAAAGGTGTGCAAGTAGAAATTTTTACTACTTATTGAAATGAAACAGCAGAAATGAGATCACTGGTGTAAAAAAGTGCTAAATGTAAAGAGTTAAGAGAGCTGCTGAACGGCTGTGATTCTGAGGAAAAATGGCAAGAAAAGAAGGAAAGAATAGAAGATTCTCATCTAAACAGCTATATTTAGTGCAGCAGCAAAAGGACACACAATCTCATTTTTCTTTTCTCTTCCCAAATTTGCTTCACCAAAAGCTGTTCTCACAGAAAGAGAAGGCCAATTTTCTGTATCAATCAGCATGCATACACACAATACTCATTAAAATAACACTCCTTTAATTTCCCCACCATATTCATAGCATTTCCACAGCCTCCTGACCTTGACTCCAAGCACAGCCAATTTGACTGCATATCAAAGGGAAGCGGCTTCTACAAGACCCTCTTTAATGTTGCCCAGCAATTCTCCTCCCAAGAGCTGAAAAGCTTCTTTCTTTGCTCTCCCTGACTCAGAGCTGTCAAAGCAGTGCGAGGCTGTTCTTCACAAATCAATAAACAGGAAGATTTGATCTGCTGTACTTCTAATAGCTGCGGAATTCAGTCACTCACTGCTCCTCGTCCATTAGGTGATAAGGATGGATTTAAATAAGCACACTTTGTGCTGTTAATGAGGAACAGCAGGGGGGGAAAGGCGATTGATAGCCATTGTTCCCAGCTGCTGAAGTTCAGGTTTAAGGCTTGACATTTACTGAGTTGGAAAAACAGCTAAGGACAATTAGTTTTCTGGTGAAAAGTTCAGTGTTCAGAAATATTTTGAGAGCGTAAAAATGTGCTTATTTGCCACATTAAAGAAAAAATAGATAAGTACAATGCTATTTGCATGCATTTATTGCTGTTACAAAGACTAAATTCAAATTTCTGGGTCACGGTGGGACTGTATACTTCGGAAGATTGAAATCTGAGCGACTTAATCTAATTCTCCTTTCAGTAAAAAAAAGGAAAAAAAATCATAAGAACTAATAGAATACATGCATTGTACCTTGACTGCTTTTTAAAATTTTCACATGAAACAAGAGAATAAGATGTAATATAAATTCAGGAAACACCTTAAAGCTTGGGGCACAGAGCCTTAAAAACAGTAAATAAAAGAATGATCTCTTTGACTTAATATGGCTACTGTGAACAACCAGCCATCCCTTCTAAGGCTTTTGTTTTATAATCCTAAATCTGTGCACTTCAGGCTTTGTGTATCTGTATGTCTAAGGAAGGAAAGATAGGTCTTATGGTTTAAATAACAAAAACATCCAAATTTGGAGAGAATAAAACAGTTGTAAACCATGTAAAATCCTACGAACAAACATCTATAGGAAACAATTCTCTTAGAAAATTTACTTGTTTTGTTGTGGATAAAAGATACTGTCAGGGAGGCCTCACATTTGACATCCTCACTGCTCCCCAGCAGCCATCAGAAGCTGGTGGGGATTCTGTAAGGTCTTTCACATCACTGTATGCTCCTCATTTCTATTCATGCACTTTGGTAGGATATAAATTATTTTATGGAACTGGTATGAGCTCAGCCTTTTAGAAGGACAAGAAACTGCTGTGCAGCCCTTCATTCTGGAGAATTTCTTAACAAAGCTTGACTGTCCAGCCACCATTAATTCTTTCTTAATATTACTTTTTGTATGCAATTTAATCAATATCAACTAATTTTTCTGCCAGATTCCTTGCTGTATTCCTTTTATAGTATACCCAGAAAGTAATTTTATAGACATTGGTATTTAGCAACTATTTTTCTCACTAAACAGCAATACAGTTAAAAAGTTTTCAATTTACAATTTACACTGGGTTCAAATTCAAAGAAATAAATACCAATAGATATCCCCCCAGGAGATTCCACTTCAATTGGCTTGCCTAATCACATCTCTACACTGTTGGACAGTGCTTCTATATTCCTTCCAGGTTACCTGTCCACGTATCATTCCTAGTTTAAAGCTCTTCTGCATCTTCTATACATCCCCATAAAATATACTGCTTAGAGCTCTGACTCTGCAGACTTAGAGATTCAGTGATTTCTGCCTTCAGCTCAAAGCTGAAACTATATATACTCTTAGTTCTTTATTGAAAGCTGGGGAAAAGAGGAACTAAAATGTATAGGCTACCCTGAACCTCTGGTGGGTTATTGATCTTAAAATGAATCTAACTTTGATGCAGTTTGACATTTTCAAAGTCAGTGGGAGCTGGGTGCCTGCAACTAGGGAGAGAATGTGTTCTGTGGTAAGTAAAACTGTCTAGCAAGGAGCTCAGCATGGCTTATATTCTCCCTGAGATCAAATCTGACTTCTGAGAACAAGGCACCTGCATACCTTCATATTATATGCTTTGAAATGTTTCCACATATTTTATTCATTTTTTTAAACAATGTTCTGCTTATCCTTCAGGATTACTCATCATCCATATGACTTTTAGGTGGTGTATTGTGGTCATCTCTAAGGCACCACACCCAAGACACACATGGATCAACTGCAGAGAGCCTGAAGGAATCAAGAAGAACGAGGGTGACCAACAGCAGAGGGATGAATGAACAGCTGCAATTAAAACTGAGGAACAGAGCTCTAAGGGAAGCAGGAAACAGGGACAAATCTAAAGTGAGTCCTCTCTTTTTGTACTATGAATATAGACATTTCTGCTGTGTCAGTGGTATTAAATCTTACTAAATTGTGCTAAACCCACGGGCTATTTGGAGGGTTCTGGATTATAAACTCTGATAAGCATTATTCATAAGAAAAAAATTCTGGCCTATGATTTCCTAGTTACTTATGTTAAATAACATAAGGAAACAGGAAAAGGCTGAACCAATAATTATGATTGTGTTGTTGCTGAAACATTAGTCTTTTTAGGCTCTAACACCTACTGTTCCTACCCTAGCATGGTGGTTGGATAGACTTGGTTTTTTGGTCATTTTCTCTTCATTTTTGGGGCATGAACAGAAAATAGCATTATGTGCAACATAGTAACATCTCCTTAATATACTGTAAAGATATAAAAAAATGACACTTTCCTGTGGGTTTTTTAATTGTTTTGCTTCTCTGCTAAAAACCTGTTATTTCTCTTCACTACTGTTTTGATACTTTTGAAATAGGACTGACTCCTTTTTATGATCTTTAAAAATAATTCTAAAAAATTTAAAATAAATTCTTTTTAAATAAATGTACTTCATTTGAAAATGCTCTTATTAATACTTCATAGTCCATCCCTAAGCCATACTCTCTCTTAACAAGATTTTATGGTTATTTGGTTTTCTTTTTCCCCATTTCTCTTTTTTTTTTTTCTCTCATTAAACTAATAAAAAAAGAATAGATTCATGCTGCACTGAAAATACCATTTGTTTCAGAAAGGTCAGGTAACATACACTGTTTTTGTGCACAGGGGAAATGGTTCTTTGGTGACTTAGGGAACTGTAAGTAGAATGTCACGGAAGGAGTGTTTTATATCTGCCCCAGAACAAATGCCTGTGCAATAATCCTGTATTGGTTGAACATCACCAGTGAAGATTATTCTTTTATAGTTCTAGTTACATTCCCCCACTTTCATTGATCTTTCATTATATTAGTTTTATTGCTCCTTTCCCCCAGATTTGTGAATTTCTAGTGCCATTACTAGCATTAGTTTTGGGAATAGTTGCTCATAAATGCAAGTAAGAATTCTCATAGTCTGGACCTGTATTTAATGGAGGTTACTTCTAAAAGAAACAGAGGCTTCAGTCAGTATTGTCTCTATTCAGCACTACTTTTAGCTGATTACCATTTCAAAGTTTTTTCTTTCACCACCTTCAGCTCCCTTCACTCATTTGCTCTCTGATTCCTCTGGGATTATCATCCCATCAGTATTCAAGAGACTTTGATGTTCAGTCCTGTCTTTTCCACCAGTTCCCCGTTCTTGTCTTCTTAATTTGTTTTTGAGCATCTTCATTCACTTTTATAATTTCAATTCCCACTCCCAAACCCATATTGCTTCCCTTAATGCAGTGAAAATACATTTTTCATAAATATGAAGTAAACCTCTCAATTTTATCCAACAATATTTATAAATAAGAGCTGAAGAATTGCTTAGGCTGTGCTGCTACATATGTAATGCCATGCAAAAACATATACAGGAAAGTCTATGTGAGGTTTATCCACTCTAACTCAGGAGTTGTAAGGTGAGAGAGCTAAAAGCCTTTTCCTCCATCAGAAATTGAGAGAAATATGCATCTCCTGAGACAGTTCTGCTCATGCTAAGACATACACCTCAGAATAACCCTGTAAAGATATGTATAAATTTGACTTTTATAGAGCTTAATTTTCCGAAGTGAGTTTGCATGCCAAGGAGTAGGACTCTTGGGAAGACTAAAGCATGGAGGAAGAAAGATACAGAAGGTGCAGGAGAAGGTAGAAGGTAAGACAAAAATGTTCTTTACAGGGTACACTCTAGGGTAATAAAGATCAAACAGGATTCTACATGCAGTAGCTACTGTATTAAACATGTATCTCTTTTGTATTTTCTGCTCTCTTCTTCTGTTCCTCTTTGGGAGTAACACCAATAGTGATAAATCTGTTCACTCTAAATAATCCTTAGTCCTAAAACTACCCCAAATGCATCACTTCTTTGGTTTCCTTTTTAGCTGTGCAGGGTGAAACAAGTAGAGTGACATCAGTCGGGACAGTTTTACTACAATGGGATCTATTCACATTATTTGTTTGGTTCATCCATATTCTTACATCTGGAAATCTCAAGAGTATAATACTCTGTTTCAAGATGACTGAAACCACTTGCTCAATCAAGTGCTGACACGACATGAAAAGAAAAGCTTCATTTCATGAGATTACTGGCTGGATGGATTAAGCAAACTTTTATTTATTGTTCTTGTCCAATGAACCTTTTGAAGACAGCCTCTCAGCCTCAATGACTTCTGCAGAATGTTCCATACCCCAGCAGCTGCCCAAGCTTGGGAGCAACCATATGATCAGTGCTTGATGCTCCCTGTTATCTGCCACTTCCTTGAATACTACTACAGCTCCTGATTTTGCACAAAAGCCTCTTTTTCTCCCTGGGGAAGACATGCATATAGCACACTAAAAGATAATAAAATTACTCTGGGCAAATAACTATTCAAATGGGAGCAATTGCTGATAGGATTGATATTGTGCTGATTGAAGATAATGGCAACACTCCTATAATAGTGTGATATGACTTGTGAGAGGAGCTGCCTTCATTCTGCAGCTGACCAAAATCTGTGTGTTTATGCTTTCTAATCTGTGAATAAATTCAACTGACATGAAAGCAAAGCCTAAGTTATATATAGCCCATACCTCTAAACCACAATGTTAAAACCCCTCAAATTTAAGTTGGAAGATACATTCTCTGATTTCCAGTTTATTCCATTTGTGAAGAAAAGGTGCTTTTAACAAACAAATAAATAAATAATGCTATGCCACATATTTCCAGAGGATGTAGAATGGTACATAGTGAAGGTTAAGAGCTATCCTGGCATGAAGGATCACAGTGTATGCATGCATTCAAGAAAACCATCACTTCATGTGTGTCAAAAAACCCCATTATCATATATTGCACTTGCTAAGTGCCATAAATTTTGTTCAAGTAATTCCAGTAATGTTACAGGCAGTTTTCATCTTAAATCTGTTTTCATTAGCCCTCTCTTTGAAAAGCTGAACACCCTATTTACCACTGTCAATCTGTAAAGATCTCAGATGAAGCTAAAATCTTTGAAAATGGTTTTTTCCAACCCCCAGATCTATCCAATTCACAGATTCAGATCCTCCCATGAGCAGAGGGAAGGCTCTTTCTTCCCAGTGGAAAATAGCTCCAAGTTGCAACCCCTCAGGAGGGGGTGGAACTAAAGCTAAGGTATTTTGTTTTTCTGAGAAAACTGTAACTGGTCTGCACTGACTATTGCCATTTCAAAGACCTCACATTGGTGCAAACAATAATTACAAATAAACACACCTGTTTTGCATAACACTTAAAAAATGAATGGAACAAACGTGCATAAATATAGTGTTAGAGTTGTTGAAATATATTTATCATCTGCACAGCTTCAAACATGAGAAATAACCTTTCACCTCCAGAAAATACATTACATTATGAAAAATGTTTTTGTTGCTTATTATTGAATGCCATAAAAACCTCTCTTAAATTTGCCAGCTTATTTTCACAGCTATCTGTATTTTCTAACCTCCTCCCACCCCCAAGTAAGTGATTTATTTCTGTTTAGGCTTGCCTTTACTCATCTAAGAGCAGAGAATTGAGAAATTCTAAGAACAGAAGAGATCTTGGAGAATTTAGACAGTGAGAAAGATGGAAATCCTGAGATGAAGTGCCACTGAAGGGGAGTGCAATTCAGTGTTGTGAAATAAGGAGTAAGAATAAGAGAGAAGCAAAGACAAGATTTCCAGCACAGACTGAAGCCAGCCTCAAAACCTGAATTCACAGTATCTGTGTAGCAGCACCACATAATACACTGACAGGCAATTTAATTGGCAGTTAGAAAACTTTAATTTACTAAGTCAGAAGCCCTTTCTGAATGTCCAGCTCACAAGCTATTGTTATCACAGTGGCAGTTTGACATGTGGCCTTCAAGCCAGGCAAATAAAGGAAAGAGTCAGCATTCTCTTGCAAAAAATCTGTTTATGAAAACTTAACTATGAAGGACATGCTCAAGACAAGACTCCACAAGACTAAAACCATCAGCCTCATAACTCATAAAACTTAAGAGTGATGCCTGTGAACAGTCCTCATTATTTCATTAACTGCCTTTAAAAAGCTGTGAAAGAGCATCTTAAAACCATGTGAACAGTCTAAGAGACAAGGATTTACTTGATTGCTTTAGTGAAACTGACACCTAGGCTGCTATTTGCCTTAATGTTAGAACATCAGATGCCAAATTTTTTATATAAAATTTCATCAACACTTCTGAGATTGGAATTTATTCTCAGGGGTTATAGAAGGTAAGAAACCCACCCAAGGCAGCACCACCAGTGTATGACAGTGGTGAGTCCCTCTTGCAGCTGGCTGGTGTTGACTCTCTAGATGTGGGGGAAACTTCTGGCAGCTTCTCACAGAAGATGGAGTGACTGATCTCTCCTTGCCTTTATTTTGACCCACGAGCCATTATAATACCCACTGCACTTTCCCCTGCTGAGGAGGGAACTGACAGAGCAGCTTTGAGGGGCACCTGGCATCCAGCCAGGATCAACCTGCAGGAGGACATCAGGATGGCTAGGATTTCTAAAGAAATCTGAAGGCATAAATAAATTTATGTGAGCTTTTTGAAGAATTGTGTCAAATAAAAATAATCAGATCATCTGTAAAAAGCAAATGAAATCATGTTTGTTCAATATACTATTCACTGCAGTGAATTTATACATTTGAATGAGACATGCAGAGGAATTTCAAGCTGCACTGAGTCTTGTGTAACTTTATTTAGAAAGGAATAATTTACAATCAGAAGTTTACAAATGGAAAATACAAAGATTTGACTGGGAGGGTCTGGGTTCACACTTACTTTTTTAACTTAAGGAAAACCCCATAAAATAAAATTGTGGATGTTGAGTCATTTAACTCTAAAACCTTTCCATCCTAGTGTATTAGCTATTCTCTGTCCATTCTGAATCAATAATGCCAGTCCTTACTTTTAGTACTATGTACATAAACCTTTGTTTGTTATATACATGGCCATGCAAGTTTTGTTTATTTATTTATTGTTTTACTTGTTCTCTTTACCTATTAATATAATTTAGTTACATACTTTAATTTTGTTATGCCTATTTAAATTTATCTCTTAAAAGAGAGAATTAAAATTTCTCTGTAGGAAGGTTTTTCCTTTTTCCTTCACTTTCTCTCATTAGAACTCACTCGTGTAGATCCTGTTATGTCTTTCCTACCCTGACAGTCTTTGCACAACCTCCACAGTATTCCCCCACAGCCTCAGGAAAAAAACAAAGCTCTTCCCCAACCAAACCTAAGACAGAGGCATTACTTAGACAGTCTATTCAGCCAGGAACTCCACTGTACAGTAAGATTCCTCTGAACAAACAACTGCTTTGATTGCACACTGCTGGAATAGCAAAGCCGGCCTGCAGTTCTATGTCCATGACTGCTTTCTGGCTGCAGAAGACAGATTCCACTCTGATGATCTGTAATTGCTTTTGACTGGGTAATTTTTATTCTCTACAGTTGCCAGCAGGAGCAGACGTGAGGCTGTAAGGTAGCTACAAATCTCAAAGTAACTTTCC
Organism: Lichenostomus cassidix; assembly: GCF_008360975.1. Lineage (NCBI taxonomy): Eukaryota > Metazoa > Chordata > Aves > Passeriformes > Meliphagidae > Lichenostomus > Lichenostomus cassidix. The sequence continues at coordinate 10,124,787 of NC_139479.1, read as the reverse complement.
AAACTAGAGTTTGAGAAAGCAGTAGAAGAGCTGCTGAACTGATAAGGGTGCAGAGAGAATGAAAAAACATGACTTTCCAAGCCTACAGGTATTTTAGGAAAAAAAGATCCTCAGTGAAACTGAGGTTGAATTTGATTCTGAAATATATGTCCATGTAGACCATTCCATGGCATTTCCCCAAGGAAATATCAATGTGCTTCTAGTTCAGCTGCCCATACCATTACACTGTCTTATTGTTTAGCATTTGTCTTGCACAAGAGAAAACAATCATGACAACCAGGGATGGAAAAGGAGAAAACAGCAACAGCTGAGAAACCAGGAGTACAGATCTTGTACTGTTAATGTTCATCATGTGAGAGAACAACTGGCAGGATCCTTTATCTTAAGGGTGCAGAATTTGGTAAAGAAAAAATACAACTTTAGGGGCTTATATGAGCAAAATGTATGGATTTCTTTATAGTTCAGATTCTTTTGAAAGATGTATTTGCAAATCAATGCATAAAATGCTTAACAAAGAGGCAAACCCTTTCTGCTGTCACTCCTACTTCCAATGTCAACAAGAAGTTCCTTCATCTCCCATTTTGCTCCTCCTCCTCACCACTGCCAACTTCTTATTAGGTTCTGCTTGGGCTCTTGTTTCCTTCATACTATAACATTCTGCATGTTTTAAGCTAATCTTCAGAGTTTAAGAGTCTCATTTTTTCTTGTCCTGGTTTCTGTGTTTCCTTCCTTTCTTACCCTAGCAGCCACCCCCCAGTCCCTGGAAATATTCCAGGTTAGGTTGCACAGGGCTCTGAGCAGATGGATCTGGTGGAAGATGTCCCTGCTCATTGCAGGGGGTGGAGTAGATGATCTTCAAAGGACCCTTCCAACTCAAACCATTCTATGATTCTGCAGCCATCAGATTTCAAAAATGTACTGCCTGCACTGCCTCATAGCAAGTTTGTTTCCCCTATTCTTTAAATCTGGAAAAAAAAAATATTAGAATCCCTATTATGACAGCAGTTTACAGGTTAGGCTTCTTAAAAATTTATTTTTCTGCACACTCCAGTTCATGTTTCTGTTCAAACAGAAAAATTGTTCCTGTAAATGGTTTCTGTATTGCTTTCTTTGAAATAAAACATAAAAAAATCATGGCAACTGGTCTTTTTTTTTTTTTTTTTTTTGTGTGTTTATCTGAAATACTTGCCATGAAACTGGTAAATCCTTCAGTCTATACAGAGGTACTTGTTGGATTAAAATTCATTTCACAGGTTTTTGTTTTTTTTTTTTCCCCAGACAACCATCTGTGTGACTGTTGTGATAGCCTAGTACTGCAAGAAGAAATTATATACCTGCTTGTCAACTCTCAAACATATTTTTGTTTTCCTTTTTGTCAGAAAATCTGTTTTGATAAGTGAGTGTAAACATATGGGAAGGAATATACACATACAACAACCTCTTTCCTTCCAAAATCATCCCAGAACTTAAATTCTGAGTATACTTGGAAAACTTTACAAAAAATATGGTATGTTTAAGTACAGAATAATATCTAAAAAGTACAGAATTAAGGTTTGGCTGTATTTTGTCCAATAAGACCAGCAGAAACTGGTCCATTGTTGTCAAGTCATTTTCTAATTAGCAAAAATCTGAACTGTCTGAAGACCTCTGGAGGACTTCTGGAATACAATGGATGGAATACCACTCTTTTAAAACAGGCAGGGAGCTTTTGTGTTTGTTTTTCACATCTCACTGCATAAGGCTAAATACACTGAGTTAAGGAGGCACAAACAAGTTCACTTCTAAAGAACTAATTCACTCCAGCAACAGTATTTTTTTCTGTCTCTGATCCAATACAGGTTTGGGATCATTGATTATGCACTTTTACAGTGCAGTCATTGACTACATCCACTAAAGTTACAGAAGTGAGTATATCCAGAGTCATGATCATTCATTTGTGACTGCATTATGGTTCAAAACAGGATCAATACACTGGAAATGTGAGGACTGCATTTAAAGGTAAGTTAGGCTGACAAAAGATGCAATTTTAATATAGCCCTTTTTTCCCTAGTCTTAGAAGTTTTAAATGAAACTTTGGACTTGTTCAAACATTGTTCCCTTGAGAAAATGCATTACTAATCTCAACTCCTACATCACCAAAACCATTTTGCCTGCCAGTTTTCTGTCACTTTTACAAGCTCTTGAAATTGTTTAACAACAGAAGTGGGATTTTCTTACTAATTGGGAAACCATTCACCACCTCCTATACTGGCAGCTAACATTTCTTCCCTAATAGATTCATATTATAGTATCTCAAAGTATTTATATTTAAAATGTTCTTGTCATAGCCTTTAGGAATTCTACCATTTATATCATAAATAGAGACTTAATGAGCCATTTACAGGTTTCCTTTTGTTACCAGCATATTAGAGAATATTAGGAACAGTGGAAGTCACATTCTAAAAGTTGCATTTCCCACACTACGAACTGTCATGAGACTGTACAAATTTGTACACCCAAAGCACATTACTGAGTAATCAGACTTGAATATTATTTATTTTTTTAAAGGCAAAGAAAAATATACATCATAATAAATTGTAAGTGAATACCTACTTCATACTTGGTAGAAAGGCAAAATGTACTTTAACTTCGGCTGTGCTTATAAGCTATAAAATGAGCTGCAGATTTGGTGTCTCTTTTGAATCCTGACCTTCCTGAGGTTCAGCTGTGTGTTGACATTTAAGTTTAACAAATGTTAAATTGGGCATCTCCTTCTGTGCTCAAGAGCTGGTGCTGTGCCTGAAATGTACCTGGCCATGGAGGCCTTTAAGCAAAACACTGCCAAGAGAGCTGCAAGCTGGATTTTGTTAGAATAATCAATAATGCATGACTATGAAATTAGTTAGGATAAACCTTCTTGGTGGAATGGTATAGAAGAAATATAGTCTCTGGAATCTGACTGTAGAATACACTATTTTATATCTTTATATATATATTTATACATGTTCTATACCACCAAGGTAATAACAAAATATTAGAATGTGAACTCTTTGTTAGAGTTCACATTCTAATGTGTTTGTTAGAGCAAACAAGCTTTAAAATAAGTGCACACAATTTTAAAAAGGAAAATAATCATCACCAGTTTCTGGATTTGTAATTTTATAGCTCTAACAGTCTGCAGACATTACATCAGCTATCAAAGACATTAAAACTACAGCAACTGTCCCAGAAGCACCACCACCCATCTTATACATTGGCCAAGTAGGTTGAGATCATAATGATGTTGTTCATTCTTTCAGACTTTCTTGTGGACAAGTTATTTTGGTTCATTTAGAAGGATTTCCTACCACTGGGAAAAATGGCTCATGAATTCATCAGCCTAACATCTTACCCAACTTCCTGATTTACGTATTCATGGAAATTTACACTCTTACTGCTCATTTCACTGAATGATTAAAGAATAAAGAGAAATTAAACTTCACTTCAAGCAACCTGGTGCACCACAAACAAAGCAGTATGAAATAAACTCAGAAAGAAAGGTACCTCAAGGACAGCAACCAAATAGGATTGAATGCTCTGTCTCAAATATATAACCTGACAGATATGCCACAGGAAGGACATGAAGTCCCCTTCTATTATGTTGTACAGATTAGAGACAGTGCACTACAGACAAAAATATGAAGGAACTCTAATGAATTAGATGAGAAAAATCAGTGAAAATATCCAGCTGCATTAAAAGGACATAAAGTTACCATTTGTGCAACTGATGCATGCAATAGGTGCTGGGAAGGAAAAGTCTCTTTGGCAAAGTATCAATGAAACTTATTTTTTTAATTTTAAGGGAAATGTAGGGCAGTGGAAATAGTTTCAAGTGGAGAAAAGCATATTGGAAATTCTGAGTGCTATCACTGGAAGATAGTGATCATTGGTGTAGGTTCAGAAATGGAACACAAGCTGAAATTACTCCTAATTTTCGCATAATGTTTATTAAAACATATATATTATCTACATTTCTGCTTCAGGTCAATGCAGTCTAACTCTGAAAAGAAATAGTTAACCTTTTCTCGCGATTTCATCTCATGACAGAGATGCACAGAACAAGGTTTGATTTAAATTGCTGCCCACCCTCCTCTGAGGATGTGCAGGTGCCTGTGGAAGGCTGCACAAGGATTGAAGTGCCTCTGGCTCCTGCTCCCATTGCTGGACCTGCTCCCCTACCTCTTACACCTCTGACAGCACGGAATCTTGCAATCCCACAACTCAGAAACTTTCCCTGTGCATCACAACTCACTCCAAACCTGAAAAATCTTGCAGGTGCTAGTTTTGTATTAGCACAAGCCAGTGCAGCATTGAAAAAGGGACTACAGCTGATGTGGGATAAAAGCAAACAAACCCCAACACACATGAGAGGGAAAAATACGTCTTCAATCACTACTTACAGGTTGAGTTTTCAGATGTCCAATCCTGTTACTAAATCCACAAACCAGAATAAATATTTAGGAGAAAAAGCTCCTTTCTGCTATTTGCAAAAAGCCCGTAGAAATCTAGCAAAAACTTAAATATAGTTTGGGGTTTTTTTAATTATTATTATGATCTGTTATTTAAGATTCTCATATAGGAAGAGTTATAAATTGTAAGGACTATCCCAACAAATTTTCAATTAAATAACTAAATTCATGTAGAGAAATTTAATTAAAGCTGCACTGGTTTTTACAAATGCAGTTAATTAAGCTGCTATCTAAAATTAAATCTCACCCAAACCCCTTTTACATTTCTGCAGCTCATCAGATACAGATATAATTAAAATTCTAGAAGTTCACCTATGCATCTGAATATTCCAAAAAGAAAGAAAGAAAGAAAATCCACAACCCAAACCTGCAGAAGTAGTTTGAGAGGCTGCTGCTTTGATGGGATTTATACAGCTCTGGGAGTGGAAAGACAGCACATAAAACCCCCTCAGAAACAAATCTAGGCTTTCAAATCTGCACACACTTTTTCATGTAGTGCAACAGGCCAAGAACTTTTGAAGACTTTGCACAGGTGGAGGGTAACAGATTGACATGACCAGGAACCAGGGAGATAAATCCTGCTGAGTTGAAATGTGCCTTCCCTTGAAGTAAGCAGGAGCAGCACAGGTAAGGCATACAGCTCTTATCACACTTACATCCTGGAACAGATGTGGTTCCCTATCAGAGGCTAAAATTGCTTTTTCATAACTGGAAAATCTCTGATCTAGTGGCCTGAATGATCCCCTTTCCTTTCTTTTTTTTGGTCAGGCCCAGGCTGGTTTGTTTTATTGGTCAGTTAAATGCAGATCTATTTCCCAGGTGACAGTGATTCAAAATCACCACATTTGTTTTAAACAACAAGTAAACATTTAACATGAACACTTCAGGTGTTGGCTGATCCAGAGAAAGAGACGTTCAGATGGCTGGGAGGTCTATTATTGAATTACCTAAGATCAACACTCCTATGGCAGCCACATCACCCCTGCACAGGCAGGTGCCTCAGGAGTTCTGAGGGCATGCAAAACGGGAAATTATCCTCTGGTGATAAAGACACGAGGCTGAGACACACAAAAGTGTCTCAGCATTTTCATGACAGGTATTTATATTCTTCTCTGTCAGCGAATGTATGCAGAAGATGAAAATTGACCACATTTTTTGTAATACTGCATGCACAAAATCCTCTTTTGGGAAAAACACAGATGGGATTCCCATGTCTAACATCATGGACTTGATGATTCTAGAAGTGAATCCCCAAACCTTTATCTGAAAAACTTAATTTAAGCAGGAAGATGATTCAAGGTCTGAATATTTGTTTCCAAATTGTGGCACTGGCATCTCTTTAGATATGTAAGCAAATCACGTTCAATTCTCTTTGAAATATAAATTCACATAGGTTTACAGACTTCCACAGGATTTAAATTTAGCATCTGAAGTACAAAATACAATTGTGCTATCATTTCGTGTAGAGTAAGAAAAAGGAAAAGCAACAAAACTCCTGAGTATGATATTAATAAAATTAAATTTAAAAACCCTACGCGCTTCCTTTTGAAGACACATCTCTCCTTGGAGGGAAAAAAATCATTAATTTCTTTTTGTGTACGGAAAATGAATGTTTCCTTTCTTGCATAGTAAAATCTGGAGAATCTACACAAATAACAAAGGTAGTAAAAATCCATAGAAGCTTGGAAATTGAGCAACCTGTGATAATCTATCTTTCTGCAGGCACTTGAATCACCCTCTCTTACCCTGAGCTTGCAGTGGAACAGGACCCTGGAAAATTGCTATAATCTCCTTTAACCCTAATCACCATTTTAATCAAAAAAAGGTGGGGCAGCCTGGAATTTGTACAGCAAGCAACTGTCATTCTATTTGCTAAATACACAGAGTATGCAGCTAAAAGGTTGAAATGGCTCAAACTTTTATTCTCTTCAGAATATTGCATTTCAGCATTAACATTTGACAAGTAAAAGAAAATAAAATTATGAGACTGTCTGCTTTGAAGAGCTTTAGAGGTCTGCTTAGACCATAGCTACATCTTCCACTAACTCTGATCTTAAGAGTTTCCTTGGGAAAAGAAAAGGCTATGATTCATACAACTGCCAGGACTAAAAGCCTACCTCACCTTACATTGCACTTTTCCTCTCTCTATCCCTCTCATTTCTTCTCATTTCAGATTATAAATTTCCTAGCTTTGTTCTCTATTTATTTGTTTCATGATTTTCTTCCTAGCCTTTTCTTAATAAATAGTGGTATGATAGTAGATGGTATGACAGACAAGGAGAAGCTTATATGAAGAGGAAGAAAGGAAGCTTCAAGGAGAAAAAGAGCAACAAGAGAAACTAAAAAGAGCATCAAGGAGATTGTAGGAAGGGGAAGATTAAAGGAAAATGCAGCAGACAACTGTGATTTTCAGCAATAAAGGATTCAGCAGCTGTCATTAAAAACTTGAAGCTCTGCTTGAAACATATTGATCACACTATTTCAATGTTTTCTGTACAACTTCCCTCTGTTCACTTCAAATTATAGCAATACTCAGACTAATACTTATCTCAAACAGCTATTTATTTTTTTGAAGGAGGAAGACTGTCCTTCTCCCTCTTTTCCAGAAAGGAATGCTGAACTTCCAATGCTCTGCTCACCTCCTCATTAACACACAAATATCAAAATACCCTTCCTGCTAAAGATGAGTTGGTGTTTTTTTTTTGTTGTTGTTGTTTGGTTGGTTGCTTTTTTTGTTTGTTCTGGTTTTGATTTTTTTTTTGTTTGGTTTGTTTTGGTTTGTTTCATTTTTGTTTTTTAATGGAAAGCCATTTATACATACAACTCCTTAATACTGCAGACACCTCCTAGAATAAGTATCCCTGTAGGGATTTTGAAGGCAGTATCTCTGTATTTACAAAGTATTGGAGAGTTCTAACCAACCCTGGAAAATGGTAGAACATCATTAGACTGTGGACAACTGTAGAAAACTTGTATCTAGGTTTTCTAACCCATTTTTCACACAATATTCTTCTACTGATACACAAAAAGGTATTTTCTAAAAATGCAAACACTATTGATAAATACTAAGACAGTCCTTATCTTCCACGTGAGTGTGTCTCAGTTGTAAATTTGTCTCAGTTTAATTTTATAAAGCTATCTCACAGTTCTTAACCACACAGGTCCTTTTAAATACATTGTACTCTAAAATATTAGTGCTAGAGAACAAAAATGCATGAAGAAGGATGATTCATGTCTGTCACATACCTCTTCTTGTAACACCCTTTTTAGAGGTATCCTTTTCTTTACATAGTAAAACCAACTGTATTAATGGAAATCATAGAATTACATTAGATTTTGGGCAAAAGGGAGAGGGGTGAAAAAGAGGAGAAAAGAACACATTCATACTGTCATTTGCTTTCAAACACAAAGCCAATACCTTCCAAAGGCTTCTCATTCCACAGTGAGAAAAGAAAAAAATGTCCCTTACATCTTGTCTTCCCCTTTAGGCACATTAATGACATTTTAGTTCTGATCTGACTATTGTAAGAACCAAAATGCCTCAGCTTTCAGGGTTTTAAAAAATTTTTATAATGCACTAAGCTCAACAAACCTTCGTAGAAAATAGAATACTCTTAATTATGAATAAATTAACTAAATTAGCAGCATGAGATGGATATGAAATTAGAGGACTGTTAATTGAAACTGCAAACACAGCTGTATACAGCTTAGAGATGAATCACACCAGTAATGACACAGATGTTTATAAAATGTGATTATGTTTAGCAGGAGCATACTATTGAAACTCCCCAGCCTATTCTTATATTGTGTCACTGAAATGGTTTTTAAACCCAAGAACACCAGGAATCAGAATCTCAGGGATGGCAAATTAGGCTCCCTGGATATGGGAATTAGTGTTGTCTGAATGTCAGCAATTTAATTCTCCAGCTTTCAAAGAATGTAGAAATGGAGCCAAAAACAAACATCTGTTAGTTATATTCTCATTCAGGAAAAAAAAAAAATCTCTGGCAAGTTAGAGTTTATCTGAATATGAGCAAGACAGTGAAATACAGTATCTCTAAGTAGTATCTCTGCTGTGTGAACATACTGATCATGTAATTAATATGACAAGATTCAAGAAATCTACTCTGTGCACAACTGTGAACGCATCTTTTTGGGACTATCCCTCCAAAGTGCTAGAAGGATCAGGAACAAGGGATATCTCCTATATAAAGATTTAAGACTCAATTAGCTTTCTGAAGACAGCAAATCAGGCTTTTTATTCTTTCAACTTTTACAACTTTCCGAGGATGTTCTTTGATAAATTGTACAATAAAGGTGTTTTCTTTTTTTTTTCCTGGCAGAAAAAGGCACAACTGTTGCTCCTGGGTCACTCGAGGATATGTGAGCTGAGCAGGGCTAGCAGTCAGTCCAGCTGGGAGGGATGGCAGAGCTGACAGAGCCAGCAGTCCATGGGGGCTTTAGTTCCACCACAGCAGTGGTGCCTCTCATTTCACAGTCACCACTGAACACCCCACAGCAGCATTGCTAAAGAGTTTGTGATTTGTTTTCTGTAGCAGTTCACAGACTAACTGCAGTAGATTTTACAACATCAGTGGTAGCCATGCTTTCCATGAACACGCTGAGTAATACAAGTTCAGAGTTTGTGTCCAGAGCTGGAGTGAAGCTCACATCACAAAGACACTATTATCTGATTCAGGGGCCTTGGTTTATATAACAATAATTAATTATTAACACAAATTTACATGAAACAGGGGGGTTTTTTTAGTCCCCTCTCTAGGGAGTGGGACAGACCTTAAGACTATGTGACAATCAGAACCACAGTAAACTAAAAGTAAAAGCTACAGTAAAACTAAAACACCAAATCAACACAATGCCATTATAATTCAACTAAATTTTTAAAATTTAGTTCTGATCCATAAATGGATACTCACCTGAAAACACTTGAATTCACGCACAAGATGGTTAAAATAATTTAAAAAAATTATGTAGAGTTTCATTGGCAAAGCTGAAAAACTCAGCATGACCTGGCACTGTAAAACACCACAGGCTTATCCCATCAGCTGTGGGAACCACTGAGCACAGTGTTGAGACAGAAAAGTGGTGATCATAAAATTGGATTTGTCTGTCTCTCTGAAACTTTATTTGATGGGAGCTGACCTGCTATGCAGTAGTGAAGAAAAAAGGATTAGATCCTGACTTTTGAAAAGAGGAAGTTCACATGATTTTTGCAACAGACCATACCAGTCTGACAGTATTTCATAGGTCATTTGCAGCTGAATAAAGTTATGGAGGCTCTATGAGAAAAATGTAACCCCTTTCTCATTAGAGGTAAACCTAGGCAGATTCAGGGATATATTGCAGGTAGCTATGACAACTGATGTGCAAACCAAATTCAGTTATCTTAGTTATTTGGCTGGCAAAAGTACAGACAAAATCAACTCAGGATTTGAAATGTGACGTTTTGAGATAAGGAACTGTAATGCTTGGATATACAAAAAGCACAAAGCAATTTTATGGAAGACAAAATCTTCTATTCCTTCTGAATACCCCAAAAATCATTGCACTGAAACAGCACTCTATTATCAGCTATGTGTCAGCTAATTAATTAGGACAGAACTGACTGTTTTTACAGATGAAAGAGTCATAAATGAGGGTATTGAAAGGAAAGGACACAAAACACCTGAGGTTGGTATGAGATATCAGAGGAATGAAAGAGAAAACATCCAACACAATGAATATGGTATCTACAAATGTAGCCTTGGGATTATTTTTCTGGATTGATTAATGCTAATGAATTTTGTTTTAAACAAAACTGAGCTGTGGTAGAGAAACAACTTTGAACACCTGAGAAAATGGAAGAGAAAGACTAATCAAGCCTTCAACCTCCACACTTGAAGCTTCCCCAAAAAATGGCATACCCTAAAGAATTTATTTCCACAAACAGGAATCGGATGTTGACTTTTCCAGGTACAAAAGAAATAAAAAATGAATATTCATAAAACCTAAAACTGTAAGCTCTGTATCAAGAACTGTAATTCATACTAAGTTTGTTCTGTAACCAGGGGGTATATTTCTAAAGGTTATTGCAGTATCAGTGTTTTATAAAGTAACATCAAGCACAAGAATTGAACAGCTTAGATGAGCCACAGGATAAGCATCTTGAAATAACACCTTCTGCCTGTGCTGTGCTGGGTGGATCCAAATTAGGAAGGACTTTAAAGAAGACGTTTGCACACATAACATATTACAGGATTTGAGCCATTTTAATTAGAAAGTGCCTTCCTCTACAGCAAATACCATTACATCACTTCCACGCTGCCCATAATTTTCTATACAAGGATACAACATCCAGTTTTACTCAAACTGTGTTGAAAACTGCAAGGGCAACTTTAGAGAGCACCTTGTGAAAATATTTTTTAAATGACACACATAATCTTCCCTAAAGGCTGGTTTCAAATCTGTGTCACAACTTAATGCCACTGACATTTAGTATTTTAAACACTATTATTAACAGTACTTCTAAAACAGCAAAAAAATCTTAGCTTAAAGCCTCACTGAAGCAAGAAGACATAAAAAATATAGCACAAAATACTACCTAGCTAAAAGACTGCAAAAGCTTTCTGTAACCTGAAAGTAGATGGCCTGACATAAAAATATCTGCAGTGATAGAACATATAATTGATATATCAGAAAGACACAAAATGACTCAACAAAGAAGTAAAAAAGGCTAACATTAACCTTCTGCACTGGAAATGTGGGTATTATTTCTTTACCTCAGGCTTTTAATCACTTCAAATGAAGTTTCTTGCAAAAAAATCACATCATTTCAGAAGAAGGGATTAGTGAAAATGGGGAGAAAGAGAAATATGTTTTGCCACTTTTACATTCTCCCTCTAAAAACCTTTAACAATACTTTGGCACTGGTACTCGGAATCTGAGGGGTTTTATATTGCTTTCAATCCAAGGGTATTCATTAAGGTTTCATTGAGTTACAAGCCTCTGAAAATCACATTAGAGAGCCTTTACTGGGCAGCCCTTAAATTCAGTGAATGCTCTATCTGCCACAAACGTGTTCCACATTCAAAGCAAACTTTGTACATCTGCTCCAGCCTCTCTTCAAGCCAGGCAGGCATGAACGGGCAGGCGATCAGTGTCAGCAGTGTCATCCCTTCCAGGACATGGAGCAGAACCACAAATTGCACAGATTCATCAGCCTGCTGGTGCCAAACTGCTGACAATGATCCTGCCCTGCCCCACCTACGCACTCCTGTCCTCCTCTGCAAAATCTAACCTGCAAATTATGAGCTCTGACAGTTGATGACATTTTGGGATGGAAAAGGGGCTGTGGAGTGGAAGGCAGGGTTGGAGGTTGGCTGATAATTGCAAGGTTCGTTTTTGTTTTGTCCTTGTTTGCTTTCCCTAGTCTGACTGCTGCTAACTTTGCACACTTCCCAGCTATTCCCCCTCACACATTCTTACCTTGAACAACCCTAATTTTTCATAATAAGCAGCCTAAACATAGCTGATTGGAATCAGGTCACACACCTAAAAAGGTGTTGAAAAAAATCAGGCCATATTCTTTCAATTTGTACAAGAAAAAAAATGAAGCTATCTGTGAGATTTTAGCATCCCAGGTAATATCTTCTAACTCATGTAGTCTACATCTCTTTATAGCACTGAAACTCAGAGCTTTAATTCTTCAAATGTAACTTTCACGCTCCTTGTCAAAAGAACTTCTGCAGAAGTAATTTCAATTAATGGTTTTGAGATGATCAGGTATTACAGATCATGAACATTAAAGAACACAGTTTCAATGGTGTTTGATAAATAAGTTAAAGAGCTACAAACTGGATGAGTTAGCTAAAACTACTTGAATAAAACCCAACAGAACTAGTGGATGTTGGTTTCCAGTGAATATATTCTCAACAGTATCACAACCTCTGTTTTCCTCAGGATCCTAAATATAGTCTGGTATGAGTCATATAGATGTGTGCTGCCAAACATAATCTATAACTGCTGACAGGTGGAAGTAAATTGCTCAAGTCTCCCTTTATAAGGAAATGAGACTTACATATATCAACTAATATGCCCATTCTTTTCCTATCATTTATCCATCAAATAGATAAATGGGAGATCTTACAGAAGATATTGTATATGCAAAGGTTGTACAAGAGAGTGCTAAATTCAAGCTGCACGTGTAACATATTTTTTTACTTTTGATAAATTTTAATTGCTTTTCTTTTTACATATAAACAGAATAACTCAGCTTTTATAATCCCCTACACTCACACACATATGTGAGAAACAAAAAAATACATTGAAAGAAATCTACAGATGCATATTGTAATGAGAATATAAAGTAGGGTAAATTGCTGTTCCTCTGCATGGTTCTTCAAAATATCTTCATAGAAGACAAAATTCCAGAGTAAAGGAAGTCAAAGAGGATAACAAAACTCTCAAAATGAATGCACCTCCTATACAAAAAATGATTAAAGCATTTGTAATTTCCAACAAAGTGAAATTCATCACACACAACACATAAATTTAATAAGATTTTATAAGTCTTCCTGCTGGCATGTCTGTGGATGATAACCATGCCTGTTTATAGTTACACACTTCCTTTCACTGACTGCCCTAAAGATGCCCCAATGAAGATATCCTCTTAATTTAGGAAGGAATCTTTCCAATTTTTGACACAGACTTCATTAGAAGAATCCCAATCCTGATAGCTGGCCTTCCTCCACTAACTTACAGAAATAAATAAATAGGATCTCTAAAGACTCAAAGGCTGCAAGATCAATTCTATATGCATAATTTTGCAGGCAAACATTGAGAAAATCTGAGGCTCCATCTAACAGAAATGAAGAAAAATGCATGGGTATATGACTTCTGCCGCCAACTGGCATAGCAAATTAAACAAATAAGAGGCCATTAAAGAACTGTAACAATTGTGGTTTTGGCAGAAGTTCCTGTTCTCACAGAATATACAAACCAACATTTTAACTAAGTAGTCTGATGGGAAAACTCAACTTCCAAAAAGGATCAAAATCTCCCTCTGCTGGGAAGATGAAGTCTGAAAATACAAAATAATTTCAAATTTCAAGGTTGAAAAGCACCATGAATTTAGTTGTGCCTTAACTACCATCATTCTAGGTAGAATTTTTGCTCCATATATTTAGAAAAGTTGTCTCCCATTTTTGTCAGCCACTAACCGATGACATATGTCAAAATATAGTTTAAAAAAGAGGAAAGACCAAGGAAATAGAAAAAAAAATAATTAAAATTAAGGAAATACCACAATGGAAAGAGAAGCTGCTAAGGTAAGAGAAAGGAAGTAATGCTCAAATAAAAAAATCTAACTTCCTTTTATAATGTCATTCATTTAGACATGACATTCTCTGTCTTACATAGAGGAAGTAGCATCTTTCTTGCTGCTGTTACATAATCTGTCAATCTATCAACTTTCACCTGAGTTTACACTCACTTTTTACTAATAAATAACTACTTGTAACTTAAGATGTAGAAAAAATTAAGGCAAATATTCTATTTGAGTGTATGACTAGAGCTTTCCTGTATGAGGATCCTATGTATGAGTTCCTATTGGACAATTGAAATGTAAAGCAAGAGAGGTTTCTCTTTTTCTCTAGAAAAAATTATGTGAGAGACCATCCTTCACCACATTCAAATACTAATTCTGTGGTTTAGACATGAAGGTTCCTTCCTGAAACCATTACTACATAGAATTTAAAAAAAAATCTAGTAAATTTGCTTCAATTCAACTGCAAGAGACCTGAAAAAGATATTTCTTTTACATAGGCGTTTTTGTTACTATTTCTTTTTTTTTTGGTAGGATATTTTCTTTTGGAGAAGGCATGGAAGACAGAGGGAGAATCTAAATTAAAACCCGCCCAAACCTAAAACCTACTACAATAGGTCACTGCTGATTTCAGTTTATGTTTTGCTGCAACTCACTTGCCCTGGTGTCCAACCCCTATAAAAACCAAGGTGTGAGCTGAGGAGTGCTGCCCAGAATGCCTGTGATTTAGCTCTTTGGAGATTCACTGGCCAGAAGGACTTTGATGCATTGTGACAACTTTACACTGATTTCAGGAAAGAAGGGATTTCCTTTTTGGCTTTTATACTCTCGATATTAGTACCTCTGGAAATACAGATGGTAATAAGACTCATTGATATTTTTCACCACAGCTTGAAAGAATAAGCTAATATTTGTGAAGCACACAGAAGAAGCTGTTTTTTGAAATAATTTATTGCTGTGATACTTATTACAGTAGTGTGCATTATGCAGCTTGGTAAAGAGCCTGTCCTCAGCAGAATACAAATAAAATGATGATCTGACTTTAGATAAGTGCCTGCAGGGGTACTAAAATCCTGCTGGCTCTTCACAGTTCCTGCAAGCAGAGAGTGCTGTTGGAGGGAACAGTTGTGGCTGGACCCTCTAACGAGAGGCAGCGTGGTTTTTGCACCACAACAACCTTCAAATCCCCACATCCTGCAGAATCTTTGCTGCTGGGGAAAGATGAGCTGAGGAGTGAGGAATGATACCGAAATTAGGGCTTATGCCTCTTGACAGTCATTATATATATAATTATAGAATTATAGACAAGTTTGGGTTGGGAAAGACCTTGGGCTGATTTAGCTCTAGGTTT
Source organism: Lichenostomus cassidix (assembly GCF_008360975.1). Lineage (NCBI taxonomy): Eukaryota > Metazoa > Chordata > Aves > Passeriformes > Meliphagidae > Lichenostomus > Lichenostomus cassidix. The sequence continues at coordinate 10,109,630 of NC_139479.1, read as the reverse complement.
TTAATGTGCTCAGAGACAACCACTCACACACTACCAAACTTTCTGAAGTAAAAGCACTAGAATATAAATGTCATAACAAAATATCTTAATAGATACATTTTTCGGGGGTGAAAGATAGTTCTTATTGCTTTTTTCTAATTGTATCTTTCTTATTCTCTTATTGTATATTCCTTATTAAAGGTATTCTAAGTAAAAGCAAACCCAATTTGATTTAAACAAAAAAAAATCTTTTTTGATAACTGAAGGCTATGTTCTCCATGGGATACTTGTACATTCTTTTACATGTCAGGAGCTTTGCCCTTTGACCAGCATTACACCAACCAGATCTCTGACCAAAGTGAAATGGATTTAACTCTCACCAGTCTGGGATTCCTGGCTCCCTAAATGTCACCTGGAAATAAGTAAGAGTTTGCAAGGCATGTTTTACCCCAGGATGAACTCACTACACAGAGTGTTTGAAGCACACATGAGAGTTTCTTGTGAAGTTCATAACAAGTAGCTCCTTGGAAAGAATTCATCTCCTTTCATGTTTAAGAAAAATGAAAAAATAAACAGCGTATTTTCCTCAAAACTACTCTATTAACGGCATGAAGCTAATTATTTTTACATTGCTTAAACTCCACAGAAGATAACACAGTTTTCAGTGACTGAGCTGAGTGTCTCAGCTTTCATTAATGAAATGCACTCCACACAACACTCCAAAACCAGACTGGTTGAGTCTGTGAGTGGTTGAGTGCTTTCTATACATTTTTGTTCCAGCAATACTCCAGAGCATATTCACTAAAATTGAATACAAACCAGGTAAATTAATGGCAAACATGCCTTACTGCATAAATACAAATGAAGTTCTGGGAAGATTCTGGAGGAATATTTGGTTCTATTCACTAACAGCACTAATCTCACTGTAGAACCACTGTGCAATATCACAGATAACTGACTATGGTTGGCCTTATTCTTATGCTTTTAAAATTAATAAATTGCTGTAAGATCTGGCTTAAATTGACACATTTCCTCCCCTGATCTTATGTGAGTTCCCAGTGTTAATAAAGCAACAAATGATACATGATTACCTCCTTTACAAAATGCTCTTCAGCTTTCTCATAGCACTAGAATTCACTGGGGTTTCAGATGTGATAAATTTTATGTCTTTATGCACTTTTCCCACACATAACCAAGGATGGGTATCTTCCTGGCAAACAATAGCACAGAAGTCTCTGTTTTATGATTTTCCTGCAGTGATATTTTTTAGGAAATGGGATACATGGGTGAGAAATATTTTCCCCATTAGGAATATGGCAAGGAGAGAGAGATACAAACTTTGAGGAGGGAAAAAAGGAGAAGTAAACTAAGAAGACGAAAAAACAGAGTACAGAAAAAAATCCAAGCAGAAATAAGGGAAGTAAGATGGGGAGAGACAGAGAAGAGTAAGAACACAGAAAGAATTACTTCTTGAAAATAAGAATTAAGAGAAGCCTATGAGAATGGTTTTGCATGAAACAAAATCAATTTTCATTTTTGCTTTTCCTATTGCATGGCCAAAATTTCAGTTTTCTATTAAGGGTATCACACCTAATTGAAGTGCTGGTCATACTTAAATAAGTCTAACCCTAAGATGGAAAAATATGTGATCTTTTAAAAAGTACCACTCAGATGTGAGTGTCCAGCAGGTCTTGTGTGTAGAACAGTTGGCCTAAATAATTGTGCATTTATTCCAACTGAGCTATTCTATTCCAGTCTATGCTATTTTATTCTCCTCTAACAAAAATGATCTCTGCCTGTCAATACATTTCAAACTCTGCTCTCTTTTAAGTAGAAAATTTGTATTACAGGAACAGATGTGTCTTTCCTCTTTCCAAGCATCACGACTTGGCCTTTAGTATATGATAATCCTTCAAAGTTACTTATGTCTTTTCCCCTCAGGATGTGTTTAAAAATTTACTGGAGTGCTTTCACCTTACTCTCTATATCTTCCAGATGACATTTAAGTAAATATGACAAAAGACAGTAAACCATAATATTTCAATTAACTATCTGTTCTATCAGCAATAACATCTCATCCTGACATACTGTTTCCAAGTGTCTTCAGAAAAGATGAAAAAATTTGTTTTTCAAATATCTGGATTTGATAAATCAAAGCAGTAATTTACAGTGAAAAGTGAATTGTTCACGATGTTTCCCAAGCTCTGTGGAAAAGAACATATTATCTTTGAATTGTGTACAAAACATGTGGCTTGCCCTTTTTATTTTTAAACAACAAATCTGCAATATCAGGTTGGATCTCTCTCTAATGCATTTATGAATGATAACAACAAAACATTTTCTTGGGCTTTCTCATCTTCCATTCCTCAGTATGCCTTTGGTGCTATCCCACAGGGAACAAAGCACAGAGAAATAGAAATATTTATTTAAATGCAGCATGAAGAAAAAAGTAATGTGAAATATACCTGCAGCACCTTCCACCTTGTGTTCAGGTCCTCTATACAGCTGAGATTGTACTGGGAGAGCTGAATATCAGAGGGAGTGAAGCGATGAGCGAGGTCATTGACGTGATGAACCTTTTCTTTAAGGGGAACAAGCTCTGCTCGATAAACCTGTGTGAATTAAATATAAATATAAATATAATCAATATCAATAGAAATAATATACATAAAATAATATATAAATATATAAATAATATATAAATATATAAATATAGAAATAATATATAAATATATAAATATATAAACATATAAATATATACATATATAAATATAAATACAAATATAAATAAGCAATAAAGTTAAAAACTATTGGCACTACTACCAGCTGATTAGTAACAGGAAGATATTACATGCCAAACTGAAAGGAAAGAGCATATGGTCATGTTTTGGTTACGAGACTGTTTATTTAACTTCATATGGACTCTAGGTCTCACATGTAAGGCCCAGCATCTCAGAAGGTGCTATGAATTTGGAACCTTCATAGCCACCTTTGGGCAGTGAAGCCAAATTTCTAACCAGCACAAGCACTGGGAGGTGCCCTGCAGAGCACTCTTGTCTCCCACCTCATCCTTTATGTGTGTGTAGCACGTGTTCATTCAGGATGGATGGGAATGATGAGTAGATTTTAACACAGGAAAACAGAGGAAGACAGCTGTTTCCAAATACAACCAATGGAAAAATGATAAAACTATTACAGACTTCAATCAGGCCATGATTTTACTATGAGTATCTTGTGTGTTGCAAATAAGAAAAGTTAATAAAGGGGAGTCAAAAAAAAAGAAAAAAAAAAAGAGAGAGATAAAGAGAAAAAAAATTGCTATGATTCCCAAACTGGCTTACATGACTCATAATTAAAAGAAAAACCAAAATAATGTCTCTCTTAAAATAACCTTTAAAACTACACATAAAAGCAGTCTAGCTAATAATTTCAGTAATGTATGTGAAAACCAGAGACTGCTAGTTACAAACTTCTTCTTTTTAAAATCAACAACCTGATGAGGATGTTTCCAAGATGCATCTGGGTACATTCAGATAAATTCAGGGCACCATGACTTTATCAAAGAGAACAATCTCTATGTAGATCTTCCGCTGCTCCACATCTATCTTTTCTAAGGAGACATTTATGAATCTTTAATGTGATAAAATATGTCAAAACGTAACAATGAGCTATTTCTAAGGGAGAAATTCTGTCATTCTCAGGAGCATGTTTTATTGCCATATGACGTCTGCACACAAAGGCAGAATAATTTACTTGCTATATTAGTCTGCTCTCTAGCTCCTTTCTCTCAGCCTTTTTAATACAAACCACATGTGGTCTGCATCTCATTTTAGATCATCAAATAACCTGAAAATATTGCCTAGTAATCTTTGCATCAACACGTGATGCAAAATAAGGTAAAAAAAGACCATTCAGTATCTCAGTGAACCTCAAGAGCAAATAATATGAAGATGTTCATAGAATGCTATGAAGAGCACTAAAGGTAAACATCATTGAAAAATTGTTCCTCAATTGTCTTTTAAAACCAGACTTGACTTCCATCAATTATGTTGAATTACCCTGCAACATAAGGAGTTAGACTGCCTTAAGTGGTGCTCATACAGTGAATGACTCTAATGATCAATCTGTAAAATACACCATCAGAAGGGATGTGCGTTTTGTAAAGGAAGTGCAGAGAGCTATGCAAATGCCACGATGTGAGAGAAGATGCATACATCAAGTTCATGAAAAAACCAGTTGATTTCCTCACTTCCCCAGTTTTATACCACTGGAGTAGAACTGACATTACTGGAGAGAACTGATTTATAGTTCAGTGCTGAGAAAGGTCTGAAATACAAAGAAAAGGAAGAGAGCTCATGTTTGGTTTTACCCCAGAGAGTTATATATGTGCTTACCCTGAACTTTTTAGTTAGCAATTGAGTTCAGAGAACAAACAACATGCTTTAAAAGAAGACATTTGTTGTTGTAAAGTAAAGGCCTCAAAGGCTGAAGAAATATATACACCACTGTCTGAACACTTCACTTACAAACAGTTGTTTTACTGCTTTTTCTTCTGTGATCTGCTATTTTCATGGCCCAAGGTCCCTGGTCATGACTCTGTGGCTTACTCGGGATGATCAACTCAGTTCCTCTAGTGTCGCTTGGTTTCCAGGATGAGAGAACATCTCTCATCTAGTGTCACCAATGACCACTTTGCATTAAAATAGAAATATGCATGTCTATACATTTAGATATATATATAATAAAGGTAATATATAAGAAAAATTAAATACATACAATAAATATATGTATAAAATAAAAACCATTGACAGAATAAATGCAGACCAAGAGATGCAAAGATCAGTTCCCACATAACAATGCACTTTAACAAAGTTCCTGCATTAAATCAAGTTAATTTTCTATTATGTGTATGGGATTAGGATCAGGTTTCTGATTGAAAAACTTCACTGCTTAAGAAAAGTACATAGGCTTTATCAGGCTCTTGTTTTTAAACATATATGAAAGTATCTGGCTGATTTCAGACCAATCTATTGCATCTGCATTGTGGACTTGAAAGTATGGGTCTTACTTGAATACTGACATAAATTATTGGGTAAATCCCACAGCCATTATACCTAAATTAAGGTGAAATAGAAATCCTTCATAATTAGTCAGCATGTTTCTTGACTGTAAGTTATTTTACAGGCCAGAAACACAGAAGTAATCCACCCTGAAAGAAATGAAATCACAGAAATAGATATGGAAGTAAAGAAGAAAACTCATCTTCTGCCTTCTCTTCAATCGATGTCTTAATTAATTTTTTTGTGCTGCAAGGATAATGATTTTTGCGGTATGATACTAATTTTCCAATGCACAAAATCCAACAGCTTTTGCCTTTAAATTCAATATTCTGTATTACATTATCAGTAAGCCTGAATTTTTGCTAGTGTTTTTATTAGTTGGACAAATCCAGACATGATAAACAGCAAGAACAAAAAAAGGAATGCTAGTCAATGAACAGCTATATAATTAATTCCAGTAAGCTTACAATTAAAAAACTGTAGACAGAAAAGAGAAAAATAGCCATAGAAAGACTTGGAATATGACTTTGTATTCTTAAGAAGTCAGCAACTGTAAGCTTTCTTACAGACAGACAACTAGTCCGTCAGTCAACATACATGATTCTAGAGCTAAGTAACCACAGAAGCAGAAATTTAGACTTTTTACTGGAAATGTGTTATAGAAATATTTATATTTTTAATAATAACTTTGTGTAATACAATACTGATTGATTTTTTCCATTTGTTTTCCCTTCTGCATAAAGACCACTCTACATATAATAGGTTTATATTTAAAAAATAAAGAATTATATTGCTTGTAATTTAAAAACAAACATACATGGTGAATAGTAGTGAATTACTACCACAAGGAGATGTACCCATTAAATTGCTCAGAGTGCAAATGAGTTCACAGTATGAACAGCAATAGGACAACAGGCCCCAAATTATCTTCATTATAACTGTCCTCATGCAAGAAAGAATTTCAATGGTTTGTGATACTGTAGGTGGTAGATTGGATTTTAAATGATCCGTACAACCTTGTTAGAAAATACTTCAAAATGCCTTGGAAAATGAGCAAGGACTCTAGAAGACACATACCACAGACATCATAACCAGACAAATATTAAAAGTCTAGAGAACACATAGTGGCCATAATTGGCCAGATGAAAAGCTCGCCTTGCCCAATCTGATAGCAGCCAATACAATTGCTTAAGGAAAATTCTGTCCCTTGTACTCTTCCAGCTCAGCAATTTGAGTCTCAGAGATTGTGGAGCCACAAGCTGGATTTTTATGTCAAACAGATCTTGATGGAATCTTTCCCAAGAAATTATAGACTTGATTTTTGGACTAACATAGGCTTTTATGATCCAAAATATCCTATGGTAAGCTCAACAAATTGGCTAGAGTTTTTGGGTTTTTTAAACCTCTTTCTAGAGACCAAATGTGACCTTCCTTAATTCGTAGCTCAAAAGAGACAGAGATCAATCATGCCTAGAAGACTTTGTGCAGTGGCAGGATGTACAAACCCTACATCATATTTTTTCCATCTTTATGTTTAAGATGCAAAGGCTGAGCTATATTTGACTAAATGTGGATATCTATATGGTATTTACATCTATATCTATAGGGTATTTACACCTGAGCAAGTTGCCTTTATATTTACATGGTCCCTTTATATTCCATAGCCAATCAAAACCAGGAGTTGAACATAACATAAGGTTTTACCATAGGATGGCACAAATCACATTCTGAATTGCAACAACAGAAATGAGCAGATTTTCACTGAGTGTACAGGGAGCCTTGGCAACAAATTCACATGCAGACAGCTACTGACATGAGAAATAAGACACAACCACTCCAACACCATTTATTCTGTCCTTGGATACCTTTCACCTAGTCTGTTACAATCTTTTTTAGGTTGGGGATCCCAAACACTTTCTACTAAATACGTGATATAGATATGACAAGGACTTACACTGTGGCACTGTGATATTTTCTGCTTTTTCAGTAATTTTCAGTAATTCCTAGCATTTCATTTGGCTTTCTGAACCATTCTGAGTATTGATGTGATGTTTTCAGAGACTTCTGTTATGGTTCCAAGACCTCTTTCATGAGTGCTAAAGGAATGTTTGGAAGGCCTAAAAAGCTCTTTACTGTACTAGTTGGGGTGGCTTTTTTCTATGTTTTGCTTGAGATTTATCAGCATTTGATTTTGTCTGCCATCACTTTGCTGGCAATCAGTACTGTGAAGGTTTTCCATTGCTGTTTGCAATCTGTCCTCACCTTAAGTCCTTTGAATAGGTTTGTATCATCAAGATGTGCCACTGCACTAATGATTTTTCCTTTCCAGCTCATTTATGTACATGCTGGACAGAGTAGACCTGGAGCACATCATCTTCCTCTTTGGGAAAACTGACCTGAGCTTTTTGTTTTCCATCTTTTCCAGGAAATTACCAGATGATTGGTTATTTATCCACCTGAAGACCTTCTCTGTTGTCTCACCGGAGCTTAGTTTCTTTGCTCGAAGACTTCCTTAAAATCCTTTGGGAATGGCAAATGGCCAGTAGCCCATTAAACAATGTGCTCATATTTCCTTAAAGGCACACTAGGAGATGTAAGGCACACCTAATTTTACAAAACTCATATTTTCTATAGAACATCCTTTCTCAGATTTCCTGGTCTGTAGCTCCACAGGCCTGACTACACGCCCTATTTGAAAATCATCACCATGTGTGTCCCCCATCATCCCTCATTAAAACCCCCTGATTTTAATTTAAAAAATGCTGTTAATAGATACAGCTATTTTACACTTCCCTTAGAACACTTGACCAAACAGCCATCTGGTTTTGGTGATTTAACGATCTCAATAATTACAACTTATTCTTTGTATTTTTGCTTCAAACAGGTTTCTTTATTATTTTCTTTAGCCACTCCATCTTTTCCAGGTCTTTCTGAATCCATTTGGGCAGTATGGATTGGTTCTCAGGATGCAGTGCAGTGCCTCCATGCTGCCTTCACACACTTTGTCCTTTCGGTTCCTTTTCGGCAGGCTTCCTCATTTGTGTGCAGCTTGCTTTCTGAAAACTGAACACTGCTGTAGTGGATTTTTTGGGTTATTTTTGTCCCTGCAGAGATGCTGACCTTTAGTTCATAATGATCCCTATTATGATAGCAATGTTTTGAACTTGCAGTGCTCAGTACCAAGCCAAATCTTTTCCCTACTGGTTGTTCTCTTGGATTTTCTTATGTATTTTTGATTTAGAGCTGGAACTTCAATTCCAAAAGGATTTTGGGCTAGTGTCTGTAATTACAGATCTGTTTCTAACATATTTTAGAAGATGCAGGATAAGCCTCCCAAAATTATTTGCAAGTCCTTTTCTGCATATTTTCCATTAAATTTGTTTGCGCTTTGGGTATCCTATTCCAAGGTAGTAAAAGCCACTAAATAGCCCTCACCTCTTTCCAGAATACCAACTCTATTAAAGAAAATTTGATGATTATGTTTTTTTCAGATGTCTTTTCTTCCACATTTCACATACCATGTGGGTGGTTTTATCCTATCTTTTATTTAAGGAACCCTAACACAGACTGATTTCTGCTTTGGAAAGCTGCCCAATGTTCAGAAGAGAGAAAAAATGAAAAAAAATCTAGGTCTTTTTATTTAAAGATTCACCAAAGGGGGATGGTTTTTGTCAATGCCATGAAAAGGTTTGCTTTTTCTTTTAGGATTCATAAATTGGTTCCATAAAATCTGAAAGAAAGTCCACTAATCATTCATTAGAAGAGTAAAAAAAAGAAAACAAGTTTAATATCAATATTATGTATTTTATGCTAATCGTATATACTTATATTTATATATCATATGTATTTATATATCATGTATATTTATATGCACTTATATAAAAATATGCACACATAAAATGAATTTATGTATTTATAATATTATATACTCAATATTATATGTTTTTCTAGCTTCATGGAGTTTTCATTGACAAATTCCTAATAAAGTTCAGGAAGGAACTCTGACTCTACAATGCACATTTTCCACTTAACCTCCTTCTCCCTCAACCACATGTGCAGCTGCTGACTAACAAGTCAAACACAGAGCTCAGGAATCCAACCAAAATTGAATTATGTGCCTGTAACTTCCGGCTCACTGTAGTTCATGGAATAGTGTGACCAAAGCCCATTCAGACATTTGGAAAATACACCCTGAAGAGGAATTGTATTCCCAGAACAATACATATTCCTTGTGCACATAGGAAAACTAAAATGAAGGCTGTTCTTTATTTATTGTCTGCTACTGAAAAATGCCACTGAATGATTAAAATTGCTTTTTTACACTTACTATCCTTCTTCCTACTGACCCCAACACCTACCATGTATGTTTAGATGTAGTCCACAAGAGTGCCTTGTCAGAAAAAATAGCAATTATACAGCTGTATTAAGAATATGAACTCATTATTGCTTAGCATTAATCACACTGACAAAAGGAAAATAACAGATGTATATACAAAGTCTTATGTCCTTATGTACACCACAGTAGTACTGAGATTGAGTTTAGCTATACTTGTCTTACAAATTATATTCAGTAAACAGACAATATCTAACAATTATTTATTTGCAACTACTATGCAACTGTTCAATCAGAAACTTAAAACAGGCTATTAAGCTTTTCAATTATAATTTAAAATACATTCAGTATTCCTACTGGCTCCTAGTTATCAAAAACATTTCTGTAGTAAAAAATAGCTTGGGAGCAGATCCATTTATTGTGTTATTTTGTCCTTCGTGTTCCTTAACGACACTTGGACTTGTAAACAGGTTTAGAAAAATCTCTGTGAGACCACATATGAGCAATTACTCCACCACCATCCTGTGATATTGTTTGCCAGCTATATTGCCCTGAGTCACCCTGAACACACTGGTAAAAATCAAGGCTCATTAGTGTTTCCCATACTCATGGGCAGAGGGACCATGAATCTCACAGGGCATATACTGCAATACCCTTCTCTTGTTGCAAACAGGAGTTAAAGGAGACTTTAAAGTTCATTTCACCAATGCATCAAATGATTTAAATGTTCAATGCCAGCTTCTGGAAATGAGTCTCTATCTATTTGGTTATGGATGAAACTGGCACGATGCCTGCCTAAGATATTAAAGGCAATTTGGCATAATCTCTAGCTTTTTATTTCTCAAATTTTATGGACTGGCAATTATAGCAACACCAGCCTTTGATTTGAACACTATGTTTGTGCTTAGAGCACAACATTGGAAATTAAAATTGATCCTGAAGTTAGTTTCCCCCAGAGACAGTAAATGCAAGACCTCAGTAGATAGTATCCCCTTTCCCAAATGTTCATTTTTACAACCCTAAGCCCAACGAATTTTAAACATTTTTCTTAGCTTTTTAAAAAGGAAGAAAAGAAAAATTGAATAATTTGAAAATCATCTCTAGTTTTCCAGCAATGGTATTTACTCTTTAGGCAGTTAATATCTAAACTTTACACAGGACTAAACACTGTAGCAGCTATATTTAGAAATTAAATGTTTTGCACTTCTCAATAAACTTTCCAAGACCATGCAAGCTTGGACATGTACAAAAACTGAAGCCAAGAACACAAATTTCTTACTATTATCAGTGTTTAAATGTATAATGGTTTCTAAATAATTTTATATGTCTACTGAAAATCCTTGGCATGCACTAAAAAATATTTTCATTCTCACAAAACTATACTGTCCTGAAAAACATGCTGTAAAAATTAAAAAAATCTAAGTAGCAAAGCCTTTTGAGTCATTACATAATTGCTTTGTCATTAATCTCCTGGTTTTGTGGGTGGGTAGTACGGCTTTATTTATTGATGATTTGTAGCCAGCTTGTAGCCTAGGAAGATTTAAGCATGTCAATTATTATAGCATGCCATTTCATTTAAAGATACTAGTAAGTCTGATTTTCACTAAAAGGAAATACAAAATCAAGTATCAGATCCAGAGCTGCTAAAAACAGAGTTGACAATGTTGCTGCAGAAACAGAATCACAGACTGGCTGAAGCTGGAGGGCAACTCTTGAGATCATCTAGCCCAGCCCCTCTGCTCAGAGCAGGGCTGGTTGTCCAGGATCATGTCCAGTCAGGGTTTGAATATCTCCAAGGATAAGACTCCACCCCCTCTCTGGGCAACCTGTGCCACCATTTGAACAGCCACAAGTGTCTCTTTTTGTACTCAGGGGGAAGTTCATGGGTTTGATTTGTGCCCACTGTCTCTTGTTCTGCCAGTGAACAGTATTAAGAAGAGTCCAGCTTTCTCTTCATCAGGAGTTTATTCACCTTAATATGATTGTGAGCTGCCTTGAGTCTCAAGGCTGAGCTGTCCCAATTCTCTCAGCCTTTCCTCACAGGAAAGATGCTTCAGTCCTGTAACCATAGTTGTGTCCCTGCCACAAATATTCACTGTTTGTTCCAGGTAAGTCCATGCTTCTCTTGTACCCTGGAGCCCAAAACTGGACACAGCCCTCCAGGTGTGACCAAGGCTGATCCTCTTGAACAATCACCTCCCTCAAACCGCTGGCAATGTTCTTCCTAACGTGGGTGTTGTTGGCTTTCTTTGCCATGAGGCCAAGAAGCCTTTAAGTCTCTCAGTGAGAAAGAGACATAAAGATGACAATTTGTTCAAACACAGTTAAGATCACTGAAGGACTTTGCTGCTGTAGCAAATCAAACAAAGAAGCAACTGCTCATCTGAGGGCCACCAAAGCCCACCCTGTCCCTAATACGCCTTCTGGATTCCCGAAATTTGGACTGTGAGTTAATCAACCTGACAGGAGCTTGAAATAACACAAAGGTGGTACTATTGTCCAGTTATGTCAGGTCTAAGGATGTGGCTAGCACAGGTTTTTCCCATGAGAAATTTTCTTGTGTTTTATAAATAAAGATAAAGTTTGGATGTTGTTGGAACAGTGTCCCAGAGCTTGGACAGTGCAGGCCTGGCCAATCAGGCCTGGGGGAAGGCTTCTGACTGACCAATCTGGGTGACTTTTGAGAACTCTATATATGTGATGAAATCAAAACAATAAAGGTCATTCCTTCTTGCCACTGAGAACTGGTGCCTTCATTACTCTGCTAGCTGCTCAACAGCGACATCAGGAAAGGTAAATAAGGCTGGGGGGAAGGATGTTTCATTGCAAGGAGTGCATGGGAAGGCCAGCTCAGCAACTGTGCTGCCACTGACTCAACAGAAAGACCAAGCATGGGCCTAATCAGCACTGGAAGCGACAGAATTTAACCAACAGAATAAGAGAATGGTGTAGCTAATGAGCATTGATTCATTTGTCTGCTAAAATGTATAAATGGTGAGAAGTTTAGCCACCTTGGAACCCCCACCTCTGAGAAGCCCAGGGTGAAGAGGACCAGTGGGAGGCTACTGGATCCATGGGTGGTGATGATCCTTCCACTTGATAGTGCTCTCTCCCTCTCTTCTTCATTCTCCCTTTGCCACCCCCCACCCCGTTTCTATTTCTTTCTATCTGTCTACCTCACATTTTACTGTTAAACAAAATCCATACTACTGATTTCAGCATATGGTCCTGTTTGCACATTAATTCAGGCAGAGGTGTCTCCCTAATAACTGTAATATTTGGATTTTAACTGTGTGTCTTAGTCAGCTGTTCATCTACCAGGACCCCAAGGCTCTTCTCTGCAGAGATGCTTTCTGGCCAATTGGTTTTGAGTGTGTACTGTTATCTGGAGTTCCTTCTCCCAGGACACAGGACCTGGCATTTCTCCTTGTTGAACTTCATGAGATCCCTCTCAGTGTAATTCTCCAGGCTGTCAAGGTCCATGTGAATGACAGCACAAACATCTGGTGTGTTAGCTGCTCCTCCTGCTTTTGTATCAACTGGGAAATTACTGCAGGTGAGCTCTGTCCCAAGGACCAGTTCCTTAACTCAGATGTTAAATGATATCAACCCAGGATCAACCACTGTGATATCTCACGTACAACTTGCCTCCAATGCAACTTTCCTGTCCTTCATGTGCCTGGAGATAGTTTAAAAGCTTAGCTCTTCCATCAGCTTCCCAGCGATTGGGGTGAGGCTGAATAACCTGCAAGTCCCTTGTCCTTCCTCCCATCCTGCTTGAAGATGAGAGTGAGAGTTGCTCTCCTGCAGGATGCAAGAATTTCTCCCAATTGCCATGACTTTTGAAGACAATTGATAGTGGCCTCTCAGTAGCTCCTGCTGACTCATTCCACATTCCTGGCTGCATCCCATTAGGACTCAGCTATGACCAGAATTATGAGTGTGATCCATCCCCTTATATGTTCCACCATATTTCTCACACTTAGTATGGAGCAGATTTCAAGACAAGGCCAACTGTGCCTACAGAGAAAGTCTGTTTCCCTGGTCTGCGAGCAGCACTTATGCAAGGCTGTGGCCTCATGCCAGCCTGACATTTTCTTGAAGAATTCCCTCATACAGAAGAGTCTCCCGCTAGCACTGGCTTATGTTAAACCTCAATTCTCATAACCAGTGAAAGAGACAGAAAAGAACATCTGGCGCTGTGAAGAAAATATGAGATGACTTAGGGATAAAAGTTCTCCTGTGTCAGATGAATTTCTGTTGTGGGAAGGTTTTATAGAAGCAGCAGCTGCAGCTAAATCAGAGCAGGATCCATTTGCACAGTAAGGTGAGGGGTTGCCCTACACCTGGGCCACAGCAGGTTCCCAGCACTGATGATTCTCTACCTCAACTCGCTTAGTGTCCAAGTGGAAATTATTCATGGGCCAGAGCATTTCTTCTCATTTTATATTTAAAACCATACAAGGTTGAACTGTCCCAGGACAGTTTAACAGTCTCCATTATTTTCATTCAAAATTGAGTTAGTTTCTTCTTTGAGGGGTTTAGTGTGCTCTGATTCAAATTTCATTGAAACCTGGGTTTGTCAGCCACTAGCTCAATATGCTACACTTAGCTTGCTTTTAAACTCACCCTGTATTTTTATTTGATTGTAGTGCTCCTGGGGACAGGCGGTGTTGAGACAAAATGGATTTCAGCTGATTTAATTTTCCATCCTATATATTTTTATAAACTCAGAAATGACCAAGCAAGAGTGCACTACAGCAGAATATAAATCCTCTTCAGGGATAAAAATAGTTCAAACAAAAAACATCAGGGGAGAAAGAAAATCAAATTTCCTTTAAGTTCTATCCCATTCTATATTTCTACATCAGTAAAACACTACATTTTTCAAAAGTTATTTCCTGCAATTTTGAAGACTAACTCAGTATTTCTTTAAAAATAAGGTTGTTAAAATTTGAATAGAAGAAATGAAAAATGAACTACTGCCAGGTATTAATTTTCTTCTTTTCTGAACTGTCAAGGGAAACAGCTATGATTTGTGGCAATGTTATATCTAGCAGAAAATATTTATTTATTAGGATGTCTAATTTAATAAACAGAAGCACACTAATAAATAGATGCACGTATCATGAAACACAGATCTCTTGGTTACTATAAATTTTGATCTATTTATTTATTTATTTTAAATCAACAGGTGATATACAGCTTTATGATCCCTGAACAAATACAGCCTATGCTACTGCCTTGCCATTTATTCTGAAATTGTGTTCTCCATGGAGAAGGAAAAGTAAATGAGCAAATTTAGCTTGTAATTCACTCTACAAGAACAACTCTACCCATGTCATGGCAGAGCCCACGACTGCTGAAATGTCATAAAAAGCTCCACACCAATTTTGCCATATAATCAAAGTCAGTTACTCAGTTACTTTGCAACCAAGAAAAGAAGAAGTGCCTAGGAAATGTAAGTAACTTGAATGATTTCAAAGTGTGATCTGAAAGTCTAACTTCAACTACACCAAGGACACAAGAAGCATAAAGAAAGTTTTGCAAAGGAAAACTTTTCCTTTAGTATGGTTTCAGTCAGGATTATTAAAGCTAAAAGCACTTGAAAAGTATATATGCTTAGGTTGTAGTCAAATTGTTTTCAAACCATTAATAACACATTATCTATTGCTATTCGTTAACTTGTAAATAATGTATACTAGATATAATAACATAAAGATTGAATAATAACCTGTGTTCATTACCAAAAGCTCTTTCAGGTTATAGAGACTCCTTGTCCTCAGAAAATAGTTTCTACAGAGCAAATCTCTACTGTGCTGTAAAACAGTATGACATTTTAAAGGCAAATATAGTATTTCGCTGACTGTCCTAGTTTTGGCCAGGACAGAGTTGGTTTTCTCACAGCTGTCATGAGAGAGCAGGGAAGGGTTGGGTGAGCACTGGGCTGGGGGACATGTGTGGGATGGAGCTTGGAGCCTCATGGGTGAGCCTAGGTTGTATTCCATACCATCCACGGCATTGCTGAGGGGGAGAATTAGGGATCCTCACTTCTGTGAAGAAACCTGGGGTGGTGGCTTGGGTGAGGGAAAAAGGGCTCCATAGGGAGGGTCCAGGGGACATTTTTGCCTTTTGTCTCGGTGGCCATGCAGGGACTTGGCCAGCGAATATCCTTTTTAGCATGTAAATCACTCTCTCGCTTGTATACTTTTGTTTTTAATAATGCTGTTACTGTTATTTTTTCTAATTTCATTGCTGCTTTTCAAGTAAATTGTTCTTAACTCAGAATTTCTGCTTTTTGTCTCCCTCTTATGGAGAGGTGGGTGAGAGGGAAGGGAGCACTTTGGGGTTTATTTTCCATCTGGGTTTTAAACCCAGCACACTGACAAAAAACATGAAAGCAGTTTAAACCAGAAAGATTGCAACAGCTGTATCATAACATTACAAAACACCTCAAGCTTCCAGATATCAGCAGGCAGACCCTGTAGCTCAGGAGGCAAAATATGGATATATACAAAAGCTTAGCATAGACACTACTAAAACACAGATTGTATTCTGGTGCTAAACCAACATTAAACAATTCAGACAAGAAGTTTCAGAAAATCCTCATTTTTTTCTAACGAAAAGCATATAGAGATCTTTAATTTTAAAAGAAATCTTTACTTTCTCCTCTCATGTCTTTAGATTTACCCTGTAAGCATTTAATGATGTTTGGCCATGTAAAGGTGGTAATTACTACCTCTAGTAAGGGGGACAAAGTTTTTCATAGAGCTAAAGGCCGAAATAAGTTATTACAGCCCACCCAGTGTCTAATATCCAGTCAGCTGCACTGTTCAACTGCTTTGTTGAAAGCTCTGTGTTCCAACTCTTGAACTAATATTGAAATTCCCATCTCCACCTTTTCACCACCACTGTATGTGTGTGGGGTGGTCATGGGTAAAACCCCAAGTCAATACAGAATCACAGAACCACAGAATGGCTTGGGTCAGAAGGGACCTTAAAGATCATCTAGTTCCAACCCTTCTGTCATGGACTGGGAACCTTCCACTATCCCAGGTTGCTCAGAGCTTCATCCAACCTGGCCTTGAACACTTCCAGGGATGGGACATCCTCGAGCTCTCTGGCCAACCTTTCCAGTGTCTCACCACCCTCACAGTAAAGAATTTCTTCCTAATATCTAATCTAAACCTACTCTCTTTCAGTTTGAAGCCATTATCCCTGTCACTACATGCTCTTGTAAATAGTCTGTCCATTTTTCCTCTAGGTTCCCTTCAGGCACTGGAAGGCCACATTTACATCACCCTGAAGCCTTCTCTTTTCCAGGCTGAACAAGGCCAAGTTTCTCAGCCTTTCCTCTGTGCTGAGGGTGGTGATTAGAGGGGTGCTCTGTCCCTCTAGTCACCTTGGTGGCCTCTGGACTCACTCCAGCCTCTGGACTCACTCCAGTAGATCTATGTCTTTCCTGTGCTGGGACCCCAGAGCTGATGCAGCTCTGCAGGTGAGATCTCAGCAGAGCAGAGGGGCAGAATCCTCTCGCTCCCCTGCTGCTCAGATGCAGCCCAGGACATGTTTGGCTCTCTGGGCTGTGAGTGCTCATGGCCAGCTCATGTCCAGCCTGTCACCCATCAACACCACCAAATCCTTCTGGGCAGAGCTGCTCTTGATTTATTCATCCCCCAGCCTGGATTGACACCAGGGTTTGCCCTGACCCATGTGCAGCACCTGATGCTTGTCAAACCACATGAGATTCCCATGGGCCCACTTGAGGTGTAAAGTTCCTAGACTTCTTACATCTAATAAGAACATCTTTCAACAATGCCAGAGAAGGAATTCAGTTCAAACAGTAGATTTTAGCAACCCCAAGTGACAATGATTTACTTTTTAGCCTAATGTAGGAAGGAAGAACATTAATATGAAATGCTGAAGAGGACACATCTGAATAAAACTTAAAAAATTAAAAATGTCTTGGGTTTCTATAGCAGCACCAGACACAGGCTGGGAAATGAGCACTGCCCACCTTCCCAGGCATTCAGGCTGAATTCCTGGGTTGCTGCCCTGCCATGTCTTGAGGGGGAGAAAGCTGTGGCTCTGGGAAATGGGCAACAGTGGCTCCTGCTGTGACCGATGAAAACTGTCATTCTTAATCCAATGAACAGTTGAACCCAACTAAAATAAAACTATTTTCAGGTAAAATATAAAGAGAATAAGAATAATTTAAGTGGCAT
Organism: Lichenostomus cassidix; assembly: GCF_008360975.1. Taxonomy (NCBI): domain Eukaryota; kingdom Metazoa; phylum Chordata; class Aves; order Passeriformes; family Meliphagidae; genus Lichenostomus; species Lichenostomus cassidix. Next base: position 10,092,033 of record NC_139479.1, on the reverse strand, counting down.
TGCTGCCTGGACAAATTAGTTTCACTGATTCAGTTGCCCTGTTTGTAAACTGGGGATAATATTCTATTGCAGTCTCAGAAAGAAGATGAGAAGATTAACTCATACTATCTGGAACATGAGAAGCAGTACAGAAGTGCTAAGTAGTAATTATTAAGTTTTATGATGGGTTAACGCTGGCCAAAAACATGAAATAATACTCTATTAGGCTTTAAATTTATAAAGATGAAAATGAGAAATGTGTATCTCACTAGGTCCCTGATAAACATTCCAGGCAATCAACATTCATTGCACTCCCTACATCAAACAGTCCCTAGACAATTACTGTGTACCAGCACAGGAGCTTGATAAATGGATTTTACTTTGCTCATTGATTTGCCCATGTCATACAAACAATATCATTACAGAATCTGCACACTTGATAGTTCCCAGGAATTTATTTTGTCAATGTTTTAAGAAAAGATTTCATTAGAAACACAATACTGACAGATTTTTCTTCATGGGGAAAAAAAATTGTCTCACCACAGAAACAAACATTAAAATTCATTCCTGGCACTCTTTCTTTTTCCCTCCTCTCATGTCACAGTAAACGTCCATGTCTTTGGTTATATATTAATTTCTGGTACACCCTTTTGCTTTACTTAGGAATGTTTCAATAGCAGACCATATATAGCAGATCAGAGCTCTGTTATAAATATCTATAAAAATCTCTATATCTACTCCTTAGATATATTTTTGCTCCCTTGAGCCACACACCTCCCTGTGCCACACTCACTTAGGAAAGCCTGAATAAAATGGTTCCATAGTAGGAAGAAATGTGTTACTCACATTGTGCTTTTTTTCCCCCTTGGCTAAATATTTACATATCCAGCTCGTGAGAAAAAGAAGGCTTTTGAAAAGAACCAAAACAGTTCAAGAGCATCTTTGATTTAATGTCATGTCTTGGAATGTTAATACTTCATCATCAGACTAATATCTATGCATGCTGCATTTATATGGCAAATTTAAAACAAAAAGCCATGCCAAATGTCAGGGTCCCTGTTATAACCATGCCACTTAGGTACTTAAAAATTAATGTTTAATTCTCCTTCTAAAAGCTCAAGTCTCATTCTTCCCTCTGATAAACTGATAAAGAGAAATCTCTTAAAAATGTTCTGGTCTGACCTCAATTCGGAACTTCAGAGGCATAAAATGACAGACAAGTCTTTATACATGTATTAGTCAGTTCTCTCAGCAGGCTATCAGAAACCAAGATCAGAGATTGCCAATACTTAAAAAGTCAAATTCTGCCTGCAGATGTGCATGTTGAACTCCCACTGAAATCAGCAGGGTGAGTTCATACAAGGAAAAATTTGGTTCCAAATGAAATCTGTTGATCTAATAATAGCATCATCTACCAAACTGGGTTGGAGGTAGAAAAGATTTCCACTTTTAGTGGTCGCATTTTTTACTTCTTTAGAGTTCAAGAATTTGCCTGCACTAGTTGTCAGGAAAAAGTTATTAGTATTCTTTAGCCCAAAAGTCCTTAATCAAAGAGAAAATAGTTAGTATGCTCTTTTGTTAATTGTGTTAATATACTTTAAAAAAACCTGATACAAATTGGGTTAAATTTGTACAGCTCTTTTCCAGGTGCTTTTTCTTTTGGAAAACTGTCTACAAGAAGCTGCTTCTCACACTAGTTGTTGTGATTCCTCAGAAAATTAATGAAAGAATACTTATTTTTGTTTCCTCTTTGTTAGCAGAGCAATGCAATTTTTACTGTATCATAATTATACTACTGTTTCCCAATAAGTAGTGTGGTGAAGAGCAGTCTTAAATTTAAAAGACCAAGATTTCACTTCTCTGCCTGCTGATCATCATTCTAATTATTCCTATGCAAAATAAGATTTTGGATTCTCCCTTGAAACAGGTAGCTTGATATAGATGAAAAACCTATGTAACCTACTCTCTGTGCAAAATACACTATAGATACAGTGGTAGCATCTAAACATGAGATAAGAAATGTATAACTTCTTGCAAAAGAAATCACCAGAGGGTATGTTTTCTTGCTTCAGGTATTTAAAATGGACTTAGATGCAGCCTATTGCCGTAGCTATTGCCATAACAAACTCTCCATTTTTTTCTGACTGATTACATAGAAACAACATAAGGCAGATTAGACTTTTAGATTAAACTTGTATCAGTAAAAATACATTATTATTACACATTAAATAACCATGTGTGAATATATTTCTTTTTGTGTGGGAAAATAAATTGATTCATAAGCTGTTAAAATGAGATTAAGAGACCACAGGATACAACTGAGTAACTTTCATCTCCTACCAGTTCAGAAGCATAACAGAACTAAAATCAGCTGGTACAACTACATGACGAGTTCATGGTTTTTAACTCAATTTCATATTTAAGACAAACCATAGCAAATTAAACTTGGCCTCAACAGTAACAACCAAACAGCCCTACTAAATTCTCTGTTGTATAAAAATCCATTAAAAAAAAAGGTAAAAACAACACACCATGCTGTCACCAATTCAGAAATGTGGTTAGCTGAAGTGTCTTTGATGTGTAATAACATCTTGAAAGCTGACCCATTAACAAATTGAACAAACTTCAACTATTTCTTTCATTATAGCCAACTCCAGAAAGTTTTAAATTCACAGGAATATTATATATCACAAGGACATCTGTAGGAAGTCAAAGTGTTCCAGTGAATTTCAGTATGGTTTTGGTTAATTTTAAAATGGAGTTCATTATGTTCTTATCTACTTTAATGTCATTTTAGTTTACAATAGCAGTAAAACAGTTGATAAAATGTTGATGTTTTGCAAATTCTGGTTTTATTGACCATATTTATATTTAAAGCCTAAAAGTCTCTAGTACGCCATTAGATCATCTCCTCATTTTCTAGCATCTTAGAACAATCTCTAAACTACAAATATTTTACAAATAAAAAAACTGTTTAGAAAGATCACCCCTAATTCTCTTAGGAACTAATTTTGGATTTTGTAAAACTGGAAAATTCATCAGTAGGAAATGGTTATTCTGTATATAATAGTTTTAAAGGCCCAGAGTCCATCACAGAACTTATTAGGAGGCTTACTAAAGGAAATAGAATAGCTTAACCCAGATTGATTATAGCCTTTGGTGGTAACAGCTGGCTTCAAATTAAACTGAAAAAATGTATATGCATTTTGAAGTAGTTTAGGAACATATCATAAATAACTATTGTAGGATTCTGTCACAGAATGACATATGTATGAAATGGTAAGCTTGAGAGGCATTTGTAACAGTAATTACTTTAGTTATAGTCTGAAGAAAACATTAACACTTCCATCTCCTGCACTGCAGGCAAATAGTTTCCTGTTCAGCTATGAACCAATGGATGCTGTCATCTTCTAATTGTACAAACAATTTGAAAACACTTAATCAAATCATAGTTCATAGTCTAAAATAATACATATGAAATACTTTAGCATTTTTGAGGTTTTTAAAACTAAGAATAATGAGTGTATCCATAGCAGAAAGTCTATCAGTAAAGAAAGAGAATGAAAAAATATCTCAGAAGCCGCTGAACATGTAATGTCATTTTACTTTACAGACTGGACAGCATGAGCTCTGCTCACTTAATTTGGTGCATAGCATAATTTTATGTTAGCAAAAAGTTAAGAAGAGAATAGGCATCACAGTGCAATCTGACCTCTATTTGGTATAACATGGATCTGGCACTGCTATTGAGATGTAGCTGATTGGAAATTCTGGTTATTCAATACATCTTCCAGGTAATTATTTCTTGCATAGATTCTACTGACCTATTTAAAACTGATCTCCAGTACACATTTCCAGTGCTAGGAGGGGATGAATGGGGACTATTGGCTTGCTTCTAGGTGTCATTCATTAATTTCCCTGTATGTGACCAAAAATAGCTCCATATTAATTTTTTTTTTTTTTTGGTGGGGGGAAGGATAGAAAATTATGAATTACCTATGCATTTCAAATAATTTTGGGATGAGAACATAAATTAGAAATTCAACAACTCACTTTGCTGTCAGAATCTCCATAGTAGGCAGCTGTCAGCACAGTTCCCTCATAACAGCACTGTAAGAGTTCACTTTGCTGAAATACCTCTTTTCAGAACAGCAGTAGCTGAAAAGCATCAAAATGAACTACAGAAGAATATATAAGGCTTTTTAAACATCATTATTATTATCCTCTGAATGAACTACCTATCCTTATTCATTGTCCTGCTATTGAGGTTGCTATTTAGTATTAAAATATTTGTAATAATATGGAATTTTAACCTTTGCAAATCTATTTATTTTATTTTTATGGCTGGATATGAACCCAACTGAAATTGAGCTAATTATTTTAATGGGTTGTCTTGCTTCTGTCTCCTTTTGAGAAAAGATGACTAGGGACAAAAGGATTGTCCCCAGTCCCTGCACACAGAAACTCATTTTGGAGTAGATGATGAGCAGATCAGTGATCAGTTTATTTCTGATTTATGAATAACTGCAAACTCTATTTGGTTTACAAATAAATAAATTTCAGGCTGACACTTTCCAGTGAACATTTGTCAGTGATATACAATTGGCTACAACTGTCAATTAACCTGAAGAAAGTAAAAAATAAACAGCACATAATTCAACTAGAAATTGTATTAAAATTGTAAATAGGCTTTGACAAAAGAATTTAAAAGGATACTTCAGCCTTTGTGAATATCCTTGTTACATTAAATACATAAAATCCATAATCTATATGCAAAGTTCATGTAACTGCTTTACTCATAACTGTAAAAGTCAATCTGCAAGAACAACCAGCATTTCTTAAGAAGCAAGACTAAGACTTTAATGAAAATTCCTTACAGAAAAATGCAAGACTTATGTCACTAAATTCCGTTCTGCTTTTCACAGTTATCAATCATCATACTGAGTCAAGGTGCCTCTTCATCTGACAATGAAGGAGAACTAATTATCCTATAGCAGACTGCAGTTAACTGAAAAAAGTCTACATGATTCTACATGAATAGCCTTTTATTTGGAAGGTGTTCTTAGATATGCACCTCTATTTTGAACTAAAGAAACCACAACACTACCACCCACTCCTAATTTTTTTTGTTGTTGGGTTTTTTGTTTGCTTTGGGTTTTGCTTTGTTTGCTTGGTTTTGCTTTATAGTAGTTGCAATAAAAAAAAATTAGAATGTAGTTATATCCCTCATGAAGTATAGATGCTCTGCTGTTCCCTTACAGGGCTGTGCATGACAGAAAACTGAAGCAGTTTTATGCTGCTAGTGGTATGTTAGAATATCACTGGCAGACAAAGGTGCTTTGCTTTGTGCTCTTGTGAGTATGCTGGGAGTAGCTGAACTACCTTTAGCTAAAGATAAATCACACCATTAAAATTGGCTTCTCAGCCACAAAATCCATGCACAACATCTCAAAACAGTGGCTTTTAATTGAAAAAACCTAATATTCCAGAGTGCAAGAGTATAAAAATCTGAAACTTCCTATGGGTACTAATTTCCATTAGTATTTCTCTGCAGATGTCTACAGAGAGACAGCAAAACAGTGAGAAGGTATCAGCATGACATGAAATGATTGTTGCATGCTGCTAGCATAGCCATTAACAAAGTTTTGGATGGTATGGAGCAAATGAGAGTCTTTGGGGAAGAAACAGAGACAAATTGATTCTACTGTCAATTCCTGGAATGGGTCTTTGAATAAAACACCAAATGGGCAAGGAAGGTATGACTGCATATTAATTGCATAGCAGCAAAAGCTTAATACAAAAATGAGTGGTGGTTTTGTGAGACCCTAAGTGTTCCAGGCATTCTGATGAAAAGGAGAACCTTTTGTTGGTGATTGCAAGGAGAAAGCATCATTGAATTTTCTGCAGAGAGGAGTGGAAATCATAGTCCATGTCTAAAATATGATCTGAGCTACAATCAAACTGATCAGGCAATGGATATTTGGGGACAAATAATAGATTCATTTGGGCTTGAACAGAATTTAAGACAGTTAAATGATGGTTTGGATTTAACTGGACAGAGGGATGTGCTTGGAAGGGAGACAGAAAGAATGTGTGTTATTAAGGAAGTAAGTTATATTTCAGTCTACAGAAAATGTAACTCATATGAGAGAAGAAAAAAGGGAGTGTAACAGATGACAGCAGAGAAGTCTGAGGAGTTTTTTGGTTATAGATCATCTCTAGTCTAGGTTGCATCCTGTGGAGCAGATAGGTGAAAATATCTCTTGTCCTCACAATCAGAGATCAACACCAATTTGTACATTAACACAGATGAAGCATCTGTACAGTAATAATAATAATAATAATGCAGTAAGACTGACCAAGGATCCACTATTTAGTGTGATTTCAAAGTTATACCATGATCTTCGCAGCTCCAGCAGCTTTAACTAAAGAGAACAGTGACAAATGCACTAGGTTAAACACATTCCCTAGGAAGTTTTTAATCAGATTAGGACTGGGGAAGCTACAGTGATCCAAATAAGGAGAAGGATTTGCAAGAAATGCAATCGCATATGACCAAGGGTTTGAAGATCTGCTCAGAAGGTGCTTGGTTTTCTTAGATGTATAGAGAGAACTAGGTACTTTGCCACATACTGTAGTATCAGTCATTGTGATACTCATCATAAAAAAAGAGAAAGGATGAGACATATATAATGTATCACTTGGATAATGATTGGCTGATAATATAATTTATAAAGAAAAAGCCTTATTGTTTGCTAACAGTTTTTAACTGAAGGCTATATAACTTCAACAAGTTTAGCTTTTAATTGAAACATTTTCAAAGGAAAAATGTTTTATCTATAAGTGAATCAATTAATACGTCATTAATTATGTTATCTAGAATGCATTTATTTATTTTTCAAACCATAACAGGACTCAGAACTATAATTATGGAGTCAACACTCCTGGTCATGGCTTTAGAATTAAATTACTTGCTTTGTTTTCCAGTAATATCAGAGATTCAGTGTTTCTTTTCAGAATATCTCCTTCAAAATTAAAAACCTAAAGCAAACGATGGTTGTAATAGCACTTTCTGAGAATTTATAAATAGATCTCTTCTGTTCATTTATGAATTTAAATGAAGATAAACAAATTTTGCAGTTAGCTGTTCATCAGCTACTAACTATTTCATTTGTTCTTGTACAGTATCTGTACAGGACGCTCATTAAACTTTCTGTGTGATTAAAACTGGAGGACTTTCATTTTAATAAACTACATTTGATTTTCAGAGGCATTTTTTTCTTGCCATTAGTCATTCTATTTCCTCTTTCTTAGATCCTAATGTTCAACTAGAGAAAATAACAGTTAGCTCAGGTCTCTTTCAAAATGACTGATGATTCCCATTTATGTGACTGGAACAGAGGCACTTTGTTCTTATCAAAATGGCAACTGCCTCTATTGTGCTCTAGCTGAAGGAATCCTGTATTATTTATCAAGTCTGTCCATGGCAGTCGTGCTGCAAGAGGACAAGTCTGCCCAAGTTTCTCAATAAGCAGTGATTTTATGAAACAACCCTTAAAATCAGATAAGCATTAAGTTACAGAAAATAATGACAATTTTTCCAGGGTTGCTGCCTTTTTTTTAGATTATCTTTAGTTATGAAGCCTATTTATCAAAAAAGACAGGAAGTGCCACCATCATGAAAAACCATATATTTAAAATTATTTAAATTCTAATCTGCAATTATAGAAACAATTATGTATTCATCATAATTTAAAAAAACATAAAGGAAAAGGCTAATTTTATATACTTTTAACCTATATTCTTCTACCTATTCTCTTTTGCTCTTAGCTGTCAACTTTGCCTCTCCTGAGTTAACAGTGAGTGTGCTGAGGATTTTTACACATTTCTGTAGTGCTTTGACCCATGTCAGCAGTACACATTCTCAGTGATGATCCCATTGCATTTTCATTTCTGAGATTAAGAAACTCTTTATATGTACTATTTAATATAAATCACTATAGTACAATGACATCAATTTCTCACTCTAAAATATAATTACACTGATACAGGGATCCATACCATGAACAATTTCATGCTCAGAAATACTGATGCATGTCACATACCTTGACTTTTTCCAAGTGATCCTGCAGAGAGTCAATGAGCAGATCCCCCACTGGCTGCCAGGATCCCTTGAAAGCCTCAGCCTGGCGTAGTTTCAGGTCCAGTTCATCCATTGCCTCCTGAAGGCCCTGCAGTCTTTCGAGAGCATCGTCGATCTTCTTTTGCCAATCAGCAGACTGTAGGTTCAGCTTATCCCACTCAGTTCTGACCTCATCTGCTTGCCTTTGCAGAAGTTTAGGGACATTGTGGGCTCTTTCTTCAGGTGACAGATCTAAATGGGAAAGTGAAGAGGCTTTTAAGACATATTCTATCTTAGAACTAAAACAGTTGCCATCTGGATAAATTCAAATCTTAGTAAGAAACTATTCATAAACAAAAGCACCTGTGATATTTGTTTTATTAATGTATTTTTGTTTGAAAATCTCTTCAAAAATTTGTATCTTGCCACCATAAAAATCAGCAAAATATGCATTTAAGTACATAAAGGCATTTTGAAACATGCAAGGTGTAGCTAGAAGTTTATCAGCTGATTCAGCACAATATTTCTGCACGTAGATAAATATTAATCACTGTGAAGTTTTTGCTGCAATTAGGTGGAATTGGGATCTCCTGTAGTACTGAAACTACGAGGTGAATTTTCGCTTAAATTGCAGCTTTGAGACCTCAAATGAGGCTGTAATTATAGACAGGTCTTGAAGGTTTAAAGGCAGTTTCGAAATCTGCTTATAAATATGCATGCCTATTTAGTACCACAGCGTTCAGAAGGACTGCTAAGGCTTGCTTTCATCTATATTTTTAGCTTAGCTTCTGAATACTGGCATTCAGCTCGGAGTGTAAAAGGAATGCTTTCAGAGCGGCTGGCAGAATTGATTTAATCATCGCTGATCATCACTGATCTTTCCAGCAATGTGTTATTACCCTGCTCTTGCTTCAATTACCTCGGGGCTCTGGGCAGACCTTCTCGGCTGCCTCCGCGGGCTGCTCGGCCAGGAAGATCCGCACAGTCTCGAGGGCACTCCTGATGACAGGTTCTTTTGTTTTCAGCTCCCTCTTGAAAGTCTGAGGAACAAAATTATTGTAAGTGGATCTATAAGGAAATATCAGGTCAGAATGTCAATGTCAGAACAAGATTTCCAGCAGCAGCTTCTACGTGTGTATGACAAGAAGCAACAAAACACACACACACGCAAAATTAAAAGAATCAGCTTTTGCTTAACTAGAAATAATATTGTATTCAAAGGAGCAAATGTGCTACCAGCATATTGCATTTTTCTTCTCTCAGCAACAGCTCCTTTTGCTACCTCTCTTCTACACCCTGCTTTTAAATGACCATGAACAAGTTTCTCAAGATTAGCATTAGAAGCTTCAGTAGGTTACTGAAAGTATACATATCCCAGTATTTACTTATTCATTTATTTATATTTGTTAATGAGGCTATAAGATTCTATTAATCTGATTCCAAATGTACACCACACAAAAAGTGCAGATGAAACCCAGTTTGTGGGTTGCATATTGGACTGGCTCTTCTGCATGCTGCAGTGAATTTATCTAAATGGTCCTAACCGCTCTTTTATTTCAACATTTTCTTCTGCATTTATGAAACATTGTTGGATGCATACTGTTTAAAATAGCATAGAGGTAAAATATGCAGGTAATTTAATAGCACAGGGTAACACAAAACACAATACTGCAAAAAGAAGAGCCACATGCCATGAGTAGAAAATAGATATTTTACTGCAGGGATTAGAAAATTCTTCTTACAACTCCAGCATTATATAAGCTTCTAACGTAATAAACTCACCAATTCAATTAAATTAATTATTAAACAAAATTTGTATTTCTGTGCAAACTAATGAAGGATTATGAATTCAATATTAAAAAGTTCATTACACTTTGAATTATATTTGATATGTGACTCTCTGTACAGGAAATGCCTACCAGAACTAATAATGGGAACACGTACAGTTTATAATATGAGCACTCACAGGTAAAAAGTTCTTAACACATTTCAGGAAAGTAAACTTAAGGAAATAACTACATTATTCTACTATAAATATTTAGTTACACTTTTTATTAAATGGTTGAGGACTGACCATAAGGTTTGTAACTGTGCTTGGGAAAACCCTTTAGCAAAGTCTGCTTTGTTGAAGGAAATAACAAAGCAAAAACATCTTCATTTTGTGTCAGGGACAATAATGGAACTGGAATCTTTTCACAGAGTCTATCTGCTGTCATGAGGGATTCTTTCATTCGACCAATAACGGTGATAAATATTTTAAACAATCATGTTGACCTTTAAAAAACAACACTAATTTTCACAAATAAAAAATGTATTACATATTAACAAATAAACTACCACTGGATATTGTTTTCCATAATAACTGGCTAGAGTTACTACATGGCTGAATCTCCAACTCTAGACATTTTTAGGTTTATGATTCTTATAATTCATACTTGACTTTTGAATGAAGTGCAATGGAAAGAGGAAACACAATAAGCCTTTCTCAAGCCTCCAAATGAGGAAAATCTCTTCCTTTAATTAGCCTTTCTGTCCATCTCACATCATTCTGTCCCACTAGAATGGTGTGGCAGGTCTGCAGGTCAAGTAAGCCAGCAGGGAGCATGATTTAAAATCCAGCATGGTACTTTTCATGATAATTTCCATGGGCTGTGTGATTTGCTCTCTGCTGATAGTGTTAAAAGTAACATCAACAGTCAAACTCACTTAAACCAGTGTTTTGTAAACATTAAATGGTATAACAGCTTCAAGATATAATATGCTTTAGAAATGTCTCCAAAGATGCATTATTTCTCAGAAATGTCTGTCCCCCAGACCAGTCAAAAAGGAAGCACTTGCACAAAGTTCTGTTCTGCAGACACATACCAACAGCAGGAAGGAGTCAGAGATATTCCAGAGGAACACAGAAATACACTGTTGTAGTGGATAGTTAAAAGCCAGAAATACCTCTGAACTGTGCATTTGGGAATGAGTAGTCCTGCTGTAAGGAGTGCTTCTGCTCTAGACAGGTCACCCCTAGATATGTTCATGTGCACACCAGGAGAAGGACAAAAAATACATCCTTTCAGCTTGCGCTGATTTTGCAGAAAACTACAGCAATCCAATACACTGAGTGGCATTATCTTTCCAGAAGATGTTTAAAGCCACATTCCTCCTGTGTTTCTTGTGCAACAGAATGAGAATATACATGTACTGCATCCCATAAAGCCTGTGAGCAGGAATCATTGTATCTTCCTCAAAAAAATAGAGACATGCTGAAAGGAACTTCTGAATTTGCACATTTTATTTTGTCCCAAACAGAAAAAGTCTCTTTATTAATAAAGGAAAACTGAGCCAATGTGTTAAACTTCCCCCCCAACTTTTCCATTCTGAATGTTGGAGCTGGTGGAGGTGATTATAGTCTGTAAATCCTCAGTTATAGAATACCACACAGTATGGTGTTGAGATCTGTTTACAGTTCTCATCTCCTTCCCTAGTTTTGATCTACAGATTTCTACTGAGTTAAAATATGTTTCAATTAAAGAAAGTTGAAAAAGAGAGGATGAAAAAAACATGAGGCTGAAGCAGTAGCACAGAACAGCATTAAAAATAATGAATGCTCATTTCATACTAAGCCATTCCAAAAGAAATTCTTACTGTATGAAGATAAAGCTGCTTTTCTGATTAAAGTTTGTTGTGAGATATGTACATACTACCAATAAAAACCATAAGTAGCATTAAGAGACATTTTCTCTTCTTTAGGAGAAAAAAAAAAAAGAATTTATCTGACAAATACGTCTTTATAATAACTAGACCATCACTGAAAGCAGAATTAGCCTAAATGAATGTCTAATGTACAGCTAATGATTGCAAGCTAATTTCATTGAATTCCTTAACTTCTTCCACACTTCGTGGTGACTGTAGAGGAAATCGAATAGGCATAATGTATGACCTGACAAAAAAGTAAGTAAACTACTTTATTTAAGCATGTCTATTTGTCATCAACACTACGGCAGTAATGGCATTCTGTCCACCATTTTAATAATGCATATATTGATCAGCTTATCTCAGACCTCTACTACCACCTCATGGGTGTCCTTAAATCTTTTTAAATGAAGAAACAACGATTGTTTAAATTGAAAAATGAAAATATAGTGAGAAAAGAGTTGCATTAGTAAAAGTAACATTAATCTCTGTTATTTTAAAACTAGGATTTTTTGCTTTCAATGTATTTTAAAGAGAAAGAGTACAATTAGATTAATTCAACATGTTTGCCAACCAGAATTCTTTTCAAAAATGGGGTTTGTCCTAATTATTAGAAGCAGTTATCAACTGTGCCATCAGAATTGGTTATTGTGTTGAAGCAGGAACTGTACTCCTCCTTAGGCAGTGATGCTACAGATTTCAAATGAAAGGGTTTCCATGGAATTCTTAATAAGTACTTTCTATGTTCATAAATGCTATTTATGCTGTTAATAAAATCACTACACAGCAAATGAAGCAACTCTTAAAAGAATGAAAGACATAGCAGGCTATCTGCATGATGCCTAAATTACTTAAATGAGATTAACAGTAACATGCACACAGTTGTTAATGCAATTTCACTAAAGCAGTAGTATGATGCTGAGTAAAACAAAGAAAATATAAGGTAATTAAATAATGTTTTGAAGAACAGGAGTATTTTTTATCATTGACTAACACCACCACCATCACTCCTCCCCACATATTCTAAGACTTTGGAATAGAGACAATTTCTTCAGATGCCAAAAATTGACAAAATGACCTACTATATATACATATAAGTTCAAACAAATAGCAGTTATGTGGGTGTATTTGGGATGCATTCCAAATTGCCTTGTCTGAAAAGCACCTCACATTTATAACACAACAATGATTTTGACTGCATGGATACCCCTGTTCTCAGTTGAGTTCAAGCTCTCCTCTGGCATAGATTCAAGCATTCGAAATTTTCATCTGAATCCTACTCTTAAAATTTTTAAAGCCGATCTTGGCAACTAGGAGCACTCAAGTGGTAAGGACTGACTTATTTTCATCTCTTTTATGAATCTCTGTGGTATTCCAGATGGTCTTCTAAATGATCGAGAGGTTAAATATGTTTGTTCTTCTTTAAATTTTATCTTTAACGGAAAAGAAATAAAATCAGCTTGCAACACTTCTTTAGAAAAAGGATTCATAAAATCACGTTTGCATTCATCATGCCATTTCTCAGTTGAATCAGCTAAAATGCATATAAAAAGTGTTCCCCTGATGAGGTTTGCTCACTTCTCCAGAAGTGAATAACTTCTGGAGAAGAAGAACTTACCTAGGTTCAGTTCTGGCATTACCAAACAAAAACATTTCTTCACAGAAGGAAAAACATTGTACTTATGAAGAAAGACCAAAACTGGAAGTTTTACTAATTTAAAAATCTGAGCAGATCTGGTAGATGTTTCTCTTTTTTAATGAAGACTAATTTCCAGAAGTGACATTCAGGAGAACAAAATGAACAGTCAGCAGATTCTTCTTCTCAAGATCATCACACAACTACTGTTTAGTTTCACAGCTACACCCTGAAAGCTAAGCTCTGCTCTTAAGCAAAGGCCCAAACCTCTTGAAAATAGGTTTCCAGAACTGGGCTCCAGTTTTAAGCTAGATAAACTCCTACACTTTTGGTGCAAGCCTTTTTAAAAAGATTTTTTCTTATATTAAGAAAGGAGTTAAGTTGTCCATTCAGATCTAGTCTTTGTATATCTGCTTCTCTAAAAGAAACTTTTAGAGTAACAAAGTCCATAATTTCCAGGAAGGAAAAAAAACTCCAACCAGCCAACCAACCAACCAACCAACCAACCAACCAACCACAGGTTTTGTCAAAAGCAACCTCAAGTTGACTTCCACGTTGATGTTTTTCCCCCTCCTCTGTCAGAGATATTTGAATTCATTAATTTCAAGTATTCTGTTTTGTTCTTTTTTCCACAGGGTATCAGAATAACTACAACTAGAAAGGCCTCACAGTTCTGAAGTGCTATAGAATGGGAAAAGGAAAAAGACATAAGTCTAACAGCAACTAAAACACTCTAGCTTTGATACTAGACAGGATGACCAAAGCTCTGTGTTATATATCTGCAAGTGGCTGAGCAGTTAAAAAGGAGAAGTGAGATCTATTTTATAAGGTAATTTTGCCCCTACTTATGGTATCTTTTTCAATAATTCTCTTCCCTGAAAGTTCTAAATACTTCATTTGAAGTGAGATCACTTAGTTCATTGCTGAAGACTTGCCACCTATATGATGAATTCTGGGAAACTCAAAGTGCTTATAGAGCAATATACAATACTAAAAACTCATGAGAAGTAATTTCCTTAGATGAAAAAATATTTCTTCTGTCTAGGAGAAAAATAATGTCTTCAAAGACTTGGATATTATTTAGATGGAAAAAGTTTTGTAGCAACAATTCTATAAAAATCCCTCTCTAACTCTTGTTTTGGCTCAAGAGTTGTCTTTGGAGAAAGAGTTTGAGTTAATGTCATGCTGAGTTAAAGCAACATCTATATTGCTTCTTTCATCCTGATATTCTGGATGGGCTTTAAAACTACTTTATGGAAGTTGCTACTTTATGGCTAGAACAGACCTCAGGCTTCTCTTAACTTTCATGGTTATATATAACACATTTTCACTTTCTTGGGGGAAAGGTTAGAAAAGGAATGGTGTTTTCCCAAAAAGTCGTGGATGTTTTCACCTTACTGTCTCTGTGATAGTGCTTTAAGTCCCACGTAAAATTTTGTGAGAAAGACACATCCTACACATCACCTCTCCAGAGGGAAGACCTAGGAAATGTGACAAAGATGCCCCTTGCAGCAAAGCATTATATTATCATAGAAAAGATTTGGCACTGAGAGATGTTTTTGTTCATCTTTCTCTTTGGCTTTCTCAACCATTTGGTGAAGAAAGGTCCTTGACAAACTGTATTGACACTACTTCCCACCAGTTTGCTGCAGTAATTGAATGTCTGTGTGCCTATGGAAAAATCCCTGCCTGGCTGAATATGGTTCTTCCTGACTTTTCACAAACTCAGGGCTCCAAATAACTTAAAGCAGCAAGATATGTCATGTTCACTTTCTAAATTTGATCTCACTGTCTGTTCTCAAATGTGTCCTTCCCTATAAGGAAGGACCATATATTAGAATAATATTTATATACAGCTACCTGATGAAGGGAAAAAACACTGATCCAATTTTGTTTTATAGCACCATTTCACTTTTCTTCATGAAGCAATAAAATCAGAGATTTAGGAACTTCAGAAACAATACCTTTTGTTGTAAGTTCCAAAAAGGAAGTTACATATATACAGCACAATGCTTTGAGAGGATAATCACTGGATTTGGAAAATTCTCTTCTCATGGAATTAAGCTGTCAGACTGATAATTTAAACTTTTCAATAAAAATTACATTTGTTTGAAATAACTTTTTAGATAGCACACCGAAGCATTATCAGACACCAAACAAGTAAAAACCTCCCATAATGTCATAATTTTAATTAAAGGTGCATGTGGATGAAGGAGAGGAGAACTTGAATATATTTTGTACAATAGAGGTACTAGAATTTTGATTTCACATTCAGACCTGAACAGACCTCAAAGGCAAATGAAATTAAAGACTGTTTAGGTGAAAGCAGACATTGGGGTAGCATCAGGCTGGTATCAATTGATTAAACACAGGAGACATACTTTAAGCATACCCTCACCACAACAAAAAAAAATCAATGAGAATCTTTGTACGAAGAACTATTCAGAAGTATTATTCTGGGGCTTGTTCATTTGGCAGGTTTAAAAAAAACAAACAACTTCCTGTATATCTGTTCAATTTAGGTTCCCTTTTATTACAAATCTTAGTCTAGAATGGTCCCCCATATGATGCTCTGCTATGATCTTTCCATAAGAATTCCCTGATGAAACCAATATGAAACACAGACAGTTATCACAACAGTTTCATGGTGCAGTGCTGTGCAGTAGGGCTGCTATCAGCTACTCTTTTCACAAATGTTCCCAAAATCCACACTAGGGTTTCAAAAGGTATACATGAAGTTGGAATGCATGATCTGGAAAACAATTCAGAACTAGTTTTTTAATCCTCAAAAATTACTAGGTTAATAATTGTTTGGCTATGAAATCTGCCTGTCTGTGATAGGTCTCTGAAGGTTATGGTCATAAACCCTTCCTTCTCCAAAAAGCTGATTTTCTCTGATGTGTTTGAAAGCTATAGCTGGTATTCTTTCCAACAAGGACTGTGTCATGCAGCACTGACCTGCAAAGTAAGAAGCAATGATAATTTAAAAAAGCCCCATACCCGATGAATGTCATTCTGTTTCTGCACAGTGGGAAGATCTCCACCAATGGGTGCTTGCTGTTTTAATTCATCCTCTTTCAATTGCAGCCATGCCAGAAGTTCCTGAAGAGAGAGATGCAATCGCTTCCACTGGTCGGTACTGGCTTCCAAATGGGATCTGAAAGCATGTGTTGAATATAAGATAGATTCAGGCACAGTGCAAATAAAACCCAAAGAGTACAAACTTATTTACTGAGAAAGATCCCAGTGTTTCATTAACTTAATGATTTTTTAATAGCTTCAGTGGCTTTGAATTAGATTCTGGCAACACAGATTTAAATTTGGTTCCACAGTTCTGGCTTTTCTTCAAATCTCCTGATTTTTGTTTTTGATTGGTTAGGGTTTTTTTTTTTTGTTTGTTTGTTTCTTGCTTGTGTGTTTGGGGTTTTTTTTGGTTTTTTGGGTTTTTTTTTGTTTGTTTGTTTTTTTGTTTTATTTTTTTAGTTTTCCTCTTCAACAGTGAGTAATGGCTGTGCTGAATTGTCAGTCTCACTAGAAGTGCACAAATCTTATGCAGGACTAGCATGAGAAATGTAGGCATCACTTAGGAGTACTAGGACATTAATTAAAATGTAGAGAGTAGTTTTCCAACTCAATGAAGAGCAAGCATTTCTCTCAACCACTACATAAACCATTCAACTCACACAAGATTCATTCTCTTAGGTTTTAAAAATAAGAGAACCAATGACATTCTTAAATAAAAAAAAAAGTCATGAAATTGCTAAAGTCAATAGCATATTCATACATTATAGCCTAGCCAAAGGTCTGAGTATTTTGAACAGAGGTGTGAATGAACCTATTTGAAACACTGGGAAAATTAAAAGACAAAAAATCACTTTATGCAAAAAAGGTCTCCATCATAAGGACACTTCCTAAATATTTCCTCTGTATATGCATAAATGCGGTATTTTAATACTGGCATCAAGTACTGAGCTACTAAGTTTCAGCAACTGTTTTCTATGGCTGGACTGATAAAATCTTCAATTTTCTCTGCAGTGTAGATAGAAAGCACAGTAAAATTTTGTCTTTCTAAGCTTAATGAATAGGCTATTTTTTAATTGCTGGCTCAGAAAAAAGTCCTAATTCGCCTCCAGGTAACAAAAGAAATCCTCTTAGCAACTCAAACCAAAGGAGTATTACATAACAGTAAAGTGAAAAAAATGTACTGGGAAATAAAGACAATTTTTCTTTTATTTCATACATTTCTGCTTAAGTTCTAACTTTATTCATATAACATTTATCTTCTTCTACATTGATTGCACATAAAATCGTTCTCTTCTGACACTAAGAATTCTACTCCTACACCTAATATAGGATGGTCTATAAAGAAATGTGAAAAATATGGACTCAGCATTTTTGCAGACCTTATTACTTAGTTTGGATATGGAAATGGGGAATTGATGAAGGTAAGGAGAGTAGCATTTCTCTAAAATGCTCTATGAATCCTGTCTTCTTTCCAACCTCCTATGTCATATAATTAAAGTGGCAAGGAAAGAGAAGGGAAAGGCACAGATCAGCCACAGGCTGGCAGAAAGCTCAGCTGCTCTCAAAATATGAGAACTGATGGCAAATTTTCCCTTTTTTCAAACTTGAGTGCTACATGTGAGGGACACAGATAGACCAGGCCTTTTGATCTCTGCTTCCACAGGGCATCTGGGAGCTGGGGCAAAACTGCTTCACAGCAGGGGAAAACCAGTCCTGCAGGCAGTGAAGCCTAGAGAAGCCCCTGTGTGCTAAAAGATTTGGATTATATATTATGAAGAATTTATTTACTGTGAGGGCGATGAGGCACTAGCATTTATTGTCCAGAGAAGTTGTGGCTGCACTTCTCCCTGCCTCCCCAGCTCTGGCTTTACGGGGAAAAAATGAAAAAAGAGTGACCCAAAGGAGTCTTGTTACTGCTGCTGTGTTCTGACCTTCCCGTCAGGTGAATTTTTTCCCAGAACCTGTCTTGTTCTGCTCTTCCTTCATCTTCAGGAATATATGTTTATGTATGCACACACTAGTGAACATTATATGCATACACTCACATATTTATGACTGTGTCCAAAATGTGCAGACAGAACAGATAACAGGAAAACAGTTAAAAAAGAGTTATTTATAAGAAAGAAAGTGTTTATGAGGATAAACTGTGCTGACATATCAGAATGAAAGAAAGGGAATAATGGAAATGCACTTGGCTTCTCTTTAGTATCTACCATATATCTTAGCTAATGCATTTAGAAAGGAATGCCCACCCAAGTCGATTCATGGCATGGGTCTTCTGTTTCAGCAGACCAAAACTTACACTAAATAAAGACACTTCTGGGACTGGTGCCTGGAGAACATTTCATAAGTCTTCTCTAATCCCTCTTTTGTGTAAGCATTGGTAGTCATGATGAAATCCATTCCATTCTGTACTATGGATAGAAAGAGCTCCAAACAGGCAAATTTGGAATAATCTTTACATTTAGTCTGGTGGTGTCGTGGTTTGATCAGCACAGGTGGGCAGCAAAACTTAAACTGAATGTCTGAGAACTTAGGGATTGTTTCTTATCCTGATCAAAAAGTTGATGAAGACCTTAAGCCTTTTATAGGAAGCAAATATTTTAGAGAGGAGGTTTGTTGCTTTGAATGTGTAATGCAGGAAGTCACTGTGATATAACTGCTTCTGAGGTTTACTGCTTCTGACTCAATTAAGGACAGTGATACATTAAACTGGAAAAAGTTAAAGACAGAAAGTCCCATATATTTAATTACTGATATTTGGACAACTGACTATTTATTTATTTCTACCTCAAACATCACTGCATTTGAGCAAGTTAAAGGGTATAATGCATGTGAAGAAAAAAAAATCTCAGACACTGTGAAGAATTTTATCCCTCTTTTGCCCCTTAGAAGAAAAAAAAAAAGGAGGAATATGTCTCTTTTTCTTTAGTTACTAGTATCTTTTCAACATCACATCCTTCATTTATTTTTAATGATTAATGATATGAAGATAGCTTTTGTCATTACACAGCCTGACTCCCTCAGGACCTAAGCTGAAAAAAAGCTAATATTTCATACAATACTTTGGAAAACACTTCTGTCTTTTGCTGCCCTCTGAACTTCCACCACCACACAGCAAGTGAAATGTGTGTGAAAATGAAAAAAATGCCCAAGACTGAGATGGGTTGCCTGTTGTAAAAGTCATATTTCTGAAGGAAAGCTTCATGGACAATTTCTTTTGAAATGAAATCTTCAGTCCATTGAAGTCTAAATGAACACTTGATAATTTGTAATGTTACTATTTATTATATTTTTCCTTGCAAGCTAAAGTGTTTCCTCTCATGATACTGCCTATGGATTTCTTTACCCCTAGACTTTATTTAGCAATTCTGTCCACTCTCCTGACAACAGTTAAAACTTTAAATAATTTGTCTTCTCATTTGCAAGGCTATTTTTAGTTTTGCGCTGGAAATAGCAGGCTTTAAAATAAAGCTTATCATAAATATTGGTTATTTAATCACTTTCTTTCATGAATCACTGATAAGTCATACCCAGTTCTAGAAAAAGCCTACATTTATAGGGGGTACACTTACTGTTTAAACACAGTAATCTTTCCTTCTGTAATTACAAAACTTCATCATATGCCTCAAATCCTAATCCTCTACTATAATTTTCACACCAAAAAAACTAATCTTACAAAGCTAAGCCAACATTCAAAGTAGCACAATTAATTTCAAAACAGACAAAAATAATGCTAACAGAAACAAAATTTAACCTTTTTACTTGAAAACTGTAGCATTCCATATAATACACCAATGGCAGGCTTTTGCTTAGGTTCAGGTCCTACCTAATGTTTAGAGATTTCTTCCTAAGTTCACTCCATCTGAGGTTCATGTTATCCAGACGTTTCTGCAGCAGGGTTGCATCCTCAGAGCCTTCCAGGGACCTCAGGATTTTCTGCCCGTTTTCATCCAGGTTGTGAAAGATGTCAGTGTGAGCATCAATTTCTGCCTGTAGCTCCTGTGGAAGCAATAGAAAACAATATATCTGATTTCTCAGAAAAATCACAGAAACGAGGATCTGTCAAAAGACTGGGAAAATCCTCAGTGCAGCACAGAGCACAGGTTTTGATGACTCCTTTCACGACAATATCATGTCCTGTGTACACAGCCATGTTTCCCTTTCACCTGAAGGCCATTTGCACTGAATATGACCTTTTTTCCATACAGAGCATACCAAACAAAATTTAGAAAGCTAATTACTGTGAAGCTATTTACTGTGCTGAAGTGGGAAAAACAAAGCCATACAAAATCCTCAGGATCTCAGGTAAACCTGACCTTCACATGGTATGTCTTCCTGTGCAACATTCTCAGTTTGAGCTGGGGACTGCAACACTGCTCCTGCTGCATGGCAACTCCAAGGAATCGAGGCGTCTGCAGCAGGCAGGCTTTAAAATGCCAAGTTCACTTACATTCTGTTGACAGAAGGCATTTTGGAGCGCGGGCCTCAGCAGTCAATAGCAATAAACAGCCACTTTGTGCTGTAGCAAAACACTGGTCAGGGCCATGGCTGTAGGAGGGCTTGAGAATAGCAAGGACCTAGAATATGCAACTGGCAGCTCATGTTGAACAGCCAACTTTTCTTATCGCCTCGTAACTGCAGGCCAGCTCTAAATTTTGAATTCATTTTTTCCCCCTCATTTTTAGCACGGCTGTTTCTGCCAAAAGAACATTCTTTAGAGAGCTGCCTGGTACCATCATTCCTGCCTGCCCACACACTCAATGCAGCCTTTGTCCCCTGGCTGCCCTTCCCCAAGACGTTTGCATGCTGCAGCTCCACAAGGTCAGATTCATTTGCAGAGAACAGCAGTTGAATCAAGGTCATGAAATAGAATAAAAATAATAATAATAATTTCAACACGTACATGAAAGAGCATACATGTGCTCTCTATGCAGCCACGTTCGCACAAAAGTACTTTCAAACAAAGAAGCACACAAAGACACAAAGAAATAATGAACAGTGAATAAAGCTCCACATTTTCTCCTGGGATGCTGGGGCACTAAGATTTCTGGTGGTGGTTTCTTGCTGCCTGAAATGGGAGTGCTAGGGATGAAGTGGGGAAGAGGAAATGGTTTATGGCATTTGAGAGAAAGACCTAGCACTAACTGGGTTACTAACTGAGAAAGACCCAGCACTAACTGAGCATCACAGATAGTCCCCAATGGAAGTTTGTTGCAATTTTCTTCAGAAGAATGACTTTGAAGGAGGGGAGCACACAATCTATTTGGTGTGTTCTTAATTGAATTGGTTTCATTTGATATTTTAAGTGCAATGTTAGCTGCACTGAATGATGAGTAGATTGTCCTTGTTCACCTGCTGCTGTTCCAAATGTCCTTAACTGGATACCTATTGCTTTCACAGCAATGAGTAGCACAATATTTGGGGAAATTTTAAGGTGGGATAGCAATGTATGGGTGCAGTGTAAGAATTCTTCTCCAACTACTTTACTTATCTATTGTCATTCAAGCAGTAAAGTACTTAGGAATGAGTTTGATGTACATCAGAGCTAACTTTGCAGAATGCAACTGTATTATAAACGTCGTATTTATTTATTGATGTTCAGGGAATTTATATTTTTTTAAATGACATGATTAAGGTACAAAAAATTTACAATACTCCAGGTATTAATGTCTTTACTTGAAAATTTGTATTTTATTTCAAGTCTAAATAATGCTAGCTTCAGCTTCCAGCTCTGATACTTTAGTTTTCTTTGCTTGAATGAAGAATACCCTATTACCAAATTGCTTTCCTTCCATGCATGCATTTGGAGATATTATTTTAACTAGGTTAAGTACAACTATAGTGATGTAAACAGCTGAAACAATATGTAAAAAAGGATAAGATTTACAGTGAAGAAGTTAACTGTTAATGTCTGTATAGTTCTAAGGGCCTTCTACATTTAAATAACAATAAATCTACTACTGGATGAAAGAATTATATGTACTACCTGTTGCACAAACTTTTTAGTTTTCAGAGTAGTGATGAACTTACTGAACTTACAAACTTGTTCCTTTTCCTTGGCAAGAACATGTGCCATGAAACATGTTGAACAACTACTCACAGTAGGAAGCTGTCAAACCTATGCCCTCTTGGTGTTTTACCACACATACACTCACAGCATTATATAAGACAAATTTTTTTAAAGAAAAACCTTTCCACATTTTTCTTGTGTTTAGAAAATGTGTCTCATAGTCTACACATTCTGTGTTTTTCTCCTGACATGTACATAATTCTAAAAATAAAAGCAAGCCACATCTTTTTTTATTTCAGAATACTACATAGCATCACAATACATCCGGACAGTTAAGAGGGCAATGAATATGAAAAGCAAAGTATTGTTACCAAAAGCTTAGTATTCAAGGTTTTCCTTATTCCAAATTACTTGTATATATTACAAGTGTACTGCACTTCTTCTAATGCTCCCAGAAGTAGTTTATTGCAGCTATGCAGGAAGCCTACACCAACAAAGAAACAAGACAACGAAGATATTTACTCCATTTAGGTTGGTGCATTTCAGAACCTTTCCTTGTGACACTTACACATCCCATGAGAAGCAGAGAGCATATAAGAAAAAGATCTATACACCTTTTATTTGTTTTCTGAAATCATTAAATCCACGTTTCAAAAACACAATATGAACTAGATTCTTTTTCTTGACAACAACAAAGCAGGAAGATCTATTCAATCTCAAAAATTGCTAAAATATTTGCAAAAGTATGATGCCATTACATGTCATACCAAAAAGCATAGCATATAGACTAAATATGTATTATTTATTGCACTTTCATATTTTCCAATGTGTTCAAACACATCGAAAGACTACAGAGGATAAAAAAATCAATACTGGTATAATTCTACTGAGTTACAGTTGGAGTGCACACTGCATTTTTGCTCCAGTTGTTATTACTGAGACTATGTTGAAAAAAGATTGGCTATCTGCTCTTAAGAGCAGAGAGCAAAACAAAAAGCATCTTTTTGATCACAAGTTACTGCTAAGAGTGAGCTGAACCCCCTGGGAAGAACTGCAACTCCATTAGGTGCTGAGTGAAATCCTCATTTATTAAGAAGAATTGTACAGTTAGATGACAAAAGGCACCATAATATTTGTTTGTAGAAACTTAGCTGAGTAGCTATTGGAGGTTTCTACACATTTTAAAAGTGTGTACTTAGATTATTTTATTATATACAATAAGTGTGCAACTAAGATGAAGAGGTAGAGTGATGAAATACATTTCATATTGAGGAGAACAATCTTGTTGGACAAAAAAGGATGAGGAAATTTGCTCTGCCTGTTTCACTTCTGTTCTGAGCCCTTTAAACCACTGTGCATGATTTCAGAGAAGTACACTAAGGTGGTAAGTGAGCACACCCAATGCTGCCAAAAAGCTAGGGGACTGATATATTTCTCACTTGCTCAATTCAGTTGTTTCCCTTTGGAATTACTGCTTCCATTCTCCATGGAATCCTCACGGCCCTAATTCTTGTGGTAGGCAGAAGAAATTCACCTGTGGCTCCACAGGGTTTAATTTACACAGAGCCCTGCTAAGAGCAGCTGAGCTGTCACTGTGAAATCCAATGCACTCCAAGTTCTGTTAGCTTCCACACAGCACAGCTCATCCTACAAGAATTCAAAATGGTTTGAGATACCTGAGCAGAAATAATTAATCAGTGCCAATATCCTTCATATCCCACATGCATTACATAGACATGACATATAAAGGACACGACATGTGTCAAAATCTGCCACTATTTTGGCAATATATCAGAGAGGGATTGGTAGTCTGGAAGTAAAATGAAGTCCTAGAAAGAAGGAATTCGTTATATTTCTTGGACTATAGATGAGTCACACTAAAACATGGAAATCAATGCAGCACAGCTGACAAAACTTTTATCTCTTATACAAGGCAGAAAAAATTAATTATGCAATAATTTAAAGAAATTAAAGGACCCTAGTTCTCCTATATAAGCTCAGTTACACCCTTGCAATTGTGCTTTTTGTTTTCAGGGAAGGATTTTACATTTTCTAGATACTATTACACGCTGTGAATATAAATTAAATAAATGACATTAACTGAGGTATGGGGGCTCACAAAATTAAAGACAGCACCACCTGATTAAATAAAAGCAACACAGAAAGAAAAAAAAATTTACTGACAGTAAATAAAAAAAATTGTCAGCCTGCATAATAACATATGTGTATGTAAATGATCAGCTAGTAATACTTGTGTGTCTATAGCTCAGAAGTACTATACTGTTTGTATAATACAAATACTGAAATATCCAGAAAAGTGACCATTAAATTACTCAAAAGCAAAGGTCCTACACCTCTATAATCCCTCTCCATCTGTGTATTTTGCTAAACTAACAATCCTTTTCATGTTAACAGAGCATACTATATTTCACGTGAATAATTTTTGAAAAAAACAAACCATCTAAACATTTTAAATAGCTTAAATTAGAAGCATATGCTTTTTAAACCTCTTGCACTGTACAGAACATTTCAATAATGTAATCTCTTTCCTCCATTTTCCTTTTTCTCCTTTCTTCCTCTTTCTTTTTTATTCCTCCCACTTTAGCTTTTATTTCCCTTCTTCCCTTCCTCACTTCTTTGCTCCTCCTCCTCTTTCCCATCATCTTTTATTTTCTTCCCCCTCTTCTTTCCTCTTTAATTTTTTTCTTTCCTCTTTCTTTATCTTCCTTCCTTCCTTCCTTCCTTCCTTCCTTCCTTCCTTCCTTCCTTCCTTCCTTCCTTCCTTCCTTCCTTCCTTCCTTCCTTCCTTCCTTCCTTCCTTCCTTCCTTCCTTCCTCTCTTTAAAATACAAACTTCTGTGAGTAAAAGAACCTTATTTTTATGTTCTCTTGTGTTGATCTCAAAACTTCTCAAGAATATGGGTTTATTTCTGCTTTTATTTTCCACTCTTATTTGTTTTGCATTTGTATCATTACAGGTGCCTGGAGAAGGTTGAACTTACACACGTTTTCCAAACCAGGTTTTTTTTTGGTTGCTTGGTTTGGATTTGGTTTCATTTTGTTTTGTTTTGTTTGGTTTTGCTTTGCTTTTTTGTCTCTGCTCTATGGTCTAGAAGATGATAGAGTAGCTCTTAGAGCTCAGTGAATTTTTACTAGCCCGGGTGATCTGCTGGTTTAACCAAAAGAGGCTCCCCTTCAAAACTGTGGGGTTTGGGGATTTTTTGTAACCACCTTGTGGTTGCTACAGATGTGGCAAATGGAGGCACTGCCTCTATTTGCAACTCTGTCCAGCACAGTTTAGCACACCTAAGCAACTGGATTTCAAATTAATCATCCCACTTGTTTTCATTTAATTACATCTTAACTCCTCTAACTTTCTAATTCTGCCTGAAGCATAAACTCTATGTGAGGGTTCAGAGAGTTTGAGAGATTTTTTTCAGTGCTTTTTTCAGCTGCACACTCCAGCAGCCTTTGGAGGCACAGAGATCCATGCACACAGCACTGCTCTCAGGATCACAGCTTATTCTTCTGTCTGCCAGGCAGAGGAATAGTTTTGTGAGCATTATAGTTCTGGAGATGTTGAATAAGGGCTACAGCACAACAAGTTGAATGCATTTTAAGCACCTGAGTGATAGATTTGGTGCAAGGTGCACTAGATTTTTTCTTTTGTTTCTGGAAAAAGAAAGCCAGTTTGCAGTAGGCTTTCTGGCAGTCTGTCCTTGTGAGATGGTCCTTACCATCAAAGCATTTGAACAGAAAGAAATGTATACATTTCTGAAAGAGAACATTTATATCTGAAGATGCTATGATTTAGATTAATGATGGAACAAACCAGTGAAGTATTTCCGCTGGTTTGCAAGGCATTTCTGGTCCATGGGAGTTCTCTCCTTTAAATGTCACAGTTCTTTTACCAACTGGTTGCTGGATTTGGGTTGGTTTTTTTTTTTAATTTTTATTCTCCCCATTCCTCCATCAAGCTTTTAAGTAATTTTCTCTCCCAGTCCATAAGCAAAACTTTTATTGAGTCTTAGAATGAGAGCATTCACTGAACAATTTACATAATGATAAAAACTTCTCAAATGAGATTTAAAATATAATTAAAGGGCAGAGTTACTGAGTAAAAAGCATTGTTGTGAAATGGCTATACATCATCATGCCAAGAAGCCTCCTATTCAGCTAGCCTATGGCATGACCCCAATTCCAGTCTAGTATGATTACATCTCGGAGTTTCATGCTAATGACTTGATTAAAAAGAACGATAAAAAGGTCTTTTCCATTGTGAAGATAAGCTTATGAATATAATTAAGGCACTTCTGGTTTCCCAACACATTTTTCAAGATAAAAAAGAGCAAGAGCCAGTCCTCTAAGAGAGAATCAAGTGCTGATGAATAGAAGCCAAAAGTATAAGTTTGCCCTGCAGAAAACAATCTGTGTAAGTTGCATCTATCATTGTTATGGTTTAAAATTCTACAAGTCCTAGAATAAAGATGTGACCAAACTTCATATTCAAATGCTATTTTCATCTAACAGAACATAAAGAAAGTTTTCTTTAGCAAGTTGGGCCCCGTTTTCAGAAAATACTATTTTTATGAACAGGCAAAAGAGCCTTCAATTTAGGCTATATTCAGATTGCAAGAGACTACATGGTGCATCTAAGGATGCAGCAATCTCTTGCTGACAGTAACTGCAAGGGCAATGTGGGCTTCTTGATTTCATTTACATTTACAAGGCTGCCTCTGCTTTGGAATAGTAACTCTTTAAGGTCATTAACAGAATCATTTGAACATATACTTGTCTCTAGTGTGCAGATATTTATTCACAGAACTGACTTTTTACCCATAGCACAAAGTCTTGTATTTCTCCCATGATCATAGTGAAATAATCAATTGTTTGAGACCTCTGGCAATTAATTTGTATTAAATTATTAGCTAATTCCATGTGTTTGGAAGGATTTTATGGATTTCTTGGATATATGTTTTGAAGACTGAGAAAAACCCTGCTCTCATTTACATGTATTGAAAATATGAACAAATACATGAAATAAAGAAAACAATGTTTAAAGAAACAAATCTTTCTGCATTCATAGTTTCATTTAGGATTTGATCTTTGTTTAGAAAAATATATTCTATTCTGATAATAGTAACTTTAATGGAAATTATTATTTTCACTTTTTGTTTACTTTTCTTGTCATTAAATCTAGGATGGAAACCCTAAATGGAAAGACATATTGTGCTAGTCTGAGGTCACACTGAGAAAAATCCCTTGTAGCCACAGCAATGAAGAACTTTTACTGCATGGTGTAAAATATAACTCTCATACGTATTTTACTAACATAGCCTGTACTCTCTTTCAGGCAAGCCAATCCAACAAAGCAAACAAAGCACATTTTTCAAGTAGGAGTTGCAAGTGTTCTGTGTGTCAGAAAATCAACCACCTCTACTGGGATGTCTAAGAATGGGCTTAGATATCTGCCTTTGAAAACTCTGCAATTGAGAGTTGAGCGAGTAGGAGGGAAACAGCATAAATGTGCATAGAATCATACCATTTTCTGAGAGCAAAACCATAAGGCACATTTTACAAACTCGCAGTTTTCTAGGTTGTAGAAGGAAATCTGCTCCCATCAAACAAGCACATCCCGACTCTCATACTTCAATGAACGTCTGATCCCATCCCACCTGCACATGCTGGCAGCACACTCACCCTGTCAATCTTTTGGCAATTTTTCTGCAGCAAAATAATCATGCTGCTACTTTCAGTATGTCTATTTTTTCCTCTCCCACTTTCCAGAGATCAAACAGTAACAGCACAAAGAGCATCTTCCTCTACAGAAACATTTACTTCCCCTTAGTTACTCAGGCGAGGTCTTTGAGTCCTGCTGGATGGTTTGAAGAGCATTTGCCTCTATTAATTCTGATGAGATTTCAGGCTTCAGATTAATACTGATTTCCTTTTACAACACAGAGCTGGAAAGGCTGAACTACACAATTATCTCTAAATCTGGAGAAAAAAAATCTTATGAAAGAAGAAAGACAGTTTTTTTTCTCTTTCACTAGCCAATAGTGAAAAATACCTGATATCTGTTAATTCTAAATGACCTTTCCTAGAATAAAAATTATTTGTACATACAGAACTGTACAGTTGTTTCATAGAAATGATACACCGACATGTAACAATAATGTATTTCATATTTTAAGACTTATGGAGTTCATATCTACTTTTATCCTTGCCAAAATACAAAAACATATACAATCCTATTTCAGATACTTAAAAAAAAAATTGGAGGCATTATATATTTACAAGAAATTATTTCTGTTCTATGCATTATCCTAATTCCATCACAAATAATTTTTGCAATCTTCCTTCATTAAAAAAAAAATCCTGACATTTTAAGATTTTGTTGGTAACATTGTTGATGTCTGGAGAAAAATAATTGGTACGCCAGTTTCATAGCATGATGCTCAATTAATTAAACAAACACAAAATTTTATTAAAGGAGAAAAACACATAACGTAAAGCAAAAACTAGAGGCCTCATATGTTACACATTATTTCAACTGATTCAAACAGAAAAATAACTATAATGGTTTTAGGACTCCTTTTAGAACGAGTTTTTATTGTTCCAAAGACAATGAGATTTCAATTAGGAATTTATACTATTTCAGGTGGTCCTCTCTACCAGCATGCAAGACTCACTGCAATTAATTGTTCTTAATCAAGGACAGATTATTTGGGACCCAGTGGGCATTTTGCAAGAGGCAATGTGGCAAAAGCTCCAGTGCTTGTGCACATCCTTGTGTCAAATGCTCCCTACTGGAGTTGTCCCGAGGAAGGGCCAGGAAGGGAAGGCAGTTGGGTAGTATAAAGGAAAAAAGTACACTTCATCTGGATTTTCTATGGAAATCCAGGTCATGCTAGTGTGGCCTCAGGATCTTCTGACTCCCTAGGTTTTAAGCAAGAGACGCCAGTAAAGTTGCCACAGAGAGAAATCTGTTGTGCAGCAGCCAAGTGTTGTCAAAGTCACTTTAACAATTGATGTTGGCTGCTCCTGTCACAACACAACAGAATTCACCAAGTGTTGCTCAGTTTACTCATTAACTGCAAACATGAGCTGGGTTTAAAATGCCATGAGGAAAGTTAGTTTTAGCTTTCTGATGATGTTTAGACCTCAAGCCTGCTCAGTATGAGGGACACCAAGTGTTTAAACACCTGGTGAGAAGGCAAGCTGCAGAAAGGAGCTGTTACCAACTGCAAGGTCTGGTGGGGAAGGTGATGCTCAGCCTCCCTCAGTGGCCTTTTCCTTCTGACCCTTGAACCCCAAACCCTCAGCTGCCTGCTCACACCATCACTGACCACAGGGGCTTCCACCTTTAAACCTGTGCTGTGCCAACACCCCAAACTCAAGCTGAATTAAAATGCATAGCACTGCTTCTGGCTGTTAACTTGTTGTTGCTATCCTACACCCTGAGGTGTTTAACCATTCAGACTGCCATTGTACTGGAGAGCTGCACTGGTGAGGAATTTGACAGAAAGGTCCATTCTCATTAGCTTTCAGCTCTAAGAAGTTCCATAACTTAATGTTTTTCTAAATAACCACACCAGAATCATGTTCTGCATGGTTTATTTTAGGTGTTTTAATAAAGTGTGTTGACTGTCTTGAAATAAGCAAATAATTGGCAAAAGTTCAGCATCTGAAATAAGAATACATTTTTAACAAAATCCTTCAAAATAGCAACTTTAACTATCATATTGATTGGTCTCTCTGTGCCAATCTAACCATGTTTTGCTGCAGCCAGAAATCAAAAGCAAAATTGAACAGAATTCCTGTATCAAGGGATCTCTGAATAACATTTACATTACGACAGTAATTATTTGGTATTTTCTTGGATTTACTAGCAAAATGAATGTACTCCCACAGTAAATACAGTATCAGATTAAAATGATAAATGTCACTGAAAAAAATAATGAGATCACCAGCAAATTCTGACATGACATAATCTTGTATCTTAACATATTTTTTTTAGGAGACCAGTTATTTGGGAGCGAAAATTAACTTCGGTTCATGTTTTTCAGTTTGACATTAAAAAAACCCAATTAATTCAGATCACTGAGTTTCTCAAATCCACCAATTGAAAAAATACATTTGTTCCTTCTATCTTTCCTTCATTCCAGCAAAAGAGAAATAATTCCACTATCATAATAAAATTTAAATGATTTGAATTCAGAGATCATACTGGTGAAGTCATGTAAGTGTTTTCATCTAGATCTAGAGAAGAAAATTAGCTCCAAGATCCAAAGCCAAAAAAGGTAAGAAAAGTGAAATGAAGATTTTTGAACTTCAGCTATAGTTACTATACTTGGTACCAATGAAGAAACAGAAGTGACCATACAGTAACAGAAGTGACCATACAGTAACAGAAGTAATGGAGCAAATATATATGAAATTAAAAGAAAACAAACAACAAACCAAAGCAAAACCACCCTTCCCATCTAAAATCAGACTGTTTAAATTTAAAGAAGAACTCAGGGCTTAGATATGGTCTCAGAAGACAGAGCATGCTCTTGTCAGTAAGCTAATGCATCAGGCAGATCTTAAATACTGCAGGAAATTCATGTATTCCTCTTTAGGTTTCTGCAGAGATCAGATATGCCTCTTCTCCTACTGTCACTCCAAAGTATGCCATCCAGTCCCAGGTTTATACCCTGGAATTGCTTTTATAGCTATTCAGTCAAGATTACTTATCAAACATTTTATAAAGTGCTGACACAGGACACTGCAAGTACTTGGCTTCACTGCTAATCACATCAAAGTCACTCTCATATCCAGAAGTTTTTGATATGTTGTTGTCATTGGTCTTGATGATACACTAAATGTGACACAAACATGTGGCTGAGAGATACTTCTTCAGAAAACAGTTCATAAAATAACCCAAGGTCTCACATATTCATAAAATTCAGGAATACACTGGGAAACAGGGCTCCAATATCTCAGAAAGCTGAAGGCTTTGCTCAGCCATGCAGCCCAGCCACATTAGCCACATCACCCAAAGCTGAAAAAGGTTCTGAAGAACATTTCATAGGACTGCAGGCAATCTTGGAAATGACACTGTCAAAACCAACATATCAAATTGCAACAAAAGAGAACTGACTATCAGTTTATTGTTCATAATAAATGCTAACTACTACATAAGTAGAGACAAAGTCGAATTTTAATGAAAAAAAATGAAATGTAAAAGAGCGTTATTGTGAAAACCTGGCTTGCTGTAACTGTTTTACTCTCACAGCAGCTTTTGCAGCAACTGTACATACAGGAATGTACATGAATGGCATCCATGTAACACACCAAAGATACCAACAATGCCCTCTTTTGTATCAACCCTGCTGACTGTAGGCAGGAGAAGCAGGACAAGTTCAGTTTAAACAGGATTGTTGCCATCTGTAAATGGTCCTACCAGATTCTCTTCAGATTCAATCAGAACAAAACCAAGACACATTAAAAACAAACAAACAAACACATAAACCCCATATTTTATTTCATTCTAAAAAACCCCCATTTTGTTTATGCACACTGTGGTGGATTGACCCTGGTTGGATGCCAGGTGCCCTCCTTAGCTGGCTGCAGGAGAAGAAACAAAAGGCTCATGGATGAAGGTAAGGACAGGGAGAGATCACTCATCAGTTACCATCATGGGTAAAACAGACTTGACTAGGGAAAATTAGTTTAATTTATTATCAGTCAAACTCGATTAGGATAACAAGACATAAATTCAGCTCTTTAAACATCTTCCTCCCATTCCTTCATAAAATCATCAAATGGCTTGGGTTGGAAGAGACCTTTAAAGACCATCTAGTCCAACCCCTGTGCAATGAGCAGGGGTGTCTTTAACTAGATCAGGATGCTCAGAGTCCTGTCAAGCCTCACCCTGAACATTTCCAGGCATAGGGCTTCCAACCTCTGGGCAACCTGTTCCAGCGTTTCACCACCCTCATTGTAAAAAATTCTTCCTTACCTCCAATCTAAATCAACCCTTTTGGAAGCCACCTGGTAACTCCTCTGCTGTCAAGCCCTGGCCACATAAACCCAACACACACACTTGCTATTTCTCACATCTATCTGCATCAGGCTCAGAAAAATAAGCATCACTTTTAGAAAAAAAATTACTTTGCATTCCCTGGGGATTAGCACTCACTATTTGTACTCTGCATATAAAACAAATTGGTAGATTTCTTCATAGTTTTCTATGTAAATATATAATATTATATATATTAGCCACCTCCACCTGAAGCTGAGCAGTGGGACTACATTTTCTTTAGTTTTCCTTTTGCTGCCAGTGCACTCACTGAAGCCTCTGCCATTGCCCCTCACATCCCTCTGTGATGCCCTGATGATGTCCTGCGTCTCTTCCCTAGATGGTACAGTCTGTCACCTCCTGCTGCCACCTCCTACAACCACAGCCTCCAGTCTCCCACAGGAAAGGACACTGATGTCTCCCAGGAGACAAACCAGGCACCCAAAATGCACTTCCCTCAGGCTTTCTTTCTGAG
This sequence comes from Lichenostomus cassidix, assembly GCF_008360975.1. NCBI lineage: Eukaryota > Metazoa > Chordata > Aves > Passeriformes > Meliphagidae > Lichenostomus > Lichenostomus cassidix. The sequence goes on along the minus strand of NC_139479.1, from coordinate 10,059,035 downwards.
CCAGAGCCTCTGAGGTACTGAGGACAGTTTTTTATCTGGTGTTGCTGCTCTGCTCTCTTCCAGATCAACCCCATCAGTGTGAAGGGTTTGATGCCTCTTTGCACCCCTGCTGCACTCACTGGTATGGAAAAGTGCTCATGACTTCTCTGCTACGAAGATGTTTTGGATCACACATCAAAACCATCTTCTTACTGAATAATTATGTTTTCTACAGCATCCACAGCAATTACTGCTCTCATGAAATTGTCAATTGCAATATATCATGTTCTGATTTCTAGAAAACTCTGCAAATTGTAACACCCACGGATTCCAAAAACTTTTGTACATTAAAAAGTGAATGAAGAAGAATGTGAGGAAATGATAACAGGGCTGTCTGGGTTACTGTGTAATATGAGTGATCACAGAGGGGTAGCTTCTACCTTTGTGTCAGGGAGTACAGTTTGCTCACAGAAACAAAACCAGGAGCTACATGTTCCCTATGGAAATATCTTTTTTCCTATAATCCTCTTTGAAGTATCACTACTGAGAGTGATAATTCAGGAGAGAATTAAAAAGACCTGTGTATGGATTTTAAGCCCAGAAACCTAAGCACAAAAGAAGAGGCACATTGTGTGTTTTCTATCTTTGAAAAAAGATACATTTCCTATCTTGTTAGAAGTGATGTAAAATTATTCCTATAACGATTGTATGCTAACAGATGCATATGAATTCCTAATAACAGGAAATTCAGGCTGGAGGTGAGGGAAGAGACAGAGAGAGAGAGAGAGTTGATAAAAAATAACTTATATCCCAGAAATGCTTTATGAAGTTCTAGGACATTTCCTTACCCCAGTGGAATGAGTATAAGAAATCCCAGAGATTTAAAAGACGGAATTAGGCAAACTATGGCTGAAACAGGATGAATGTAATATCCCTCAAGGCACTCATAGCAATAGTCACTGGTACACTATTCAGTGTAATGCCACTTACTATCTTCTATCTACACATATTTGACATATAATCAATTTTGTGTAGAAAAATATTCTCATGGCACAGATCTATTCATAACTGTGACAGAGTAATGTCACTATTCAGAAAATACTCCCTGAACAAGGGTTAATAATGCACCTGCAGCAGGCACTCATTCAGTGATTGGTCTCATTGAGATCAAAACTTCCTTTCAGATACATGTTTTTATCTGAAATACCTACAGTGTTAAACTGAAATTCAGATGATTAACATCAGTATAAGAAAACCTTTCTCTGTACAGTGAAAAGCTTACCTTCCTCTCTTAAGCATGAGAAAACTTCATGACTGACCAACCTCATAAAAGAGAAGGAACTTCCTGGATAAGGCAGCTTTCTCATTTATCTCACCTCCTTTACCACCGTACTTTTTATAAAATTAAGGAAAAAACAGTTGATCTGAAATTCAAATTTGAGAATTTGTCTGTAATCTTCTAACAACCTTTATACATTTGACTTGATAATAGAGAAAATTCAGAATTCTCTTTCCGCATCAGTGAGTTTTCTGAAAAAAATACCTTTTCACATACAGCGCTTCATAATCTAACTGTACCACTAAATGAAATACTGATGCTCAGCTTCCCAGTGGAGCTTTGTGTTCCCTTTGCAATCTTGCTGAAAGGCTGAAAACCAAACACTGACACTCAGAGTTCTGATGCCAGTTACTCAGCAATTGCGTCTGTTTGCCGAGGGCACACGCGAGTGAGGACAGACATGAGCTGCTGCTTAAACAGTATCTCAAGGGGATGCAGCCTTATAAGAAACAAAATGAAATAAAATAGTCTGTAGGAGGAAATTTCAGTAGCTGATGAAAAGGGAAATATGGTAAACCTTTTACATTTCCTCTTTACATTCATTTACTTGCCAAAGGACATGCTTGGTATGCAGAAGTTATCTTAGATTAAAGGAAATGAAAAAAAAAAACCACAACCAAGGAATGACTTTACAAGTCATATATTTGCATATCTGTTAAATAAAAACCGAGGCAAAAGGAAAGTGTTTTCCATAAACAAAGGTATGATCATCAGGAAATAGAATAACACCATCATCCTTCAAATATACCTATATACATGCCACAGCAACCATCTGCCAAAACGATCTTGCTGTCACAGTTAATTCCAAGAATCAGACACACACAGTCTGTTCAGCACAACACCAAGCTCTATGCAGATGGGATGTGAGCTTTGAAGCACAGCCTGCACTGATTTACCATCAACAGCAGGTGATCCCTAGGACCTCAAGACAGCATCCCAAACTCGGGGATAGAAAAATAACCATTGCCCAGGATTAGCTTTCTATCAATCAGTGGTGCTTTAATCCCTGTTGTGAAAACTATCAAATCAGAAGGATTAAGGATCTGCTCAAAAGGATACAAGAGCAGGAAGGAAAATGTTTGATGGGCACTAAACAGTCAAGCCAAGCTTCTGCAGGAAAAAGAGAATTCTCGGAAGGAACTGTGAAACTGAATGGACCAACTTTTCCCTGCTGTTCATACCAGTCCCTCAGGTTAAATCTGTCTGACAAACTCCCTCCTGCACAAAAGGCTGGCTTTAGAAGAGAGGCAGTACCCTGCCTGCTATTGCAATATGTCCTATTCTACCTTTGTACTAACTCCAAAACCTGAGCTCTCCCAGGATGTGACAGCTGTAGGCTGCCTGTTACAGAGGAGAACACCGTCAGGACCTGTGCAAGCCATCCTTCAGGTCTCCTGCAGGGCAATGCCAGCTTAAACCAAAGAAATCTTTTTCATCCCTGGGTAACCCAGAAAAGTCTCGGGTCTAATTCCTTTAAAACAGAAAATAGACTTCTATAAATTCCGTAGCAGGTCCTCTCTAAACAGGGACAATAAAAGCTTTAGTCTACTCTATATTTATTGTTCTACATAATCTGACTTTGCATGTCATCTTTATTTAAAGAGTATAATTAGTCTCAATACCATTCCTCAGTTATTTACAATGAATGTCAATGTTTTTATGTGACTGCATTCCCCAAAATTCATGTGGAAATATATACAATAATTAGAATGCTGCAGTTACAGGATTAGAACGATTTCTGGCAATGAGTGGTAAAACCTCAGCAACTTTGTTTCAAGAAAAAGCTAGACTTTTCAAATTCCCTTTGACTTGGAATTAAGCTAAGGCATTTTATTTTTAGTTTATTTCCTGAAGATTAGAAAGAGCATCCTGACAGCTAGCAAGTCAATGGCTCAGATATACCCCATGTGAAAAACATAGGTTAATTCAGATCTCTCTTAAAAAAAGTTAATTAAAATTACTATTACATTTTTTACAAGCTGACACTTAAATGAAGTTATTTGAAGTTATTACTAATTGCTAGGATATAGAAAAAAAGACCAAAATACCAACACAAAATAAAACCCAAAAAGGAGAGAGTGAAATTAAAAGAATACTATGTAGTACTCAGTTCTTTTTAACTGACCTATTTGGGGTACTTCAGACCTGGAAACTACTGTTCTCTGAGTTTCACTTGAAGTTATACTTGAAAATCCCACTCAGAATGAGACAGGAACATTTTATGAATGACTGACTTGGAGAGGCAACATAATTCAAATTTACTTTAATAATAATTTGTGACCAAAAAAAATTAAAAAAAAAAATCTGAGGAATTCTTTAGAACTGTTTAATTTTTACAACTTTTTATTTTTTACAAACCAAACAAACAGCAAGAGACACTGATGTGTTTCAGAAGTGAGACTTCTTTCACCTGTGATGGAAAAAATTATAAAATACTACTAATATGTAAGTTGTCACTGAAGTTATATGTTCCTGTAACAGAGCTCTGAGCTTGAAATATTTAATGATTAAGATCAGCATCATGTTGGGCTCACGGCCTTCATTAGTCATGAATAAAATTTTCTGGAATTTATAAAAACAGAAAATTAAGATCACTGAAGATGTAGCATCAGACAAATAACACTTCCATTCCACCAGCATGCCTTCCTGCAACTGCTCATGAAGTGTGGCCATCCCTATCTCACTAGAAAAAGGAAAACTCCTTTCAGAAGGATGCAAGCACAAATAGGAGGGGGTTTTATTGGGTTTTTGGTTTGTTTGTTTGGTTGGTTTTTTCTGATGAGTTGCACTGGAGATGTCCTTCAGTTTATTGACTCAGTGATTTTCCAATAATTTCCCAAGGAAACATAACTAAGAGAGAAAATAGTTTCTACCTTAATGGGCTCTCAAACCTAGGTTCTGAGATAGGCAGAGCTATTTTGCTCTTTCTACAAATGTTTTGTGCTCTTTTCCACTAAGTTTAAGTCCCAGGACTGGAGTTCTGGGATGGAGGACTCCAGGCTGTTAGGGGCCAGGCAGATGAAGGTCACACCTCAGGCAGGTAAGGGAGAGGTTTGACTGCACAGCTCTCACAGTGGGTGCTGTGTGGTTGACAGATTCTGGGTCAGTATTAGCTGGCTGGAAAACAAAGACGTTGTAGTGGATGCCTACTGTATCTACAGGAATAAAGAAGGAGAAGAAAGATAGTTGAGAATTAAAACACTGAAATATCCAAATGGACTCCTTTGGACAATCTGCAGCTCAGCACACCAGCAAAATCACACAAGAGAGAAAGGCAAAGAGCAAATTAGATAAAGCTTGTGATGTTCCATCACAGCCTAAAACAACCAGAATAAATCTATATTATAAGCAAACAGTTATCACATTTATAGAAAGAAGATTTATTTACAGCTTGGTAAGACCCTGTCTGGTAATTTTTTCCTGATATTTAACTTCTTTTTGTTTCATGATAAAACCACTTAGCTTCTACTGACCTCTTGTTTCACAGTAAACAATTTTTCTTCCATCTTCTTGCTTCACCCTTCAAACTTCATTGGACAGCTATTTCTTTTGTGGACCTTTCTATACCAAGTGGCAAAGGCTGAATGAAGTATAAAGTCTACAAGCCAGTTTTAATCAAACAGCAGTGCATGTTCCTGTCTTCAGAAATAGGATACTTACTGTGTTCTTTTTAATTGCCAATTCTGTAACTGTCAAATAACCAATTTTGTCTTGTCAAGTTTTGATCTTTTAAAAGCCAACCACTATCAATCCCACTTTTTTCTAAACACTTGCTCAGACCACTTTGTTTGCTGCTGTTCAATAGCAGTTACACACTTTAGTAACACAGCAGAAACTAATTTTTCTTTGTCTTTGTATCTCTTTGGGCATGGAATTGAAAAAATAATTAGAAAAAGAGAAAATTAATTCAACATATTTTATTCAGTATAGTTGAAGACACAAGGGAGTTTATGAGAAACTGCATTTGTTATCAATCTTTGAGGTTTGTCTTTTATGGAGAAAAGGAACTGAATTCAAGATAAAAAAGACTAAGTGCATCTAAACATAAAAAAACCCCAAAAAACAAACCAGTAAGGTTGCAGATAATAAATGGAGGTCAGCACATAAATCACTTAGCTTACTTCATTGTCTAAAGCAGGCTTAGCTTTATATGACAAGGATATAAAGAAATTATTTCTTAGAAGGCACTTTGTAGATCTTAGGCCCTGTAGCTTTGTGTGCTCTTCCAATAGCTTTAAAGAGTTAAATCTGTGTCTCTATGTGCATGCAGAAGTACTGATGACAAAAGAGGTAGCATGATGGACTTCTAACTCTCACAGCAGGAGTGGGTTCTTAAGCTTGAGAAAAAAGGAAATGAAAAAGGCAACCAACTGTCTTTTTTAATTACTAACATGTACAAGCTTCAGCAACAATTTTAATCTTACAGTTGCTTTTGGACTTTTTCTTCCCTGCACTATTTGGCAACTTATTGGAAATGCAAGATTTATTTTAAACTTCATTAAAATGTTCAAAAGAACATTTAGTGTTAATGTTGAATCTTAGCAATCTGTCCTGAAGAGCATTTGGAATATTTATTTACTTATACAAAACAGACAAATCCATATAGTTTCTGACACCATAGCTGACAGGTAGAAAAAATAGTAACAAGAACATTAAATTTTAGCAAGTACAGTTTTTAAAATACATGTGTATGGAAATAAATTTAAGAAAGCTTTGTACAGCTCGGAGAAGAAAGTTTTCTACTTTATAAGTGTCCAATGTGATATGTTCCTGCCTTGGATGACAGAGTTTCAGCTTGTTCATTCTTCTTAATTTGGGTTATCTATGTTCTCATCTTAAGTTTTTTTCACAATACAAAACTTTTTCAACTATTTCAATTATTTTCAAATAAAGCTCTGACAACTATCCTGGGCCTAATCCCGAGCACAAAATTTACTTCCTTAACAAATGTTTAAGATCAGGTTATTGTTTCAACTGATTTTCAAAATGTCTCCTTAAATTAGAGCTCCTTTTCACCACCAGCCATAATTTATACTCCAGCAACATCCAAACTGCATGTTGGAGGCAAGTAGGTACCCTGCTATAAGATTTATTAATAAACTCTCCCACATACAGCAACATAAAATATTCTATTTGCTTTCTTCCTCTAGGTAGCTCATAATTTGACTAATTTAAAAGCATGACACACATTGCAAAAGCATAATTCTGCATATTTTACTTGTTCCTTCTACCTGCAATGTGTAAAATACTCTACCAGAGTTCATGCTCCTGATCATTATAATGATATATTAGCCACAGATTAGTTGTCCTCACTTTACCATAGCAAGACTCAACACTGACAACTACTCACATCACTTTGGGCTTTGCCTTCCACATTTTTTCATATCTAGTTTCATTACTTAACTTTACTGCTGTAATGGTTTGGATTGCAAGGGGACCTTGAAGATCATCTAGTTCCAAACCCTCTGCTGTGGGGGCTTAGACACCGCTTAGACAAATTTTTAGAAGATTTTTTTTTCTCCCAAACTTCCTTATCAATAAAGACCCATTTTCTAGAAATGATCTGTATGAATATCACATCCCAAATTTTTATTCCTGTAGCCACCTGTGTCATAGAGCAGCAAAATCTTCCTACACCTGGAAGCAATGAATATCGTCACAACCCACTGCAGTTTCAGTCTCAGAATAGGGCTGAGTTTGATTAGATTCAACCCTTGATTTCCACATATCCTTAATAGGATTGCAAACCCCAACAGATAGATGTCATTCAAAAGTCCAGCCTCTCTCAGATATTCTCAAATGGAAACTTCCTCTCTGATATTCGAGGTGTTCCAAATCCACACCAGGACTTTTGCTGTTCAGCCACATATCCCTGGGAGGTTCTCAGCAGAGCTCCTCAACCACAGTAGTTCCCCCAAGAACCATTCCAAGCATAGCAGTTCCTTTATGTCCTTAAAATGGCTGCAAAGCCAAGAACCCTCAAGTTTTCCCAGCAGTCTCACACATTAAACTCTCTTTAAAATAACCCAAACAGCCAAAAGATTCCCTAATCCCAGCCAACAGGGGAGGTTGGAGGATGCATGAGTGCATTTTTTTAGGTCTGCAAAAAATAAAATCTATGCAGTTGAATTCAAGTTCTCAGCAAAGCTGTCACTCCCAGCAGAAATTTCTGCACATTTTTCTCTTGACTGTATTTTAGCCATTTGAAGTATTCTTTCTTTAAATAAGCCTCTGATCTTTTTTATGCCCACAAGATTCCACTGAAAGTTTCCAGCCTGAAGCTTTCAAAAACTTGCTGGTCTCAAGGAAATATTGTTCAAAGGGAGTCGATATGTTGGTTTTGTCCAGCTTTTTTCCTCAATGTGTTCTCCACTTCCACTGCAAAATCTATCTCTGTAAATGTGACAATACCACTTTTCTTCTCCACAGTTTGCAGGGATAAATCACCTTAGTTTAGATTAAATATGCAGTGACATCCTGTATATACTGTGCAGTTCAGTTTGCTTGTCTAAGTGCTTTCATCAAGGGCAGCACAGACAAAAATCCCAAATAACCTCTGCTCATGTGCTGTGTAGTCTCAAAGTATATGCACAGTAAGTCTGATGCAGCAAAGAAATGTTGGATTTACTCTGCAACTTATTGCATAAGCAACTATGCCTACTCTGGTTGTGTGTGAAAGGTGTAAGAATTTCTGAAAATGCTTGTGAACTGCAAACTAGAAATTATCTGTTACCTGTAATAGTCTTATTCCTGTGGCATTATTTCCTTGGAGCCACTTCTCACAGCTTCTGATAGTTTACCACACATGATTTACAGACAATTCAAAATGCAAGTTGAAATAAAACACGTTTTCAAAAGTACATACAATTCACAAAATAAAATGGGCATAAGCTTTGGATGGTTAGGTCCAATGGAAACAGACTATTTTTGGCAGCACATTAAAAATATGCCTTCAGATAGTTTATTTATGAGGTGATTCTGTCTGGGTATTAAATCTAAGATCACATCAATATGTATTATGGAGTAAACAAATGCCTTTATCAAAATTTTTTCTCACCATAAGAAGTTCAGAAACTGCAAATTTAGCCATTTGTATCATGGAGCAGTAAAATATTCTATGTTGTCTTTTTAAAAGAGATTCTGCCTACTTTTCATGGCTCTTGTTTCATATCAGTGCTATTTTTGATATCTTTGCTAAAGAATTTATACAAATAATGTCTTTCAGAGATTTAAATACTTATTTCTCTTGCTTGGACTCACATTTTTGTCCAGTATTGAATAAAATGAATAAAAAGACCTGAACTGGTAAAAAAAAGACCAGTCCAACAAACACCACCAAAAGCCCCTCAGAAACACAATGGTATTTCATTAAGAGACTGTAATGTTTATATGGTACAAATAGAATTGACTATTTAAGACTAAGTTTAAATTGGCTACCATCCTCCAAACTACTATTCCTCCATGTGGAGTACTCACCTTAATGAAAACTAACACAAATCCCAATCCAATATCCAAGTAGTTTGGTACTTTGACATTTAATCAATGGAATTTAGTTGTACAGTCACAAGGTGTACCAACACTTCAAAGCTGAATTTCCATAAATTATCCCTGCTTTGAATGAGGCCCTTAAAGAGGTCTTCCAACCTCCACTTTTGTTCATTCATTTCTCAAACATCAACTTTCATAGACTTTCACTTCTACCTGAAATTACATTTAATAGAGCCAAACCTAGACACCACTTGTAAACTTGGAATATTTGTTCAAAGTAGAGCTTCACATAGAAATTCATAGAAATATTAAATTGTCACATGGCTATTTCCACATATCCAATCTCTATAGTGTTATATTTGTCTAAAAACATTTCTTCACATGTAAAAATATCACATTTAAACATAACACTTATTAAAAATAAATAAGAAGTTCGCCAATGTAATTCAAAGTCAGAACCATAAATTGTTTGGTAAGATCTGTTCAGTGTGGTTCAACCTTTGAAGTTTTCTGTGAAGTGCTAAAATAGTCAGAATCAAAAAAGCTACAGCTTGAGATACTTCAAGTGAGCTGTGCAATATAATTGCACAGCTAATAGAAGCATAATCATCTCAGCAGGAATTAAATAAGGCAAATACAACTGCTGAGTTGTTTTTCAATATTATTAATTTCAAAGCATATCTTGCACATGCTGGCATATTTAGGGAAGCAAGGCAACTTCAGATCACAAGAGTATACATTTTAAGAGCTTTCTTCTGATGATGCAGCATGTAATGAAAAAGCTTTGAAACAAACTTCACTCAAATATTTAATGTACACATAAAAATAAATCTAGACCCCATATATTTCTTCAACTTACTGCATTTAAAAGTGTTTCTTAAAAATTGAACTACAGAAGAAATTAGTAGAATTAAATCAGCATCTATGCAAACTCTACAATGTTGGTCTTTTTCATTCCCAATATTTCATGTTAAAAAAAAATAAAATTTGAGGCTTTTTCAACACATAAATCCAGGAAAATAGTAGGGGAGAAAGCATTTTTATTCTACTTTAAAAGAAAGGGTTTTTTACTAAAATAAAATAAATTAAATAATAACAATTAATAATGGTATCCTTATTCTCGGAAGAAGAGAATTGTAGTGCAGCTGTTGCATAAGCAACAACGAAAAGCAGAAGGGCAACAAAGAGCAGAAACTTAGCTTAGATACCACTTGTAACAAAAAACCCAATAGAACAAAAGGAATATGCTGCAATATGGAGTCACTGGTTTTACATTATGAATTTTCTAGGTCAGGTTAGGAGGTGGCATGTACCCACAGCCTTTTAAAATCTAATACCAGTAGTGATATTAACTCCAGAAATGAGCATGCAGAAGTCTGGGAATGGATGAAAAAAGGGATATTTCTTTAAAAGTGTCTCCAGGGTCTCTGAAATCCCAATTCTTGTGCAGCCTGTCCAGCCTTAAATCCACGAGTGTGGCACTAATATAATGCTCAAATCAGGTATATTTGACAGCAGTCTGCCAGCATTCCATCCTTCTTCCTGAATCAAGATGCCAAAATAGATACAATTATCTGATTAAGAAAATTGCTTGATTAGTGGAGCCTGATTTACTTGTCATATTTAAATGAAAGAGAAGACCAAGCAGCCTGCTTGGCAAATCAAGCAGTACATTTTCTGATCACAAAATCTCCTGCAGCCTGATGTTCTCATAGACATTCACCACTCACACTGCCAGAAATGCCTTTCTAGAAAGGCCTCAGGCCCAACAAACTCTTGCCAGTTTCAAGATGGGGTTTGGATGAAGCCCTGCCTTGGCTGCTGGAAAACTGCACAAAACCACAAGTCCCCTCCTTCTGGGGACTGCAGCTCCACCAGGACATCCCTTCCGCAGCATCTGCTAATTCCATGTCACCTCAGTGTAAGAGGAACAAATGATACCACTGAAGGCTGGTGAGTTTCTTCTGGAATTGAAAGTTCTGGAATTCTTGTCCTGGTGAAGTTCCTAAAGTGACTAAAGGTCTTTGAAGTGAGAAATCAATAAACTCCAAAGCATGCCTAATTTCAAGGTAATTTAGAGTACTTTTCATTCTGGTCTGATCCAGCCTAATAGCAAATTGAAAGTTTTCTTTGTGAATTGGATATTCTGGGTTTTGGCCCAGTCTCAAGGGCCAACCATATGAAATGTGTATCCTTTCAGGGTTGGAATAGGATGGAAGCTGGTTTTTCTCTTCTCTTGCTCCAGTTTGCTCACCAGTGTATTCTCAGATATGAGAAAGCAGGGAAGAGATCCAACCTTTCATTTATCATAGTCTGAGATTCCTTATTGTCTGTTCAATCTTCAGAAACGTCCAAAATCATACTTAAATGGAAAGTCTCTAAAATGCTTTTCCAAATTTAACATCTTTATATGACAAAATTCATCTTCAAGCATATGCCAAAAAATTATGGTTCATTATATGTCCTTCCTGATTAAAAGTGAGAAAAAGATACCTTAAGGTATCTTTTAGATGTTTTAGAGCCATTTTTAGAATTCTAATACCTGCTTTGGCTCTAGACAAAGACAGTAAAAATACACTCACTGAAATGAAAGTCTGATTTCTAATCCATCTGCTACTCTGCTTTTCCTGTCCATCAGGACTGCTGTAATCACAACAATTTTAAGAGGACTAGGACTTAGCTCAGCTCCACCTACCAAGGTGTGCTTGGAAAACATGCTACTTTTAGTAGAAATGTCCTTATTTAAAATGGTCTACATATTTCCTTAAAACAAGGCATGCAAACAACAGATGGCAAAGCATATGGTGTATTACTTACAGACACAACCAAACAAAACTTCTAAAGCTGCTCAAAAAGTAGGAGTGACCCAGGTAGCCTTGGGTCAACTGAGTAAACACAACTGGACAGCAGCCTTGTGTCACAGAAGAGCAGCACCTGGCTGGACCAGACAGGTGTAAGAGGTGTTGGTTCATGGACATGAAGTGAAACAGAAAGGGTCAGCCCTTCCTGAATGCCATCAGAGCCACGGGGGCATGGCAGTGTCCTGACACTAGGCGCCAGCTGGAACAACTGCCCAGAGCACAAATATTGCCAGGATCCTCTAACTGGTGGCACAGAAAGTCTGCTCTTAGGCTGGTGCTGTGTTTTATTATTCATTAGACATAACTGCAACTCCACAACAGCTGCAATGGTGCTGTGATATGTAGAGAAGAGGAAGATAATGAAGCCAGGAGTACTGCAAACAAATAATAAATTAGTCTTTCTTCCACTGTCTCATGCGACACAGCAGGAATGAACATGCTTTCTGATAGCAAAATGATTTTTCAAGACTCCTTAATTTCTTTTCGTTTGCTTTAATTACATTCTTAGAGTAAGCACATGCACAAGCATGTGCATTCATGTAGTCAGTGAATGTTCTTTTTAAAAGAAAAAAGGACAATTTTTTATACTCAGAATTGAATTTAGCTCAGTCTGGTGTTATACCTAAGCAGTTTCTGGATTGACAAGGTATTGTGTGTGCCTCTTTTACTTAGAGGCCATGAGTTGTACTCATGGAAAATACAAATACATTACCAAATACACAAATGCTTTCTCTTTTGCCTCTTAGCTTACCTCAATGCAATTGTATATCAGCTGTGGGAAACAGTCAATTAAATAGGCTAGAAATGACTTTTCACCACTCCTAAAGGCAGCTGGCTTTTAACCACAAACCTAACTCAACCTAACTTGTGCTCAGGACAAGGAAGTCAACACATGCTGCATGTCAGGTTTATGTTGAATACAAAGTCAGAAATGCAGGAATCTGAAGGTCATGGCCTTTAGCAAAAAGAATATCCAATAGTGAATGAATATCCTGTGCTAACAGATAGCTGAGGTCTGTCGGATCTCAGCATAGAAAACAGATTTCAAAAGAAGGAACCTGTTTTTGTGGCTGAGAAACAAGAATTCCCAGTGGACAAAAGCGGAGGTTCTGGTTGTGGTTTAGGATAAACATAAAAATGTTTCCCATTGTGGAATTTCCCTTTGTACTTTATAAAAAATAATGAAGAAAGTCAGCTAAAGAGAATTTAATCCTGTCTTTTCAGATTACTCTGTCCTTGCTACTTCAGTATTTGTGGTGTCTCTAAAAGAACACTAAAGTTGTTATAATTCTGCAACTCTTTTACTTCAGTTCAGACATTATTTATGCCTTATAAAAATCAGAATTTTTTTGTTAAAAAAGTAACTTTTTCTAACACCAGAGACAGTACAGCAGTAGCAAATGGACAAGACCTTTTCCATATCCAGAACTACAGAATGGATGGAGAAAACCCACTAAATAAAGTCAGTGAGAAAGATAAAAAATTAAACATATATTTACTCAATAGAGGAGATACTGTTTCCAGATAAGAATTGTAAATATAGAACTTGATTAAAAATCAGACATATCTTTCTTTTTTTTGTAAGTGCCATTTTGTGAGCCTCTTGAACCACTCTATGGGCCATCAAAAGAGATAGTCTTTGCTGCCTCTTTTGAATTTCAAAATGTAACTAGAGCAATTAGGATGCTCTAGTTAATTATGTGTTCTTTTCTGTGTCTTCAGACAATTTAGCTTCCTGGCTGAGTGGACATAAGAATAGCCTTGCAATAGAAGCCTTGCTAGTCCAAGAGGAAAAGAAATACATTATTGAGGGCAAATTTAGAGAGGATGTATTTGGAAAACATTTCATGAGAACAAGGATAAAGTGCACATTTCCGAAATATTAAAAGAAAATTAATTCATTTACATCATATAAAACACAAAAGCAAAATTAGCTCATCCTTATTTAAAGAATATCCTCAAATATACCAAGGGTTAGTGTTTTAAGCACTAAATAAATTAGACTGTTAAATGGCAAAATCTTCTCATTTTTTTCCCCTTTAAACTCAAAATTATTACTAATTGCCCAAAGTGATTTCCTTTTGTCTCCAACAAATCAGAAAACCATATTAAATAATTTAAAATCAGATAAATGGGGTACTACTTACACAAAAAATCTTACTCTGCTTTTTCACTGCTATATTACCACTGCTTTTTATTCAGATACATGCTGCCTCTGAAATGCTAGAGTTGCCATTTTATGGCTTTACACATCAATTCCTTTTAGCTAAATATTTTTCTTCAGAGACCCTGGAGCCAGCACACATGTATGACACTCCCTTAACATTACAAAGTCCAGAAAATGCATAATTTTAAGGAAAATGTATTGAAATGGAAATATAATAGTGAAAATATATAATGTCAGTCCCTTTTGGAAACAGCACTGTTGCTATGGCAATTCCCCAATCTAGTATTTTCATGGGAAAGCTCTCTTCATTGAAAGAGCCTGAATTTATATCCACCTTCATATTTATATGCTCAATTACACTTCAGAAACAGCATATGAAGGGTTTAGTTCTGCTTCTGTAACTTTTAGTCAATTCTCTAAGTAGATGTTTCTTAATATTTGGTTCCATATTCCAAGACTCTGAGTGTCAAAATCAAGTTCCATTTTTACTTCTCCTGGAAATCAGTTGATACTGCCTTGACAGCTTTAAGACATTCTATCAACTCTCCTACATGGGAATAAATATAAATGAACGTAATAGATTTGTCCTATCAAAATGGAAACACTTCTACATTGAAGTTATTTTGATAGAAAAAATGCATGTTAGCTCACAACAACAGAAAATGTACATGTTAAGACCTTTCCTCTGGTTAAAATCTTACAGTTTAATGAACCAGAGGAGATAACTCATCATAAATTTCTTCTAAAAGTTGGCTAATCATTATTAATTTGTCATTATTAAATTGACTGCAATAACATTAACCCAAGATCTTTGCTTCACCCTAATGTACGTATAACAAACAGTTCAATAGGAATTCCACTGCGACACAGCATTAATTAATATCTACTTGTTGTAGAGTTACAGGTTTCCAATAGCCTCTGAGACACATTCTTTGGAGGAAATGTCAAATCTTTCCTATTTCAATCGTGCTCATTATAATGGCATTACAAAATACCATATGCTTCTTCTGTGGGTACATTCTGTAATTCCAGTGCCACCAGCCAGCAATGATATCACACCAAAAAGCCCAAATGCTGAACAAGGAGTGTTCAGAAAGGACACTCAACACTTCTGACTCTCTGGATTTAATACCCAAACCACCTTGCATCATTTTGCCACGTGCTGAAGACATGCAGTGCTCCTTTGGGAAGAGAAACGAAAATGCCTCAGAATTTTCCTCCTTTCCTGCAAAAGTATAGTAAGCAAGCAAGCGATTCAGAAGTGAACAGACATATGAAAAAACTATGACTTATAACGCCAATTTTATAGCAGCAGTTTCAAATCTGACAGTGTAAAAGAAGGCTCTTGTGAAGAGCCTAAATAAAATTAAGAAAACCCCCATTAAAAAGTGACAGACCATAGAGGCCAAAGCCTATGCTCCAACAGCTTGGAGCAGAATCATGGTCTTCAGGAAATTTCTGTACATTCAGTTTGAGGTGAAAATATACTACTTCTCACTCTTAAATTTCATGGCTTTTTTTCTCTTAGGTCTGATAAAATTACTCCTAACTGTCACATTTCCCCAAGGATTTATAAAGCAGAAGTTTCAGAATGCAGTGTGATAGGTCTAGATGCACACGACTGTATACATAAAATGGATTGCTAAAATACACTTTGAGAAGTCCTGCTTATTGCTGTCTCTGCTTTGGAATTCAGAAGTCAGCAAAAGAAGCATAGAGGGATATTGCTTGCAGCAACCAGCTTCAAGAAATAGACTGGAAATCCATAAAAAAAGTAGACAGAGTTTCTTTATACTTTCAAATATAACATTTTGAATTGTCAAGTTATTTACTGTACTACAGTGCACTTAAAAACTGGCATTTATATTCTACACCAAGGACTGGTTTTACTGATGCTTTTATGGTGCAAGGATAGTTGTGGCCCTGTTGAAGACAATGCAGACACTGGCAGCTATAGAAACATCACTCATCAGTACAACCTCAAGCTCATGTTCATCTTAGTTCTACTTCTGTGCAGTATTTTGGTATGCAAAAGTGATTTTATTGAAATGTGACTAAAATGGTAGCTGTTATATCATCGCTATGTTAAGGACAGGTTAATGGCTTTACATAAAAATTCACACATTATTTCTATAATGCACATATAAACATATTTTAAGTTCAGAAAAGCACAACTGATGTGTTCTGGCTTTCATGTACTTTTCTAAAGACAGATTCAGCATAAAAGACATTTCCTTTCCTGTTATTACACAAAGATTAAGTGCTAGGAACAGATGGGGAGAATTTATTTATTTATTTGCATCTCCAACCACCCTCATCCTCTCTCACCAGCTTTTATCTGGCCTGAGTTAACTTTTATTTATTCCATCTTCATTCATCTGCTTCACTCCTCCCGAGTTCTCTGTAGCTTGTGGAAGAACACATAAATAATAAGATATTAAACACCACTCTTGGTCTGTTGTGACTTCTTCCTTTCATTTAAGCACATTCAGGGACTTTCAAGCAGACTCCTGCTCTGCGAATAAGACTTCTGAGTATATGAATACTGAATTATTGAAATCTTGGAAGTACACTATCACCCTGATTGAGGGAGAGAGTTATGACTCAGAACTATGCTATCTTTTGATATAATCACAGAATCATAAAACAGAATATTAATTTAGTGTGTACGTGCCATAAAATGATATTTCACTGTAGCATGCACATGAAAAAGTAATTTATTTCCAAAAACCAAATCACCATAATGAAAATTATTCAACATGTTTCTATTAAAATTAATTTGAAATTAATTTATTGCTCTGAAAAGCTTTAATTTTGAAAATATTTACTCCTATCAAAGGAAGACAACCAGCTCTAAAAACAGTCCTAAGTGATACATTTGGGACTGAATGCAACCTGATTTAGTCTGGACAAGCCAAAATCTGAACCTTTATATTCATCTAACCTTAGTACTAAAGCCAATGAGCTTTACATGCTTTCAGAATCAATTTTCTAAGGTAAAGATAATTCTCTGTTGTCTAATTTTAATTTATGTTCTAGCAGCTAATCTTCTGATATTTTATGGGATTAGCTTAAACTGTAAGGCACTAACACACTCATTTTACTTAAAAAAAAATTAATCCTGAGATAACTAGCAGAGTCTAGTAAAAAAGCCTCAGGAATCATGTTGAACAGCTCACACAGACCTCATGCACCCATCCCATGCAAATGTGGTCCTCATTATAAAAGATTTCCTCACTGCTTAAAGAAGAAGTTACAATATTGCTATTCTGCTGGCTCTTTACCCTCTTATAATAACAATTTTCCTGCCATATTAATGACAAATACATCATAATTATCTCTCTCCACCTTCAGCTGGAACAGCACAGAGCAGCCCTTAATCTAATTGAATCTCTAAATTCATAGGAAAACAGTCAATCATGGTAAAGACTTGTTTGACTACAAAACCCTTAATGATTCTAACAATTAAGACTATCACTGCCTCTGTAATTCACAGATTCATGAAAGCAACATCACTGTGATATGAAGCACTGAAATACTTTCCTGGACAGCAGGAGGAGTTTGCAACTTTTAATTTCCTTGGTTCTGTCCACTCTGCCAGCCCATTAACATTAAAATAACTGCTGACATCTGGTTCAAGCCTGGGCACAAGCTCCAGGGAAAGCTCCACTTCATCTCAATGATGTCAGAAGACTGGTTTAGAAGTCATGGAACATCAACTTGTTCTGTTTCCCCTCTACGTGTGGCAGCCCAAGTATATTCTTTAAAATGGTAACACAGTTAAGCAGTATGATGGTTTGGGAATGCAATGTAAAAGGAATTTCAAAAATCCAATTTCAGAACTATCAAATTCATTTAGTACAAGCAGTGGTTAAACAGTGGTTTAAGCCCAGAGAACCCTGGTTTTCTTCAAAAATACTGAAGCACATATAAAACAAAACAGAAGTATGGCTTCTTTATAGAGCATTAAGTGCCATGCATTTCATAACAACAGAATTTTCCAAGGTACAGCTAAGGGTAAATCCAACAAAAGTCCCAGGCTTGCAAACCAACCCCACTAATGAACAAGTGCATCTGTGGTTACACCAGCATATCCAAACAGAATCTGGCCTGGGTGCAAAGGCTGGGGCTTCAAATACAAAAATTTTGTAAGCTGGGGCTTACAAAAACAAAAAAAATTAATTTGAAAGGACACTTTTATGTCCTTAGAGTGTCATATACATGTAGAATTTTACTTTCTCCAACACTGCTGCATCTCTTTGCTCTGCTAACCTATCACAGCTATTCCCTCTACCCCTCCAAACAGGAAAGCCCTAACAGCAGCTAATCAACTATCCTGAAAATAAAGGGTAATATCAGCTACTCATATCACTAATTTATAACAGCCATACATATCCCTATGTATGCACTATTTTGCATGTGCAGGACTAATGTACTCTCACAATATCTACACTGACATCAGCAAAATACTAAACAAGATTGGAATATTTGTTTCTAGAATTTTTTCCTTCAGTGGTGCAAGTGCTAGGGCAAAATTTAAGGAACAAAGACAAAAAAAGAAGAAGAAAGAATATGACTTTTACAGTTGTTTTAACTTGAAATAGGTATCAGAAGTGTAGCACAAAATAACTTAAAATAGAACAATATTTCTCTGTGCCTGAAAAGGGAGATGAATAGGGAATTGTTTAAATTTAGTTTCTCTCTGTTCATTAATATTCCATGAGACAATTATGATAGACTCAAAATAATTTATTTAAATTACAAAATAATTTTAGCAAATAAATTTATTCTGTAGAACATGCTGAAACAGTTTATTAACAACATTTATCATCCCTAACAAGAGCAGCATCACTTAGTTTGCTACAGAAGCAATATAGCATTGCTTCTTTTCTGCCCAAGTGGATGTGCAGCTCCTAAAGCAAGATTTCCTAAGTATAATTTCACACATTTGTCTTAAGAAAATATAGTCCTGAAGACAGCCAAATGTAAACAGATTTTTTTTTTGATCGTCCAGGTGTAAGTCAGCAAGAAGAGCAATCTTTTGGGAACATATAAATTTCCCTTTTCCACTTCCCTCATTCACCAAAACACCCAAACCTACTTAAAGGGCTGGGAATAACCCAAACCAACTGTACACTAGCACTTTTTACCAGACAGTGGGAAGCAAGTGGCATGGGAATGCTGTGACTGCAGATTCTGGAAAGCATTCAAGATCTCCGAGTAGCATCTGTGCACAGTTTATTTTCTCACCATTTCCTACTGCAGAGCAGTAACTCCTGAAGGCCTGGAGGGAGACACAACTGAGCACAACTTTTTGAAAAACTTACAGGCATTTTATCTTCATGACTGTGAATATCATCAACATTCCAGAAGAAACAATGTTTTATCTTCTAATAGCTCTATTCTTGAGATCAGCTTGCTCACTGTCAGCACTGTATTATAAATATTATCCTAGAAGTGCAACCAGAACCCCTTCTGGAGACTGACAGCCACATGCAAATACTGGATTCTAGAACTAAATACACAGAAAATTATACATATAAACATGTGCATATCTAGCAAGTTTATGAAACATATATCTCTGTCGCACTGAATGTCTAAAGAACTTCAAAAGAAGTTTCTTATTTTATTGGTCCATAGCACAGAAAATCATAACCTAACATAACAATGTGCTTGATATATGTTTTTGAGGTGACATTCACACATGCTTAATAAATAACACCTATTTAATGTACCTAGCAATAACAACAACAAAAAAGTAACATTTCTACCTGTCTTGCAGAAGAAAATTAAGAAATAACAAGATTACTAAATCACCAAGAAATGCCCTGGAAAACAACAATTTCTTGGCTCTTCTCAGTTGTAAATCAGCATTCACAAGGCATCTTTCAGAATAATGACCAGAAATCTCAGATAAGGAGAGGAAAAAATCCATATGCATTATGGTATCACTAGAGATATTCTGTATCATATTTCTGTGGTTTGTGTAATTTATCACTACTCAAATAAAAAAAAGGAGTTATAGATTATCCCTTCCATAAAATAAATATCAAAGGACTCATTACCATTACAGTAATTAGGAGCATTTGTGTTCATTTCCAAGATACCTGTCTGTCAACGGCTTAAAATATCTTCTGTTCTATCATTTTATTTCCAATGGGTAAGACAGACAATACACCAGTAATTTCAGGTCCAACTTCTGCCTGTAATGTATGGCATAACAGGGTTCCTGCCCAGCTTGAATGGTATAACACCTCTTTAGATGAATGTAAGGAGGAACCAGAAAAACTGCAGAGGGATAAGTTTGGAACAATCCAGGCTTGAAGCTAAATTGGATTATTGCAAAGGGATGGAACTGAGATGTACAAGATACCTTGGAAATGTTGATTTACAAATGAGAAGTGAAGGACTCAAGCAGAAGGAATGTTTTTAGCACCCCAGGCAACAAAGAGCTGTATAGAAAATATCCCATATGGGTCATAAGGAGACTAAAATACAAAGCCAAGACCAAAACAAAACAAAAGATGCTCTTGCCAGGTAATCCAAAATTACAGGTATTTTAGTAAGGCTGGTGATAATATCAGCATCCCTACTGTAACCTAAAGAATTGTCTTCTACCCTGCCAGACCCCTTATAATCACCCACGTGTGTGGAATATCCTGAGCTCAAACTCAGCACCTCGAGCTGGTGCATGCAGGGTATCAATGAAATTTACTTTTCACTTCATTACCACAGCACTTGAGATGTGAGAGGCTTCAATTCCAGCCAACTGTCTTGCCCAAGCCTCTCACAGAAATATGAATAGATGTTTAACTTTCAAAGGATCCAGACTGTGCTTCTTTTCTGAGCTGTTTTTTGAAGTTTTGAGATCATCTGTTTTATGTAATGTAACTGCAAAAATATTGCCTCTGAGTTAGCTCTGCAATAATTCACTTTTGCTACAGCAATGATTGAGTAAACAGAAGCTTCTACCAGAGGCATTCTTTTCTATTATTTATTGTAATATTTTTTCATAATTTAATGAGAAAAAATTTAAAAGCAATATTTTCATCCTTTCATGTTAAATTAATTTACAGTGCTATAAGCCATAATGAAAACAGAGAAATCATCAGCAAAACAGCATGCTAATAAAGACAGATTTCTACAAAGTTTCTTAACTAAACTCACAAAATAACTTTTTTCTATTTCTGTCAGGTCCAGCTTGTTCCCAAGTATTGAGATATACAGTGAAAATTATATAACAATGAAAAAGCAGAAACTGCATAAGAAAATAGAAATTGAGAATAAAAAATATTTTTATTTTAAGCATATCTGATTTCTATGAGCACATATTCTAAATATCTGCCCCCATCTAATGTGGAAAATGTCAACTTCCAGCCTCGTGTTGTAAAGTTCTTAGAAAAAAAAAACCCACAAAAAATATTTAAATTAATAAAGTAACCCCAATATTGAAATTAAAGGAAACAAATACTTTAAAAATCCCCATAGCTTCCTTTCCCTTTCCTCCCTCTCACCCAAACACCTGGGTGAAGTTCCTATCCTAAGTCAGTCACAATAAGTGTTGATGATCTGCAAAATTCCTTTTGTTATCAACAGGACTTGAGTCTCCCAGGATTAAGCTTAGTGCAAGGAGTTCGTGGATGTGGAAATGTACTGCAAGTTTGCTCCAAGGACAACATGCAGCATTTCTGCTTCCATGCCCTGATCACAGGCCTGGATTAAAACTGGAAACGATCCTGGTTGTACCTGAGGCACTGAGAGCCCAGCAACACCCAGGTGTATAAGGTGTGTGCTCCATATCTACCAGGAAACACAAGATAATGAAACAACAAGCTGTCACTTAATAGCTCCCCTTGCAGAAATAACATTTCTTGGCAGTATTTTTCAGGCAGTGCTAACCCTCCGCAGTATTCCATGTCCCACAAATCAAAGGTCAGAACAAAATGACTATTTTTTTTTTTTGTAAGCAAATCAACAAGCTGGGATTTAAACACTACTGCAACTCTTATTCATGAGGCACAGAATTACAATATCACAGTTAGAAAGAAAAAGAGATGATCCATTCAGGCTAATGCACTGTTGTGACTGTAATAGGTGTAACGTGAGTGAGAACAGGTTTATTTCAGAGCTTTGATCTCTCAGCTTCCAGCAGGTTTCCAGGTTATGGAAAGAAAGGATTTGTCACTTCATTTATAGATCAGGGAAATACACTTTGATATAACCAGTACAAAAAAGAGCAGGACAACTGTAAGCTTTTCCCAGCAAAAGACCTTTGAAGTTCAACAATGAAATTAAGTGACTCAGTCTTTTGGGTTTTGTACTTAGTCCTCTAGGAAGTGTGTCTTGCTACTTTTTTGTTAAACTATGAAGTAGTTGCAAAAAAAAAAAAAAAAAAAAAGAAGTCATTAAAATTGTGTTGAACCTAGCAGACTGAAGTAGAAATTAAAATTAGGTAGGTTTAATATAGTAGATAGACAATGTATGGAATTTCTGGGGAGAGTATAATTTATACCTTTAATCTGCTTAATTACTAGTTGGTGCTCACATTTCCTCCATCGGCAAAGTTCGCCTAAAAACTGTAATATCTGATTCAGATACCAGAAATTAATATGCTGGCATTAATAAAAAGAAGTAGCACAGTCTCTTTTTAAGGTTAATTCATTTATTTCACAACAAATTATCGGTGTAACCTAAGTTCTTTTTGACTGATAGAATTTTTTTCAATCATGCTGCTATAAGCTATGAAGACTTCTACCATGAAAAAAATTACACAAAGTGAGAAAATAAAAATGTTCATCTTCAGAACTGATTAATATGCATGCTTCTTGGTGCTTATGGCCTCTTTTGGTTTTGCATTATCTTTTCAACTACACAGACAGTACAGAGATGAAGATATTCATTTTAATTTGAGTCCAGACACTTTTGCTCACATACCAATGCTTCTGGTGACTCTTAATGTATAATACTAAATCCAACCTAAATAACTGGATGATAAGCAATGTGTTATTTTCTATGCTAAAATTGTTCATAAATACTGTGTTCTGTTTTAGATGCATAATCTGGTCTGTTGAAAGATGCTAATTTACACAGGCAAAAATGGACAGCTAAATTTCTGATCTCTCCTGCCATTTCCACAGCTTCTTCCAGCTCTATTCTGATTCAGAAGAGTTATCCCACACAGAAGGATAAATATGAAGAACTACTGTTATTGCAAGCACTTCCATTTCATATGGAGAAGAAACACAAAGAACAGAAAGCGTTAACGCTTTCCCACCTGCTGACTGCAGAAGCAAGACAAGCCACAGCAACATCAGGCATAAACATTTCTCAGTGAGGCAAAGAAAACCAAACAAATATCACTGCCTCAACACTTAGGAGACATTTGTGTGCACAGGAAGGTCAGCAGAAGACATGGCTTAAAACATGGAGTGATCTGGCAGAAGAAATTTTTTAGACATATTTTCACATATCTTCATTGTTACCTATGACTAAATTCATGGTCATCATTCTGAGGAAAAGTGATCTCAGCAGTCTGAATTTACATCTTGTTTCTCCTCTGTCGCCTCATGGGCAATTGCATGATTTGAAGTACACTGAGTGGCAGGAGCTACCTGAAACTGTAAGCTCTTTAACCAGTAAAAGACCAACAAATGAAGTGAAAAAACCCCACAAAATCCAGCTTAGCTGAACTAAACTGCCCTCTGGAAGTGCTTCTCTCTTATCCTCATCTGTGCAGAACTGGGAAGACAAGGAATTGCAACCAAGTTGAGCTGAGTGGTAAAAACACCTCCAGCAAAACATTTAATAACAGATCCCGGACATTTCTGCACAGTGTGAGGAGACACAAACACAGCTGCTCTTGCATTGCTGGGGAGGTGAAGAAAATGGGGTAACTGCATTTGGCAAGCTGCATAACATTCTAGATTCCACCAGCCCTTAGCAGGAGCTTAAACAGCTCCCACACCATTAACACTTAAAAGTAGGTGTCAGGGTTGACTCTACATCACCTGCAGTAAGAATTTCAGTAAGAACAGGTATCAGATACACAATAAACTGGTTAAGTGGCCTCTAAAGAATTTTAAGGCAGACAAAACACTGGAGAGGGAATAGTACTGCATGCCTATAATCTGGTTACTCAGTATATTGAATGATACCTGGATACAAACAGCAGAGCTTGTGGCTGCTTGCACCAGTGTTTACATCCTGCCAAATTCACCTAAAGAAAATTCACAGGTTGTGGGAAAAAGATACATAGCCCACAAGGTGAACAGGTTAACTGTATAAACTTAAACCCACATGAGAGTATATATGAAAGATGATAGAATGCATGTATAAGTACAGTACATGTAAAAGAAGAACCTATATATTAGAATTTATGAGCTTGCATCTGATTTCCAGTGCCATAGGCTGTAAATAATGTCACTCAATCTCATGAGAAACAGCTCAACACTGCTATATTAGGGTATTTGGTATTATTTGGTATTAGGGTATTGTCAGTTTAGATAGGGAGAGTTGCTACAGTAAACAACTGCTGCACACTGCATATACAGAACAGCTAGTATTGTGAAAAAGTGTAAATTCATATGCAGAAAACCTGTGACATGGCAGCTATATACTAATAAAAAGGAAAATCTGGAGGCATTTCTTAGAAGACATCTATTTTTCTAAGCACCATCTAGAAACCTTTCACAAAACCAGTATAACTTTTCTCTGAAAATGATTTGTACTTTTATTTTATTCCTTATTTGTATTCTTTGTAGGCCATTGACTTCTTACATATTCAGGAAGACATCTGCCCTAAGCCAAAATTAATACTTTTCCTCAGTTATGCACAGTACAATTTATCCTTTTTATATTAACATGTTAATAATCACAATACAATCTTTTTTTTCTTTTTACCTGCCTTGGGAAAATACACATTTGGTATCACAAATGAAAAATTATGTGCTCTTTAGCCAAGTGTATTGAACAGTCTGGTAGGAGGCATAATTGCACAAGGCATAGATACCCTTTTAAACTCATCATCAGAATATATTAAAGGCTACCACTGAGTTTTTGCCTAGTTTTTACTGATTATTCGCTTTTCAAATAAATGTGCTGTAAGCAATAAAAAGTGAATAGAACTACATGGCAGATTAGACTGCACTAGTAAATACTGATGGTCATGGGAAGATCGAATTGGAGGATTCTTCAAAGTTTTGGTAACCACTCAGTCTAATTCCTGTCACTTCAAATTGATGGGCTACAGCGGAATATGACATATAGTTAGAAAGATTATGAGCAAGTCCATCCATCCCCTTCATTTGGATGTGGGAGAGCCTGTTTTAGGAAAGCCTACACAAAGAGTTACGCATCCTGTAGAAATTATAAGGTCAGGAACAAATATAGGAATTGGAATCTGCTGAGAAAAATCTTGTATCATCTTATCCCTCCTGTTCCATTTCGATTTGTGATTTTTCCATGTTTTTCTCTAACAATCTTACTCAACACAACAGAACTTCACACTTCATGCTACAGAAGCTTTTCCCGTCTAATCTGTGTTTGAAAACTTGTGCTTTAAAAAGCTGGCAGGGTTTGAATGCTGATCTGCAAATGAAAAATTAGGACCATCCCTCTGGTGTGCTCAATAAAGTTTTACAGAGGAAACACATAAATCAACCAAGTGAGAATATACTAGGTTATTTAGCACATTGGAAAAATGGGATTTTTCTTCGACCTTGACTATGAGAAAATATGCAAATGAGAAATTAAAAGAAGAAATTTGTCTTATTTGAAAACAACCACTTATGTGAGATTTCTGACAATTGAGAGCTATTTATTTTCATGAGAGTAAGTTTTAAGAATACTTACATCTCATTCTAGTAACAGAGTACTAGATCTCTTGATAAAACAAGCCTTTTACCTCCCAAAAGAACATTGGTGCTGATAAGGGATTTATTCTAAGTTCAGAAACAAGGAGGGCAAAAGCAGAATACACATTAATGCATCAACTCCTGGGCAAGCAGCAGCAGCAGCAATATATTTCTTTTTTATCATAAAGACTAAACTAACTGAAACAATATTTTTGACAAAAAGTAATGACAGCTACCTATCTGATTAATTGCTGATTTCTGACCACTTCTCTTTGATATCCAGCTAAGAACAGCTGTATTGTCTTCCCCCCTGAGAATCAGCACCTGAATCTCCTGTGAAAGTATTCAGTATTTGAGACTTGCTGTCAACAACAAAGAAACATCACTCCCCTTCCTCATGACTGCGAATTACAATACTGAAAAATTCATGATCATGTGTTTTCAAAATAATATTATCCAGTATTTTTAAAAATCCACTCTGAGGAAAAAATTCACTCTGATACTACCTAGCCCTGTCTCAGATTAGGTTTGAAGAGCACTCATGTTAAAATTCAAGATTTTCAAATTTCTCTTCTATTACTCAGTGGAGTAAGATGGCTCTGACAGCTGCTATTCTATTCCAGGTACTGTAGAACAGATTTTATTTTAGAACTGGCAACAGGTTAGTATAAAAGGCAAAACTGGAGAATTAAACCTTAAAAAAAAAAAGCAATTGAGGGAAGAAGATTATGTATTACTTTTAAACCTTTCAGAGAACAATTGTAAGCAGAAGTGACTGAGAAAGTGTTTCAGAATGGAGAGTGACAAACTGTTTCAGAACAGAGAATGGAAGTACTTGAAAATTAATTACTATTAAATGGTTTTTGAGTAAAGTCAATTGAAATGAGCAAGATTACAGATACTTTCTGTCTTTGTTAGTCAGATTCATCATCTAATCCATACATCATGTCACAAAATGAACTGTGTCGGACAATTATATATAAATTATATTTGAAATAAATTTGGAAACAATGTTTTATCACTCAAAGAACCTATTCTGATAAATAATTGAGAAGTGTCAGGATTATGTATCTACCTCAGCTTTTACCACTGTAAAAAACAGCTGCCTGGACACCTTAAAAACAAGTGAGCACCTTTGAAGTATTGATAGGAATGGAAGAGACAAGAGTGCCTTGCCTGCTGTTCATGTCCCTTGTTTGAGATAAACACATTGCTGTGAGAAAATAAGAGTACTGCCCATACCGTATATTCTCAGGTATAACTTGAGGCACTGCATATTTTTCATATTATGAGCAGCAAAACTCCTGCCTCTAATGGAAAACTACTTAGGTTATAGGCTAAGTGAGCATGAAGGTGGCAATAAAAATAAATCTGCTGTGTATTTCGTGCCAAAGTAATAACTTTGCTTCATTTATCATATTCTGGCATACTTTTAGTCAGGTCTATACGACCAATAATTTGTCAGTCATCATAGATTATTTCAGATACATTCTGTAAGCTGTGTATGTAGTATATAAACATTCTCCAGTTACAGTTTAACTAGGTGTCATATGCAGTATTCTTCATCAAATTTCAGTGAAAAAAATCTGTGATTATATTCATCTACAGGCTTAATATTAACTGAATGCCCTCATAAAGTAACAGGATAAATCCACACTAGCTTAAAAATTGTTTCTAATAATACATAAGCTGCATAAAGCGTCACATGCAATTATTGCTAAAAGGACAGACAAGAAAAGTACTTCATACAATCATAGAATTCTTAAGGTTGGAAAATAATCTAAATAATCAAATCCAACCATTAACCCAACACCACCGATTTCACTACTAAACCATGTCCCTGGGATGGGATCCAGAGATTGTGACTCAACTACTTCCCTGGGAAGCCAGTGCTTGTTCCAATGTTTGACAACTTTTTCTATGAATTTTTTTTCCTAATACCCAATCTAAACATGCCCAGGCACAACCTGAGGCCATTTCCTTTTAGGCAAAGAGACCAACTCCCATCTCGCTACAACCTCCTTTCAAGCTGCAAGCCTGAGCCTCCTTTTCTCCAGGCTAAACACCCTCAGCCACTCCTCATAAACAGGTCTGGTCCCAAAGCTGAGTCCTGGGGAACACCCCTGGTGGCCAGCCCCAGCTGGATGTCACTCCATTCCCCACCACTCTCTGAGCCCAGCCCCACAGCCTTTTACCCAGAAATGAGCAAACACATCCAAGCCATAAGCAGTTGGTATCTTGAGGAGATTGCTTTGGAAGTTCTCTTCCACACAGTCCAGGAACTTCCTAGACTGCTTCGCTGCTGTGTCTCTGTGTTGTGGTAAGTTGAAGTTCCCCATGAGAAAAAAGGATTGATGATTATGGGACTTCAGCCATCTGCTTATAGTATCTTTCATTTTCCTCTCCATCCTGGTGGAAGGTCTGTAACAGACTCCCACCAGAACATCTGCTGTGTTGGTCTTCCTCTCGTTCTTAACCATAAACAGTCAACCCTCTTGTCACCAGCATCAAGCTCTAGACAGTCAAAACATTCTCTTCCATACAGGGCTGTCCCACCACCTCTCCTTCCTTGCCTATCCATCTAAGGAATTTAAATCCACCCATTGCATACTCCAAGCATGTGAGTCACCCCACCATATCTCTGGGATGGCAACTGTGGCATGGTTTTCCAGCTGCACCATGGCTTCCAGCTCCTTCTGTTGGTTGTCCCTGCTGTGTGCATTGGTGTAGGTGGACTTTGGGCTACTGATCCCACTACCTTTTTGTGGGGATAACCCCTAATTCCTGTGTGACCTTTCTCAGGTGCTTCCATGGTGTCCAACTCATCAATAACTCTTGAGTCATTTCACCACATGGCTCTCCAGCCCCTGCCTCCACTGAGGTGTCAGACCAAAGGGTCATGCTGTCCCCAGGCTTATCTCAAGTGAGCCTGGTTTTCTATCTTTTTCCCTTCAAATCCAGTTTAAGCTCTTCACTAAACCCTGATAACTCCTGTGCAAAGATCATTTTCCCCCTTTGAGACAGGTGTACCCCATCTGTCACTGGCAGGCCTGGTGTCATGTAAACCAACCCATGATTATAATTAACACAGATGAGAGTTTGTATCACAGGAAGTATGAAAGCAGAAAGTGAGATTAATTATTTTCATCTCCCTCATATGGTTACTTATCAAACCAGGCCTCATGAGGACATATGTATTTCAACTAGAAAAAAAAAAAAAAGCACCACATAATTACACAATTCCTTGGAGCCAGGGTTTGTATCCTTGAAAATTCTCCAGAAAGTATTCCAACTGTGTGAATCACCTCAGCTATTACATTGCTGTCAGTTCAGACAAATGATGCATGCAAATACATGCTTGTACAAACAAACAGGGTGTTTATAATGCAACATTTTAATATAATTACATCATTGGGTAATTAGACTGTGCAGTTATATAAGTCTCACCTTTCTCCTTCTGCTACTGAGTGAACTGCTAGCTACTAAGGAAAGATTAATCTTTATTAGTGACAATTGAGTTAATCGTTTCTGAACATGAAAAGGAAAACAAATGCCTAAACCATGAGATTTTCCTAGACAAGCAAATTCTGCTATGCAAAAAGTTTATGTACAGCAAATCATTATTTTCCTAATTATTTAAAGAAATAAAATAAAGTTTGAGCGTGTAAAGCAGAAAACCAATGGATCACTAAAAGTGAGATAAACATCTGCAGTGACAGGGACACAAAGCTACTACTGAACTCAGAATTTTAGGTTTTTCATTATTTGTGCAGAAATTTTTTTACCAAAACACTGCTTTGTACCTAGTGGCTAAAAATATTGGACTAAAACAGAATTGTAACATTTCAAGAGTCCTAGTGACTATTTTCACATTATCTAAGTCTATGGAAATGCATTAAGAGCAAGACAGAGACTGCAGATCTAAATCCATATGTCATATTTGACCATAACTTCTATACATTTTATAAGCCCCAGGAGTCAAAGTTTCTTTCGAAAGTCTCATGAGACACTGATCTTTAATCAGAAAGCACCTTTGTATTATACCTCCTAGGATCTGGATTCAGCCTGGCTGGTAATAGAAGGGGAAAAAAAAAAAAAAGACTTTTTTCATGTGGAAAAAAAAGTAAGTTGGAAAATTCTAATCCTGACTGAAAGTATTTAGGATCTTTCCCATACTGAGGCAGGGCTTGCATTTTTACTACATATACTGGAAGAAAACAAACCATATTGAGGACATGGACTGTATTTGAATGTGTCTCTTTTGATACATGTACAATTTACATAGTGAATTTACATTAGGTCTTGGGATACAAGCCATTGCCTGATGTGTTATGTAGGGTAAGTATATTTCTGACCCACAATACAAAGTTAAAAAAAGCTTATCACTATTTATGTTATATGTGGCTGATTGTATGGATTAGTGAGCAATAACCCTTTCCCACAAAGTACATAAACACATACTTCTGAGTCTTCTGTGACTTAGTAAAGCTCCTTTTTGTCTGAATCTTTTATATGCATAAACTGTGTGCAAACTACACATTTATGTCATGTCCCTGCTTTTCATCCTTATACATCAAAGTGAATTGTGAGAGAGAACTCCTACAAGCAGAGCTCCCATGAAGCCTGAAGAATCAATGCAGCAATAGCTGCAAAACAGATGAAAAGCCATACTCTCTTTCCTGATCACCCAGCTGGCATCATAAAATTGTTCTATTGATAAAATTGTGTTCAATTATCCATTTTTAGCAAATAGATAGGCAATATTTGATCAACTATCAGGAAACTGTACCTGTTTGGACAAAAAGCTTCCACAATAAAGACTTGATATAAAGCACTGGGTTCTGACTACTGCAAATATTACCCATCATAATAAATTAATTTATTTTATAGCTAAGAATTCTTAGACTACTAGATAAATTTACTATTTTTTATTTTCTGAATTTTTTTTAGTCAGCCAAATTATTTATCTTCAATGAAAAATTTTATACAAGAAGAATAATGGAACTAAATTCAGAATCACAGGAGGGCTTAGGTATATTACTATAAAATCAAATTAGCATAAAGATAGATCACTATTAAAAGTATTGTTCAGACTTCACCTTTTGTCCAGTGCAACAACAATGCAACAGAGCATAATATAATACTAGAAGCAGTTCAGTAAATGGTTAAAATCATGTGTTAGTACAGTAGTGGCAAAAGAAATATTTCCATCCAATATGCTTATCCAACAAATTATTTATAACTAAATTGTTTACAGTATGTCTTTCACAAATAAATAAATTAAGACACAGAGTATCCAGTGCTTGAAATCTCCAGTTTTGAACTTCCTGTCAACATCAAAATCATGCATTATGAGGGATCACAAGAAATTTCTTCATGGAAAAGGTCACTGAGCTTTGGAACAAGCTGCCCAGGGATGTGGTGGAGTCACCATCCCTGGGGCTACTTAGAGATGTGTAGATGTGGCACTTAAGGACATGGTTTAGTGATGGCCTTGGCAGTACTGGGTTAATGGTTGACTTGAGGATCTTAAAGGTCTTTTCCAACCTGAACTATTCTATGATTCTATGAATATTGGAAGAAGGAGTCCTGCCTTTGAAACAGCCAATCAACTTCATATTTAAGAAATTTAAGGCCTCAAGCAGACATATCTGTATTCCTCTGAATAACTGCAGTGAGGAAAATGTAGTGGAAGTATAACAACATAGTTCAACAGCACCATCTCAACTAATTAATTTTCTTTCTCCTCAAGATTCTCTGGAACACTAAATACAATATTATCTCTCTTTAAGATTTTTCTCCCCCAGAGGAAAATAACTGTATGAAAACTGCCCAGCCATTTACTATGAAAATTTCCATCGTTATCTCTTTTTATGACTGCAACAGAGCGTGTTGACAATAGACTACCGAATTAACATTTCTCATGTATTTGAAAGTAATGGAGAAAAACTAATTCAGTTAAGCTACAAAGAATAAACTTGATGCAAATTATATAACTTCTATAAATATCAGATATGCTTGATAAACTCTCATGTTTGTCAAATGCTTCTATACTGAGGGGCTTGGCTTACCTGCCACTGTTTCATGAGATCCCGAACCGTTTTGGCATCCTCTAGCGTCTTTTCTTTGTGTGTAGCATCCTGCAGGACATTTGCAGTTGTTTCAGCTTCTGTAAGCCAAGCAAGGAACTTTTCAAGATCCAGGTAGAATTGCTGCAACATTCTTAGGGCTGATTCCAGAGCTGCTTCACGTTCACAAACCCTGCACAAGTACAGATAATCAAACACAGTGTTCTTTGGAGAAAACAAACCTTAATCATGAAATCAAAATATAACAAAGACGCACTAAATATTTTTCATGTACCAGTCAAGGTAAGTTTGCTGATACATTAGCCACAGAACTTGCACTTTATACTTAGCTGTTAGGGTTATTTTTTTTCTCTTTTCACCTAAGAAGTAGTAACTGGACTCCATCTGATAAAAATTAGGCAAAAGGACTTATTTCAAAGTGCTAAGCCTAAAATATGCACAATTTAAAACAAAAAGCCAAAATCAGAAGTAATTCCCTGGTTTGTTTCAATCAAAGATTGTTTTCTTACATTACAGTGGAAATACTAGTTTATTTTTAGAAATAACAAAATATTTCCTGACCACTGCATATGATAAATGTAATGATTCATTTTCATTACTTGAAATTTTTGGAGATTGTGCTCAACACAGAAAACCCTAATAACACTGAAGTTTTTGGTCGGTTTGGTGGTTTCTTTTTTATTTTTTTAAATTATTAGTCTATTTTCAATATGGATGTGATAAATTATAAGAATGATCTCTATCAGTCACATGATAAAATACAGTTTTGAAAGACAAAGGCTATCTTATCCTTGGGGAAGGTCTAACTCATAGATTAGAAAAGAACACTAAAGATTTCAGCTATTCTGCTGCTAAAAAAAAATTAAAGCAGATCTGTGTTATATCAGCATTCATATACAATATAGGTTTCATGTATTCACTGATGTTTTTGCTTTGAAGTTGAGCAAAATATGGATTTAGAAATGTGAGCAGCTAAGTATGACATTGTTCATTAACACGAGTCTGTCAAGGCTACCTCCCTATTGTATTGCATGTGTATTTGTTTAACATCAACACAATAATGAAATAATTTTTTAATATCTGAAAATACTTAGTAAGGCCATTTGGTAATTACTTGAAGTAATTTGCATTATTTCAAGTGGAATGAATGCAATTTGATGCACACCTATGTTAGGTCTACACATCTGCAGTGGTCATCATACACCTTGATAGATTTCCTGTCTAGTTGTATAGTTACTTAGGCAGAGACTATGGCACAAAATTCAAGCAGATACAATTTCTGAAGTTGTAATTTATCAGAGGAGGAAATTTCCAAGTGCTAATCTCTGTTTCTAATCCTGTTTCCTGTCACAAAGTGGTTGTACTCCTTGATAAGCAATGGTGTCACCCTAAAGCTCAGTACACCAATTGAGGTGAGGAAAGACAAAGAAAATACCACCACAAGTTTTGCCAAGTGGCCCTAACTTAACATGTTTTTGACAAGCATATAAGTAAATTTCAGCAGAGGATAGTAAGAACAGGAAAATTCACTCAGAGTACAGGCAAGGACACCCATTTCAGAAAAAAATATCCTCCCTGAGAAAGTAACGTCACAATAGCTGCCATATTTCTGTTATATTTTTAATCCTTTGACATCTTATTTTCTTTTCCTAACCATTTTGTTAAAAAAAAGAATTAATTTTCATTCAAAAACTGAGAAAGCTATTGAATGCCTCACTATATGCCATCCATCAATTTTTTTAAAGCTAAAAACCTCAGCTTCACCTGTTGCCATCAACAAGAATTCTCCACATCATGGCCCTGCTTAGCCTGCATTAGAATGTGTCCTCAGGGGGCTGTCAGTGGGAAACACTTAGCTGCAGAATAGTCAACATGATCTCTTTCCCAATTTTATTCTATGTGGGCATCAACATGGCTTGTGGTTAGGCAACTCTTCAAATTTAAAATAACTGCAATGAAAGAATTTGTTGTTCTTTTTTTAAACTGAAGAATAATTACATTGAAAGTGCATATAAATATACTAACAATATACATTAAAAGGTAATAAGGCACAGAAAACCTTTTATCTGGAAAATAGTGTATTGACCTAATTACCACTTTTAGCTCAAAACCAGAATCACATCTATTCAATACAACTTGGAAATGGAATAAACTTGCACGAACTAAATGTATTTTTTCCAGTTATTCAGAGCACAATTCTATTATAAGACATGCTTTATAGCATTATTCTAATTCAATTTACAGTGTACTGCATGGTAGTTAATATCAGTGCCTTTGCAGAATCACATACAATATTTTTTGCTCATGCAGTTCCTTCAGAACATGAAAGGCACATTTTTAACTACTGTACACCTGAATGCCTATAAATGCATAGCAATGCTCTAATAATAACATTCTGCAAATGCACAGTGAGATTTAAACAAAAACCTCCAAACAACACTAGCACAGATATTCACAGGGAGAGCAATTTAGAGGATTACTAAAAATCAGAATTGGTGTTTTAGAGGAACCCTCAGATTTCATGAAAAAATGTAGCATTTTATTGATCTGGTTTAAGAATGAAGTTTTTATCATGAAGAATCTTCTGGCACTTCTTTGATGCACAGAAATCTTGTGGCACATAATTCTTTTAGTCTATAGAAATGTGTTTCTTATCTATAAGCATACTAATACACCCACCAGAAAATATGTAATATTTTGTCTCTTAAATTTTGGTACAGCTAACATGCAATAACCATTCAGTTACATTGACAGTTCTGCATCAATAAACTTCACTCTACTTGGCTTTCTTACTACAAAAGTATGAGGTTAAAATAGAGAAAAGAAGGCCTAATCATGACGAATAAATCTGAGCATCAAATCCAGCATATGATAAATTGCATAAAATCATAGGGGAGAAAGAAATACATATATTGAACAAGACATTATTGCCCAAAAACCAAATAAAGATGCTTTCTCTTTAGTTTGTATTATCCAGGTATGTTTAATTTCATAGTGAGTGCAAGCTCTAAGAAAATAACATGAAGTAACCAGAACTATATTTAGTTTAAATGGAAAACTGCTCAGTGCAAACACTACAGCATACTCCTAAAATACCAAAAGACAATAATAAAATTTTTAAAAAATATTTTAATGGAATAATCATGATTTAATCTGTTCTACTATGATATAAAAATAATGACAGAGTGTATAACCAAAAGCTTCTTATTCAAGGGAGAAACACTAAAGGTGGGTTTCATCTCATTTTCACCTAGACACCCAGAGGACAGGCAATTTCACTCCCTCTATAAAACACGGACACCAGCCTTTCTGGAATTTAGTTCTTCCTTCCTTGTCTGTTCCTTCCTACACATCTGTTGCACCAGATCAATGGCAGAGTAATTGTTCTTCTCCTGAATACAACAGTAAATCACTTATAACTCAGACAATTTTAATTTTACACAAGCCTAAATTGTTTTATATCTAACAGTAGGCAAGTTGGTCCCCAGTCGTTCCTGTAAATTTGATTTCTAGGAACTAGTGGCAGTGGACTCACCAGCTCTAGTGGAGCTGTGCTGCAGGACGGAAGTTATGATGCCTTTTTAAGAACACGCCAGCTGAGAGCTTTGAGTCAAGGGGAAAATGGTGGCATGTCAGAAGTGAGTCAAGCATGTGAGAACCTTTATACTGCCAGAAAGATGTTTTTAAGGGTGTTTTTAAAAATCCACAAAAAAAGGAAGGTTACCAGCCTCTGCTTCGGGACACTGCAGTTGTGCTGACAACTTTTAAAACTATCATTTTTAAATCATGGTGGTATACAAATGATTGGGAAGATAAGCGTGGGAAAATTGAGTTACCTTAAATTAATGTTATCTTCACGTTCATAAGCAAGGTATTGTATTAATTTCTAACTAAAACCCAGAGTTCATACCATGACTTACATGCAAAATAAATATATAAACCAAAATACAACATCTATACAACGGAACATCTTGTTATAGAGTCTAACAAGAAGCGGAAGGTATGGGAATGATGGTCTCATTAGGAGTTGGACTTGATGATTCTTGTGGGTCTTTTAGACCTCAGGGAAATATTCTCAGATTCTGTGATTGAAGCTCATAAGGGTGCTTCATTCAACACCACCCAATCCCATACAGCACGAGGAATACAGTGTTTATAGAAGCTCTGCGAGTGTGAATATCAGATTTTGCTTCAACTGTAGTGTTTGTTACATAATTTGGAATGAATCATTCACACGTTACGAGTATCTGTTTGTGTATTTCAAATTGCAGTACTTATTCACAGTACAAGACACATTGAGAGGGTCAGTGCTCTGAGATGCTCAGATAACAGGACACACAGTAAGTGCAGAGCACAAACTAACAAATTTCTGCTCCGTAGGTATTTCTTCAGGAGCAATAAAAGTAAAGCAAATCTGTGTCATTCAGTGTTCAATAGATCACTAAACCACACTTCCATCAACAGACTGTAGTGATCTAAAATTATCACACTGAAATATAAAATAAAATATCTTGGACTACCAGCTGACAAAGTATCAGGAAATGGTTTTACCTCCACAGTTCATGTGGTTTTGTCTCTATTTTTTCTTTTCTAACATTACAATTCCATTCAATAAAAAATAACATAGAATAAAAAAAAAGTTACCTGAATTTCCTTTATCTGCAGCCAACCATCACAGAGAATTTGAACTACATGCATCTTCCTGTTAATGCTAGAAAAAGTTTGCACCTTTTTCATGAGGTCTATATCCCTTCTACCAACACGACAAAGGAACAATTGCAAAGCTTTACTGGAATATTTAATTTTACTATTAAATAAATTTAAGCTCCCACTGGTAACTCATCTTCAGCTGCTTTAACTTGGACTGATAACCTATCAAAGAGGCAGAATAATTTAACCTCAAATAACGTGGAAACACGAAGAGATGTCACAGATATGAAAATTAAATTCTTAAAATAACTATTATTGATATAATTTTGAAATGCAAATTCAAAATAAATCATATTCATTGATTTTGGGAATGCTGGTTAGAGGAACTTCCTTCCAGAATCTAGGGACTATATTCTACAGTGCCAGTTAAAGTTATTAATGCATGCTAGTAAGTGATTAATATGCAGATTAACTCTGAAATGGCTGATACAACTTTCAGTGGGGAAAACTATGTTGAGACATAATTTTAAGTACTGCTTTCCTGTAGTTTTCTGGCTCTCAACCAACCTAACACCACAGCAAGAGACACTGAGTATTTTTCCAGCAACACTTCTGCATAAATGTCTCTTAGTTTGACCATCTGAACAGAAGTACTAGCTTTTGTCTGGCATGAGGTAGATGTGGATCTAAATTTTTTTAGTGATCTTTATATATGCAAACTTAAGTCCTATTATCACTATTTTGTCTGGCTTGCTGGAAAATGTTCTCAACCAAATTGATCCTACAGCACTGGAGATTGCTCACCTGTGTGCAATTCTACCTCTGAAATGACTGTGTTGCAAATGGTTAGAAAACCTCAAATTGCAGCCAAACTCAGAGCTACAACATCAGCTCCTGAACCACCTGAGATCAGTGTTCACATGCAGCTGACATATACCCATTGGCCCTTATCCTCCCATTATTCTGGCTGAGAAACCAGGAAAGCTTTGGTGTGATGGTACAGAACTTTGTACTCTAAAGACAGGCTTTCAGGGTTTTTAGTTTTTTTTTAAAGTAATTTTGCGCCTCAGTCCCTTGTTCTAAGGATGAAGGGACAAACCTGATGAAAAGTCTAGTTCTGAAAAGGCAAGAGTAACTTTCTAAAACTCTTTGCCTTTTCTTTATAATTTCTGATACCTCTCTGAAGATTGCTGATGTGGAGAACTTGAAGAAGGAAATACTTCATTTTGCAGGGAGAAAGGTCTTTGAATAAACAAGCAAAAATGCCTTTTATGGAGGGAGTCCAGTGGGAACATACAGGTACTGCTCTGCTGATGCAGACATATCAACAGGACTCCTACCAGTGACATCATTAGGTCTGTACTTCTATTTCCTGGCTTCAGCCAGGGTACAGTTCCTTTTCTTTCGAGCATCTGACACTGTGCTGTGTTTTGGATTCAGTATGAGAATATTGCTGATAACCCAGTGATGTCTCAGTTGCTGCTGAGCAGTGTTTACCCTAAGTCAAGGACTTCTCAGTGTCTCATGCTCTGCCAGGCAGAGGGGACGAGAAGCTGTCAGGCAGCACAGCAGGACAGGTGACCTGAACTGCCCAGAGGGACATTTCACACCACACAATATCAGGCCCAGTATATGAGCTGGAAGGAGTTGGCTGGGGACTGCCAACCACTGCTTGGGAACTGGCTGGGTGTCAGTCAGCAGGTGGGGAGAAATTATACTCTGCATCCCTTGGATCTCTTGGGTTCTGTCACCCTCCCTTCCTCTCCGTATAGTGATGAGTAATAATAATAAGATTAATAGCATATTATTAGCATATTTAGCATCACACCTCCCCCCACCCCCCCAATTATTAAATTGTTCTTATCTCAACCCAGGAGATTTAGTATTTCTTTCTGATTCTTCTCCCAGCTGTGGGGAAGTGAGAGTGGTTGATGGTACTGAGTTGCTGGCTGGGGTTAAACCTCGACAGTGCAGTGCTTCTCTGCCTCACATTCATTTCTCAATAACTTGATCTACTGCCTGAGAGCTGGCTCAGTGTCTTCAGATAAGTTGAAGGGCATCTCTGCCTTGGCTGCACTATCCATATTTATAACAAATGAATGACCAGTGAAATAATTTTAAATTCCAGATGTAATTGTGCATAGAGAGAGATTAAATGCAATGGCTGGTCCAAAATAAATACACAAAGGCAGCTCTCTCCTGATTCTTTTTACTTCCACAGGAAGGAAGAACAAAAGCCCTCAGTGTTCCCATGCTCTGATTGGAACTCAGAATGTCTTCATATGACAAAATAATGTTCTTTCCCTGATAATCACACAGTTTCCTAAGTGATGGCAGTTTCTTCATATATGAAAATTAGAACAATCAAAAACTTCTGATAATACTGATAAGCCCATACAGTTTGAGTTTTCTTAAAACTCTGTTGAGACAAAGGGGGAAATGCTTCAATGAGCACTTGCTCACTCTACTAAGCAAAATGCAAGCTTTTCTTTCCTGAACGGTTTTCGTATTATAAATCTCTTCAAAGCAAGAAAATATGGTCTATTAGAAAAATGTTTCTGGTGTTTCTGTACTTAGGAAAATGGATGCAGAAAGAAAGGGAAATTATTTCTTTTGATATTATTCTTTGGCTGGCTTGTTTCTAGACTTACTCCTCTCATAGTCCTTTTTGAAATAGCCAGGACTTTTATGAAAGTAACAAAAATCATCAGTCCTTCTCCCAGCATTTTCCTCTGAACTGCTTTCTTTGTCACTAAAGACACTAAATCAATTTTAAAACATATTTCTGAATTTAGATTGTTTGTCCCATACATTTCTTTTTAAAGCACAATGGATATTGAATAGTAAAAAGAGAAAAAAAAAATCCCAAACCCTGTGCTTATCCATAAAGTTTCAGATCAACCTTGGATATTAATCCTCCATCTCTTCTACACCATTTTTTGATGAAACTGAGAAGGGTTGCTAAAACAAAGGAAATATCACCCTCTGGGAAAGAAAATCACTTGTATGGACTTCTGCATAGGACATTTAAACAACCTTTTTTAATTAAGCACCTGCCAGCATCAGCACAAGGGGATCTGTGTTATCCTGGAGGAAAACTTCTCATCAACCTTAAAAAAAATAATTTCTGCCTCTTTTTATACTCTATTCTCTTATGGGATCCCACATTTCCAAAATGCCTCTTAATGGGATGAAAAAGAAAGAAAGCATTAGAAGGAATTTTTTCTAACAGGCTTTTCGTGCCCCCATCACTTTTGCTTCATTCTCCTGGTTTGCCTTGGCATAGGTTAAGAACTTATAAAAACATATTATAAGTGTACAGTTTCTCTATGTTCATCATGACCATAGATTATCACACACGGTGAATTACAGAACAGTCATTAATGCAAGTAAGGGGATTCCTTTGTAATTAAAATCAGTTACAGGTTATCTTCTATGCTATTGAAAACAGTTTATGTTTATTTGTGATTTGTAATCTCCTGATAAATTTTCATTAAAGTCAATTGCTTTCCAGAGATTCAATCTTAACTGTTACCAAATGAAAGAAAAGGAAATCTGAACAACACACAACAATCACAGACATACGAGGCATCATTAAAAATTACTTATAGATACAGAATAACATTTTGATGAATTTACTCCAGAGGCCTTTCTAAATAACCCTTAATCAAAATTTTGAAGATTTTTTTTTTTTTAACCATTAAATAAATAAACAAACAGAATAAATCCGAAGAAAAGAAAAACCAAAACAAATCCAAAGGAACAAACAACACTGCAACTCCCCCTCCCCTCAATTCTCTGAAGTCATGGAACAGATTCCAGTCTAATCCTTGTTTAATTCAAGCAATGCCCCAATAAGACACGGAAAGGCAACATTTAATAATTCTGGTATTCCCACTGAAGAGAGTAGTCAGAAAAAAAAAAATCCTGAAATCAAAACTAAAACCAAACAGAAAAAACTAGTCTCTTATTCTACCAAAAGAAGCAAAAAGATTATTGTTCTGTTTAATTCTTCTTCATACTTCATGGTCTATAATATGTAGAATTAAGTTTTTCCTTGCATTCCAAAACCTCTCATTCTTTCAAAATTCTAAGGCAGTCAACAGTACCATTTAATAAACAGCATATTAATTACTCAGATGCAATTTAGTAAGATAAAATCTTTGCTTTCTAAGACAGTGAATTATAATTAAAACTGATTATGAAATTAATTACATTCTAAAGGCACTTGTTTTCTTAGCCTTACTTACTGTAGAAACAACTAGATTTAATAAGACTGTGAAATGCACTGATGGCATTACATGAAATCAATTAGAGCTCACAAAGGATACTATTAAACTGTTAGTGTAGTTTTCATTTAAAGCATCAGCCTCTGAGGGCTGAACTCCATGGCCTAGCAAAAAAATGATTTGCTACAATGCAAGAGAGAAAAGCCTCAGTTCCCAGGCTGGAAAACTTGTCTGGCAGCACTTACAGTTCTTATTGTGCCATGCATCATATTAAATAACACTAAATAAACACTCAGATAAACACACATATTATTTTTCCCCTCTAAAACATGGGCCTCAAGCAGTACTCACATTACACAAAGATGCTGACAGATCTCAGTGACTCAATATATTTTAAAACATGAATTCTAATATGTCAACATACTTTAGGGAGCATAAAATGCTAACCAGAAAAAAAACAAAACAGCTCTGTAATATTCAGGTCAGAAGCAGCTGGTAACCAAAACTGGTTAGCATCTGAGTAAGAAAGAAAGAAGGCAGCCTGCCTACTCTTTCTTAGATCTATATATTCTAATGAAAAAATATGACATGCAAAGAACCACTTCATATCTCATATAGTTCTTTATTCTTCAGGAGGTTTCAGACTTCCACAGAAAATGGAAATATAGTGTAAGTGCTCCACTATAAGGACATAATCTGATTAAAATAGATCTGCTGCAGAAAGATGCTAAAATAGTAGGAACTACAACCAGAGGTAGTATGAGAATATAGAGTAATACTAATTAATTATTATCATGAAGATTCAACAACATGGAAAGAAACTACAGCTCTAGTTCTGGTCCTCAGGATCATGCAAATATAAATAAATAATTAAGTAATGAAATCCCAGAGCCCAATTCAGCCAATTCAGATGGTGTTCAACTCACTCTCAGTTCAACAGAACTTCAGTATGTGTTTGATACAAAAGCCTTATAGAGAAAATCCTAACTTCACCGAGATGAATGACTAACCTTCAGCTGACTTCAAAGGGAACAGGATGTTCTCTGATAGTTCTACCTCAATTCTTTTTTGGATGAATTTCAAAGACAAAAATTCTTAAGCAGAAGAAATCATAACCCTTCAAAGAACAATTCTGGACCATTTAATGGAGTGGAGGGAGACAAGAATACACCAAAACTCTAAGTGTGGGAGTGAGGAAGTCTGACTATTCTGCTATGAAAAGACAAGACAAAAATAGATATACCTGAAACTTTACATGCTCACAGCCAATTCTGGCAGATTCATCCAAATGTCTCTTATACAGTGCATGATTTACAATGTTTCCTTCCTTCTTAATGATTTTTGAAATATTTGTCAGGTGTCTACATTAAAAAGATACTTGATTTGGCTTGAGATCTATCATTTTGTGCTCACTGTCATGCAAGTATCCTCTATATATTGTAGATAATTTATCCAACATCTGAGGAGATGCATTTCTTTTCCCTAACATACGTCTACTTGTTCTCAAACTACTTTCCAAATTTCAGTAATGGAAGTAAACACATAACTGATGCATTCATCTTTAAAAAGCTGATGATTCAGCTTTACTTCAGCTTATGCAAAGAAATCCATCAAGTATATCATAACCCCTATACAAGCAGTTATTTAGGAAGCAAGACAGGGATGCAAAGTTTTGTTACACAAACCTCTTGAATAAAACAAAACTGAGTTTAAGAGTATATGGTGCAGTCAATGTAAATAATGTTCAACCCTGAGCCTGTGCCAAGGGAGCAGTAAAAGGTGTTATTAAATGCATTAATTAACCATGGGGAAAAGGGTATGATGAGCAAAATGGCAAATTTATTCAGATTAGTCAAACCCAGAAGAATTTGAGTAATTCCAAATGGAAAAAAATCATTAGGAATATCATAGCAGAAAGATTCAATAGATATGTCCAAGACAACAGTCACTATAAGGAATATTTAAACTCAGTATAATCTGCTGGGTTCTGAACCTGCTATAGGCTTGAAGGAATTCAGTATTTTAAATCAAGACCAAAAGTTTAGTGAAGGTTTCAATGCATATTAGCATCTGAAAGATAGCAAAAATGAAAGGAAAAAATGTTTATGTCCATTTTTAACTCACACTCCTGAGGCTGGTCTGGATACCTTGTCCAGCCAGCAGAATGGAGAGTAATATCAGACATAAAAGGACTAAAGCAGTGACATGATGTGAAAACAAACTTAGCTAATACAAAATTTAATAAATACATTACGTACTTCTACTTTGATTTTCTCCAACATGAAAAGAAGTAACAGTGACAAATGCCCACAGCTCCAAGGGGTCAGCACAGTATAAAAAGAAAGGGTGTGACCAAAGGCAGATCTGAGCTATGGTTTCTCAGTGCCATCTGG
Source organism: Lichenostomus cassidix (assembly GCF_008360975.1). Lineage (NCBI taxonomy): Eukaryota > Metazoa > Chordata > Aves > Passeriformes > Meliphagidae > Lichenostomus > Lichenostomus cassidix. The sequence goes on along the minus strand of NC_139479.1, from coordinate 10,015,988 downwards.
TTTCACAAGTGCATTCTGCTGATGTTTCCACAGGAAAAAAAGAGACAAGTCAAGCCCTAGAAGAGCTGCCTCCCATCCCTTGGAGTAAAACTGCACTGAGAAACTTACAGGTAAACTACCTCAAAAATAAATCTAATTGCTTGGAATCAGTAAAGGTATGTGGTTCATCAACTGACACTGCTAGTAATTAATTAACATAGCTGAAGCATCAACCTCAGACATGCTCTAAACTCATGGAAATTTCAGACTGTTTACCATTACTGATAATAAACGGCTGATAAAAACAATCATGTTTTTCAGATTTTAAAACAAAAAATAGCTAAACCCAGCATATATAAACCATGTTCTGGAGTGTGGAAAATGCATCCAAGTTAGATTTTAAAAAATCCCAACACTAAATTAGACTCTAACTTGATACGAATTTAAAAAAGAAGAAAACAATAAAAGTTATAGGAAAAAAATAAAATAAGGACAATAGAAAATATATAACCCTTCTAAGACAAAATGTAGAAGGTGGGAACTGGGTATTGCCAGCTTGGCCTTTTAGGCACATCATAAAACTTTGCTTTTACCACAGACTGTGTCAATTAAGTAAATGGAATCTCAGAAATACATAGCACATTTTAAACAGAGAAAAATAATACCACAAAGTGGACCCATATAATGCATTGCCACAAGGCACCACTGTCTTTAAGCAGATATATATCAGTTAGGTAACTGACTGTGTATTGTGCACAAAGGAAGACTCTGCAGAAATGCCAACTAGAGTGCTAATTCCAAGAGCTATTATTTCTTATCATTTGGAGAAGATAATATTTTTTATAGTTTGCAGGAGATGCAAGGCTTAGTAGCCATGGAAGAGCTCTACATTTCTTAAATTTGTCAGGGAATTATCATAGGTCAGTTAAATCTGGGTATTGGTCAAAATGTAATTGATACTGGGTGATAAACAACATGAACATACTGATTTTTTTCCTTTTCATAAATTCCTTGCTTACTTACTGTTTCCCATTTTATGCACCCGTATCAGATACACCATAAATGCTTTATCCTCAAGATTTACCAGTTGAATCTCACCTCTCCTCAGTGATTTCTCACCATGTTTATTTTAGCACATGCAAGAAAACCACATTGCTAATTCTACTGCTTTCCAATCTGCCCTTGGTGTTGCCACTTCCCCAGGTCTCTGCCCTGGTCAGCAAGAGCCACAACCATCAGCCTCTTGTGCCACTGATCCTCATCAGGAATAATGGGGACTCATTATTTGTTGATTTCTTTGTGAGCTTATATAAAAAGGTGTGATTGAAATTTCAGTCATAGCTAAAACAGAGTCCCACAGCAAAAGGCAAGCACTGCTGTTGTCAGCTTGACACATTTGGTGGCAACTTCCAAAGAGAGACTAAGCATTTAATAGCAGACTGAATTATCCTCAGTTTCAAGCATGACTAACAACCCAGAGAGGGGAAAGCTTAGACTGCCAGCACAGCAGCTGAAGAAATACAAAAATCCAGGGAAAACACCAGGGGAAAAAGAAAAAGCTATCGCAAGAATAACAATGCAAACAAAAGATGACAACTAAGGTCAAATTCCTTTTTCTGGCACTTTGCTAGTCCATCAGCTTTATTAATTTCTGTTCAGTTTGTTTTGAAGGACATGAAGCTTGATAAGAAGTCTATTGAGGGGAATGGAAAGATATCCATTTGCTCTGTGAGCTTTGGATGAGAGCAATAATCAGTTTGTTAATTTATCTACAGACTAATATGTAATAGATTTAAGGCTGGATTTTCAGGGCACAGAACATTAGCTTCTGTTCTTGTTTAAACAGAGACTAAAACTTTCTAATTACTCCAGAAAACATCCCCTTTAAGAGAAAGAACAACACCTTTGTCCCAGTTTTCTAATGGGATGGGAAGAAAAGTTGAAATTTCTGTTCCTTGTCTCACAAAATCAAACTTAGTCTCCCTTAGTACTTTGCTCTTCCTGCATCTCCTTGCATTTTCCAATGCAAAAGAGGAAGATTTCTCAAATGGAGCATTTCTTTGATATGCCCACATTAAGCTTCAGTTATGATTCAAATTTTTCCACAAAACTGCTCTCCATTTAGAATTCTGTTCCATAACTATTTAATGATTTTGTCCAGTTCAATTTCACTACAACATGAGAACTGTTCTTATTTTCAACCAGAAGGAGTAAAGAGCATTTAACACACAGTAATTATGAACAAAGAAACAGAATTTTGTTTTAATCAAGACCAAAATAAAAACCAAGAATGAGGACAAAAACCAAGGTAAACAGCAAGTGTCTGAGCAGTAAGGAATGGTCTCCTAAATGCATTTCCTGCTTAGTTTCTGTTGGTAACTTGCTCTCACTATTGGAAACTGATGGCCTCTTTGCAAAATGCCAGTCCTATTCTCCTTTTTAATTGTGTACAATTAAATCATTAACATTGGATTACAGTTAGAGCATTGTGCTAATAACACCAGGGTCATGGGTTCCATCCCTGTATGGACCATTCACTTAAGAACTGGACTGGATGATCTTTGTGGGTATCTTCCAACTCAGAATACACTGTGGTTGGTTCTGTGATTTAAAACCCAAAACCTCTAAACTCTCAATGAGCTGAATTCATGGTGTCTAGAAACCTGAGCAAGTCCTTTGTGAAACAGACAAAAGAAAACCATTTAATTCACACTTTTCTCTGTGAGGTCCTTTCTGTTTGTCTGTGGGAGGACTTAGCAGACCTACAGATAATCTATTGCTTTTCTGAAAGAGATAAAGGTACTAGACTCTCTCTCCCTATATATACTTTTTTTTTGAAGTGGTGGGAAAATTTAGTTTCTTTAGACTCAAGTTAGAAATTTTAAGAAACATGTCCCTGAAGTCACAAGGATCCATAGATCCTTTTTATCGAGTACTGTATGTATGATGCTACCCTCTCCTGAAATATCTCAATAACTCTTTCCTTTTTATAATCAAAAAATAGTTTCTCAAAAATCCCAGGAATATGTTCACAAAGGAGGAAATGATGAAGCACACAGTATTCTAGGTAACATCGCCTTTTCAGTGCATCCTATTTTGAAAGCATATCCAGGACTGTCCTCTTAAGAAAACATAACAACAACATTCACTACCATCAACTGAATTCTCATTGTTGATCCATGTACTGCATGGCACAAAAAAGTACTGAGTGGAGAACTAACATAAAATGAAAATATAAGCAGCTAAAATTACTTTCTAGATCTCCTGATTATATGAGCTTCATCTGGCAGTTTCATTTACTTCTTTTTACAATTTTTTTTCTTATATGTGATGAAATGTCATCATTCTGAGGGATATTAGGAAGAAAAAATAGCAAAGCATTGTTAACATATGTCATTGCTGGCAAGACTGATATTATATTTTGTACCTACATATTTATTTGAGATTGTAGACAGTTAGTAGAATGTCTTTCAAATACGTTTCCTCTCCTTTATCTATCATCATAAAATAATCCCTCTGCACCAAATGATTTTTAGGTATGCTTTTAAAAATGGATGTATTAAGGAATTATATAAGTAAAACATGAACCAAAAACCATAACAAATTAAACTCAAAGTGCCTAAACTTTGCCATTCCCACCCTTCTTACAGTCTTTTTCTGAGGGTTTAAAATAGAGGTAACGGAATGGAACAAAGAAAGCAAAAACTACTTTAATCCTTTGTCTGAAAACAACTCTTAGGTAACTTTAAAGACATCCATATTTTAAAAACAAAAGGCTCTACAGTTTTGCATCACAAGCAGCCAATATAGAGTTTTTCTTTGAAGTTTGCTAACTCTACTGGAGAGTAACTTCTGAGAAGTGTTGAGTGCTTTACTGACAAATTGGTTTCATGAAAATTAAAGGCTTCCTATGCCCTCCTGTCTAATAAGAAAGACTAAGAAAGCATGAGGACCCCATATAAAATTCAGACTTTTCAGAAGAGTTCCAGATTAAATTTTTTTTTAAAGATTTTGTCTCTTTTATTCAAAATAATACTGAACAGAGATACAATAGAACTTCAGAATAAACATGCTGACATACAAAATTATTCGGTCCTTGACATACTCTCATCTGTGATACCTCAGATGGCAGAGACTCACTTTCATTTAGTGGGACTAGTTTTACTGGTGAAGTAAAAGTACTTAAGTCCTTAAATATTTAAAACCAAGAGAAGTTCTCAACGGCAGCATCTGACAAACACCTGGACTGAAAATTTATTTTTAAGTAGTGCAGGCAATTAAGATAAATGTGTTATCAACATCTCTCACAAAACAAAATAATTGCCCCATGACTACAATATTTTCCACCTGACTTTGCAATTTTAAATTAGTATCCATTGCAAAAATGGTGTAAATAACAAGCTTCAGCATGACATGTTGGTTGTAAAGAAGCAGTCTCTCTTCATGTCTACTCTCTTGAGCCTTGCAAAATTATTTAAAAAACCAATCCACAGATCACCACAACATGATGATAAAAATGGAAATTATCACAGTATTTTTTGGTGGAGAAAAATAAATTTACATCAGAAAATGACATTTTTCATTTTCATCTAAAGTCACATTTGCAGGGATTTCTTGCTCACAGCCCCACGAATGCAGCTCTATAGCCAGGACAACAACTGCAGGCACAGATGTGTAAACATACTTCCCATGTAAACAAGATTCCCATGGCCACAGTGTGCCTGCACAGAGAATTTTGGAGCTGTTCAAGCTCCTGGTTCCATACAGATTTTAGGAATGCAAACCAAGCTTCAAAACAGCAGGAGAATGGCAAGGGAAAGGATGAGTTTACTTGGAGATTGTGAATTCTTTGCTGCTTGACTTGAGCAGTCCAAGCCAAAATGAGCAAATCAGTTTTTCAGATATTGCTCCTAGATACAGTCTAGATACTGAAACTAACTCTGAATCTTCAGTATAACTCCACTCAATTAACACTTTTGGCTGCTGCTGCTGTGTAAATGCAGTTTTTCTCACCCAGAATGCAATACAACTGTAAAGCAAATGTGATTACTTCCACAAGTAACATAAAGTAAAGTAGTGTTAGGATGGGTACATTATATTAAGAAAACCTGCCTCTGGCAGAATGATTGAGCTCTTTCTCTGCAGGTAACAAAATTATACTTACAAAATTCATGTACAGATAAAGGCTAAATTCAAATAATTGTATTTTTATAACAAGAAACAACTGATTAGAAACAGTTTGCTGCTGAAAGACCAAATCTAGATTATGACCTTTTTCACACTTAGAATTACTGTTGCATCATGCATTTAGATACAAGGAGATATGCATCATACTTCTGTACTGTTTATGTCCTTAGCTTGTTTGGCCATTTGCATTTCACGCTGTCCAGCTGACATGCAAAATCAAGGTGTTTATCCAACTGGTTGCATTAGAGAATTAACACCATAATTCAAACAGATTTAGATACACAGCTCCTTGCCTCTCCCTACGACTTAAACTAGTAACAACATAATTCTAATCATGAACTGATTCTTCACTGTTCATACCCTGTAGTGGGGAAAAGAAAGTTAATTTTTATGTTTAGATTGTTGTGTGTCCTCTATATTGTCTCAGGCAAAAAGCACCTTGAGCAGTGGAAGCTCCCAGAACCTACTGTGTGGCCTGAGTTCCATTGAGCTTGAGCATAGGAACTGGTGGGTGATGCAAATATTTGAAGATGTCTATTACACATTAGTGGTTTGCAATCCTAAACAACTCTCAGAATATGTTATGCAATTATTGCAATAATATACACTCCTTTTAAGACAGATCAAAGCCTGTTTTCAGCTGAATATTTAAGCTAATTTTATTTAACACATTTGGCGGATTTGCAAGGAAGGAAAATACAAGCAACCATTGATGTTTTTGTATGATAATTCACACAAAATGTGTGTGCCTACAAAAGGAGGTAGTAGCATAATACTACCATAACAAACATTTTTTTATATAGCAAATTTCTAATGGTTGCTTCTATCATTGCCCTTTTCCCCCACTTGAGAACAGTTCAGTTCATCTGTTAGATTTATTTTTGTTAATGCATGCAATACAGAACACTTCCTCTTTAATTGCTCCATCTTAAATAATATGGCTATTTCTTGGAAAGTCAGTGCTTCTAAAGGAGAGGCCTGTTTACAAGTCACTGGCTTTCACCCAGCTAATCAGTTCATGTTCATTTTAGTGTATCTTTTCAGTATCAACAACAAAAGTAAAAAATTAAGAAGTGTCAAGTGAAAAAAAAGTAAAGCAACCATCAAGCATTCACCAGGTTGTCTCTTGAAGGACTTAGAGAGGTACTGGTTATAGCTCAGTGTTATAAAACACAACAGAAAGGCAAAGGGTAAACACACAGCAATCAGCTGCAAATCTACTTAAGCAAAACAAAACACGAGCTAGCAGATGTTGCCTTAATGGCTGAAGTACTTGCTTTGGCAACTATTACCAACGGGCAAAGTGGAATTTTACTACTGCTTGCCCTCCTGTTGTTTTAGTAAACTGGTTCATGGAAAAAGGATGCTTCAGATTTGATTTACACTGACACACAATGCTTATACTAATGACAAGTTAAAGGAAAACCAGTTCAAAACAATGTAAATTTTAATTTTTAAAAGAAAATATTCACAAAATAATTAGGCCATTTAACTTATAGATAATAAGGCGATATAGAAAGATATTAGGCAATAATAGGCAATATAGAAAGAAGAAAGCAAAATCTTTAGCTGAATATTTCCTCTGGCACTTAAGCGATGGATAAAAAAGGATAAAAAAGCTTCTAAAATATTGGAGAAATGGTCAAGATCATTATTTGGAATCTATTTCTACATCACTGTGAGGTAACCAAGTCATCAGAGCACTGTCTAGATGAAAAGAACACACACAGATATATCTGAAATCATTGCATACATATCTGAGTTGAAAACTAGCCTTTCTTGAAGACTGTGACAAAACAATTCACATCTCCTTTCTACTCAGTAAACATTGTCTTACCATTCAAAAGATTCCCAAAACCATAACAACACCCCCCCTTTTTTTTTCTCTATGCAATAACCTGAAAGCTGAAGATTTGAAGCACAGGACGGCACAAAATCTGAAGTGAAACCCTTCCCAAAAACCTAGAACAAGCTGGCATTTAAGTCATCCAAAGGCCCATGGACTTCATGGTCTCTTTTCACAAAGCTGTTTAACAAAGGAATCACAGAATCATTCATTTGGGTTGAAAAGACTCTGAGATCATCAAGTCCAACCATTAGCCCAATGCTGCCAAACCCACCTCTAAACCATATCCCTAAGTCTCACATCTACATGGCTTTTAAATCCCTCCAGGAATCTAGGACATTTTTTCAAGACCTCACTCAGAAGCTGCTGTATGAGAAAAATGCCTGACTACTACCTCAAAGAAACCTAAACAATCTACATGTGCAGAAAATCTCCCAAGTAAAGGTCTTATGCTGATTTGATGCCTCAGTATGTCCATATTTATGAACGTCTCACAAAGGAGGAACAAAGCTGATCCGGCCCTCGGAGTAGCTTATCAACTACTGCTTGCAGCATGCTTCTCTATCAAGTTCCCAAATCATGAGAAGTCTTACAAAATTTGTACACAAACCACTAAATTAAAAATATACTAGAATTGTAACAACATAATACAATAAAAAACTAGGATACACATTTCGCAGTTCATACTTATTCCTATTCTTTTGTACTTAAAGGGAAATGTCAACTCAGTCACCTAAGCAGCTCTCATCTTAGACATAAAATATTTACTACAGTAATTCATCTAACATGCCTGTGCATTTTATAGAAGCTTGCAAGGAGTGTGTCTTGAAGAACTGGTGTTGTCTCATAGCCTAACACTTGGTAGAGTCCATGCAAAAATGGCAATTCTCACCTTTGGGCACCATCAGACACACCTGAGCTTGTGCCTGAGGCATTAACAGATTTAAAGATGAACTCTTAGCTACAATTACTACCTGAGCATCCACAGCACTTACACACATCCTGGACTTCTCACCAAGCAGGGGTTAAAGCTCTAAATACAGAAAAAAGCACTTTCCTTTGGTTCTCACCTAATCTCACCTCATCTAATCCTTTTGAGCTGCGGTTTTTATCTACTCATGGGGAATGGTTTTAAGCATTTTAGACTCCTAGCCTTTTTCATCCAGGAATAGATGGTGCCCACGAACTGCTTCTCAGGCCACAATGAGCAAAACATTTTTTCTTCAAAATATGGCTACTTCTAATAAAACAGAAATGGCTACTACTATAACAGGGGAAATGCAAGCAGATATTAATGGAATGTTTATACTAAATTCTCAGTTTAGCTGAAAATAAAAAGCTTTCAAACTATTGTGTGCCTTTCTTTCAGTAGACATCAATAGTATCTCTTCTCTCATTTGAAGAGAGTCTTAAGTCTGTAAGCTTGCTTCAGAAAAATGCTGCTAAAGTGACTCATTCATATAAATATCAAATAAACAAAAAGTGGCATTAAACTTCCGTAGTCATTAGTGATTTAAGTAACTGCCATTATGCAAGAAGATCTACTGAATTTACTGAATATTTAGCTAAACTGACTTTTCTGTCCTTGTTCACAGACTTTAATTAAAAATGTGTTAAGATCCAATTCATTTCTAGTTTGAGTTATAAACTATAAAGCTTTAATCCAAGATACTGATTAAAACAACTTTCATACAATTTTTACACATCTAATCTAATGTGCAATGATTCAAAACTCTTTTACTACTACAAAGAAAATAATTTTTACTGCAATATGTTCTAATCTTATAGATTGCATATTGGATGGTTCACAATTGTTGGCGAGCTGCAAAAAATTTGCTTTTAATAAGGAATTGGTATCTAAACCAAACTGAAAGACTGTGAAATGTAATCAAGAATGTGGTCAAGGATTTAATAAAAACTTTCTTGACTAGAGATTTGCTTCAAAGATACAGGATAACATTTCTGCTTTGAACCTGCTTCAATGGGATATGTCTGTCATTTTCAGATTTGGTTTATGAATCAGAATCACTGTTGTGATTCTGATGTGGAGATAGCACAGATATATGAAACAACTTTAAACACTTGAAATATAACCTATCAGCTGAAGTTAGTTGGCAGCTCTTTACAGCAGGGGAAAATTGGCAGGAAGCTAAATTTTATTTGAGAGAATTAAATGCTATTCCAAAGACATATTTAAAAAAAATTCTACAGAAGAGTCATGATTCTTCCTCATGACAGTCATGTCATTTGCAAAAGTTACATCTCCTATAATCTCCAAAGCTGGACAATGAATGTTAATGGAGTTTAACAACAAATCTAATAGCAAAATTGATATCCTACCTTTTATTAATGGCAGCCCACGATGCATTAATGCTATCTGTCATCAGTTGTACATTTCTGGTGTCATCTGCTGAATAATCACGGAGAAGCTTCAGTGCCATGTCATTTGCCACATCTACATTTATTTGCCATTGTCGTATTTCTTTTGAAAATTGCTGAAGTAAAAAGAGAAAGAAAGAATAAACCTCAGAGCAACATAAAATGATTATATACCTTGTATGATTATTAGAGAAGAGCTGAATAACTTACACCATCTATACAAAAAGAAGAAAAAAAGAAAGAAAGAGTACGTCCTCAGATTTACTGGAAATGAAAATCAGTCTTTCTAAATGGTTTAAATTTTTTAGTCATAAGACCACAGAACTTCTTCTAAACTCTGAGAGGACCAAACAACCAACTTCCAGATGCTGGAAAAGACATGACAGCTCCAATTAATAAACACTGATTAGAATGTTGATTATTCTTTTCTGAGACACAAATAGATGGATGCATTGTTATGCATTATGGAAACTACGATTATTTGTGACATTGAATTATACTGAGATAGAAAATGTAGTGAAATAATATATTGTGAATAATTTTCTTTATTATAGTGTGTAATAATATTGATTTGGACAATTAATACCTGTGGTTTCAGGTTGGTTTTTTTTTTAAATTTAGTTCATTTCAGCAAATTGTTTATGTAATTAGTGCCATCTACTGGAACAGCACTAAATCTGCAATACTACTGGTAAACCTGTTCATATCTTTATAATGATAATTTATACTTAATATTAGGAAAGCTTTTTAAATCTTGGTCGCTCTTTGCTTCCTCTTTTCCTCTCCACTTTCTCTTCTCCTTTCTTCCTTCTCTCCTCTCCACCTAGGCCAGCTGCCTCACTGCAGAAGCAAGCCAGGAAATCCAGAATTCTCACTCAGCCAGCAGCCAGCTCCCATGCATCTCTCCTGTTAGTCTTTCTCTCAGAGCAAATTTCCATATAAATGCACTGGAGCTGCATATTTAATCCATAATGTGTAACAACAAAATGAAAGAGCAAAGACAATCGATTGCCTACTTGTACTTTAGTGTGAAACAGACTCCAACTAGCCAATAAAATGGACAATACAAGTTGAAAAACAGTTTGTATTTGTAAACAGAAATAGTAAGTTGCATGTAAACATCTAGAGCTATTGACAAAAAACAAACAGTAAGACTTGACTGTCTTTATTGTTGTGCTTTAATCCACAAATTGGGAAATGGCATAAAGAAAAAATAGTTTTTTCCCCTTCCTTCTCCCAAAGCAGTATTCTTTTTGAAATCTTGTTTTGACTCAGATAAGGAATTCTCCACATAGAGCAGAACTTACATGTAACCCCTAATGAAAGAGTCAAAATACTAAGTAAAAATAAATAAATTTTAAATCATTTATGCATTTATGTTTTAATCTCAGAAGGTCTGTAAACTGATTTTGGTTAAGACTGGGACTAAAATGCACTCAATCTTTGAAAAGAGTCCAAATGGAGTTTTGGCGGGGGGTTTGATGTTTCCCCTAAACTCTTATCTGTTAAAAGGCTACTTCAGCATCTCTAGGTTCTCTCCACAATTTAAAAGTGAAAACAGGTATTTCCTCCATTTTCTGTGCTATTCCTTCATGAGAGGGAAGATCACTCAGTTACTGTGCACCAGGACAGCCTCAGGTACTAAGACAGCACCTTGTTTATCTGTTTGGAACAAGGGATCCTATTTCTACCAATCAAACATTAGGAGGAGCCTATGAACCCCTAATCCTGAAAACCATCTGAACATGTTATGGTTAAGCTCACCTAAGATGGAGCTGTCTAAACAATATTTTTAAGTAATTTCCCTTTGTTAAGTAAGGAGATATATTCAGGAGAGGTGATAATTTTGTGGAAAACCACTACTATTTCTTTGAGGAATATACAGATATGTGGTTGTTTTGGAAACAGTCTCCCAATTGAACTCCTTTCCTGCCAGAATGATATACAATAAATATATAAATTTTAATATTTACATAAATATGATCATAGATATACAAAATATCAAATTCTACAGTAATTATAATTTCAGTTTTGTAGATCTTATATAGCAAGCACCTATTCTACATTTAGGTCTATCCATCTTTATTATACCCTACCTTTATCTTTGTTTAAAATTTTGAAGGCATGCAGGTAATTTTTTTTCTCAGCCAAAGAATCACAGCAGACTGACTATTCACTGCTTTACAGAGAAAAGTTACCATAACATTTTGCCTGCATTGTAAATTATTGGTCTGTAAACTTTACCTTGACAATAAGATTTTTTTTTGTCCAGACCCATGTGAATAAAAATGACCTTATAAAAGCTTTCAAACCCTGTTTTATAATTAAAAAAATGGAAAGATCCATTACAAGGTTATTTCCAAAAGTGTTGTTCTCACCATTAACTTCAACATTAATCCATTAACTTCCTGACACTACAACACTAGGTCATCACTCAGGAAAGAAATGATGTCTATAGAGAGCTTTGCTGATGGAAACAATTTATATTTTCTATTTTACTGGAAACTGATATGTAATTTTTTAAAAGCTTTGAGAAGCACATGCTTCAACTTTCCTCTGTGTGCAGACACTGAGAACAAAGTGTTGTGGTACAACTTTCACCTGCCTGTCCTACCAGGGGCCCATTAACTGTCTTCCTACATGACTGTGATGTATACTTCAGAATTAAATTCATGCCATTCTTTAGTTTCCTCTTTTCCCTTTTATATTTTTAGGTCTCATTTATCTTCCATCTGCTTAAGACCACATTTGTTTTTTCTTGAAAGGAAAATGCTTCATTACCTTAATTTCTTTTCAACATTCTTTTTAAAGCATTCTCTTTGTTTTGCCTGTGTTACCACTGCAATTTGCAGAGTTTATTAGAAAGCTTAAAGAATTAAGGCAGTGCATTTATCATGTTACTTAGATATAAATTTATTTATAATTTTTAATTAGAAGATACTAGTTGATGTTATTAGGAATAAAGCCTGTACAATTAAGAGTCCTTGATTAAAAACAAGTAATGAAATTAGAGCTGCATTTTCTTCTATCCCAGGATTGCCCAGTGGAACAAAATCAATGATGCACAGTACTTCAAATATAGCAATATGTATGTACAACATCATCCAGTTCTGTGTATATATCACAAATCTGGAAAATCAGGCTGCCTTTCTGTCCTTTTTCTGTATATCTGTAGCATGTTTTATTTACATAATTAAAGATTTTTTTTTAAAATTAGGAATTCCTATTCAGTGTCTGCAACACAGTCAATAACATGAACTTGTTAATTGTTTTACTAAAATCAAAGCAGTGCACTGTCAGCCCTGCAATAATAAAAACTCACAAAATGCTGAGATTGTACCTCATCTTGGTACACAGGGAATGGCAAAAGAGTCCCTGATAAGTTATTGACAAAGGCAAGAAAGACAGCCTCAGTCTTATCCACAAATTCAGGACATAAAGCTCACACCCTGAGCTATGGCAGTGGAAGGCTGCCTGGCCTTTTGAGTCCCAAAAGAGCAGGGCATTTATTTAGGCTGCTGTTTAATTTCCTGTTTAGATGAAGAAATAAGTGGTCAATGAAGGAAAGGAACAAAATATTGTCTCCATCCTTCCTCCTCTTCACTTTGGCCATCCCAGATGAAGTGGTACAGATGGAGAAATGATACCTCTCTAGCCCCTACCAAAGCAAGGAGCCAAGGAGTGAATGGGCAATCCTAGTAGATTTGGTTTGGTTTGGGGTTTTGGTGGGGTTTTCAATTTTTTTTTCTCCTCTTTTAAACAGAAGCTCAGCATCCTGTTAAGAAAAGACTAGTTTTACACTAGCTTATGTTCTGATGACGTGGTGGTGGAAGGAGTTGAGGTGTGATTGTGTACTATTTATACACCTGTAACCTTCAGCCTGCTGAGTTAACCATCTGCAGTCATCACTTAGTGAACAATAACAAAGAGGGCTTAAAGGGTAAAGACTCATTGGCCAGATTGCCATATTCTGATTCCCCACACCTAACACCAGTTTAGTTCTCAAATACCAATCTGAGAAAACAGAATGAAAAGAAATGCTGTAATTCTCAGAAAATTAGCTCTGAATTTATTTCTGATTCAAATGAATAATATTTTTAATTATCAGCTATAGTACCTGGTTACTTTTCTCTTTTAAATGTCAGAAACAAAATTGTCAAATTCTATTAAAAACATCACTGGCCAAATACAAGCCAGTCATAGATTTTTGTTTTATGCTGGCATTGTAAGAAAATAATAATAAAAACGCTGATATTACTGAGTTTACCATTTACTCATGTATAAGGATGCCCTAACAGAAATGCATTAACACAAGCACTGATTAAAAGCTCCCCTAGAGCAGAAGGGAACTTAGACATCAAATCAGCTGTCTTTCAGCAGAGCTATAATATTTAACAAGCAAATCAGAAGAACACTTGGTGACTACTTTCTCACACCAAGCTGTGTTGAGATACAAAGCTGGCAAAATTAATAAGTCTGAAGAATTTATTTAAGTCTCACACTGACCTCTCTCTTTCCCTCAAAGCAAATGAATAGAAATGACAGCTTCCTCCTCATCAGTGTAACAGCAAGCCAAAAGACAGCCTACTTACTCTACATCTTCAGGGGACAACATCAAAATATATGTGTTTCACACAGAAAAGCATTTATTTTGAGAACTTGATGTATTTCTAGGTCCTTCAGTTTAAATAATACTATACAGAAGAAACATAAAGCTGCTAACCCAAAAAAATTTCCATTTTCCTTAGACTTCATGACCTCTTATCTCAAGCATGAACATAACAGCTGATGCTGTCACATCTGAAAAACTTTGATGAGGGATTTGACACAATAGCAATTGCTGGCAGACAAAGATAATTCCTCTAGGAAGGCTGGCACAAAAGAAATATTATAAAAAAGGAGATGGGAAAAAAAGAAAATAAAGTCCCCCACCCTTCCCACCTCCCATTCTCTAAGACAGAGGTGAATTGCTTCTAGACTTGAGGAAGAAAGGCTGCAGAAAATCAAATAAATGAAAGTAAACAACCCTGGGAGAGTAGAGCTTGTTGATGTTCATATCATCATGAGGGCACATATTTAGATGGACTAGCTGTGATACTGAAATTGTAATTATAGCTTGACCTCTGTAACTTGACTTAACACATCTCATTGAATCCAGACAGGTGGGAATGGCTGAGGACACAGATAGCCAAAGTGCTTTTAAAGAAAGAGGCAAAATAATCTGCAGGTCTCTATTCCCAAACTCTGTTTATAGGTAGAAATGCATTCAGTGAATAAGTACATAAGTATTATTTCTCCAGAACTTTGGGAATGGAGGAGAAGAAGGGCATGTTCTTATTTCTCTCCATGGATAATGATTCAAAAAAACCTCATAATTTTTTTTTCATAAAGTATACACTCTTAGGTGGACTTCATTACAACTTCATACACTATTGTAAAAAAAGTGGACAAAAAAACAATTTCTAAAGCAATATTTTCAATTATTTTCCTGGTTAAGTAATTTGTGCTTGAGACATAAAACATTCCAACACTATGACATAAGACAGTGTTTGCACAGAACTGTTTTTTTGTTAATTGAGTCTTTGCAGAGCTGAGACATTGGCTTTGTTGAATCTTTTCTTTTCTTTTCTTTTTTTTTTTTTTAAACAAGCACTGGGCAGAAGCCAGGACTGTATCTCTGCAGGAAGACAGTGACAAATGGGAGCTCTCTATGCTGAATGACAGGACTATACATGATCTACAACTCTTTCCTATACATTAGTGAGCGATTGCCCTTGTTTACCATAATCTACCCTTCCCAAGCAATGACCCTTTTGGTACAATCTTAAATGAGAAAACTTAACCTCAGGTCAGCCCTAAAACAATGGGCTGATAAACATTTTTATGCTTCTTAAAGGCAAGCAAAAGAAAAGAAAACAAGCAAAAACCCCTACAGAGTTTGTATCTGCTTCTAAATGCAATAACTAACTAATGATGGAGATAAGTAAACCAATCATGAAGTTCTACATATCTTTTCTCTGGCAGCAGAACAAGTTGATGAGGACCTTACCCCACTAACTCTTCCCAACAGTTCATTACCATTCAGCTGTGTACATAAGACTAAGTGTGTTCTAAGTCCACAAACTTTAACCAAAAACTGAGTGGTAGGAGTTAAAAAAACCCCCAAAAATCTAGTGGGCAGGAGAGGAGAATATATCATAAAACACTTGTGTAACTCTTTTCCCATACAGGCAGGAAAGGCTGATCGATTGGTTGGTTTCAATCTTGGTTTTCCCAAACTAGAAAATGAGATATTATTAATCTTAAACAGCTGTTCTCAAAATTTATTCATGAAAAATGTCACCAAAGTATGACTGTTCTAATAATAAGAAACTTAAAAACTGAGGCAACAGAGAATATTTTCTACCTGAGGTACAGCTCAGCTATATAAGTTAACACATTTTAGCACCATAATGTGGCAACATGTGTTCTAAAATCACAAGAGCAGCCATTTTAGGGTTGTTTTTTTTTTCAGTTAATAACCGTGCCAAAGTTGAATCTGGTGAGATTATCTTGTGGCAAATCTAAAATGCTTGATTTTCATAATATATCCATTTAGTTTGCTACAGTTCGGGTTTTTTTCCTCTTTTCTCAGCTACTTCCAGACAACTTATCCAGCTTCATTAGCAGTGCAGACAGCCATACCAATACTACAGGATTTCCCAGTCTGCAGTACCAGTGCAGCTGAGGCTGCTGTTGAAGAGAAGAGATGTGAAATGCTTGTGCTAAAAATGCAGGTATTCCACCTGCAAGATCAGCCAGCTATTTGTTATGACTGGTAAGTTAAGACTAATTTCATATTCAAGGAATATCTGACACATATTTTAGACTTTGCAAGTTAATTTCTTTCTAATTTGTTGTGGAGGATTTTTCTCAGTGCACACTGCTCATAGTTAGAGGACAACAGTTAGAGCACAACAGAGCACATTTTCTTTAACAATCTCATTAACTCAAATGGAAATATTTTAATACTCAGTACTGACCTTAAGCTCTGTATTCTGCTTTTTCAAAGCTTCCACGGTGTAGGAAATTTCCTTCCATGACTCAAGCTTAGCTTTTGCTTGTTCAAGAACCTGTTCAGCTTCTTGTTTAGCTTCCAGCCACTGCGTTGAATCCTTCAGCATCTCTTGAAGCTGTTGTCTCCGGCTTTGGAGGTATCCATGCACTTCATCCCACTGGCTCTGTATCTTTTCAACTAGAGAAACACAAAGGAAAAGCAAAAGTTGAATTACTTAAAAGCTTTTTCTTTTTCTTTTTTTTTTTTTTTAAATTCAATCTTTTAAAAGGAGTAAAAAAATTCTATTAAAATCTTTCTAGAATTGACCATACCGGAAAACTCCTGTACTTTTAAACTGCAATTGCATTGAAGTTTAGTTCAACAAAAAAGAACAGATAAACTGTTCTGGGTCACACAGTATGGAATTATGACACCCAGCATGTGTTTTGATGCATATGCAGCCAGAAATGACAGGTTCATGCCTCAAAAACCCTTATGAAGCAGGATCGTATTTGAGAAAAAGTGTCTGCAATAATCCTTCATTCTTAACAAACCAACAGAAGGTTTAGGATTTTCTGAAAAACAAGTCCTTTAGGCACTACAGTAATATTAGTTAAAGATTTATTGCAAGATATAATTAATGGCCATACCTTCTCATTTCATTAAGGCAAATATTCACAAACTGCAAGTGCTAAATAACTTTCTCATAGGCTCATGTTAAATATAAAATAACAATTAGCTTTATCCAGTATTTGAAAGAAATGTGATTTGTGGAAACTTAAGGATCACTAAAATCATGGATAATAAGTGTTGGCTAGCATCCAGCACCAGTCTTGTCCATAGAAGCATAAAAACATCAGTAGACAGAGTTGTTAAGTAGTTGTAGTTTGACACAATATAAACATAAAGCCCCAAAATCCACAAACAATAAAATGTGTACAGTGTATGAAGGAATAAGCCTTTCTTACTTATACATATTTAATTCCCTGAGATTAGTCAGCACAAAAGTACAGTCTCAATATTTTCTTGAACACTTCACTACACTGCAAATTCACAGGCCTTCTAGGGAAGGGAACTGAGGTTCCTAGAGTACTCAGAAAGCAATTGAAATATTCATTGACTGGTAATTCCAGCAGTGCATCTCTGACTGCAAGGCTGATTCCAGAAGGGTGCAGGCTAAAGACCTGGATGAGAAATGCTTCAGCAGGGAAAAGAGACTTCTACCTATCAGTGCTTTTCCTTCTTCCAGAAGAAAGGATAAAGATCTTTCCATGGATTCAGCTGAGGTTTAGAGAGAGAGAACAAAACCTTTCAGCATCCCCTGCTGAAGCCTAGGGAGAAAAACTGAGTAAGCAAACAGAGCAGCATGTTTAAGTCAAAGGAAAAGCAAAAGGAACTGAAGAAACAGAACTGGAAAACATAAAGCACAATCAGAGCACAGCAAGGATAGCCTAAGGCCCAAATACTTAAATTTAATCTGAAGTAAATCTAACCCCTCGCTCTAGGAAGTTGTATACTCATGTCACAAACCAACTCATTTCTGAGCCCTCTCTGGGAGAGGATTTCTGATGTAAGCTTTAGAGTACACTTGAAACAACAAAGAGGTTGTGGGCTGCAGGAAGGGTGAATGACAGAAGTGAGCTGCTTGAGCAAAATCTCCCTGCTGTGGCTATGGCATGTGGCTCAAGGGCTGTGCTGGAGATTTAGGGACAAAGACTGCCCAAACACTTTCCCAGTGTCACTGGCAACAGCTGCCACCTGCCACCCCTCTTTACTGCAAATCACTACTTGAGCTCCTTCTCCCTTTGACTCCGAGACATTCAGATCTTTTGATTCCTGGCAAACTGTAGATTTTGGTACATGGCAGACAGAAGTAGAGCAGCTTGTTTGTGTCAGCTGTCCATGAAAAAAAAAAAACAAAACTACAAAAATCCCACCTATTTTTGTTTTATTATAATTTTTCTTGTTGGTGTGGGTATTTTGCAAGGGGGGTTTTGTTGTTTTTTTTTTTTTTTGGCAAGGGGGAGAGGATTAAGAAATGAATGAAAACCCTATTGCAGAACTGCTTCAAAAGAAAGCTGGATCTACAGTTATACTATTTTTTCATAGTAGCTGCTTTTAGTAAGAAATGCTGATATTTCTCAACACCAAAAATCAAAATATTTATAGATGTATCAGTTCCATAATGTCTCATGAGGTTTGTATGTAAGTAAGACATTTAGCAGTCCTCCTCTAGGGACTGTGCTCTTTGCAGCAAGACTGAGTTTTTCATCAGATACCACAGTCCTGGGATTCCATGATGACCAATTCTCCCACCCAGGAGGACAATGAGGCTGCATAATGACAACTGCATTCAGGATATCTCAGGAGCCCATTTACTCAAGTGGCTATGAATGCACAAGCTCCAAATCGATGAAAAACATTTCCCATTTTGTTGTGAAAAGACTTGGCCTAGTTCCCTCAATAAAATAACATATATATACACTTTTGCTTTATTACAGACTGGAATTGAGTTCAGGAAGTTAGTAGGTAATCTAAACAAAACAAAAACTCCCCCAAAAAATAAAACTTGTTTTCTTGCATCAGTGACCAAACCACTTTACAAAGTACTTCACTTGTGGCTAAACACACCATGATATCTACATAATTAATCTGGCTTTTCCTAGGTAGAATATACCAATGAGTGAAATACTATTTAAGATAAAATATGCATAAATAATTTATTAGAGAGGCCTTTATAATGACGACAATATAATTTAATTTAATGTAACATTACTATACATTAGCAATTTCTAAATGATACTCCCATTTGATTGATTTTTGTGTAACAAAAATCCCAAGGCTCCAAAGTTTAAAATAGGAGGGTCACTTCCAAAATGAAAACCATAGTGTAAATCATTTCGTTCCTGTTCACTCTTTAGTAGGATGATTCCCACAGAAGGAAAGGTGAATGCCACTTATAGATTTGTGCCAAACAAAAAAGTTCAGACACTGTAATTTGAGTGTATATTGTTTTAGAACTGACCCCAGGAACACCTGAACCCCTTCACCTACAGCTCATAACTTACTGACTGCAGATGAGAAGGGTCAGAGTATTGTTACTAAATCATGTTGAACAGTAGAAGACAATTTTTAAAGTATTCTGAACACCATAGAGGGTTTGTGCAAGGGCACTGGAACACTTAAAAGGCTTTTTTTCTGAATGCTACTAATGGAAATAGGCCTTAAGATTCAGTTTTGGTTATTAAAAATTCTTACAGGTTTTTTTGTACTTTAGGCATAACAGGGTAACAAACAAAAATTAATTTCTTTTTCTCTGGTAAGTTTCATGCCATTTTATCAATTCATCTTATAAACAAATATAACTTCACTGAGGGAATTTACTCTCTGCTGTTTACAATATAACCAGAATGGAAACAACAGAAAAGGAGTCAGAAGAAGCTGTCAGTCACAGGAGAAATAATATTCATGCTACTAGAACATACATATATATTTAGCCTATGCTAGGCTGAAAAAAGTATTAATTTCATGCCAGTTTGATCAGACATTGAGCCTAGTGTACACACCAAAAAAGTGAACAAGCAACAGAAATGCAACAGAATTTGTGAGGTAGAAACTTCTACTATCCTTTTCCAACAAATTACACAAACTACACTAATTTTGCACTGTAGGAGACTGCTTCTCAAAAACATTATTGTCAATATACTGACATTTTACTATAAAAGCTTTTTTCTTTCACTTTAGTTTCACAGATTTGAAGACCAAAGGGACTAATACAATCTGATCTGCTGCAGAATATAACTGGAGAACAGCAGAATTATAGGCAATATTAATCCACGTTACCAAATATGCTTATGCACTGATTTTCATGTTGGATTAATTTTTGTTTGAATTGCAGCCTAACATTATACTTTCTTTTGAGTGTTCTGGATAGTTAATTGTTATGTATTTCATCTTACTTCATTTGCTTTTTACTAATCTATACATTTATCCATATTAAATTTAGTTTAGTTAAACTTTTGCAACTGTTCAAAACTCTATTTTTTTTCCAGTCCTCAAAGTTTTAAGTGAGCAGGTTTTCTGAGAGGCATGGTGGAGAAACTAGACAATATGGATTTAAACAGAAAAATTCTAGGTTACTGCACCTTTTTAACCGTTTTCCTTTTCTTCCACTAATCAGTATAATTTACCACATAATAGGGATAAACAAATTGTGAGGAAAAAAGATGTTTATATGGAATTACAAGACCTTTCTGAAAGAACAGCAACCATGCACTAAATGCAAGACTTTCTGAAGTTTCCCAATTTTGGCTCAGTTTTCTATAAACAACATAGGTGGAATCCCAGCTAAAATATTGCTTAAACTTTGTCTTATCTTGTGGCTACCTTGCTTTGTATTACTGTATGGTTTTAAGGAAATATGTTAAATGAACTCTTTTTTTTTTCTTTTCTTTTTTTTTAAGCTAGGAAAGGAATTATTTAAAATTCTCTGTTTGTCAATTTTCTCTTTCTGCAATGCTCTACTTTCTCTTCTGCTGCCTTCCAGAGCAGGAGGTGTCTGACTTGAGTCTCATTTTTCAAAGAGGAATCCCTTTGATAAAGCCTATCATACAACATCCCTTGACAAAAGGGATTGTTCTTATGAACAATCTGTGAATCTGTGAGAGACTGGCCTAGGGAGAATGTTTGGATAGTAGATGCAGAGTCAAGCAAAGATAAGTTTGAAACATTTCTTTTTTTAATTGCTGAAGTACTTAAGGAGTTGCAGGAAGAGTTATCCCCTAAGCTGCTGCCTGTATCATTATGGATCTGGACAGGACAGAGTACACAGCAGAGAACAGCTGGAGCCAACCTGCTTAGGCAGTGATTTATGCTTCAGCTGCCCTTCATCCTTCCTTGCAGAGACATATTTCTCTTAACCTTTTCCAATGGCTTATAAAAGTCATACTTCTTCAACAATGACCTTACAAAGTTATGGCAAAGCTTTAATGTGTATATATATATCTATACAAATACTAATGTCATCTAAGACATTTTATGCATCAATGGTCAATAAAGTAATGAGAGGATTTAGCCAATAAACCCCAAATAAATAGTGGGGTGGAAACATAGAACATCTACCCTAATGTGAAGACTGCCATTCATTGCCAGTAAGACATCAGATGTAGCTTTTATGCACCATTAAAGTATTTATAGAAATATTATTCCTTATCATAAAGTATTGTAACATATGATGACAGATTTTTTTAAAAACCTATTTCTCACAGAAAATTAGACAAGCCAGAAAGTATATTCACAAACTAAGCTGCATATAAACAAGTCAATGAATAATACCTGGGAAGAAGGAAGGAACTGAAATCATCTAAACATATTGTGTAATACTGCAGTTCTATAAACAAATAGAAGGTATTACAAAGGAAATCAGGAAGAAGAAGAATTTGGAGCCTTTAGTTGTCTTTTGGGGATCATGAAGAGCAACAAAAATCCACCTGAAGGACACACCAAGGCATGAAAATCCCGACGGAAAGAATGTTACCTTCCCTGCCCTCTCAGAGAATAAGAAGGACAGGCCATAAGAGATTTCAACAGATATAGATGTGTTTGAGTTTTTTTTAAAAACACACAGAGTCATAATCTCATTTCCTAGTTTGATACTTTTGGGGGGTAATTATTTCCAACTATTGCAAGTCTGATTTAATTTTTGCCTTGTTTCACTAGGGTAGAGCTTATTTTCTTTTATCTAAAAATCACTTCCATATGTTCAAACTAATGAAGGTCACTCTGTTCCTTTGGAAGTGTCAGATCAAACAGACTGAACTGAAAACTGTCAAGTGGTTTCTGCTAAGCACCAAGTGAATAATTCTTCAACAGTGTTAAGCATGCCTTATACCTTGCTATAGAGAGTGGGAGTTAGAGACCAGACTAAGCTGGTAGCACATCTAAAGAAATTAGTTTCCTTCACCGAGCTAAAAGTAACTTCCATGACTGAGCACTGAGAAGGGCATGCAAGAGTTTATTATTTGGAAAACAGCTCCTGCAGAAAGCATTCACCAGTTTCTCAACTTTTTATAGAAGTATTTATGTATATAACATTTATCACCTCTCGAATGAAGCTTTCATGATAATTTTTGTCACTACATGAGAAAAGGAACAGATCATGGTATGCACAATGTGGAAGACCATTTGCTTTGCTTTTTAAAGTGTCATACAATCTGTAAAATTCGGATGTGAGAAATAATTGCTTATCCTAAAGAGATATAGGATTCTTTAGGCTTTAGTATGAAATAGGTAACAAATCTAAGCACAATTTTGTTAGAAATCTGCATAAACCAACATATCTGCATATACAAAAAGTGTTGATAAGGGAGATGGAGAGATTAAAGAATGATCTTTTGATATCTCTCTATTGTCACCAGAGCCTTAAGAACAGGACATTCATGGAGTAATGGATTGACAAAACTAAAATCCCACCACTCTGGCAGAATGCAGAGTCAGCTGTGATTCTTCCATGGCCCCAGAAGCAGGATGCATATGGACATGCCCTTAGAAGTTAACTAAATTATATTTTCCTACAGAAACTCTCACATTTCAACGATATAAAAATATAACTTCACTGTAACATTGAACTAACTGAAAAAAACAGAGGGTTTCCTTGCTGGAATGATTTAATCACCTTTCAAAATGTTTGATTTATTTTATTTCCTTTGTTGCATGTAGAAAATATGTACTGCATGATTGAATTTAGCTACTTTCTTAAATATTCCTAATGTAATTATGAAGACTTACATTAGATTTAGAAATGATATTTAGACTGATGGAAAGTACCCAAACTGAAGCCACAGGATTAAGACTAATCTGATTAACTAGATGAGCGAATATGTAGGTAATCCAATTGTTTCTGTTTAAAATTTACAGAAAAGTTTTCAAAGAACTTAATAGGAAAAAAGCGCATTAAGTTCTATTTTTTTTTGCATTGTAAGGATTAATTAGAAGCAACTAGGTATTTTAATATTTATCTTTGCCCAAAACAGTTTTTGTTTGGGATTTTTCTAAGCTTTGGTTACTCAAGCTATTAAAAGGAAAATAATTTGTAGTTATGTATCTACTTTCTGTTCATGGATGATAGCTTTTTTAATAATCAACCTGCCTCCAAAATATTTAAGGAAAATCTTTATTGCAGAAGATATGTCTTGTCTGTGCCTGTATTTAAAAATGGGATATTAAATTAGCGATATTGTATTCCAGTTTCTCTGAACATAATCAAGAATGCTATTAGCATTATTAAAGTTCTTCAGCTTTCATATACTAATGCTTTCATAGACTTACTGATGCAAAAACATAATGGTAGGTTGGGTAGTTTAAGTCCTGAAATATGTGAAATTCATTACCTACCTAATGAGGCGTATAGGCAATGAAATTGTGAATTCTTAGTACCACATAACTTTGTGTTGCTATCATACATTCATATTTACACTGAATATTCTTAATGTCATCAGCCTACTACCTCCTACTGAGTTTGGGCTGAGACTTGATGTTCAAATATATCTGCATTTGTTATTCTCTACACTGATTTGCTTTGGCTTTGATTTATTAGGTCCAGCTCTAACTGTAAGAGCAAGACTTTGGGAGATGCTAAGAGAAACAAAAAAACTAGGAAATTAAAACTGACTTAATAATTCAGCTATCAGGCTCCAAGTAACTGAAGCAAAGTTTTGCAGACTGTTCATATTTCTATTTTCTTCCACAAAAAAACAAACAAACAAACAAACAAAAAAAACCTCAAAAAACAAGCAAACAAGCAAACAAAAAACCCAACCTAAAACCAAAACCAAAAAAAAAAACCACACCAAAAAACTCAAACAAGCACAGACTATTATGGACCTCTTCCTGTGCCTCTTCTGACACTACCAAATCTGCTGCAGCACCACAGCAAACAACTCTCCCCGAGGTCAGCTGGGAGACAACTCAGAGCTTCACTACTACACAACAGTGGCAGAAAATGGGGTGCTGGTAACAACACTGAGCTTAGCTCAGTATCAAAAAAAAGCCATGCACGCATCAGGAAAAAAAAAGAAAAAAAAAAGAAAAAATACTACTTCTTTTCAAATATTTCTATATTCAACTTTAAGCATAAATTTCATATATTTTGTACTGAGTTAACAGTACATCTGAACTGAGTTAACAATTGTTTCTTATTTCACAAAAGAAATTGAAAAAGTGTATAAATTAATTT
Organism: Lichenostomus cassidix; assembly: GCF_008360975.1. NCBI lineage: Eukaryota > Metazoa > Chordata > Aves > Passeriformes > Meliphagidae > Lichenostomus > Lichenostomus cassidix. The sequence continues at coordinate 9,991,328 of NC_139479.1, read as the reverse complement.
TGCTTAAGAATTACCACTTTCATAATCACAGTCTCATAGAATGATTTGAGTTGGAGGAGACGTTTAAAGATCCCCTAGTTCCAACCCCCCTGCTATAGGTAGGGAACCTTCCAGGTTGCTCAAAGCCCCACCCAGTCTGGCCTTGAGCCCTTCCAGGAATGAGATATCTGTAATTTCTCTGGGCAACTTGTTCCAGTGCCTCACCACCGCCACAGTAAAGAATTTCTTCCTAATATCCAACCTAAACCTGCCTTCTTCCAGTTCAAAGCCATCCTCAATGTTCAATCCCTACTGCCCTCACAAAAAGTCCATCTCCAGAACTGAGAGGTGGCAGTGTGGTGTCCCCATACACCTCACTGGTCATCCCTTCTCTTCTCCAGGATGACCAGTCCCAACTCTCAGCCTGTTTTCCTAGGAGAGGTGCTCCAGCCCCCTTGGCCTCCTCTGCACCTGCTTTCACAGGTCCATGTCTCTCTTGTTCTGGAGACCCCACAGCTGGATGCAGCACTTAATAGTGCAGTGAAATACCAGATATACAGCTTTGCCAATGATACATGTTCAGGGACAGGTGACTAAAAATTCCAGCACAGACAGAAACCTACAGATGCAAAAGAAAGTCAAATTTACACAATAGATTATGAATTGTACTGGTGATTTGGGTAAAATAATTCTCTTACAATAAACTTTCTGAGAGGAGAAAAGCTTCAGATATCAAAAGACTGTAAATTAAAAACCCTACTTTTTTTTTTTTTTTAATTTAATTTACAATTACGGTCTTTAGATAAATTGCACCAATGTTGAACTATTTCCAAAGGTGAGTTAATTCCTCAGGGCTCCTGCTTCTCCTTCAGATTGACATTTCCACAGTTCTTACACCCCATTTTGTCTCCCCTCTCCCACTTGCACCAATTTTTTATGTACTCCACAAGATGCTGTCAATCCATACTTTTTTTATGCAGAGAAAGACAATCTTAGCTTCCCAATGCTTGAAATTCTTAATTTCAACTTTGTTGAAATATAAAGCAGAGAATTAGTTAAATTTCACACTGAAAATGGCCTTACACACTTCAAAGTAAATATCCAACAGAGTAAACTAAGGAAGTAACATACATAGCAAGAGAAAGAGATATTTCTTCTGAAAATTCCATAATATTCAAACGTTTTGAGGATTCTCTGTGCAATTATAATGCTTCTTTTTTAAAAATTAATTGCTGATTAGAAAATTAAGGTCCTATCATAAAAATGCTGGTATTTAAAAGGAGCACAGCTCTGCAAGCACAGGAGTGTGCCAGACAAAACAGGTAATTTTATTTTTCCATTCTGAATTTAAAGGACTAGTTCTCAAAGTCACATGAACTGGGTCCCAAGCTATGGAGCCTGGCATGACAGCAAATATATTTGTTCCTTAATAACTAAATAGATACATAAATAATAGTAAATAACCCCAATCAACAGTGTATTATATGTGTCATCTCAGTGCAATCTTTTAGCTAATAAAGGAAAAAAAAATGTAATGTGTCAATTGCACCAATCCTGCGAATAGGAAAGACATCATAATTTGTCTTTTACTATTTGTGTTCTTTTGTTTGAGGTGTTGAGTTTGTTCTGGGGTGTTTTGTTTTCTTTTAATCAGATGCCAGTGCTTCTTTTTTTTCATGTTCTCTATGGAGCTCCAACACAGATCAAAACATTGGTGAGACACTCTATGGACTGAATCTACTTGAGACAAACACTCTACAAAGTCACTGTTCTGATATGACTTGAAGTTAGCAAATTTTGAACTTTTTACCTTGCACAGGTTTGGATTGGGCATTAGGAAGCATTTCTTTACCAAGGAGGTTGGTCAGACAGAGGAACGAACAAGATTCCTGAAGAGGTGGTTGATGCCCTGTGCTGGAATTCTCAAAAAGCAATTCCCGAAGAGGAATTTGGACAATACCCTTAATAAAGTGCTTTGACATTTGATCAGCCCTGAAGTGGTCAGGCAGAAGGACTAGATGGTCACTCTTGGTCCTTTCCAAGTGAAATAGTCTATTCTGTTCTATTCTGTATTTTACTGTGCTCTCAGGAAAACATATAAAATGGAGCAAAGAAAAGTATCCAACAAACAGATGAAACCATTACTTTTGCCATCCTAATATAATGCTGCAGTGAAGAAAGCCAAGTGTCAAAAGTACAGAAATTCAGAGAGAATGCAATGAATATTCTGCAAAATTATTACATCCCTTCCTCTGAAATATGGCACTCATTTCTAAACTTAAGATGATAAAGCAGACATAAACACAGTCTGACACTTCCAGCAAAAATTTCCATAGCATAGGCGTTTGCTCGACTGTACACAAGCTCCCATCCAATTAAAAAATAACAAAATAGAATTTTTCCCTAAATATTCTCTTTTAAGCTCTAAGTTTCACCAAGCCCAAATGCCACCACTTTCTCACCACGTATCAGAGTACTCAACAACCACCCTCCTTTGCTGTTCCTTGGCGAGGGATTGTCCTCTGACGAGTCATACTCTCACCTGTCATGCTTCCTGATAAGAAAGATGAAATAGAAGCAGCTAGTCTCTAGAACTTTTTTGCCTTTTTTTTTTTTTTTTTTCTCCTTCCCTCCTTTTTTGGTATGATAAAGGCTGAAGCACTGTTATCCAAGAAAATCAAACCACCATCTGGTGCAACCCTCACCAAAGTCTTAAGACCTCTCTCACACAGGCTAAGCCAGTGTTTACTCAGGTTGGACTTGCAAAGGAGCTTTGGGGCTCTGTAAAACACTGGGTTTTGTTATTGGTTTATTCTTGACACCAGGAAAAGTAAAATAATGATAAATTTGTATTGAGGATAGCCAAAGTAAAATCCTTAGGCCAAACATACTCAGGATGCTTAACTAGATTGTCTGAGAACAACTGCAGGTTCCAATATGTTCTTTGTGTTTTGCATCCATTTTAGGAAAAGAGATGGGATACAATGTACACCAAAATATGCATTTTCCTGATATAGCTGATTATGTGGCATCTAAATTTAGCTTGTAATCTCTGCTGAGCAGGACCTTTGCTTCCTGTTTGCCCTCTAATTACTACAGAAAATTATGGTCTGGTATAAATGAATATATATACTTCTGACACAGTTTTTAAAATAACTGTGGATATTAAATGTTGCCCATCAATCTGTCAGTGGACAAGTAACTAGATCACATTCTCAACACTTTATTTCTGAAAAATACTTTTTTATTTCCATTTATTTTCATTTTGACTAACGAGTTGTAACATGAGCATAGCTCGTCTGTTTGTATCATCATGAATAAGATAAAAATAAAATGGATATTTTTACCATTTACATGTCTGCTTCTAGTTAAATTTAAAATGTTCTGTGCAAGCTACTATTTCTAACACAGTACTGCCTTGAAACAGGGACCAAAACACCAAACATTTAGGTTTGTCAGAATCAAACAAAACAAGTTAAAAAATCCACTCTTCTGAACAGATATGGCAGGGATAAGACATATTATCCCACCTTAACAAGATAAATACATGAACATATAAAATTAAAATACTTTTCTGGAATTACAAAGAAAATCTGTAGCAGATCTGGAAATGTGAGGTCATTCTAACTTCTAGGTATGCAAGAAGTTTGCTCTTACTGTATTGTCATTCATATCTAAGAGGAAAAAGAAAAAAATCCATACACTATCAGGAAAGTGATAGGCATAGGATTAAGTCAGTGCTTAGTGTTTGGCACGGAGCTTCCTCTATGAGGAAAAATTAAGAATGGCAAGTGTTGCTTGGATGTAATCCTATATTTCAAGAAAAGAATTAACAAGCCCTACTTTCTTTGTTGTGGTAGCCTACCTCACCAAAAAGCTCTCTACTTTTCACCATGTATAGTAGGGATTCTCGTGATACCCTGGAATATTTTGCTATCCTTACCTTGGCTGTTTTTTCGCTGATTTAAATTACAGACACAACTAAATTAATCCCGAGTCCAAGTGTTTATATTTGCATTTTGTGTGGCAGGTCCTGTTCCAGCTACATGAAAGCATCAACACTTGTTCCCTGACTTCGTTTCCAAGGATAAGAACTTCCATCACTTTATATCTGTATTTCACTGCAAAAGTCACTGTGTATGGGGAGCTATCAGAGCACAGCATCTTCACTGCTGATGGCAATTATTCACATTACTCCTGTTAACACTGCAAAGTGACTGAGTCTTTCCAGGATCAAAGAGAAAAAACATTCCTTTCTGATTATCTGGCTACTAAACAAGTCAATGGATCATTCTTCTACCTCTTTTGACAAGACGTAAGTCAAATCTCTTTAGCATTTATTATTTTCATATTTTAACATATTTTATATAAATGGTAATTAACATTTGCAAAAATGAGACTGAATTCAATTTTGAAATGCAATGTAATTAAAACCAGATTTTTTGCTGTAACACTGTAAATAGGAAGGCTCACGTTAGATACTGTTAGATATGTTGAAAACTCTAAAATAACTCAGTGACTGCTTTCCTGAAGAACTACATATTCTTGGCAGTTTTGGTCAATTAAATGTTAAGAAAAAATATTTTAACTTCTCTAGTTAAGATATGAAAGGCTTTGTATCCTGAGAAGAAATCTCAACTTACATCAGATTTGCATAATATTGAATCCTTCAACATTCTTCAGACGGACATGGTAGTAACAATTTCAGAGATCTACAAGTAGCATCTGCCATCTCATCCTGTGCGGCAGTTTCTTACCTTTCCCTTATATTTTGCTTAGAACACTTTTGCAACTAAATTCGCTTCTTTCTGAACCTGCTGAGGCACTGGTCTTGTTAAACTTAAAAAAAAATCCTTTAAATGGGTATATGAATGGAGCTTTTTCACAAAGACTCTAGGAACAAAGGCAGGTGGTTATATAAAACCAGTCTGTTAAAATACGATTCCTCTTGAGCATACAAGAAGGAAAAGATGCCCCTGACAACAGTGAGCAGCACTTTCCATAGCAGGGGAGCAGACTGTAGCACCTGGGGAAAGGAACTGCCTGCTGACAAGACTTTCTGTCATTTCATGTCTGCTCATGGTGCTGGGCCACACTTTCATCTAATTGCTGACTGGGCGGGTTGAGGGTTGGGGGGCAGAGGGCTGAAGATTTTTATGTTTTGGCTCTTTTACTAAAATCAGTTGTATCACCTCCATGTCCAAACATTTTAGAACAGCAGAGTGAACTTCAGAATATTAAATAGCCTTAAATTGTCTTGACACTATAAATTACAAGAACTTTTTCGTCTGTATTCTGACAAACCTCCTCCGTTAACTTCGACCCTAAATGGTGACCAGCAGGTTCAAGCAAGATACAAAGCAGATTCAAACAGCAGCTCCCCTCCAATGCTGTACCAAATCATTCCTGAGGCTGAAGAAGAAAATATGTTTTTCTGTTGGATAAGGGTACATCCCAAATCTCTCAACCACTTAACTTTATGTGCCCATGGCTACATCATACAATCAAGTGTAACCTGCTAATGTGAAACATCTCCCTGCCAAATCATGCTGTCCTTGTTCTGGGTGGTTTGTTTGTGGCTTTTGTTTGTTTGTTTGTTTTCACTCTTCTGAGCCTAGCTGAAATGATTTAAAGGCTATTAAGAAAAATATTTAATATCACTTTTTCTGCAAGGTCTCTTCCTGTAGCACAGCCTTACACTGCTCACTGGACTTTACTGTTCATGAGTTCACATTAGTTAAGAACTCACTTGGTGGTCCTACTTTTCTGAAAAAATGATTTGGTCAACCATTCTGCTTTTGGAGGATCAATGACAAAATGTTACTAAGATATAATTTGGACATAATTACAAACATAATTACACACACTGCAATCCAGGGTGCCTGTCTTCCAACACAGCATAAAACTCCTCTGTTCTGTTCTTATCTGCATTCTTACCTATTTAGAAATATCTGGCCTAGAACTAGCCAGTTCCACATGAGTTACCAACAACACGAAGTTTTGCAATTATCCTTATTTACAGGATTGAGATGGTGAGATCCAAGCAAGCCACCAGCAATGATATCACCTAACACACTTATCACCTCTGAGGCTACCAAAAAATCTGTGCCATTCCTGCTACAGAATATAACCAGAAGTGAAGAAAAGTCACCTTGACGTCTCAAAACCTTTTAGGGAGCATTACAACACCTGAAGTAGGCAGCTGAGATCTTGCCCTTTGTCCACTGAATCATATGCTTCTAGTATATGTAGACTGAAAAGTTACAAGTAACTGTAATTCCCCAATCATTCAGACATTTCTGGGGCATGTTATGGCCCATTCTTAAAGGACAACTCTGCCCAGTATTCCAACATATTCAAAAAATTGCTACTCCTTCTTAAAATGCCCCTTAACTTTCTTGCAGATCCTACAGCAGTGAATATGCACCAAGGAATGGGTTTCAGAGTCTATACTCTTCTCAGTACCATGCTATCCCTTCCAGAGCTCTAGTTTTATCTTGTTACTGACATTTTATTAAAAAACAACAAGTTTCTTTCTTGTTTTGTTCCTATGGCATAAAGTTCTCATAGGAAAAAGAAGTTGTCAGCTGTAAAGTGGTACTTCAGGATGATTAAGGAATTGGGTGTATATGACATAGGAAATTCAAGTTCTTGAAATGTTCTTCAAATATGTCAGATTCAGAGAATAGACCACTGGGGTTTATTCAAAAATTCAGCTTAAAAATATCAACAAGATAACCAGAAAACTGTATACAAATACAGTTTTCTCTTACACATCTCTGTTTTGGTCTTGGCAGCTAGGGGGTTTACTGACTGGATGGCAAATCCCAGATTGTATGAATTCATTGTTTCAAGTGGTAAACTCATCATTTGTATTCAACAGCTCTAAGATAAAACCACGTGGATTGCAGTACAGTGGAAATGGCTATTTTATTAAGATGTCGAGAACAACAGTACAGCTGTGATTCACCGTGGAGTTTCCATATATTTTGTTGTGAAAGTGATGACAAGTTGATGATTTTGCCATAAAACTGTCAAATACAGCAAACTATTAAATAAAGGCATTTTTTATGTAGTGGCACAGAGACATTCAGACTCTTTCCATGTTAGTTCAAATGCAGCTCTGCAAACAAGCAATTATAGCACATAGGTTTTCTTCAGAAACACCAAAACCAACCAACCAACAACAAAAAAACGAACCCAAACAAACAAAAACAAGCCACAAGACTAAAATACCTCTTCTGAAGACATAATCTATAAATTATTCATATACTTGCAGACTTATATTTTAAAACTGTCAAAGAAAATTTCAAAAGGAATCATTTGGTCCTAAAGAATGATTCTTTATCAAAATAGTCTTCATTGAAATGCTTGCTATTATTTATGTATTTAATGTAATAGAAATTAATTAACCTCTCAAGTGATATTTTGATAGTACAACAAATTTCACAATATTGCTGAAGAAATATGTGTGTTCCTTTGGTTTATAATCTTGAAAGGGAGATTATTTGGTTAGTAAGGGATTATTTCTTCATACATTTTTATAAATATTCATTTCCATACCTGCTTGATCACATCCAGAAAACACATTACAACATTACTAGCAAAGTAAAACCACAGAAAGTTTATGCATTGTTAGCTCTTGAACATGTGTGAACACTGCAGTAGGAAGGCTTGCTATTTAAAGTTTCTTATATTTCCAGGATCTATCAAGATCTAACATAGTCTTTGCAATTACTTTGGTATTTCTGATTGTAAGACTGTAAATTTGTTTTTATTATCTCTCAGTGTATTTCTAAATTGACTTCTTACCAGCTTTGTGTGCTCATACATAAGGACTGATGGAATATAAGAGGAATTTTCAAAGTTTAATTACTTTTTAAAATTCAAAGTTGCTTATAAACTCATTCATTTTAAAGAAGCAACATTTTCATCAGCAGTAAAGCAAAGTGTTTTGGAGCTGTGATGCATTATGGTGAGAAAAATGTTATTGTACAGCATATGGTTCTCTTAGAACAGAATGCTTCTGCATTAAAAGAGCAGAGAGGTATGTTGCTTTTTCCCACATCTCTTCCTCAAGACTAAATGTAATTATTATTCTTATATATTCTCTAGTGTGTAAGTTGTAAACAAACTATGATTTACATAGAATACACAGGTATTTATATATAACTTTATGTAAATATAACACAAGTTTTACTTTATAGAGACAAGGTCTTTCATGCTGTATAGCTCCAGCAGTTTCATGCAACTAGTGAAGAAAGGGTGGAGAAAAAAGCTCATAGGAAATAATTCAAGTGTATGAGCTTATCTTTAACTACTGTTTTTAGTTCATAGGAAAGACTAAATATATGCACTACTATGACAACTCTGTTGAAAATAATCTCATGATTATAGTTTTTTTTTTTTTTGGAATTCATCATAGGCATTTTCTAACAAATGTCTTTTTTTATAACTTTTGCATAAAATGTTTATCTTGGTATTTTTTTATAAATACTTTAAAAAGGAAATAAGGTTTCTAAATATATTTCAGACTTTAACAAACATAACATACATATTTCTGCAAGCAGAGTGACTTAAGAGTTAGCAGCGTTAGCACAGAAGCAAGAACCTTTGGGGTTTAATTCCAGTTGATGACACTGACTACACTGACCCATCCTGTGACAAAGAATGCAGCTAACTCTACTCTTGTAGAGTACCTGAGTCTCATTTAGAATTTATAATATTTCTCTTCAGTGATATTGGCCAGATGATTGTGTTGGGGTTTTTTGCTAGCACTTTAATAGCAAAAGGCAATGAACAACCTATTCATACAGACTAGCTCAGCTTCTCATCTTTTAATTTCTCAAAGTGTGAGATTCTGGGCTTCAGCCTGGGGAGTGCTCTAGATGTAGTCAAGTCTATCACCTCCTACATGAAGACCAGGGCACTGCAGCCCAGCTCTCCCTTTCCTTCATGATGGGAACCCATGCACTTGTCCCCTGGCAGTGTGACATTTGCACTTGTCCCCTGGCAGTGTGACATTGCAGAAGGCTGCTTGTGAGATTGGTACTCAGCTGCTCCAGAGGAGCACCAAAGTGCCAACGCTCAGGTCATGAAACAGAACAGATTAGCTGAGTACTCACAACTGCTAAAACATATCCATGGTAACCTGTTTGTATCCATGAGAAGGGAGAAAAACTCAGGAAATGGGAAACAGTCTGTGGATGAGGCAGTCAGGTTGCATAAACCTTGCACCAAGGTCCTGCTGCAAGTCCTTGCATAAACCTTAACAAATGGAGTAGGTTCTCCCAGACAGGGTTCAGCTCTGTCTGCAAACAAGATTCCCAGGAATGGACTTGGGGACAACTCACTGGGTGAGGTAGACTGAACTCAGTATGTGCTGGAGGACAAGGCAAAACACCAGCTGTAGGTGAGAGCACAGAGCTAGAGCCACCCAGCTGGGCTGGGAATTAGGAGGTTTCCTATTTCAGGGCAGGATGGCTCTGAGAAGGGGTGGGAGAGGTGAACTACAGAGGTAGTTGCAGCCAGAACAAGTGGATCCTGTCCATACTGGTATTCAGCAGGCCTAATTCAACCAAACAGAGCAATCTCCATCTTCATATGACACACAAGGACAAAAAAACTATCAAGCAATTAAAAATACAAAAATTACTGTTGTTCTTTAAAAGAAATACTTCAGATGAGAGCATGTAATATGTGGCAAATATTCAGAAATACTTTATGTATAACATCGTAAAGTCCTAGTATCTTTGTGCCCTCTGGAAATACCATCATCATAAAATCCAAAAGTAATAAATACCTCTTGAGTAGTGTTTAATATTACCTATAATTGTCCAGATATAAACTTAACTAAACATGAAAAATCTTCATGGATCTAGTTTGCTGCCTTTGAAAACTGGATCAAAAATGACACTGATCATTCTCCAAGGTGTACTTGAAAGTATATAAAAGGACATGACCTGTATCCACTGCATCAAAACTTGCACTTTTGTAGACAGGGATAATGGCAGTTTCAGCATAGAAAATCAGTTGCAAAGACTGGGTTTTGTACTTTAAGTTCAAAACTAACTGATAATTTTGGGAATTCTTACAGATAAAAACTAAGAAATCATCATGTAAAATGTATTTACCACACTGCTAGCCACAGCCACAAGCTGTAATATTGTTGAGTTACCATGTACTCATTCATGGTTTACAGTCTGATTGGTGCTCTCCTTTGCTGTTTGAGAAAGAAGCATTGGATCCATCTTAGAATGCAAATTCACTTAAAGTGAAGTGCAGTTTTCCAACAGAACAAAAATTTAGTCATGCATACAATTCACATGAGGGCATGTAGGAATTATGCTTGCATTTTTTGTAAGTCTAAAATTCTTGTTTTCAGAAGACTTGCATCACAATTAAAAATTAAAACATACTAGAAAATACTGATGGGAGTACTACATGTGTTGGTTTTGAATAAGCAATGTAAAATTAAAGTATATGTACACAATTCATGTGAATTCAAATGAGTAGGTGATTCTAAAATTAATTTGCATGTCCAACAGGAGCAGGTTCTTATGTAATATAGAAGCACTATCCTTTTCTTCTCAAACTTTAATGAAAAGATAAAGCTTCTCCTTCTCTAAGTAACATGTTTCAATAGCAGTTTAACAATGTTATTTCACATAGGAGATACTCTAAATAGCATTTACATATGTGACTACCAGCAATGTGGTGCAAACATGCAATGTGGTTTGGACACAGTGTGGAATATCTTTACCTGATGGAATAAAAAAGAAAGATATAAAGCGTCTATAGATATGTTAAATTTTTATTTATGAGGATAGAAAAATGTAGCCTATATTTACACCCTCACAGTCATCAGTTTAGGGGAGCAAGCCCTGGCCTCCAGGCCAAGATGTACAGAAGAGTTTGCATCCACCTAAAGTGAATTGTCTGCATCCACATGCAAAGTACTTTGCCTGGATCTTCTCTAAGCTCCATAGCAGACCTTGAGGACCATAAAAAATTCATTTTCCTTAGTTTCTAGTTCTGAGAGCATAAGATAATAACTGAAGATACATAGCAGTCCATCACAAGGGCTGCTTCTATAGCATGACCTTGAGAGTGTGTTTTATCCTATAGTGATTGGTACAGGGACATGCAAGGGTGACAACTCTATGTCTTCCATAAACTTCTTCTAAAACTTAATCTACTAATTTTTCCACCTTGGGCACAGCTAGCTAGCTAAATCTGGAAAGAGAAAACAGAACTGAAGAAATAATACAGAGTAATGCAGAGCATCGTCAGACTTGTGCGTCAGCTGAGGGGAGATGAAAGAAGAGCCTGCAGCTGTACTACGGGGGATGGAATTGAAAGCTTCTTACAAGCCTGTGGCTATGCTCTGTGAATTCCTTCTTTTTTTCTCCTTGTGTAAGAATAAATGTATTTCTTTATCCTCAGTGCTCACATTCTATATTTTGTACAACGTCCTTCCACTATGAAGACAAACATTATGAAGTTAAGGGGAGAAATCTGAACTATGTGATCGCTGACTTTCACTGACATTTCCTCTATATTAAATTTGGAAAATCTGTGAGAGAACTGTCACCTGATGGAACTCTCCTCCTCATAGCAAAGACATAAAGGGTCAGCAAAATACATGACAACATTTTCCATGTTTGCTGAAATGCTGCATGATAGCAGAATCACCACTTACTGCGGTCAGTAATTATTGTCCTGGCCTCTTGATTGCTCGTCTTGTTTTTCAGATTTTGTGCTGCAGTTATTAGTTCATCCAGCTGGGGACGTCTTTGCTCCAGATCCTGTAGTATTGCCTAGTTGAACACAAATACAAAAATAAAATAAAGAAACAAGCATAAGAGCTGTTCAGAAGACCACATATAGGGACTTTTTTTCTTTGTGCAAACTTGACTTAAAGCAGAAAAGATTGTTTGCTGTTTCAAATAACACAAAGAATTCAGTCTAGACCTTATAAATATTGCTGTTATTTATAGAAAAATACCAAGTATAACTTGCAATAACAATGTTAACCAAAAAAACTAGATACAAAATGACAATGATTCTTCAGTTTTAACACATCAAATTATGTAGGATATGCTATTCTCCTCTATGGAGCTACAGAAGGCCATATTTTTCTATATTCTCTTACACTTTACAGTTTATTTTAAAAAAGATATAAATATTTACATTCTTGCCAAATTAGGCAGGCTTTTTCTATCAATTCATGAATAAATGATGTTTATTTTTTAACATTTCAAGACTATTTAATTATTAGCTACTGGTTAAAAGCCATTACAAGACTGTTAATGCCACTATTTTATGTTCTGACTCCTTATCTAGCAGAAAAATAATTAACAATCACAATAATTTATATGTTACTCAAACTGATATATAAGACAGTCAGGCAATCTGACTAGAAAGTAAGAAGTGGGTTTAGAGTTTCTCATGGGGATAAAACTGGGCTTCATGGTATTTAGAAGGCAACAAAAACTAAAATATAATAGCTTTATATATAATGAAAATTCAAGGAAAGTGATGCATATAAGATTTGTACATATATTTAAGTTATTTTGAAGGACTAGGGAAGAGCAAACAAGGAATCAGTATGATAATTTCTCAGATGAGAAACATCAAAGTATGTATTTAAAAGATATTGACCAAATTCAGCAACTTCAACTCCCTATTGTGTAGTTTTAGGAAAGATGCTCATTAGATTTCCCAGTGTTAGGAGTTTATTACAAAACTGTGAACAAATTACTTTTTTTCTGCCTACAATTTTTAGTCATCAGAACAGAGCAGTGTGCCATCAGATAGCTAGAAGGTACACTTTAACAGATATCAAGCTGGCAAAAGAGGCCAGAGAAGGATTTCTACTTTTCAGGCTGGTTACATAGACACTGGTTAGATAATCTGCTAGCATTCTCACCTGGCTGTTGATAAAGTGTCTGGAGTATTTTATTGTCTTAGAAGTCTCCTTTCCTTAAAATACTTTTGTCCTAAATAATCATTCTTGATTTTAAGAAGCTGTTATTCACTGACTGTTCTGGATAGAAAAGTCCTCTGAGTCTGATCTTAAATCTGACCCTCCAACTTAAGACTACAGTTTCGTAATTTTCACCAAGTTGAAGGTTACAAATAAAGGCCTAATACCTTTTTCTGTTCAATAAGATTAACAAAAGATCATAGGAATATAGCTTCCAGTAACTACAGCATGTACTATCAAAAGCAAACCAAAAGCTCCACAGAGTTTCATTTTGTTCAGTTACAAACTCTTCAGGAAGAAAAAGGTAATTTTCAAGGTACACATTTAGCTACACCTTGTGAAATTCTTGCCTTTAACTTCTGTATCAGAAGTTCTTTAAAAATCTATTATGACAGGCTTTTTAAAGTCATACCCAAAAAGTTTGGATGGTACTTTTTCACTTGTATACTGATTGAATTGCAGAGACATGCAGTTAAAGCAGCAGCTTGCATAATTAGACAAAGAAGAAATTTCTCATTAGAAGTCTCTCCTTAAAAAGAGAAATAAAATCTACTGATGCAGTTACTATCTCTAGATATCTATGTGCCTTCTAAACTCCATTTTCTAAGATGAGAAGTTAATGAGTGGCATGAATTTTACAGTAGGAAAAGCAGTCCCTCTGCAGCCGAACAACATCTGTATTACACATATTGCCAAAATGGATGGTGCAGAAGGAGCACTAAAACTCACACAAAAGGCTCAGAGAATTCTGTGTCTTCCAAAGTAATATTTTCCTTTCTCTCTCCTTCCCTACCTACAAAATATTTGGAAGAAGAAAAGCAAATTAAGTGATTCTAAGGTCTTATGCCAAGAGTGACTCTGTTGCCTAAAATTTCCTAAATATAATTTTTGTACTGGAATACTCAAATAGAATGATTTGTCTGATCCAGCCTGAGTCTCCAACTAGACACTAAATGCTGTGTTTGTACCACAAAAGCTGCTGCTATATGAAACCCAGTGAGAAAGGAAGCAGTAGGTAAGGACAGCTCAGACAGGATTTGCTCAGTAGCAAAGTGAGCGAATGGAGCTGATCTGTGCTCAAGGGCTCACACAAGGAGTTACCCCCACGACCCATCTGCAGTTCCTGAACTGGACATTCAGGAAAACTAGAAATGCTTCTTTAAAGTGAGTCTTGCTAGTTCTGCTGTTCCCTCGGGGACACAAAAGTCTCATCCCTGCATGGATTGTGTGGACAGCCTTCCCTCTGCCATTTAATGTGAATAAAATGATTTTCTGCTGGATGCACTAGAGTGTATTTTTGAAAGGTCAAGAAGGACACTTTTGAACTCCTAACAATATAAACATATGTGAAGATTCTTAGAACTTTCATGAGATGACAACAATACGTAATTTTAAAACAGATTTTTTTCTTATCCTTAGAAATAGCACCATTCCTATATGAATACAGGTTTTCCTTCATTTAATAAAAAATGTCTGAGAACTCTACCCAAACAATGTCATATTCTATTCAGAAGATTTTAATCAATTAAATTTACAAAATTGTTACAATGTTTGTTGGTCTAGTTTTACCCATTTGTGCAATCTTAAAGACTTAGCAAATGCATGTTCCACATGGTACCTACAGGGTATGTACCCATACAAACCCTGATGGAAACTTGCATAAAGGTAGCTACTAAAACACACCATTCCTGAGTCTTCCTGTGATCCTGTACCATGAAAATAAACAACACTTGAACTCCACTTAAAGTATTATCATATTCAGAAAAATATTCTGTGACTGGATAAACTGATCATACAAGCTGATTTTGTGGGTTAATAAAAATACAGTTAATTATGCTAGCAAGAGAACTGCTTTGAAGAATATAAAATAAAAGACCACTAAATATGATTTTTGGGAAAAATAAAAACTGAATAGCTTTAAAGTATTAGCTGAGTAATCTAAAACAAATGAACAAAACTCGCCAAAATCAAAATCACAAGCATTTAATATCTGGAGATAGTTTTAAAAACTTTTACTAATTCAGCCAAGTATTTAAGGTTGTAAAACTGGATCCTCAACAGAAAACTCAGTGCAAACTATTAGAAGCTACTGTTACAACAGCCACAGGAATAAAAACTCATTAATAGTGGCACCCTGGTGGAGGCACAGCAGATGCAACAGACCAGATGCCTCTGATTTGGAATGTCAGCACACGGAAACAAATGTGCTCTATAAAAATGGGTAATACAGAAATGAAAGTTATAATTAAACTACTTTCAAAATAAATGAAACAGAAATCTATCCAATCCCCATTAGGTCACCAAAAGTACAAGCACAAAGATTTAGGGAGTCAGTTAAACTAAAAGTTGAGGGTTTAAAAAACAAAAACCAACAAATTCTTTTGCATACAATTTATCTCTACCAACACTTTTCTAGTGCTCTGTAAAGGTGCAATAATGCATTCTGCAGAACATTATAGAACAGATTTCAATCAAGAAATTTTGTTTAATTATAAATGTAACTCCACATGAGTGGGTCAACAGTGAAGGACCATTGACATCCATGGTTGCACAAACACATTTTAAACCCCAAAAGAGCTTTTTTCCTTTTCTTCCATATATCTATGAATGCCAACATAATGATACTTGGTGATAGCACAGTAATGCATGATAATGAGCAATGAGACACAGTCATCCAACCTACCTAGAGTTTGTTTGAAAGTGACACTATTCACTTTTAACAGTCTTTCCACATTTGCGGACAGCAGCTGCTCAAAAGAAAAATCCAATTTTCAGGTTCCTAACTTTTATGATTTTCTTACACAAAATGGGTGTTGAGGTATGGAACAAATTGTTCAAGTCAGCAACTGAAATAACTTGCATAAAAATTGCTAAAAAATAAACTGGAAAACTGAAGCAGGTGAAGTGTGACAAATTCTTGGTGGTACTGCAAGGTTTGAGACCGAGCATTAAAGTATATTCTAGCTTTATAATGTACAGCATGCTACAGGCTGCATATTTGTCATTCTGGCCATGCTAGTTTCTATAAAAATAGGATATTTAAATCTATCAGATCTTTTTTTTTTTCCTTCTTGCTGACCCCATGGCAAGTGTTGTTAAAGTGAAACACTTGAACTCCAGGATGGAACCAAGACTTACACACTTGACTAATAATTTACTAGTGCTGAGTATGGGTTTTCACTCTTTAATATCTGAATCAACTTTTCTCACACCAAATCCAGGACTTTTCATCTTCCTTTGCTGAATTCAAACATATAAAGCAGAGTTAAGGTGCTGTTTATGTGCTCCAAGTCAAATATAGTTTGTTATTTATTTTATACTAAGTATAAGAATGTTTACAGTGAGTGATCCAAAAATATTTTGAGAAAAATGGTGATTTAGAAAAGATCTTCCACGTTAAGAGCCAACTGGAAGCACTTTTTGTCATGAACAACCCATGGTTGAAGACTAAGACTTCATAACTGTTTGGGATGATTTTCTCTGGCCCATTCCCAACCTTGTTTAATGAAATGAACCACTGAACCACAAGAGCACAAGTAGATGATTAATATGAGAATGTAAGGGAGAAGGAAGATATATTTCTTATCCTATGAAGCTATTTGCTCTTTTGAACTAACTCCCCATGATATCTTCAGAAAAAGTTCCATTAAATAGTTGTTGAGGAAATTTTTCGCTCATCTTCTGAAAAACTTTAGACTCTAAGCCTTAAATTTATACAAAAAATGAACCAATAACTTCCAAAATGTACAGTCAAGACAACTTTTACTTTAAACAACTGAGTTTCTTGTGGCTGATTGGTTCTCTAAATATAATGTGTTACATGCACACACCTAGAAAGAGAGAAAGCTTTGGAAAAAACTTGCTAACAATTTCAGAAAATGTAGATATGCAACACCTACAATTCATTTGCATAATAAAATTGGCTTTGTTAAGATATTCCTCCCAAACACAATTTGAATTTGTTTTCTTGTCACTAAGCAGGAAAGGAATATGAGAGAAAATGATCATTTACATACTATCTATATTTAAACATAAAATTACAAAACAGTGAAAGCAATATAATGCAGTCGAATTTTCTCTTTTGAAACAACTTTTATTTTGACTATTAACTGTTTTGTGTTTCCCTCCAAAGCATGCATAGTTGTAGGAAGATATGAAGCTCAAGAGTCACTATTTAGCAGTGTAGACAGAAGACTGGTGCCTGTCAGTGAAACCAGAACATTAAGACTGGACACTATGAATTTGATTTTTCCTGAATGCTTTATGCAGTGCAAATTTTCATGAGCATGTACTTTCATGTCCACTTAGGGCCACCTCAAGAACTGCCTCAGCAGCTCTCACTGCCATCTAAGTGAATACATCAACTCCATCAGTGATGCTGTGGGAAAGCCACCAGTGATAGCTTCTCAGCTGTTGTATGAGATGCATGGAAAAGCATCATAGGACTTTTTGTGTGATTTTTTTTGTGACAATCACTCATTGAATTATGTTGGTGGCATTGTAAATATTTCTTTACAGCTTGGGAAGTCTGGTTCATGCCAGGAAGTTATGACAGCAAAACGTGCAACACACTGTTGATGCACATTAATCAAACCAAACAGAATGGAGAGTACTTCATTTGAGTCTCCATGTGTTGACCAAAAAGGATTATGATGGGAAAGTAAGGTGATGGTAAAAAGTAAGGTGATGGTGATGGTGGGAACTGGGATAACTCTCATCTTCCCTCTCACCCTGCTCCCCATTTCTGTGTAGGAAAGGACTTTGGGAGCAGATTGAGAGGATCAAACCACCAGCAGCTTGCTCATTATAACTGAGATGTCTTGATGGACTGCACTGGAGTCCATCCAGCAGGCAGGATGGAGAAGATGGAGAAGAGACTAGAAAAAGATTACAGTTTAACATGGCTTGTGAGTGAATCATTCTGAGATAACAGGAATTTGCTCTATTATAGCCATTGCCAGGAAAAAAAAAAGAAAAGAAGGAATAAAGCTAAAGATGTATCTGTAACAAGAACAACACTTAAAGATTTGGGTGTTTGGCTATAATGAGATCCATTCAACTAGAACACAGTGATAAATCACATGTAAGAACTCAAGACTGAACCAGGATTAAAGCCCATACAGTAAATCTGAGTAAATGTGAACTGTGTATGGAATCACAGCCTCTTGCCCCCAAACAAAGTGACTGTCCAATACTACGTTTTCTTGCAGTAAAGTATGAGCATCCAGACAATCAGGCAAAACTATTCCAGGGTATCTGATGTCCTTTCATCACAATAAATAACTTAATGGGTGAGAACTGGTGTTAGGAGCCACAGAGCTTCCCCAGTTTCTGTATCAGTCAGCAGAACTGAAATCTCTCATTGTATAGTTGCCATTTGTGGAACGTGAATTTGCAAAATTTATTATTTTATTTTCTTCTTTAAAACTAACAGTTTTTTTAAAATTAAGGATTTATTCCAATGCACCTAACAAATGTGCATGACCAAGAACACTGAAGGCAGATGCTCTGTTTTCCAAAGAGATTCATCTTTAGTCTTTTCTTTACTATTTTTTTAAGATAATGGAGTGAACCCTTTTTATCTGAGACTGATTCAGTGAATAATATACTTGTCAATGAACTTCAAAAGAAAAGTTATCAGTCCTTTTTCACAATTTTGGACAGAAGTAAAATAGTATTGAATAGACATAATTTTGTTATGAATATAAGCAAAACAAATAGATATTTTTTCTTTTTTATTTGAGAAAATAACTGACATTTATGAAGAAGGAAAGCTAATAGCTTGACTAAAGATGCTCCACAAATTATCCAGTTTTATACAGAAATTATTAGATCAAATAAATTTTAGGCTCATAAAAACCCAAAGAAACAGAATTACTTCCTCAGTTTCTACTAGATTGTCTGCAAATCTTTGATTTCTTATACTGGAAGGTTTCTCAAGCAATAGCAAGTGAGTAACAATTAAGGAGAATAAAATAGATTCACACAACATAGGCTGCCAGGTAAGTTTTTCTTCAGTATCTTAGGAAACTAGACATTTTTCTCAAGAATAATGCAAAATGAAGAAAGAATATTTAATCTGTTTTTTCTGGCTTTCCTTTCAAAAAGAAAACAAAAACTGTTACTTATTTTTTTCTTACAATGGACAATAATATTTAGCTCTGTGTGTGCAGGTAGGGGGCAGGGGAAAGGGAAAGTGTTTCTTATTTACCATATCTGATAAGAAATGTTGGATTAATTCTGAAATAACTTTAGCCCAACTTTAGTAACTTGGATCTTTATCTTTATTTATATCTCATTGCCATGCCAAAAAATGAGAACCATATGAAGTTACAATCATACTTCTCTCACTCAAACCTTTCTGGTATATTTAGAAAGGTTTACTCTCAGAACTATACTTCTGCCTTTCATTTTTGTTCCATTTTTATTTCTTTGTTTGGTTTTGCTTGTTTCTTTCTTTGATTTACTTCTAGTTTTTTATTCCTCCACATTTCCATAACTATGTACCTAATTACAGTCAACAGCAACATAGAAGGTAATGGTAGAAACCTAGAAAGTTCTGATGTTCATATTTCATTAACAGCAAAGGAAGGAAGGAAATGCACACACAGCTCTCTCAGCCTTTTCTCATCAGAGATGCTCCCTTCCCTTCATTATCTTTCTTGCCTCCCACTTTACCCACTCTGGGAACACCTGTTGGATTAAAGGACATATTCAGGCAGGTGAAGGAGGACTTAATATGAAGATGGGTTCTGGATTTAAAATTTCTGCAGAGTAGGCTGGAAGGGCTTCTATTCACAGGCAAAAGCCAAACCAGACGATCACAGCAAACAGCACTGCTGTGGAACTGAGCAGCAGCAGAGCTGGCAGAAGTGTCAAGGCTGCGCCACACCTACGTTATGCAATTATGCCTCATTTTAGACTTCTCTGTCATTTTATGGTGCTGCCCCTTTGTTAATACATCTTGCTGCAGAGAGTCAATTGGTAATGCTAAAAGGGTAAATTTGCTAAAAGGGTAAAGTAAAGGGTAAGTTTGCTCATGCTAAAAGCCACTGAAGACAGTTTTCTGAGAATACAATAATTACTAGCTATGGAAATAATGGCATTGAAAAGGTATATTGGCTGGAAATCGAAGACAATAAAGTTTAAACAGAAAATATGCAAATTCTTAGTAGTCAGTGTATTTAAACAAAGAACAAATGACTAAAGAATTTGAGACCATTAACAGAAATGTGTAATTCAAAAAAAAAATTTTTTTTTTATTAGACACAATTTGGAAGAGTCGGAAGAGGAATCTCTACGTAAAATCCCACTGAGTGGTTTCATATACAGTATATGAATGTACTTGTCCTTTCTGACCTTGAAATCTATGATTCTATGAGAAATTAAAAAAAGGAAATTGAACTCTCCTACAATGCCAGTTTATCTGAGATGAATTTTCAACATCTGTTTCCTCAAATCAGTATCAGTCCTACTTTGTCCCCCTCCCTCACACAGAAAAAAATTTAAGTATATTTAATCAATTTCTGACTGAGAGCAGTGTTTAAGCATAAAGTTAAACAAAAAACTGGAGCTATTTCTTGTTCAGACAAGAAAAGCTCTTACTATGAACAGTTAATGTGTTTCATCTGTAAACATTGCTTGGGGCAGAAGGTACAGACATTGATTAGTAGCTTGCAGAGGAGCCACACAATGCTACTTCAGTGGAAGAAAAATTAGCATTTTCCTTCTTCAGAAAATACAGTTTTATTATCGGAATGACAGTTTCAAAAATGTATCTGACACAGATAGAAAAGAATCACTGATAAAGTAGATTGACACTACCATAATAAATGCAGGAAATAATAATTTGCTTTATATGTTTGTTCATGTATACAGACACGGCTATATATAACTAGGTATAGATACTGA
Source organism: Lichenostomus cassidix (assembly GCF_008360975.1). NCBI lineage: Eukaryota > Metazoa > Chordata > Aves > Passeriformes > Meliphagidae > Lichenostomus > Lichenostomus cassidix. The sequence continues at coordinate 9,970,450 of NC_139479.1, read as the reverse complement.
TTTTAGAGGGGGCTTTTGCAATAACAAAGATGGAAACAAATTGATAAGATTCTGAAATTAGTGACTTTCCTCTTCTGTAAGTAGGAGTAACTAAACCCAGAGGGGCAATGAGCTTTAGTATCACAATCTAGTCAAAACAGAGGAAAAGGATTTCAAGATAATATTACAACACACATAAATATAATAAATGTTCCTGACAAAATTAAAATAAGATTAGAATAAACCATTAAAAGTAAAAATTAAAATATTCTTCTCTGTTATCTTTATTTTGAAACACTGATATTTTTTCCACAAACAAGATTTTCTGTGCCTTGGAAACTATTGTTTTATAGCAGCAATTCCCTTGCTTTGGAGGAACAGAACTTGTTTTCTAGCCACTTAACTTTTTCCTGTGACACTGGAATGAAAATACGTATAAAACTGTATCTTGCAGTGTATTTTTATTTACACTTATTTCCTATTATGTTTGTAAAATATGAACATTTTATAGACATTTTATAAATATTGAATATTTTATAGATATTTATATTTATATTTATTAAAATATGAACATTTTATAGACATTTTATATATGAACATTTTATAAAGTATTTCCACAGTTCCAGAAAGAAATAAACTTGTCTCCAGGTTTTTGCTAGACTGTTCTCATGTGCTTGCTCTGCCATGTACCACAAAAAATGAGCCTTAGCTTAACAACAAACGATACTACCCACTGCTTTCTGTAAAAAATTCTGACCACATTCATAAATTCACTATATGCAGTTCAATAATGGTGTCAGTCAGGCTGGAAAATAACTGAAGATGGAATGATTGTACATCATCCATTTTTCTAGTGCTGCTTTTCAACAGGAGAGGCTTTTTTTTTTTTTTTTTTAATTCACAGACCTCAATTCCTAAACCCAAGGGCTTATTGGACTGGCTGCTAACAAGTCAACAGTAAAAAGTGGTCATCTTTATGAGTTAATCCAAGTTGATTTTCATGTTTCACTGAACAGTAACTTTTCCAATGCCAATAAGGTATTTTTCCTGTTAGTAGCACTGACACACAATTTGACATGAAGCACAATACACAGAGATATATAAAATTCTGGAATAATAATTCTCAAGTTTAACATACCTGGCAATTTGGCCTTATCTGATACGTGATATTTCCACTTTTTATGCACTAAACTAGGAAGGTGAAAGAAAATGTCATACCATATAGAGGATTATGTGAGGATTGATGAAGTTGGTTCTCCAGGGTGGAGAACCCAAATTAACTGGGAGGCTGTTATGATGCATCTGGACCCTGTCTCCTGCTCTCCCCCTCCCTGTTACCATAACAAAGTCAGTTACTGAAAGGCCATATTGGGAGGTGGAAACAAGAGCTCTCAAATGTGTTATATTTTTAAAAATTAATGATTTGTATCTCCCTATGGAAATGCTAGACTGTGACAAGCAGTTCTTCAAGAGCTGAATCCTGGAAGGACTCCAGACTGAGGTCATTGGTTTTTTGCAAATAACAGCCTGCAAAACTGGGAGGTATTTTACAGTCTGTGGAACTGAAAAATGTATCTATCTTGGCAATTTTTCTTATTCAACTTTTTGACCTTATTCCTTCTTTTCTCTTGAAAATTATCACATATACATATGCAGACACATTTCTTTCTAGGGGCTTTTTCCACCAGACAGAAAAAGTCAGAGTTATTTTTCTTGAGAGCTGCATTTGAAAGTTTTTTTTTTTTTTCCTGGCTATTAATTATTAACAAAAGAAAACTGAGTTTAAGAATCTACCATTTCTTGCTTCCACTTTATCCCTCCAGAGTATCCTACTAAATACCTTCATTCCAAGCACTAGAAAATGCAAAGATGTAAATGGTAGCCACGTCCAAGGGATTTGAAGAACTCTCTAGAAACATGGGCTGAAACCAGAATGAGCAACTCCAGTAAGAAATAAAAGAGAAATATTACACAAAAGACTGAACAGATGCCATTATCCTGTAGTGCTGATGAACCAGCTAAAAGCAACATCAGTTTATTTATCCATGACAGCATAATATATTCTGGTTAAAAACCAAACAAAATCAACAAGATTAGGAGATGTGCCCTAGCATGCCCTTAAACTCTGTATCAGATGTTTCCTTGGGAAGGGACTCCAGGGCTATGGAGATGCCACTGGTGACCATTTCTAGTTGGTGCAGAAGTGGCACTGATGTCATCATGCCGATTTACCCCCACGAGCTTCTTCTTGCTCTCAGTCTCTGCCTTGTGCCAAGAAAGCTCAGAGGACAGATGTGACAGGGACACAGCTCTAAGGAAAAAGAACAGGAGCAAGCTGCCAATGACAATGCAAAATGGCTGGGCTGCCTCACAGAAGGTGGGTAATGAGGAATGGAGGATGGAAGTTGGTGTACAGACACATGAAGTTACACATTGTCATTCCTATTTAGCTGATTTTGTAAGAGAATGCCAAAGAAGTGCATCACCAGTAGCAGTGGTATGGGACATTAAGAATGCAGTAATAGAGAAGATGTGTGGTCAAAAGTATTTATCTTTTTTTTCTAAACAGATTCCTGACAGTGGAACAGCTGCTCTGATATCATATTTTCTTAGCCTGTGTTCCAGGTGTAGATTAATGTGTACATAAGGACATTTTAACTTCTTTGAATAGGACCTTTTCTTCAAAACAAAACAAAAATAACCCAAACTCAAACGTAGTTCTGAAAAACTGCAAAGACTGTAATCAGTTTTGAAATTTTAGCCTCCTTTCAAACTTTAATTACTCACCGCTGCAGATGTGCTGGCATTAAGAGATAACAAATAATTATAACAGATTCACCATGTATGCCAAGGTTGTTCTCTGGAGGGTTGGTGGTTTATTGTTTTCTAATGTCACCGTAGATCAAAGGAAAATGTTTTAAACTGTCTTCCACAGCATAAGACATTGCGTATGGAAATCAGATCATGCAAGTTACTGTCTTGGAGGAATGTTCCCTACATAAGCAACTAAAGTCACATAGAAGATACATTTAGGAGAGTTTTCTACACTTGCACACAGTTGCAGAGAATTTCTGGCTGAGGGAATGCTTATTGAATAAATTCCAAATTGAACCTTTGTCCACAGATTAAAAATCCGTCAAACCCTAAAAAGCCACAAAGAATGAGCATACTTATTATTCATATGGAAGAAAAAAAAAAGAGAAAAAAATCAGCAAGTGCCCAGCAACATTAACCCAAAATTAACCCAAGAGCTTAGGTGCCCAGACTCCACTCATCTCACCTGCTTAGGAAGGTGAAAGCTTCACGCTGAGCACAAGCACAAGTGTGGAAAGGGTGGGGAACAGGAATGAGTGTGAACTGCAGGGTAGAGGCATGAGATGGAGGGGCTGGAGGTATGGAAAAGCAGTGATACACAACAGAGGAGCTAACTGATATTTGAGGTGCACACTCCAGAAAGGCAGTCAATCCTCAGTTATCTATGGATTTGTTAGCCCCAGCTCTGGACTAAATACAACCCGGGGAAGAGGCTCTACAGTAAAGAACTAGCTTAGGTCAGATAGATTTAACTAATGCACCCAGAGCATGGTGTGAACACAGGTCTGTAATTTCTGTAATTTCTGGGGCCAGCTCAGCAGTACAGTGCCTTTCAGGAACAACCTGAGTTAATGAGACCTGATGAGTCTCAGCTGACTGAATACAGAACCATTTACCTGTTGCTGCATCTGCTTCCCAGCTTAATCTCATTTAAAGCAGCTGCAGTGAGGCTGTCTGTAATCCAGACACATCCACAATACTGCAGTAGTAAAACATTTGTGTATGTATGTGTGCATGGGAGAGAAAGAGGTCAGAGCCAAGACTCCATTGTTGCATGTTCCACATAATTTTCTTTAAAAAGGCATAGCCTGAGGACACTTGCACTAGCTGTCCATAATTTATTCTTGCATGTATTTCCTACGAGTCTTATTGGAAGATCACCTTCAGATATTTGTTCACTGTTTCAACCTCAAAGTCACTGCTTAGTCTTATTGGTCAGAATTCGTGGTTACCAATCCTTCCAGCTACCTGCTGATTTATTTTGATTTATTTTGATGGTGGTCCTCACTACATCTTCTACCAGGAATAAAATATATGTATCTGAAATCTGAAATGCAGACAGGCTTGCACACACACATATATACAGACAAGTAATATAAAACTGTAGACAATATTTGAATAAGGACTACAACCCATCACAGAAAGCCTAAATAGCTTTTTGTACTATTGTCCACTGTTTGTTATCCCCTTATGGGATCGAGAGTTTCAAACCTATAACTTATTTCTCTTCTGCAACATTATACAAGATGGAGATTATTCTTGCAGATGCCATAAAGTTTGCAAACTTATTTTGCCATAACATCTTTACCCAAACAGAATAAAACATTCACTGAAACTTTTGAAGTGATAGTCTGAAAAAATGCTTGTTCCAGCCCTAAGACTTATGTTAACAGCTTCAAGGCAGAAGGTCTCTGTGTGAAAGACAATAAACAAACAATGCTAACTTTGTTATTGCTGTGACATCGTTCTTATCTAACTCAATATGAATTCTGATGTGACAGCTCATGAATTTCAGCTATAATACTCAGGAACTGGCTCAAGAAACCTCATGGGCATTAGTAATTATATTTAAGAACCTGCAATGGATGAATATACCTCACTTTTGAAAGAGGCATAGAAAACTACCCAGAAAATTTTAGTGAATTATTCCGAGTTCATTTTTAGAACATATAATTAAACAACCTTTGAGAAGGGAAAATAGTAATAAGTAATACAGCCAAACATTTATCAAGAGTAAACAATAAGCAGGCAACTGCATTTCCCTCCATCAAGAGCTGCAGGATTTATCAATAGTGAACCACAGGTAAAAGTTTTGCCTGATGCCCATAGCAGGGCTTCAAATACTGCCTATGTGATGTTACCACAAACAAGAAATTTGGATGTAAATGGAAATTAAACTGATAGAAAAAAATAACTTGAATATACTATATGGGAAGGCAATATCAAGTGAAGCTACATACAGACTTGTCCTATGTCTAATATTAATCGCTATTATTGGCTGATGGAATAGGGGGTGGGTTTTTTACATTCACAGTGATGCAAAACCCAACCAGCAGCAAGAACTTGAGAAGAGGAACAAAGTTCAAAGCAGTCTCAAAAAAACCTGAGAAATCAATAAGCTCAAAGCATTAAAATAACTAGCTGAAAAACTGGATTAGCATCGGAATGGGTTGCAAATGCCTGGACAGATGGTCACTAATCTATAAACAAGGATAGAGATTTTAAGGAGCAGGATTTGTTTAGTCTAGAGAAAATTGAACTGAAGTATCACCCTTCAAGTGTATAAGGTTATTGCTGAGAAAGAGTAAACAGTTCTCAATTTTCATTGTGGTGACATAATTAACTTAAATTGAAGCAGGGGACATTGAGGTTGGAGATAAACATCTTTTGAATGGCAAGGATTGCAAAGCGGTGGGAAAAAAATTCTGCAAAGTTACAGAAAACAAAATATGGAGCAGATTAAACAGAAAATGGTCAGAAATTATCTAAGTCTAGTTGATCCTTCCTGGTGCAAAAATCTGGACTGCACAGACTTTCAAATCTCCTTCAAGACTTTTTTAGTGAACTTACCTTTCTTTTGTGAAGAAAATAAATATAAAAACCAGCACAGAGAATAAGATAGAGCCCTGTCCTAATTTATAGCATTTACTGCAGAACTTTTAATGTTAGTTTGAATAAAAACATGATCATGTGCATTTCTTAGAGATAATACTCTTACAACTTTTATTTTGATTACTTGATAACAATGAAGAAAGACAGAGCAGGAATGATGGGAAACAGTACCTGCACACTGTCTGTAATAAGACTGCCTATAATAAGAGCAATTATGAAATAATTTCTTCCTCAAAGTTAGCTTAGATATTAAAATTGGCCCTCTCTTTGTCATCTTAGTTTCTCTGTAGTATGATATTTTTTTACGGAATGACAGTTCAAAATGGCAGGCTAGCACTTAATTTTCTCTATTTTTGATTCTATTAAAAATGCTGGCCTCAATTTCTTAGCTAAGACATGAAGAGCTTGTTTTACTTCAGATGACATATCGTTTCTCAGAAGTTTGGTGACAGAATAATAGTAAGGTGTGCACTGTGACATACAGATGCAAATAATACAAGAAAGAAAGGCTGTGCTGGTGTTGAGATCCTATTATATACTAAAAATTACTTTAAAATAGAACCAGATTAATGGCCTCATTTAAAAATTAACCCAGAAAGTACATTCCAGGTCCGAAGAATAAGCAGGTACTGAGTATATAGAGCTTGCTCACAGGAGGTCATGGCCTAAAGAATCAGCAGTTTCAGAGAGGGATTAGACAACTTCATGAACAATAGGCTGAAAAATAGATGCTACAAGGACTCCTGATGTCCCAAATCCAAGAGCTGTGGATGCCAGGGATGGGGCAGTCTATGGGGAACATTCAGAAAAAGGCAGTCAGGCTGCTACATTCTCCCTGTTCTACCTGTCCTAGTGCCACCACCAGAGACATTTTCCTGGGTTAGACAGAAGAATGCTGGTTTGACCCAGTAAAGCATTTCTTATGCTCTCAAGTGTGGTAAAACCCTCTTTAAGTCCCATATAAAACCTATTTATTCTTGTATTTGTTACAGTTCTATAAAACACAAATTCTGTAACCTAAAATACTATAAGATCTGTTGCAAATAGAGAGATCTGTGACTCAAAATATTTGTTAAGAGCAATGTTGTCCTCATTCAAATTTATGCCAAATCCTATGCAAGATGTTTTTCTTTTTTCTAAATTATAGGGAAATCTGTAGTGTTATAAATAGATCTTCTTTCAGTAGTAAACAGGAAGAGTTTGATTTGTTACTATGTTGGCATAATATATTATTTATATTGCTAATACATATTTTCTAGCTGCTGCTGAGAAGAGTCTCCAAACACTTGACTTTTAGATAAATCAAGGAATTAAAAAAATAGTAAACTCAATACATATTAAAATGCTTTCCATGGCTGTTTCACATTCCAACTATTTAGTCATCACAAATTTCCACTGCGACAGGGAAGTCTGAAAATGTTGGCAAGGTTGAGGCAATATGAACAGTTCATCTGAGAATTCAACTGCATCTCCCTTTAGGGAGTAAAAGGGCATAAATTCCCTGTGTCTGAACAGATTGCTCCCAACTAGAGCAAGGGGGAAAGGAGACCACGTTCTGACTCCTTGAGTTATGTTGAGTTGCAGCCCTTCTCAGGCAGAGCAATACAAATCTGCTCCTCACTCAGGTGGTGCAGCTTGGAAGTTTACAACATAAAGCAAAACCACTGACTCAAAATCACTGATAATGCGCAAGACAAATGTCAAGGATTACATATTTCATAAAGTATGTGTCACACAAGTAATAAGCATGTAACAACTAAGGAAAGGCTGAAAATAGTTAAGTCTTTTTACCTGGCTCTTAGGCAGACTGGTTTATAATCAGCCTTCTCATATTTATTCTCTCTAAATATTCAATACTGAATACCTAGTGACATTTCTTACAAGCAAAATATGACTTTTTTTCCTGACCCACTCAAATAAAGGTCTCTGTACTGGGAAGGACATGCACATCCTCTTATTAACAGACTTGCTATTCCTGTTCATCACTCCTGAGCTGTACAAAGCCATTAACACCAAATTACAGTCTACAAAAGGCATGGAATAAAACTTAAGGTGATTTGGATGGAGTAAAAACAACACATTATATCCACAATGTATGTTGAAAGCTTTATTAAACAAAGTTGTAGGGAAAGTCACATATCTTCTTCCTCTCTTGGCTGTCACTTTATCTATTTCATATGCTCCATTACCTCTGCACAAGCCCAGGAGGTGTTTGCACGTAATAGCATTTCATTCTTGATTGAATTTACACTGAATGTTCCCTGCCTATTATGCATACATATGATTTTGCATTTCATCGCCCCTAAAAACATATTGTGAACCCCATGCGATACTTTGGGAAAAATCCTTTACAACCACATTTTAAAAAAGCCTATTTTTAGCTCCCACAGATGCAGAGACACTTTCTTAAGTTCAAGAAATCTTTCTGCACTTCTGTTTTCCTGAAAGGGACATAATTATGATGCATTATGCATGTTTGTTGTCATTTTGAAACTGTGCACAAAGTAGCCATTGCAAGCAGATTAATGTCAGAACAGATAACAGTCTGCTCTCTGATGGCCAAATGGCTTGGAAATCTGAGATAACACGTCTAACATTTCAGTTGCAGGAAACACACAATCATTTTTGCTGTGATCTGCCCCAATTTTATGTCTACAAATAAGAATTACAAATGATTTTGTCATTACTCAGTGAGATTTGTATTGCAGCTAAAATGTGATCAAAACAATTAATGTGTGTTAGGTTTGTTGGGTTTTCTTCAATAGAATCTGCAGAGTCTAAATAATATCTGAAGAGATATAAAGACAGGATCCCTGCCATTCACAGTTTCCAAGCTTCTTCCTTAAGAACTCACGTAAAAAGTCTCCATAGGTTATCGGTTACCAAAACTGACAGGTACCACTGGTGAATGAGAATACCACACAAAGAATGGCAAGGATAATAAAAATCTCTGCATTTGGGTGATGAAATTAGATCATGATTCATTAGATATTATAATCCTAATTTTTTCAGATTCAGTGGGTATATAAACCAGCAAAATTTCAAGTATGTTCTAAGGAATATAGAAAAAATCTGGGAACACCTTTTTTACCCTCCCCCTCGCTCTCTTTTCCTGTAAAATCCTGTACATACAGAGTCTTGTCTCTTCCACTCACTTCTTAAAATAAAAAAACAAAGCAACCAAAAAACCAAAAAAAACAAACAACCACCCCCAAAAACCACAACAACAACAAAAAATCAAAACAACAGCAACAACAAAACCCCCAAAAAACCCAAAACCAACCAAAAAAAAAACCTTTCTACATTTTCACAGACAAGTCCAAAGTACTGAGTTTTGTCTGAATTGTAAAACAGATTTCAGTTAATATGCTTCAAAATACTATGCTCTTCTCTCCCATAAGAGTGTAAATTTAACCAGATTTCTGTTATGGAGAGCCTTATTTTAAATAATGATTTGGGATATTTTTTGTGTCATTATTTTTAAGTGATGGAGTTGTATGCATTAAACATACTAAATTAAGGAAATGAAGTTTAAACATTAGGAATAACTGTATTGAAAAAGATCACTCTCCACATGGATCCTAGATGTCCTCATCAAAACACAAATGGACTGACATACATGGACAGATGTCTGCATTTTTAAGAGATATTTAAGACTGATGGAATAATTGAGAGAGAGAACTGGATATTAACAAATATTAAAAAGTACACCAGAGTATTTCAGAAATGTAACAGAATATTTTCCTGGATGATTGGTAATGGGCCAGACAGAACTGTGGCTGCATCTGTTAAATCTAAAATTTTTCCGTGAATTTCTCACAAAAATATATATTTCCACCTGGATGTGGACACTGAACTTTATCTAAAAGCTTCTACAAAAGGAAGTTCTTATCAAACATCATAGAAGGAAATTTTCTGAGAAAATATTACATAATTATTTCCATCTTTCACTACTTGAGCTTACTGTACTTCAGTGCAGACCATAAAATTAGCACTAAAAACTAGTTTTAACATTTGACCTCTCTGCTGCTTAGCAGTTATTTCTGAATTCAATGACCCTCCTGCCAACTAGATTTTTTTTCCCCCTTTTTCTTTCCCTGCCCAGAATACCAGAACAGAAGCAGACAGAAAGAACACCAGCAGACAGAATACTGGCAGCCAGTTGCTGCTCCAGAACAGTTTGCCATGGTCAACCTTACAGGGATTGGCATCCCCTTTGCTGTGTCACCCTCCTCACAGTGCATCCCTCACAGGGAAAATTCATATAAATTTGGAAAAGAAGGGAAAAAAACTGCAGGGCAGATTGAAATGAAGTCAGAATGTCTCCAAGGAGAAGAATCAGTAGCAAAGCACTAAAAGGAAAAGATCATCATTTTCTGTTAAGTATTGTGAAAAAGTGCTTGTTTTCACATTACTTTTAATAATCCATTACAATTCTTTTGAAGTACAGGGAACTGCAAATGAGTCCTGCTGCTCATTCTTTTCCTTCTGAGATAGTACTAAAAAAATAATCTGCTATTTATACGGTTTTTGTGCTGGAAACAATAATTACAGTGAAAAAGTCTCATTATGCCATGGCAGTAGAAGGAAAGAAGGTTGAAAATGATAATCTAAATGGTGATTTACCCATCATTCAAAACAGGATGAAGAATCATTTATCCTACATATTGTTAAATAGCATCCCTGAAGATTAACCCTACAGCAAAGCCTAACAATGATCACACAGCCCATGGGATTCAGAAATGGGCTTACAATGGAACATGAAGTCAAGAGAACACATTTCCTCTGAACCCTACAGTGAAAAAGTCCCAATTTTCTCATAATGAAAAAATATATGCTTTGTATTCTACGCTAAGAGGTCTCCAAAGGCTGTCCTGTTATTTTAATTAACATTTGTGATTTTAAGATTGGCTAATGAAAGAATTTCAAAGGAATTGGGTAATGAGCACCCAAGGAAATTAAAAGTTATGTGCACAGTTCCCTTAGATTCCACTTACAATTCTGACTTATGTATAAATCATTCTAATTATTAGAGACATACAAAATTATTAAATTCATAGAAAACTGATCATAATTAAGCAAAATAAATTAATCACACCTTGATAAGAAATATTGGGAAAAATAATAAAAACATAGAAACTAATAAACAAAATGAACTAATACGACTGAATAGAAGTTTCAATATGAAAGATCTGCATATTTAGCCAGGAAGTTTCAAAGAAAGACACTTGTGAAATATCCTTCTCAGAAAGCAAGTGATGTTTGACCTAAATACTTCTGCAGTCTAGTAGGAAGAGGAGGAGATGAGAGAGGGATACATGGTGACATTAAATTTGCATATACTAATCTAGATGAAAACCAAGAGCATTTCTATGTTACAAATATTTCTCCTTCACTGAAATTTTGCTCTTCATCAATACAGACCTTTATACAACTGTGTCTTCAAGAAGACAAACTAACAGTCTTGCAAACTTTTCCAATTACATTGGCTTTCCTACCCTTTCCTCTCCACCTACATTTCATCCATCTTTCCTGTCTTCTCTTAACCATAATCACAACACCAGCAAGACATTTTCACCTTTTTTCCTCAGCTCAGAACAAATTAGCACTAAAAGTCCTGGTTAGCACTAAGTCCTGGTTGAAATTACTTTTAAATAAGCAAGCTTTTTCATCCACATGCACTTTATCATTATTATGATTTAAATGCACAAAATACCACTAATTCTTTTCTGTTAAGCCTTCGGTCTCTGAATCAATCACATCAATAATATCTTTTGTGGAAGCCCCACCCAAAATCACACCAGCAGCTAACAAGATAACAGTTTTTACATGTTCTGATGCACTACCATTTCTTTGCAAAACACAACCACTTTGTCAGAGCTGAATGCCACAGATGTGATGAATGGCATTATAGGAATGTGCTACATATACCAGTTTTCATCAGAAATATTTTGCTATATGGGCCACATATGAAGGGGTAGAAGGATTTATAGTAACATTTAAAAATGTTATCAGTGCTGATCCCAATGCACAGTAGGAATTTAAGACACACTGATTAGATAACAGAAAAGAAAATGGTCAAATATATGTCAGAAGGTTGGACATTTACCCTGAGATATCATCCCACCTCATGCCACCTTCAAAAATGTCTGTTTGAATAAAAGTTTCTGTGACATATGCAATGAGACATCACCGGTAACTACGATAGCCAAAAAAACATCATTCTTCCCACAGAGAAGAAAATGCTTAAATCCACATTCTGTTTATTCTTTCTTTGTTTTAACTTCATTGCTTTTTGGTCAAAAATCATAACAGATATTTCTCTGAAGAGGAAAGTGAAATAAAACAGGATCTTTGTGTTACCTCAGAAGCATTAGTTTTTCCAAAACATTGAAAGCAGCTTCTACTCTAATTAGAAACAGCTGCTGATCCTACTTTTTTTTTTTTCCAGAGAAGCAAAGTGTCAAGCTGTTCTGTTAAAACATCAAAAAGGAGCCACTTTCAGCATCAAAATATAGATTTTCACTTTACTCTTTCTAATATTAGAACATTACTTTTCTCTAGTTTTGTTCTGGGGGGCTGGGTTTTGGGTTTTTTTGTTGTTTTTTTAATTCCTAAAACCAAATTAAACTAACACTTGGAACTCTGGCATACAGGGGTGACAAAAGACGTAGACAGAGGAAAGACAGAGAAATCAGGGAGATTTCAGTGTCCCAATGGAGTAAAATAATTGCCTTTGGTCTGGATATTCATGCTAATGAATGGTAGGGACTGGCTCTTTCCTATTACAGGAAAACTGCTTGGTTTGCAGGGTTGTGTCAGGAGTCCAACTGGGGACAATCACAGAGCTGCTTCATTCCCAGTGGAATGTTCTGGCTCTGTCATGTTTTCCAGCAGAAAACTGCTTCTCCACAGGGGTGGAGATGAGTCAGACCAAAGGGAGGTAGGTATCTATACCTGAGTTTGTGTATTGAGAGGAAGAAGCCATCCCAGGAAACAATTCCCCTCACTTCACTGCATGAACCACAGCATGAATTCCATATTTAACAATGCATCTGGAGAGTCTGACAAATCCAGAAGCATGAAAAAGGAAGTTGGGAACTGGTTGAGGTGACTAAATGTTATGTATGAATCTCATATTTGGCTGGAGAAAATCTTTCCTATAGGCAGAAAGCACCTGACCATTAGGAGTGCCATGGTGATAAATTGATCTTTTAGCTCAATAAGAGCAATGGTCCACAAAAGCAGCAGAATACAGTTCTGGGATTGATTTGTTACCTTGCTTATTGTATCAGCTAGCAACAGAGACAGATGAGAGGCTGGAGTAATGTGAAATGGTTCACATTTACTACAAAACCAGGTTTTTTTTGTTTTTTTTAATTAAGTACTCCTTCAGCACTTGACTACATGAAGAGCTGAATTTTCTGGTTCAGTTCAGAACAATAATGTCTCTTTCTTGAGGAAAACAGTCTTATTGCTTTTAGTAGGAGTAATTTCATATTTTAAGCTCCACGTGCATTCAGCCTTTCTAGGGTTTCACTGCAGGAGCAAGCTGAAAAAATAATATTCTATTTACATATTTACATAGTAAATTTGCCGTCTGCTAACATGAATTTTTGAGATTTTATTTTTGCAGTAATGAAGGATATAGAATGAAACAAATTCTGCTTTTTTTTTATCTATATCAAACAAAAGAAAAAGTAACTATACAACCCTATCCCTCCACCACCCCCAACTAGTAAAAGGAAGAGTCTTGAAGTGCTAGAATTTAAGGTTTCTTCAACATGTTGTACATCATTAAGAAATGGCATCGGCTGTTAGAGGGGTAGACAAAATCAGACATTTTGTCCTTATCTTCTTGCATACAAAATTTAATTTAGTAGAAACAAAAGGAGAATATGTTGAAGAAGACACCAGCCAAAGGGGACTCCAAGCAGCAGAAAAATGACTATGTTCCACAAAGGTAAGAAAGATGGGACAAGGGAGACAAATTCCAAGCACAGGGTTCCTCTCTCTTGAATCCCCACATAGCACCAACTTCTCAAAAGATAGTTCTATCTCCCACTACTTCTCTGCCTTCCCAGAACCAAAGAAACTTATTGTTTATTTACCTTAAATCTAGTGACAGCAAATGCCTAGTGGCAGGTCATATGAAAAAAAAAAAAAAAAGTGTGTAATGGTTATGTTATGCATCACTTACAGTGTTTTTATAAATTTTCCCTTTCACTTGTAAACAGCTCTACATAGCATAAAATTTAAATGTTGCACTCGTGGGTTAAGATGTTTGTCTGCTTATATATGAGTTAAGTACTTATTTGAGTGGTTTTCATTTCTTAACATGAGTGTTATAAACCAATATATACATGTAAATCAACAGAGAAGTCTCCATGAGAGCTTTCCTAAGTGCAAAAAAAATTATTATAGTATTCTACTGGGAAAAGAGAAAAAGGAATTCCAAGAATTCTGCTTACTGCAGTACAGCTAAGTTACTAGAAACTACATATTATAAAGTTATACTACAGTTTAAAAAAGCTAGTGACATTTTTTTAAACAACCCCTTCATGAAAAAGGATGATAATGACACTGCTGGCTGTTCTGCCTCAAGAGGGAATTGTCCATCTGCTAGCACAACCCTGCATCTATATCATTGTTAAGATGTGTTTATAGAAGTATCAGAGTACCCTCGGCACATTGAGAAACCAATAGGACACATTTCAAGATCACAGATTTTTTAGTTAAAATTCTGGGGTCATTTTCTTTTCCACATAAAAGAACTGTGTTTCAAGCTCAGCTTCATTAGGAAGGTCTGCTGGGATTTGATGTTTTTATTTTCTTACAGAAGAAAACTTATTTCTTGAAGAAGAGCTCTATCTCCTCACGCATTAAATGAGCAAATATACAATTGTTCCCCCTAGTTTTAATTTGTATTTTATGATTACAACTAGATTAGAATTTTATACATTGCGTCATTATTTAGAAACAAGCTGCTTTTCTATTTCCCACAATTTCTTAGTAAAACCAAAGCCACTCTTACTTTTTCTTGCTACTACTTCTAATAATATATATCAATATTGGTACAAAAATAAAGCTCCCTAAAATTTGTGTAACTGTCTTCACAGATCCACACAACTATTTAGAACTAAAAAAAAAAGTCTCAGTTTCAACAGGACTTCTTCAGTCCTTAAAGCAAATCACAGCTGAAGTGGGAGGGGTACAAAGCAGGAAATAAAGCCATGTTTTCCTACATTTAAGGCATGTTTCATTGACAAAATATAGAACACAGGACCTATATTTGTACATAGCATTTATATATAATGTCAGAATAATTTCTCTTGGAAGGGACCTTTGTGGATCATCTTGCCCAGCCACTGCTCAAATGTGGCCAAATTCAGTCACATCAGGTCACTTCCCTCAACACATTGGTGAGAGCCTTACTAAATTCAGCCCAGAACCTGTTTAGGCATTTTGATGCTGCCTGGGCACACACAGAATTCATAAGGGTTTAAGGAGTTTTTACCCTTTCCAGCACAGAAGGCTTTTCCCACATCTCTGTGGACAGCACACAACTGTAATAGTTTCTCCACACCCATGGTGTGTTTGCAGAGCAGCCAGTGCAGCAGGGTCTGTGAGCTGCATGTACTGCTGGAATAAAAACACGAAATGACAGATTGATTTGGATTAAAAGAAGTAGGTCAGGTAAGGTCCAGTGTTGATGGAATAGGTAATTTACACTTATAAGATAGGCCAGACTGAGAAATAAAAAAAAAAAAAATAAAAGAATTGCTACTGAAAAAAACGCAGCCCTAGTGAAAAGTTCATACTTCTAATACTCAACATATCAATGCAAATGAAAATGAGTTGCTACATTCTTATCCCTTCCCTGCTGAACAGGATGCCAGTTGTATTAACCATTATAATTTATCTTAGCTGAGAATTGGAAAAAAACAAACAAACAAACAAACAAAATTATTTCACAACAGGCCAATAAAAGCAAAGAGAGGAACGTTATCTTTGGGCACAACTCTCATGTTATTTTTTGTTTGCACGTTGATCTATAGACTGACTGAAAACTTACCAAAAAATGATGAAAGTATCTCTTTTACTTCAATGAGTTTAAAATCAGATCCTTAGAGGTGCAACTTTTATGCATGTCCTAGTAATTAACATTATAGAGAAATCAAGAACTAGCTGTTAATCACGCTCCAAAAGACAGTGTTTAGACAGTTTTTTTAACTGTTGCAGAAAACAAATATAGTCTCAAACACATTGTAATGAGCTGGCCAAGCTAGTTTAAAATATCAGCTGTCTTTTTGTGCAACAAAGTATTAAAAAAAGAGTCTCCTGACACATATTCTATATCCCTTGAGGTCCAATTTTCAGACTAATAGACCCTTTTTTTCCTTCCCTTTCCCTTTAAAGACTCAGATTTCAGGCCCTCTAGAGCATCCTACTGTATTTTCTAACCTTTAGAAACAAGCTTGAAGGCTGACAGAGATTTTTTCATTTTCCTCTATTCTGCAAAAAAAGCAAAAGCCTTTCAGAACTACAAATCTTGTAGTTCTAAATTTATAATAATATAATAATATATTTAGAAATCTGTTCACTTATTAGTTTTTTTATTCACTTCAAAAACTGAAGCCAGGTTTCCAGTGCTTTCATAAATTAGAATTAAATACAACATTAACAACAACACTCTTATATACACATAAAATAATGATAGTCTCTCCTGAGCAATTATATCCTACGATGAATTTCACAGAGGTAAGAGAGGTTTTGCACACCATCTAACCCATAAACTCAGGTGTAGGGTTATGGTATCAGAGAGGATGCACAAAAATGCCAGTGAACATCCAACATGCTGCAGAATCAGTTGGGAGATCATTTATCCTGTGACCAACAGTGACCCAGGGAATGTCTGCAGTTGTTATTCGTATGGAAAATGAAGATACCAGAAGCTTTGAAAACAACTCTCAAAACATCATGACAGCAGATAGTGAGGGATGGGGCAAACATGCTCTTGAAGTTTGACTCAGAAAGTAGGAATGTAAATTCACTACTTCCTGGCATCACACTTGGACTCTGGATGTGCAAACCCTTTCCTTTAAGCACATCACATGGACTGGAAATGTTCAGCTCACAGTGTAAAATCTGCTGTTGTGCTCCTCTACAGTACATTACCTGAAGATGTGCTACATGGGTATTTTCATGCAGTTGTCACTAAAATGAAGTTTCTGCAAAACTCTGTTGACCCTAAAATACACTATCCGAAAGGGTGAAGACTCCACCTGGCCTACAGCTTACACTTCTGACAAAAATTCTATGGACAGAGGCAAATGTCTGTCTGTAAGCACAACTTTTCATTCAACATAGGCATATTTAGAGTACACTGGTTCATACTCATTAACACAGAACTGCAAATTTTAATTTGGAACTTACAGTTGCTTCTCTAATAACAGGGTATAAAGTTGGAAAGCTGGATTTGTGTTTCCACAAAAATTTATTGTGGAAAACAGTTTGCACAGAAAACTTCCCATTCTTCTGATATATCTCAATACTAATTATAAGGCTACACATGAAGATGCTCATTTAAGTTGTATACTAAAATGCATAGGATGTAACCATGGGAAAGGATAGATAAAAAACACCCAGACAAGTGGAATATAAATTAAGCCCACTCTTTCTTCTGCACAGTTTATAAACAAATACTTTTCCTTAACTGCTATTTTACTATCCATCATCTGGAAAAGATTCTCAACTATGGAAAAATCAATTACAATTAAAAGTGAAAACATTTCCTCATTCCAGTTTTGTTTACTTCTCATATGACAGAAGAAGAAATCTACCCCTTTTTTTGAATAGTGACAAATTAATTAGGTAAAAATAAGTTGTCTAGTTTTTTTTTTTTTTGGATGACTACTTTTGGATGACATACCTGAAAATATATTTTCTTAGCTTAAAAGTCTCAGTAATGGGTTGGTCTCCTTCTACATAAATACTTGTTTATCAGATTAGTCCCCTCCACTGCACCTAAAATTGAAGATTCAGTCTATACTCTTAGAATCAATGAGTAAAAGTAGGCATTGAAAATTGTAGTCCCATTCATTATTAATATTGTTTATTATAATATTTTTCCCAAATAAAATTTATGTTTATCCAGTGCAATAAAAAGCCATGCTTTCAACTACATATGTTACTAAAAGTTTGGATGGACAGCATACCTTGGCAAAATCCATGGACAGAGTAAAATTTTAAGGAGATTATAGTACCTGATCTATTAAAACAGCATTGTTAATTAACTTCAAGCTGTGCATAGCCTCCCTGATTCACTACTTTCAGTAGAAATCGATTCCTGCCGCAAACCTTTCTCAAAGTACAATGATGCCAAAGCAGAGTTTCTGAGTAAAGGCTTGTTGGCACCTTAAGTAAGGTTTCCATTTTTCTAAAGTGCAGCAAAATGGAGTTTATCATCCTGTTCCTCAAAATTTTCTCTTCTATGAAGAATCCCCACCTGACCTTCACATATAAAGCATATTGATTGTTTTGAAGCAAGGACAGTGAAATGAGGCAATTGGGTAAACCATATTCTGTCATGTCCCTCACCTACTTACATCATGGCACCCATGAACTCTATTTGCTTTATTTCTTCTCTAAAGAAACAACATGAGTCTCTCATCAGCCTGCTTTACACTTCTTTGTTTAAGGCTCAAATCCTACATAACATCAGTCTTCATGCAGATGAGAAAAAATAATACTTTTCCTTTAAGGAAAACATGGATGACACTAATGCTAGTATTAAATATCTTTACTACACACTTTTTAGTGGCTTTTAATTTAATTATACAGAGTTTAACAAGATATATACAATCATAGATGACTGAAATATGTAATGCATTTGCTGGAAGAAAAGTATACAACTCATTTGACTGAAAGATTAACTGTAGATATTTGAAATTACTGGTCATTATGCTACTCTTTTAGTATAGTACTTTTACTATATATTATGTGCACCACTTAGGAGAATTTAATTTCTATTGTTTCTTTCATTAAGGGGAAGCTGCCACTAAAACAAGCCCTTCTTTAAAATAGTTGTCTTTTTTGAGTTTTATTGTCCCATAATTAACCAGTGTATGTGCTATTCACACAAGAGCGCCAATTCACTGTGATGAGCTCCAAGCAAAGTTCAAGTGAGGGCTAACGATGTCTTAAACTTTTATGGAGGAAAAATATGGCAAAGTTAGTGGCTGTGATCCTGTGATTCAATCAGATTGAAGTGAATTTAACCAAAATGCCCTCAGAGATGGAGCTTCAATAACGTTACATCCTGCTATGAAAGAAAGGACACCCTAAGGTCACTTATTTTTACCTGGGTGGTTTGGAATATGGTCTGTTATATATATTTCTAGAATGTGGGATTTCTTTGCCTTTAAAATGTTTGCTTTGACATTGCAATTTCTTATTAGAAATGTGGCTCTCTGCTTCAAATAAAATATGCAATAGAAGCAAAACCCCAAAACAGTAAGAGTTTGGTAACAAAACAACAGGACGAGCTGTTTGAAGTGTTCTAAATTCTGGGCGAGCAGCTAGAGATGTATTATAATAAAACAGCTTTCTTGAGGCATGTATCTTTGTAATGATGAATTTTTATAAGGAAAGTAGTTGGCTGTGTTTAGATGGTATTTTACACCTATAGTCAAATAACTGATTTAAAAAAAACAGGTCAATCTACAAAGATGGAACTTCCATTAAATCTTACTGAGATCCCTGTAAAGATGCAATAAACTCTCCAAATAAACCACAGTGCAGTATGGTGACTTTCAATGACTTTTAAATCACACACACAGGAAAAATATCCCTATAATCTTCCACAGAATATACAGAGCAGGGGAGGTAAGCACTACTTTTGGATTTCCAACTTAGATCATATCTGGCATGACTTTTCAGATTAGTCAAGTACCCACATGTCCAACTGCATCAGCTCACAGACTGCTGCAGACACACCACACATTGGAAAGCAGGGTAGGGTTTGTGGGTTTTTTTTGGAGAAACCTAAAATTTCTTTGTCAAGTTTGAAAATTCTGTGTGCTAATCTCACCTAATAATCCAGTGATAGATTTCCAAGAAGAATGAAATATTTCATGACATTCATTTCCATGTATTAAGTGATATTAAGATGATCATTAGAGAAGAAGGAGACAGTTAACAGAACTGTGGTCTATATATAGACATTGGTTCTTCCATTTCATCAGAGAATATATTAAATGTCACATTCTGTTGCACAGCCAATTAGAGAGGTAAGCATGACAAAAAAGAGTTTTCCTGCTGGTTTTGTTACCAGCACAGCGTGGTATCAAAAAAAGAGACAGGGCTACCCAGCCAGGAACAGACTGCAGTAGTGCTAAAATATTTTAGCCTTGAACTAAGATGAAATGCAAATACAAAGCAGTTCATTTTAAAGCATGTATAACATTAACTGAAATTCTGAAGAGTTAATAATTTGATCTCATATTTAAGTAAAAGACATCTGCAGAAAGAAGCAAACTATGAATTTTGCCTGCCAGAATAATATGCTAAAGTGAGGTATAAGTAAGAAAACTGAATAATGCTGAACCAAGTACTCGACAATATAAAATTTTAAAACAAAAATTATTCTAAAAAGATTAAAAGATAATGTGTAAACAAGTCTTCTTTGGCCCTCAAACTTTTCACATGACAAAGCAGCTATTTTAACCTAATTCTCTGTGTAAATGACACTGGAGTTATCACTTACTATAATATATCCATTCTGTTTTAAGGATATTTTTAGTAATGAAGCAGTATATCATTCTACTTAGTAAACATCACAACTATTAGTAAAGGAGAAACTAGCATGTTCTTCATCTAAAAAAACAAATTTCTCAAAAATAGAAAGTTTAAACACTAGGGAGAAAGGGAAATATAAGAAAACAAAATGAATCCCATGAGGCATCAGCATATTTTCCTATAAAATGTCCCAGTACAGAGTCTCAATAAAATGTATACATTTTTTTCTCCCTCTATTTCTAGTTTAAACAAAGAGAAAGAATGTCAATATCTTCCTTACGATAAATCAGATTTTTTTTATGAGGAGGAAGATGAAGAGAAAAAACAAGAGAACCTTATAACAGGGAATCCTAAACTCAGTTTAGAAGTGAACTGAATGGAAATTTAGCACTGAAAATTTTTCAGGCAGAGCAAATCTTTTATATTGAACAATGCTAAATCTAGAAGCCAGGTAATTACTTTAGAGCTGTAAAATACAAAATTACTTTTATTGCTACTGAGCAGCTAAAGTTTCGCCCCTTTTTCTCCTAAAACATGTATTTCCATATTTTTCTGTGTTTTCAAAGATAAGTGATGCAGTGATGCAGTTTTGCTGACAAAACAAGTGCATTTATGAGCTGATCTTTTCTTTAAGACAACTGAGGAGACTTTGACAAACCAAGAGCAGCAGCATGTAAACCTTTCAAAAAGTTATTAGAGAAGTGGTATAAGAAAAGGTATGAAACAAGGTTATCTTCCTCCTGGCAACCTGGAGCTTATCATGCAATTACTTCTTTCTCATGAAGTTTATATTTCAACCATTGGTTTGCATACTCTTACAGCACAAGCAATAGAAAGATTCAAATCTGCTTCAAACACCAGAGAAAATTGTAAACACTCTTTCTTTTCTCCTCAATTAGTTATCTAAACATTTCAGCCAATAACTGTTTATGGGATAAAGTAGCTGACGTGACAACTGCATATATTGCAACCTATCATCTGTGCTCCTTGTTGAAAGGATTTGATACAGAACAAAGACCATGAGGCTTCCAACTTCAAATATGACTGTTTCTCATACCTTTTGTTTGATGATCATGTCGTTGATGTCATCAAGATCACCTACTTTCACTCTCTGAGATTTTATCTCTCGATCCAGTCGAGAAAGCCAGTCAGTGAGTTCTGCCCATGCCTTATTGAAGTCAGCCAAAGCTGGAACCTCCAAAAGCACAGAAGATGGCATTTCTGGTTTGAAGGTGGTGGTTTCCTTGGTTACCCTGGTTTGTGTATCCACAGCAACAGTTTCACCAGGAGTTACTGAAAGAAAAAATACACGAAAATTGCTGAATAAATGAACTATGATAAATGTTTATTTCAGTATTTCAGAATTTATGCCGTAGAAAGGGTAACACAGAAATAAGCCTATTTCTTGATAGTATCTCAACTGAAAATGTGAAAATCAAAATTAAAAGAAAATATGAATTTATTTTTTCCACAGTATGTCTATTATAACATCTGCTTAACATCCAGCATTCACAGCATATTCAAATTCCATCTTTAAAAGACCAGCTGGACCTGGTAACACTAGCAAGGTTCACAGTGTAATAAGAACCCCTCACTAAAGGTCATTTAAGCATTGATATACATGAGTGATTTTCCAAAAATCTAGTAGTGTGGGCAGATCCCTCTAGGCCAGAAGACATTGAAAAAAGTTGGTTGGACTACCCAACATATCATAGCATGACCATGTATCAAGAAGTAATTTTCCTCCACTGTGTCCAAGTCACTCTGGAGCTGTGAAATTGACCAAAAATCTTCTCACTTACTGTTATCGCCAAATGCTTCCCATATGCTCTGTGGACAATATGGAAGCTCATACAACAGGAAATTCAGTCCTGAACAATTGTTTACTTTTCCACTGCATAATTTAAAAATATTATGTGCCATTATTTATATATTTGTGGATTTCCCCCCCTTTCTTTTTGGGGAAAAAAGGACACCTCTTCCTAGTGTCTTTTCCTGATCTATTAGCTATGGGTTTTAAATAACCTGTAAATTATTGAGTGCTTGGAATGGGGAAATACCCAACACTGAAGCACAATTTCTGTCTCTGCAGCAAAAATGATGAGAGGTGCCACAGATAGATACCATTGGACAGAGAAGTATGGAACATGAAATCATTCAGAAATTCAAGACTGATCTTTTCTTCTTGATTGTCCTCCAGTGAATCATGCAAAAGCAATTCCTCATGCACAATATTACTGCAGATGAGGTTACACTAAATTATTTTTTTTTCTCATTTTTAAAAAAAAAGAACCAAAGAAGAAAAATACTAATACAGAGAAAATAGAAGAACACATGGCATTACATCACTGAGATTCTAGACCATTAAAAATGAGACTAAAAACCTACACTTTAGAATCTCAATCTGAATCAACTCCTGAAACAGCAATAACTAAACCAGGAAGTGGGAAATAAAAGCTCTCTGGGGTGTGTTCTACATTTTCTAGCATTGAACCACAAATACTAATTTCTAAAGGACCAAGATGGTTTTTTTTGCATTTTTCCCAGTCTTCTTACAGAGTAGAGAAAATCAGTTTACTGCACTCTCCCTGTAAGGTAGCTTGTCTTCAACAAAACCAGACCAAAACACCAAAACAGCGTAACCCCATGTACAGTAAGTTTCTTGTTTTGTTCTGTTTGTTTCTTGCTATTACCTCTGAGAGTCCAATGGTTTTCCCCATTGGCATTCATGGTATTACAGCAAAGTCTGTCCAAAATCTGAAAACCTAGGTAGCAGGTCAGGGTTCAACAATTTGTCCATAAAGCTAAGGCCTTGTATTTCCTCTGCGACTTCAGAGATTCTTAGACAACAGAAAAACAGCTTCCTAATTTAGCATTCACCTAGATTAAACAGAAGTTGTCTTATCTCAGAGGAAATTTCTCTCCTCATCAGTATTCAGGCACATTGAAGAGCAATTTTCTAAGCTGGGACATCCATCAGTAGGCTAAGGGTATCTGAGAAGAATGCCTGGCATCTCTTTGCATCTCACGTATTTTGGCCTGAATACCCAATCATGAGTTCAACAATTACTATCTATTTATTTATTTTTCCTCTATTTCAGAAAAAGCAGCTATTTCAGAAAAGGGTGTTTCTAGTTTTCCAATATCTGGGGCTTATGGATCTGGATTTTGGCTTATGGCTTTGGGGGTTTTTTTGGTTTGTTTGTTTTTTTGTTTTGGGTAGGGTTTTTGTTTTTGCTTTTGTTTTTTTTTGTTTTGTTTTTTGGTTTTTTTTTTTTTTTTGGTTGGTTGGTTTTGTTTGATTATTTTTGGATTTTTTTCCTTGATGCAGTTCTTTTGCATCAAGAAACCTGATATATTACAAAAAAGATTCTAAGGTACTAGCAGAAGTGCAACAGTCCAGTATAATATCTTCTCTAAAAACTTCAAGATCTACCACTATCTACCATCATCTCCTAAGGATGGTAATAATCTGTTCCACTTTGACTAACCATTAGAATATTTGAGTTATAAAATTATTTAGAAAAACTACCTTCAAGAGTGTTTGCACAGTGTTTCACTTCTGACACTTATCTCCCCTCAGAACAAAAATGTCACTTGAAGATGTCACAGCACTTATCCTTTATTTCTCTTTTTTTCGTGCTTGCATAGATATGATATGGTTCATTTAACAAAAGCATATAAATTAGCTACTAAAAGTAATAGACAATTATAAATCAATGTTAAGTACACAATAGGTAGCAACAGATCTCTTTCTGAAACAATTTATCCAGAATTTATCCAGAACTGCACTGACAGATTCTGCGACTCAAAGGGGACAGTGTGTAGATTTTGATTTTGGTGGGGTCTTTTTACTATTAAAGGGGTTTTTTTGTTTGGTTGGGGTTTTTTTTTCCCCTCAGGACAATTAACTTATAAATACAGAACTGGAGTCAAATTCTTTTTTTCAAATATCTGAGTAATAAATTCTATCCTACTGGAATACATCATAAAAATAATTAAGGACTTCATCTTTCAACTTATTTAAAAGTTACAGTAGTTCACTTCTGTGATATGATAAACCACAAAACCAAAAGAAAAATTAGAATTTAAGACATTAAACCACACAAATACTAAGTTTTTAACATGACTTCTCATTAACGTTTTCTGTTCTTTAACAAAGCAGGAAACAACACAGAGCAATAATAGGAGAAAAATTAACCACAGAATAACAGGTGTGATTTTCAACTTGTTCTTGATCTTTGAAATACACTGGATGAAATTGAGAGTATATTGGTAATTTTTGCGTCTTGAAAATAATCTGTAACCTTGAACTTGAAGAGTGAGAATAATTGGAACGTGTAACGAAATTGAAATTTAAATATTGAATGCAAACCCAACTAAAATAGAATTAAGTCAATTGTAATGAAAGAATTTCTCCCCCTTCTTCTATTCTGCTTATTTCAGTGTTGCATGTCAAGAGAGGGTCAAACTGACAACTCAAAACAAATAAAACTCCTTATTTAGGTACTGAACAGGAACAGAACAGACAGGAAGAATGACAAAACTTTCAAAAGCTTCAAAGACCTTCAGACACTCTCTTTCAAGCTAAAGTGTTTGAGCAGAACTGCCTCAGTTCACAGGAATGTTCCTAACCATCCTTCTGAATGCTTTTAGTAGTGCTTAAGTTGTAATCATTTAAGGTAACTTCATCTACTAGGTCACAGCTTTCTGACAAAGAAGAAATGCCATAGTAACTGGATGTGGATTTTAATTCGATTTGCATGTCTAGCCTGGGTTTTTAGTTCCATTGTTAGCAGCAACAATTAAGGGAGACGCCAGCCTTAAATCCTTCATGCAATGAATAACAGTAATGTACACCCACTAAACTTTGTTCCTCTTTCAGTCAAGGAAACTCAGCTGCATTTTACTCACTCTAAGCAGGCAGAGGAAGAATTCCTGTACCTTTTGTCATACACAGAGATGACATCACACAGTGAATTTGCTATTTTAACACAGGCAACACTGACTTCTTTAGTGGCAGAACAAATGAGTATTCCCTCTGTGGGCAAACCAGCATTTCACTGGCTGGGACACTGCACACCAGACAGGTTTGGCTTATTCCATGGGAAATCTCAGTGTCATCTTCCCAGCACTTTATCCTTGTGAACTTGGAACAACTAAACTCCCCAATAGCACACAGATGAAGTTCTGTCAGCTACTAAAGTGCACTTTTCCTTTATTTTTGGGTTTTTTTCTTATGCTGTGGCATTGCAACCAGTTTTCTACAGGGTTAGAGCATCCACGATCATATTCTTGAACTGTGAGCAGACGTCTGGGAGAGAGATCTGGAAAGACAGTTCTGATTTATTTAGACTTGTTCCAGTGACAAATTAATAGTCTCAACTCTGTCCTTCAATGTAAAGGAAATAAATTAAGAGTACATTAAGTTCTCCCATTCAGTTCAGCCCTTCTATGCAAGGTGCTCACTGCCAGTAGCACTTTTTGCAGAGGAGCTACAGCTACCTGCCAGGTGTTCTGGGTCACAAAAGATTTCTGAAAGGAAAATAATAGTGGCCAACCGAGCCCTGATTGGATATAATGAATAATATAAATTTATTACTTCAAAAAAGCCCACCAACTTTGAAGTTTGAAAGCAAGGGATGTTTTTCTTCTGGTGATCTGAACTCAGAATGAAGTCTTTATGTTGATCAAAAATTATTGCCAACAAAATTCCACCCACAGTTCTAAATGTGGAAAATATCCATCCTTAGAGCATTGTGTCTCTGAGATAACATTTTCTTAACATTTTAATCAGCTTTGAAAGACAAAAATTGTGTTTCGAAGTGAGTATTTTTCTACTTTAGTACAATACCAATGTCTGATTTTCCTAGCCTTGACTATTTAGTAAAAACTATTCCTAGAAAAAGAAGACTTGGTAACTGTATCAGGTATATTTCATATATAGTAATTTTTATAGACTATAAATGGGTAAAAGTTTTATACTTAATTTCATGAACACTTCGGGAACATTCACATCATGTGTTACTGTCATCAGTCTAAAATACAAGTTAAGTGCCTAGACTACCTTTTAATTCTAGAAGTTCTTTATGACTCCTAACAAGTCATTATGTATTAGATATAATTTTAATCATTACAGGTAAAAGAAAAGAAGCTGATAGTTTATGGGATTATTAATTAAAGTTTAAGTCTAAAATAGTCTGTGCCGTGGGATGGAGGCACTGAAACTAAAGACCCCTTAGAGGTTCAAAAGCAAGTAGAAATTCAAGGTTAAAAAGCTTAGGAGAAAAGAAAATGACTTACAAGTGAATACGTACTGCTACATTTGAAAAATAACCACAAAAGTTATGGTTTCTAAAATGTTACTATTTTAGATTAATACACAGCATCCGAACTTTAATTTTAGTAGGAAGATAAGTGTCAGTTTTCTCAGACTTTTCTTTCTCTGTTATAGAAAAGATCTGGTAGAATTTTCTTACCATCCTCCCTTTTATATGTGGAAGTGTCACTAAGCTGTTTATTGTAAAATGCATTTTTCCAAGTTCCACCAAACACAACAGAAAGAGGTTTCAATATGTCTTTCACTCAATGTAGAGAAATACTCTTGCATCACCAACACTGGATTGCAACAGGAATAAGAACATAGCCACTATCTCCCAGAAAAATAGGTAGAGTCTACTAAAAACCAAGAATTTCAGTGCTATAAACCACATAAGCAGGTTTGTGTGCATCATTATGTAAATAAACATTAGGGTGAAGTAAAAATTAGTGCCACACAGCAAAAAGTTCAGATTATGAACTGCTGCTGCAAAGAGCTTCTGTAAATACTTTCTCAGTATGCAAGATACCTAGAAGTGGAATATTAACAGTTCCTGCGATCATAGGAGGTACTTCAAGGTAATTTCCATGTACTGCAAGTTAGAGTTTTTTTAAAATTGCTCTTTGTAGAAGAGACTCAGGTTGGAGAATACTTCAGCAAACAGGACATATACAAAAAAGTCCATGGACTCTGATGGGATGCACCTGTGAGTGCTGGGGGAGCTGGCAGCAACCGCTGTAAGGATTCTTTTCATAAACTTTGATGGATCATGGAAAATGGAAGTATCTGAAGACTGAAGGATAACAAATGTCACTTCTATCTTCCAGAAGGATAATACAGAGGATCCAGGGAATGAGAGCATCACCTGCAACCCTGGGAAAGTGATGGAGCTATTGGCATGACAGGCTGCATTAGGAAGGTCATTGTCAACAGGTGCTCAGAGCTGATCCTTCCCCTCTGGTCAGCACCTGGAATACTGTATCCAATTCTCGGATCCCTAGCACAAGACAGCCATGGAGCTACTGAAGAGAGACCAGTAAATGGCCACAGTGATGATTAAGGGACTGAAGCATATGTTAGATGGGGAAAGCTTGAGAGAGCAGGAACTGTCTAGCCTAGAAAAGACTTGGGAGTGGATTTCATGGACACATATAAATATCTGAAGGCAGAGCCAGGCTCTTTCCAATGGTCCCCTGTGACAAGAAAATTGGCACACTCAAAACATGGGAGGTTGCCCCTGAATATCAGGAAACACTCTTTGACTGAGTTCTGCAATGGGTTGAACCAGAGAGCTTGTAGAATCTCCATTCTCAGAAATACTCAAAAGCCGTGGAATGGGATACTCAAAAGGAATGTGATCCTGGGCAGCCTCCTCTAGGTTATCCTGCCTGAGTAGGGGGTTGGACCAGATTACCTCCAGAGGTCCCTTCCAGCCTCATCTTTTCTGTGGTCCTGTAAAGCTACATTCTCAGTTTTAAACACTCTTTAAAAACCAAATTGGAAATAGTGTAACAACAGAGAATGCTTTGGGAAGGAAGCAGCTGAAGATAATAGATGGGAATAATCCTGGCACAGTGTATGTAAACAACTCAACTGACTGCTCTACATGTGGTGGAAAAAACTTTAAATTTGCAGTATTTGATCCTAGTTAGACTATGACTCGACCAGGGACAGGTAATACAAAACCAACAGAAGATTGTAATATATATCTGTAAACAGAGGTAGCATTAATCTGCTTGGACCT
Source organism: Lichenostomus cassidix (assembly GCF_008360975.1). NCBI lineage: Eukaryota > Metazoa > Chordata > Aves > Passeriformes > Meliphagidae > Lichenostomus > Lichenostomus cassidix. The sequence goes on along the minus strand of NC_139479.1, from coordinate 9,941,903 downwards.
ATTGTTCCATTCAAACGTTTCTGAAAGATAAACTGCTCTAAAGTTCAGTCTCCTTTTAGTAATATAGCATTGTCTTGGCATTCTCCAAGAACCTTTCCTTAGGCAAAGTTCAGCATGATTGATGGGGCCACTAAAAATTGAAAAGCAAAAGGCTGTGGTATGAATGGATCACTTTTAGTCAGTGTGAGAATTAAGCAGACAGAAACTAAAGAAAGGTAGCCCAAGAAACAGTCATTTATTTTTTTAAAAAGCAGTTTTATACATACTACTACACAAGGCATTTATTTTCTTCCAAAGGATAAGCATCTTTTTCAGTGAGCAGTTGTTACAAAAGGGTTTCATGAAAATGAATGTTTTGTACTACAGCAGCTGTGGTGCTGTAAAATCAAATTCTTTCACATACTTGCCTTATAAAAAAACGTTGTGACAACATCTGTCACAAATTATACAAGCACCTCTCAGTATTCCTTTTGTCAGTAAAAGCAACAAGTTCCTTGATTTAGTATGCAGCTTTCAATTGGATGTCAATCTATATGACAACAATTTACATTTCCAGTGCACTGCTATTGGCATGTAACTGAATTTTGGCAGCTAATTCTTTGATACAAGAAAAAAGGCGATTCTGCTAGCAGATCCAACTTTTACAGTCTCATAAAAATCACCTCTTCTAATTTTTGTAAGATCTATATATTTAACAGGTATAAATTGTGATCTTAGCCGAGGGGAACTCTGAAAAAAGGGTGTCAAAATTGTACACAGATACAAAGTAACAAGGAACCAGTGGAATTCTACGTACCTTGTAGTTAAAAAAATATAAATATCATAACAGGTTTGAAGAAGCCATGAAATGATCAGAGCTCATTTACAAGCTAATTTATCAGCATTACAGAATTCATGCAAAGATGTGCAACTCTACTCTTATTCTTTGGGAGAAAAATTTTACAGGATTAAAACCAGCTGTAAACCAGCTGTTCAAAGGTAACATCATCACTGTCACTTTGTTTCTGACAAAGGAATTCCTGAAATCACTACAAGCACATTCTGTTCTTTCCTCAGAAATGTTAAAATATCTTACCAGGCACTACTTTGTGAAACACTTGTCAAGTATTCTCCTATAATGCTTACTTTTCAGGTCAAACTAACCTCTAACACTTTTCCAGCTATTTTAGTTTCATCCTATGAGGAATTGTTTTTGGGAACTTAAGTGTTGTCTGACTACCAATCTACTGTTAAGAAAACCCATCAGTAATGCAAATCTCTTCCTGATCTCTCCATCACTACATGTCCCCTGCTGCTCCACACCGATACAAAGATGGCAGCCTGACACTCCAGTGACAAACTTCATTGAAACCAGACTAAAGAACTTTCCAGCTGGAATAGAAGATGTTATCATTTGCCATCTTCTCCTCATTTCAGCCTTCTATAGTTTGAGGAGCAAGTCTTTCTGTTATTGCCTCATTCCTTCTGACTGGAGAAGAAACTTTACCAGCAATTATGAGCTTTGTTCCCCATTCCCTGTGGCCTCCACTGCTCTCACACTCTCTGTGGAGCAGACCTAACTCGGTGGCAGCTCCATTCACAACAGGAATATTAGGAAGGATGTCAAAGACTCAGGCAGGGCATGACCAGGATGTCACTGAGCACTGCTCCCTCCAGAAGGAAAAGCTGGCTTGCTTTGCTCTTTTAAAGAGACAAGTCAACAAAGAACAGACAGGTCAAGAGGACTCTGTGCAGAATGACCTATCACTCTCTACTATTCTAGCAAATTAAAGAGATTTTCACACAATGTAGTTGTCAATAGGCCTAATTACTATACAAAAAGAAACAGAATAGAGAGATTACTGCTATTTGCAGGCTGATGTTATCTGGATACTTGGATATCACAGTAATTTAGGCTATTGTAACAAAAAGAAGGAGGGGAGAGAGAGATAGGGTAGGGTTAAAACATTATTTAAAAGAAGTGATTTAAAGATGAAAAGCTAGAAACATAGGTAGGAAAACTGAAAAAGGGCATAAACTACCATTTTATTATGCATATTCTTTTACTAGGAACTCTACTCCCCTTTTCCATATCTTCCAGAATAAACTAATCTAAATTCTTGATTCCATCTGTGTTTTAAAAATGATAGTTGCTACATTTTTTTGAAAATTGCCAAAACTGGATTCTGTTACCAAGATTATGGGAACTGTATAAAAAATTCCAACCATAACTGCAACATAGTTCTCATAGCTCTCACCTGATAAAGGTTATCAATAATAGTCTGAAGACTTCTAAAGTATGCCATCATTTACATTTCATGGGATTTAATCAAAATAAATCTGGCATATCCAGCTGCTACTAACTATTGATCAAGACATTAAATGAAAGAAAACAAGCTGCAAAGCTTGCTCCTCAGAAGAAAATACCCGATCGTATTTTAAAAACGGAATAGGCAAATGTGGTCCTTTGAAAGACTGATGATAGCATTAATCTTATGTACATCATAAATCTTGGCAGCTGTGCTTCAACAACTTGTTACAGAGTAGAAAAAGTAGACCTAGATTCCATATTGTCTTTAATGACAGCAAAGCAGCCAACTTGTGTTTCAACTTTCTGATTTATGTTTCATCATAGGTATGAGTATAATAAAATTCTTTGTTACCCAGAGTGAGTTATATTTAATCAGCTGAGCCCTGAAAAAAAACAAGTAGAAGTTCACATTCCTTTTGTAAACTGCACTGTCACACCTGTTTATTACAGATCTTTCAAAGAAGAACCTACTGCAAGATCCCTGAAAATGGATGTTAAATATAAAGTTGTAACCTTTGGTTGTATTCAAATTGGGCTTTTGTGGCTTAGGTATATTTTGCATGTATTTTTCACCTGTCAGAAAATCCAGAAGCAAATCCTCAAGTCAAGATATGTTATAAAGATCTAAATAGAAATTCTGAGAATAACAGAGATTTGTGTTTCTAAACTTGCTTATTATGTTTTTATTCATGCAGCTTGGAAGGCATAGTGTCAGCTTTTTATATAGATGCTTTTCATTACTTCTCCCTGTTGGTGTTACAGCACATGCTGTGAATGACCTCCAGAGATTCCTGAAGCTATATGCAGAGAGAAAATTGAATCTGAAAGCTTTATTAGACAAGTTTGTCTTCAGCTTGTGTCTGATGTCAGCTGTATTGAAAAATAGAACTGCATGTGAAACTGGGTCCTGACCTTGAAAAATCTCCAATCAAGTGGTAACAGATTCATTTTTGTGCCATATTGTTATTTATTACATGTGTCACATATGAGAGAAGTAAAAAAGCTTCTCAATGGAAATCATGTGGAATGATTAGACACTTCTTTTCTGAATACAAAGGGGAAAACAGATATATGGCAATGTATACATAACAGGACCATCCCAGGTTGGCATCTCTGAACCTCTTTACTCCATAAGTCTCTGAAGTAAAATGAGTCAAACCTCAAACTTAAACCTACTAAAATTATTTATATATACCATCATTTATTCCTTCATCCAAAAGAAAAGGTAAAGAGAGTAAAAGGTAAAGCAGCCTTCTATTCCTTAACTAATCCACTTTATACAATAGTGAGTAACCTTTGTAAGGCCAGCTGACTAAAGGAGGAGTCCACTGTTACTGCTCTCTAATGATTTAAGAGCTCAAGGTATTCTCCATGATACATCCCTACTGCATTTTTACCTATTCAATTTCTCTGTTGCATTTTATTTTTGTAAAACTTTTCATAGAGTTAAACCAAATTATAGCTAATATTAAAAATAGACATTTCCTTTAGAGTCAACGTTCACAAGTATCAGAAACTATATGGTTCTAGATATGATTGTTATTGGAAATAGTATTTCTCTCTACTACAACTCATAAGAGTGGTCTTCTTTACTGGTGTCCTAAAACTAAAGTGAACCAAAATAGTCTACTGGCAGTAGCATTGCCTTCTAATTCAGTGTAGAACTCCTTGTCCCAACAGTTGCACACTTTTAGCTGTTTAGCACACAGATTTTTATCTATTCAACTCTCTGGAGAATGGCTCTAGAAAATTTACTATGCACCACGTCCCTCATGAAAGCATTTTAATAGCTGACAGCAAAGCTCCTTTAAATAATGAAGACTATTTGCAACACAATTTAAAACATACACAGGTGTCCATTAGTATTGAAAACATTGTAGATGCACACAGCCATGGATTGTTCAGTCTTTCCCAAGGAATTCTTTTGAGTATTCTTGGTCTCAATTATGCTATACCAGCTGCTATAAACAATGTAGACATTCAAATATCTGATTTGTACATTTGTTTTTAATTCACCCTTTGAATATGCATATTGTAATATTCTCAGGTGCACAAGGATTTTTGGGACTAGCTTTTGGAAATTCTGAGAAACAGTGCTGAACTACAGCATATGTGTTCAGCCAAATAGTGTGCATAATACATAAACAATGACTGCTTCAGAGCACATTAGCTATGAAATATGACAAAAAAAGAAAATGTATCTATTGTGCATTTTTGCCCTGAGCTAGTTGTTGTCATTTTGTTTCTTATATTTTGTCATTGTTTCCTGATTATCTCTTAAATACAAATGGTTTCTTTGTTTTTAAAGAGGCAGTGGAACAGTATACAATCCAGCTCGGAAGTCCATGGAAATGAATTTATTTCAATGGTTATAGTCTCCTAAACAAAGGATCCTTCATCCCCACTGAAAATATTAAACCAAATATCATATCAGAGATTTGATAGGGCAGTCTTCATAAGGTAGGATACTGCTATGTCCATCTGTCCATCTCTCTATCTTAGTAACAAGTATAGTGTAATAAATAAGTAAACTATGCATTTATTATTAAAATGAAAGAAAATTCCAGATGCATATAATACAGACATTAGCACTACAGAAGCACTTTCAGCTTCTGAGGTCACTGTGTTCTGGTTTTAAACCTTATTTCATCAAGGTATGTATTTTCACATACAAGCTTTTTTTTGCTGCTGTTTCCTCAAAAACTTACAGACTCATGAATGCTATATTTTTAATAGCATTGCTACACGTTTCTTATGTTATATATTGCAAGCAGGGAATATGAATTCCAGCTGCATTAAGCCACAGCAGTGCATACACACAGTAACAGTGATATTTTTCAAGAACTGTTGTATATGACCTTACAAATCTAGAAAAATGCAGCATGCCTAGCCCAGTTGGGGACTTCTTCACAGAGAAATAAAAACCAAACCAAACTTCCCAAACAGAAGGAGACATACTACACTCCTGCAACTAAGATACCAAAGGGGAAGCACATGAAATTCTGTTATCACTAGTTTCCCCAGATTCACTGGGGAATATCACTGTTCTAATTCAAACCCCGAGACTCAAGGTACTTTAAACTCTGGAGGTGACTGACTGCTGTGAATCTTTTTCCTACACCCCAGCTGAATACATGGCTAATAAGTGATAAGTTCTCTTCACCACCATTGCTGCTGGTGAACTTACTGCAGCTCACAGCGCCCACGTTACAACTCGTGTCTAATGGACTCAGCAGGATACCTCACTCCTCTGCCATCCCTCCTTATCCAGTCTAAATCCTGAAAAGCCTTCTTCCCCTCTACAGGGAAGCACAGTATTTGGCCGTGTCTGCAGTTTCTGACTGCTGTTCCTAAAGGAAGCTATGCTGAAAGCTCAGGAGAGCATTGACTGCAGGAGTTTGAAGTACCTAATGCTGATGGTGAGTGCTGTGAGCTTTGGTCATGCAGCTTGAGCTTCCCTCAAATTATTTGTAGTAAGTGCACAACACCTAACAACGCATATAAAGCCTTTCTGTCAATGCAACCCTGCTACAATCGGTGAAATAAAACCAATAATTTCTTTATCTTTTTTTGTACCTGCTGCAAATGATGATCCAAAATAGGATTGATAACTTTTAAAGTTTAAAGGGACAAATTCGACTTAATTTCAGAAGAAATGTCACCATTGTAATTGACACTGATTCTCACTCAAGTTTTTTCTTTATTTCACAGTCACACATTTTTCTGTTTTACTTGATTAGGCATTTCATATAAAAAATAAGACCAAAAAAGGGACAAAACTTGTGTAAGCAGTCAGGAGAAAAAATGAAATTGCTTGTACACAAAGTACTGTTCACTGAATAAGTTAAACTGCAAGAGTATTAATATAATGTATTGCTCACAGTTTATTAGGTGAACATGTAAAATGTAAAATGAATTGATTGAGTACTTCCAGTTTGATCGAGTACTTTCAGTTGTTTTCATTTGTAGCTATTTTTAAAATTTCACTACTTCAAGTACAGTATATAAGTATATGCAGTATATATTTTCAAGTACTGAAAATAAATACACATCCTTTTTAAGAAGTTGTATTTTCGAGCTCTAAATAAAAGTGGCCAAAATTTTACCCCGGCATGCTGCTTGAATGAAGGCAAATTATGGGAAACATCTTCCTCCAGAAAAAGTCAGGAATGCCTTCCACCCCACAATGCATTCAGAAGGGTTTACAAAGCAATATATACCTTTACCTAACTTATTAAGTAAATATAGTCATAGCACTTCAGTATAAAAGAAAAAAATGAAGCCCTGTGAATGCTAACAATGCTATTAAAAACTCTCCCTCCTGGAAAAGCACATTCCAGAACTGCATTTCTCTCTGTTTAAAATGTTTTCAAACTGCTGCCTAAGCAATGCATCAAGGTATTTGGACAGAGACATTCACACCATTTCACGTTATCCTGTCAAGTACAGATAGCAAGTGTGATTTTCTTCCTGATTCATCTTATCTTGGAAGTCAATCTTTGCTAAGGTTTTAGGCATACCTTTCAGCTAAGTACATTTTTTGAGCTGGAGAAGTAGATCTTGTTCCTTATGCCTGAGGGCACACTGGACTGCTGGAATACTAAGGACTATTTTTTTAGTGCTTCTTCTGCTGAAGAAACTATAATATGCAGACCTAGAAATAATTATAACCAGGGTGCTTTATGTCTGTAACAGCCACCAGATGGAATTTATTAAGACTCTCTGTCTGAGTTCCTGTAGCCAGACAGGACCAAATGATATCTGACAGGGCTGTAGAGATGAGCCAGTTACATCTTCATTCCCTGGTCTCAAATGCTCATGTCAACATTATTTAATCCTGATGTCCCTAAAAGTCTCCATAGGATCAGGAAGTGAATAATTATCACTGGGAAATACTGCCAGTGCTTCACAAAATCCTTCCAAAATAATTTGGTGCATCATTCTTTACAAATTACCTTCAATGAGATTGTTTAGCTTTTGGGAGGTTTGGTTAAAGCTAGCTCTCCCATAGCCAGTTTGAGTCGCTATGGTTCATGAGAGTCAGTGGCACACAGCAAATAAAGCCATAAAAATATCTATAACATAAATGGTTAAAACAACTGCAGAACTTATAGAACAGAATGACTAGACCCATGGCATTCCATTTCTTCCCCTCTCTCCTCCCATTCTTTTTATATTAAATATGAAAATACCTTAGCAGCAGATATAATTTCCTATCTTTGTGGAAACCTGCTGCCTTAGCCTGTGGAAGAAAAGGCTCAGGGGGGTAATATCCATGTGTTTAAATATCTGATTGGAGGAGTAAAGAAGACAGATCCAGACGGTCATCAGTGAAGCCCAGTGATAAGATGAGAAACACCATGCAAAAACTGAAATACTAGAAATTGTATTTAAATAGAAGAAGAGAATTTTTTTTTCTTTTACTGTCCGAGTTGCTCAACACTGGGAAAAGTTGCTCAGAGAGGTTGTAGGGTCTCCATCCTTGGAGATATTAAAAACCTGACTGGACATGACCCTGAGCAAACTGCACTAATTGACTGTGCTTTGAGCAAAAGGAATAGATGTCTCTATGGGTCCCTTTTGAACTCTACAGTTCTATGCCAATACACATATAATGATGTGATCACAGTAAACTGACTCAAATAAAGAAAAATTATGAATTAGTGTTATAAGCACTAGGTTCAAATTTTAAGTGCTCTTGACAATAGAAGGGAAATCAATCTTACTTCCTGCTTAATCCTTTACAGAACACCAGTGCTTTCATTTTCTGCATGTATAATTCCAACTGCTGAGTCTTAGAAATGTTAGCAGTCAGAGACTACATCTTGCATTAAGGCGAGAAATTTTGCAATTCTTCAGCTAGAGATGAGGTAATATAAAAATATATGGCATTACTACTCCATGTTCTTGCTCTTGTTCCATTATTGTAATTTCTTCTGTAGCAGCAAATACTCAACTTGCCAACACTCCTTCCCTCTGGAACCTGACATAACCTGCTCACACAGAAAACTGACACAGCAAGTCCAGCACAGCAAAAAATGATTACTTATCTCCTTTATTCCCCCCACGTTATTATGTGAATTTCTATAGAATGCCTTGGAACAAAATCATGCAAAGCAAGAATACTGTTGTACTACGAGTCTTAAAATATAGTAGTGGTATTTGGCTCTTTTTAGCAAATTGAAATAATTGCTACTGGAACCACAGCAGTTATAAGGGACTAAAACCAAACAGCAGTTCCTTTTTAGTAAGTTTCAACATGCCATGAGCAAGGTATCTCCTTTGCTCAAACTTGTATGTGTTATTTGGGCAGGAGCTGGACTGTCTTCTGACACTGAAATTTCTGGAATCTCTCTCTATGGAGCAATTATGAACTTCTATGAAAAAACATTCTTCTGCTTTGCTGTCCTAGAGAATCACTAGTAGAAGGTAGAGAATTCTCCAATTTAAGCTTTTCTTGTATGTTACCACAAGAAACATAAACATATGTTTCCACAAGAAACATAAACATAAAACATATTAAAAACAAGAGGAATCAACAACCCACATGAAATCTAATTCCAAGTGATTGCTTCAGCTGTATCAGAGCCTGAGTTACAGGCAACCTGACAGGGGTTGGGCAGGCAGATTTTCTTCTGCTCCACATATGATGAGCTGCTTTCCAAATTGTATAGGTAACATTCTTCATTCAAGCAACTGAAATGGTTCAATATCAAGTAAAGAATTTTAGGGACTTTGGAAACTCAGATTGAGCCCTGTGCTTTCATTACACATTTCTTTTTCACCCATGCTTAACCACTACATTTCAAAGGAAGGCACTGGAATATAAAATCCATTTACCAAGGAGAAAAAATGAGTTTGTAATCCTTGTAAGGAAGAAGAAGGCTCAAAGAGATATGAGAAGCATCTAATATAAATATTATCCAAGTAATTTAAATGAAATGTAGAGCAGGTGTTTTGTTATGAATTCATGAATGCAAGACACAAAGAGATGTATAACACACCAATGTTTAACTGCAGAATTACTCCTACCATGTTGTCACATGACTTTTTCTATGAATACACAAGCCTTTTTTTGAAACAGTCTCACTTTATTGCCCTATCAGTTATAATAATTTCAGAATTTCATTCTGTGACCAATTTACAGATACTTGACCTATAGCATTATTATCTTTTAATTTAAATAATTCATCTCCCTTTGTAGTATTTCCTCCATTAGTACATGTAGAAAGTAAAAATCTCACCTCTTCATGGAATATAAGAAAAATTACTTTGAAACAGTAATAATTTGAAAAGCATTCTGCAACCTTTTCATCAAATCATAATCTATTTTGCCTTCTGGGATACATTGCATAAAATAGAAAGGCAATGATAAAAAACCCACTTGAATGCCATAGCAGCACTTTTAAGGATGCAGAATTAATTTAGACAGTCTCCAGCCATTTTCATTTTAACTATGTGATTTGTAATTAATTTTAAAAAATAAATATACTGAAGCACTTACAGACACCTGAAGACAGATGGCCAAATGCTCCTAATGCTGGCTTTTCCTTTAGTTGTTGAATTAAGAGGTGTATTGCCTTCCAGTCAGCATTCAAGTCTTCTAATTTTTTCTAGAATAGAAAATATCAATATATTAAATTTACAATACACAAATTAATGTATCACAGAATCATAGAATGCCTTGAGTTGGAAGAGACCTAAAAGATTGTCCAGTTCCAGCTCCTCTCCCACCATGGGCAACGATGCCACTCAATAGATCAGTTTGCTCAGGGACCCATCCAACACAGCTTTATAATGTAAACAAACATAAAGGTAATGTAAATAAATGCAAAATAAAATAAGTGGGTTTTTTTCATCTGATGGATCACCTGAATTTAAAGAAAAAAACAAACAAAATGAAACAGAAAGATACAATAATGATTTTTTCCAAATGGAGGAGAGGAATGAGTAAAATCCTTTTTACCAGCTGGGACAGCCCCCCAGCCTGAGAGGTCTGGCTTTTAATCACCGTGAATCTGAGATGCTAATTTTTAAAATTAAAATAGAAAGGTGAGCTATGTATTTTCGATAAAACCCCTGCAACTTGTAGCGTCAAATGTAGAATTTATTCTTCCACCTATTAAAAAAAAAGTAAAAAAAAAACAGTCTTAGGAGTCTTCAGGGAGCCATAAGCTTCAGTGTGTGAGCACACAGTCCTGACTGGCAATGGCTAAAATGTTACTTTTAAAAAAAAACCTACATGAAACTCTGGAGTGTGGCAAACACCAGTCCTCAGATAACCCTGAGAGGCATTTAGGTTTGAAAATGTTGTTTCAACCCCTCTTTCTTCTTTGCTTTAAGGACTGTAAAGAAGGAAGAAGCATTGCTAATTCTATGCTGACATGTCTAAACTCTTAAAGTGAAGACAGCATTTCTTTTTAAGCTGTTCTCTCTTTCTCAGCCACAAAAAGCAGCACAGAGTACCAATGCCACTCAGGAATGCTTTTAGTATTCCATGGTTTCAATCCACAGTCAGGAATATAGCTGAAATCACAATGCAGCAGTGATGGAAACCGGATGCCTATTAAGAAAGGTACTTTAATTATCTAGAGTCAAAGATGACAGGGTCAACAAGAGAGAGATAGAAAACAATGCTCATTAAATTGAAGTGTGTACACACACACAGACTCTGAGGTAGCAGGGAAGGTTTGGATTAGATATCAGGAAAAGATTTTTCATCTAGAGGGTGGCTGGGCTCTGGACCAGGTTCCCCAGGGCAGTGGTCACAGCTCCAAGCCTGTGTGAGTTCAGGAAGTGTTTGGACAACACATGGGGTGGTTCTGGGGCTGTCCCATGCCAGGGCAGGACATCAACTCTATTCCATGATTCTCATATTGGTCCTTGTCATGAGTAGCTTCTTGATCATTCTCACATATACAAGCCAGAGATTTCTTTCCAGCAATGACAAAATATAAAACATGCACACCACACTCGTTAGAGGGTTGTCTGAGGCAACAGCTACACCACTAGTAAGAGAGCAACCAGTTCTAAACCCTTCTGTCAAAATCACAGTTTGATCTTGCATCTGGCATAAATTAACATGCATGCATTAAAATGTTAACTTCTTTGAGCCCAGCAATTTTGCTGTAATTGCAACTCTAGAGCTTTGGTGACAAGCATGAACATCCAAATATGTTGCACTTAGCAGAAATTTTATAGATTTTCTTTAAATGCCGGCACTGGTGCAATTTAAGTGATGCTAGCATCCTTACGTGAACTAATCTCACTGACAGCAATAAAATTAGATATGAATATTTAGAGAGAGAAAAGTAATCTTTTAAATGCAAGACTGAGGACAATGAAAATAAATTCCTCACTACTTACTTCTCACCCACCAGAGGAAAAGACAAATTGAGTGCTGTGGCAAGGGAACCACAGCTCTTCCACTGGCACAGAAATCCTTTCCTGAATAAACTGTTCTGATTAAGTGCTGTTAATCATCAGATTGGGGCTTACATTCTTTCTATTGCCACTGACACCAGCAGTAACCTCTCTCTCCCTCACCTTCAAAAGCTTTACAGAAACACATTTCAAAAGCATGAAATCCATTTTATAAAAGTGAATAGGTCTGATTATTAAAGTGCTAGTGCTTAAGGGATCACACATCTCATCCCATTCTTGACTCTTGAATCAGCATATACAAGGATTTCATTTGCCAACAAAAATGTTTTTACAGACTTGCATTGCAAAATTCTATTTTAGTATGCTTAGTGAAGGTGTGAAAATATACTTATTTCAGTGACATAACTATGAGATAAGATTAAATAAGTTGCAATATAAATCCATGGGTTTAATTTACATTCAAAATAATATAATGAGAATATATTATAAAGGTTACAAAGATAAGCAGCTAAACATTAGGAAGACCCCGAATAATTTTAACTGTGAACATTATTTCAGATAAAATGCACATAAATTGAAGGGATATCTCTAATTTTCTGGCACATACTGCTTTTGAGCACAGGAAAGGCTTGCAGTGGAAATAAGTCAATAGGACTTCTACTCCATTTATTGAAAAGAATGGGAAGATTTGTGGTGAATTAAGGAAATAATGTAGGAAAAATAGCAAAGCTGCCTCAGAGAACTAAATAATCTACAAATTTGCCAAGCAATGCTATGTAAGTAATTAATGCTTTTAAAGAGGCCATGTAATTTTATCTTTTTTTTTTTCTGTGCCACATACTAAACAAGAACTATGAATCTAAGTATTGAATTTCTGCTTGTGCTGTGAACAATGTCCATATCATGAACTGAACTATGCAGAGTTCAGCCTAAACTAAGGGGACCAGAGCAGTTCTAATTCAAGAATTTTCTAAAATTTTGAGTTCTTAACTTTGCAGCTTTGCTAATATCTTTTCAAAACCACCTGAATCTGACTTAAAATTATTTCTTCTTCCACAAAATATTTTTGTGTAGAAAATTATTTTGATGTTAGCCAAAAAGTCCATGTTGGAACATATAAATAGCAGATTGTGCTGAATGTAACTCAGGAAGAATGATGACTTAAGGAAAGCTACCTACAGGATCAGGAAAGCAATTCAACAGTCCTGACAGCAAATAACCACTGCTTTATGACTTATTGTACGAGACAGACATTGAACCAGAAATTAACTACACAGGCTGCACAATTAAATGAACTACAGAATGTAATGAAATGAAAGTAAAATGTAATCAGAGAGGGACTAAAAATTAAATATGCACTACTCCACAAGTTACTGATTTGCTCACAGACAAGTTTTATAATATCATTGTTAAAACTACAACTCAAGGAACATTTTAATCTTTAAAGAGTTATCTTTTTCCAGTAAATCTGGCAAAAATTGGCAGGTTTCAGTGAACACTTGAAATATATAGACACAGGGAATACTTCTATGTCAGAATTTTAGGTTATACAGAATAATTTCAACATAATTTATATTTCTGTCAGTTTTATGTAAAACAAATACTAGTTCTTACTCTTGAAAATACCAGCATTCATTCTGTAATTCTTTATATGAAATTAAAAAAAATCTAGAAACCCAAAACCTCTAGTTTTCTGTTGTTTTGTGTGCTCTGCTTGTTAAAGTGTGGAGTAAGATCCCCGAAGACTGCAGCTGAAGTCACACAAAATGAGCAAAAGCAGTTATTGCAGTGTGATTCTTGCTCCATCATCCATTCAGTGTGCAGATGACATTTCAGTTCCCAACAAAAACAGGGCTTTATTTGCCAAGGAAAACACCCAACAGAGTCTTGCTTCTGCCCACTCAAGACACCTTGAGTTTATCTTTTCTAGCATTTTATCATGTTTAGGAGAACAGATCACTGAAAATGCACATATACCAAAGGAGATAATAACTCTTAAGCATTTCTGTTCAAGAAGGAAGAGAAACCAAATCACTCTTATACATGTATTAATTTCTAAAGTGGCTATCAGCTCATTCATGTGTTCCTGTGAATGGGGATCTGCTGGTGGAATTTATATGTAATTCAGAGGAAATTTTGTAAAAGTATGAAAATAATACTCCAACTATAGTGACTAAATAGAGACAGAAAAACAAGAAATTCAGTGCAGAGATCACCTGAAGACATCTTAAATTTGTGAAGAAATCCTTTTTCTGCCAGTTGTGCTCTTGGATTGCTGTATTTCTGGAAAAGCTCTAAATACAAATTTTACTATCTCTGCCCAGTCAGAAGCAATTGTAAGATACTTAGTGCAATCAATAAACCACTATTACTGTTTCTGGCAGCTCTTAATCATCATTTTCACAGACACTTAATTAGCAGTTATAAAACTGGAAACCAGACCAAGCTCTGGTTGTATGGTATTGACCTGACTAGTTTGGTCTCCTGCTCAAAAGGCAGCTGAACCAGACAAGGGAGGATGCTTGCTGAGGACTTCAAGATTCCACAGGATAGAAAATGACACTCTAGTCTCAGTGAAGGTCCACACAGTCTTCAGGAACAGCATGTAAAATATCCCCTTATAGAGGATTTACAAGCTGAGGAAAAAGGATTCTACAGCATATTTTTCTAAAAAAAGAAGTGCTGGGAGGCATAGCCCTCCTAACAATGTGTTCTCTGCTCCAAAGCAGAATCAAATCAGTTATTCTAGAAAATTTTGGCAGAGAAATTGAGTGGGAAAGTTCTATGTTGCTCTGTGTTCTTTCCTTCAAAATGAAAAAAATAAAAATAAAACAAAGTACTGTCTTTATGACTTGACTATTACCTTTTCTAAAAAAATTGCTCATTTTTTTAATTTGACAAAATTTCTGAAAGTGAAACTTAAAATAAAGGAGATTAAATTCTTACATGTTGCCATTGATTAGGCATAAAAAAATTACATTTGCTTTCAGTGTGAATTGCTCTAGAATGAGTAGAACAACCTTAATGTCAAAACCAATATTCCCATCAAAATATGCAAAACTTTTTTAGCTGGGAACATTGTTTTTTCCTTGGCTATGCCATCACAGAACAGAACAAATGCCATTTACCAGGTTCTTTTATTGATTTTAAACAGAGCACATCAAGGACAAGTGTACAACAGGGGAAGCATAACCTGTTACACAGTAATGGATGTTACTAAAGGTTGCTTCATTACCTTTACTGGATGAGTAGCTGGTTTTTCCTTATATAAATGACACCCTTTAGAGAGAACCTCTTCCACATTCGGCTGTTTAGCCTTCACTGCTGCTTCAGTTTCCTGAAAAGCAAAAACACAGGCAGTCTAGATTAACCATAGCATAAGCAGTAAGACTGAATAGTCCTAAAGCTCCATGGGAAGCTGTAAAACACCAGAAGACAAGTTTCTGCTCAAGTTGGTGTGGGGGTAAACATAAGAATAGTAGCAGCTAAGGACAAAGAGGATCACGAGAAAAAACAAAAGCAAAGAGGGATGGAAAAGAGTAATGCTACCAAAAAATAAAGAGTGGTAGGTCACTTCATCTCGGAGGTTCCAATAAATATATGAATAAACAGCTAGCACAAATTCACAGTAAGAAAGACAGGCATGAGAAATCTCATTTAAGCAGCTCTGTTGTTTTGTCTGTTTTACACTACCAGCAGATAAAAAGTGCACTGGTTAACATTTTGTTCATACAGTACATGGCATTAAAACTGTATAATGAGATGTGACAATGATATTGAGTTTAGAAAGATTAAAAATTTTAAAAGAAGAACTGCAATTGTGAGTACTAACCTAGGACTTAGGCAGTAAAACACTTAGAATAATGAATTAAAAAGGCAATCACAGTAGTAGTGACAGTTCCTACAGGTACAGGGAGGTATCTACCATTAGCAACAGCACCGTACTGAATTAACAATGGAATATTCTCTAGCAATTTCCTTTTTAATCTGGAAAGGTGTAATCCATATGCTAACATAAGGAAACTTCAAGCAACCTCCCCCAACATATAGCAGCTTCATTTTGTCAGGCACTGACCAAATAAATAATGGCTGAAGCTCTACAATTAAAACAAAAGCCCAACGCAACCAACCAACCAAAACAAAAAAAAATCCAAACCTACTGAAAATTGTAAAAGAAAATATAAACTACACCTGGAGTTCTAAGATTCATAGTTTATTTCATTTTTTTTCCCTTGTAATATAAGCAAAAAACTGAGTTATTAAAATGAATTGGTTGGGGTTTTTTTGTTTTCCTCTTTCTTCACCTACCTTCTTTGCAGGTTGATTACTTTGTCCTCATCAGTATTGCTGACTATCCACGGACTCCAATTTAATTTTCTGTCCACATCCTCAGTTATCATAAATGTGACAGCAGACAAGATTGTGAGCCAGGTATGTCACTATCTAAGCTAACACATCATTTTATTGGTGGAAATCTGCTCTTCTTTTTACTGCAATAAACCTGCTGAAATCTATGCAATTTCAAGTCCCCAAAAGGGGCCATTTTGCTCCTATGTTTCAGCTCAACATATAAAGTATGTCTACACTGCTGCCTGAAATGTTACTTGCAAAACTTTACAGACTATCAGTAAAAACAAAGACTTGGTAAATTTAATGTCATCTTTCATTTTTCTTTTCAAATATTATTGATCAACAACAAATGAACTGAATTAAACCTTGTCTGATTTCTTGCAATGACATTTGAAATATGTTTCAATTTAATTGTGTTTTATTATGCATTTCAATGTTAATGAAATGTAACTGTAAGTATTCATAGAGAATAAGCACTGAAAAACAATGTACAGCAAAATTGGGATATCGAGGGGGGTGAGAGTTTATTAACCTTTTGATGAAACCCTCATTAAAGTCTTATTTTCTTTCTGTTTCAATACTAGGTTAGCTTTCTACTTCCCTACTCAGCACATAAAGAAAAAATAATAATCAAGGAATGTTAATGAAGAGGTAATTTTCTGCCTATCCTGATGAAAGCTAGGCATTTTAATAATTGTTATTTTGTTCTAGTTTCATCATTTGTTTTGGGGTTTTTGTTTTTTTGGTTTTTTTAATTAAGCCATTTGCAGTAGTCTCCCAATATTTTTTTTTTGTCTTATTCTACACATCTCAAATACTCATCTTTTATGACAGCATCAGGTATCATAACAAATTCTGCAGCAGGAAAAGCACATAACAACTCCCTGTGGAGTCCAAGAATACCAAGAACACTGTGGATGTGCCTATGCTGAGAGTTTAACCCACGGCATGAATGTGCCTTTGAAGTAGATTTCTCAATGTTCCCCCACTCTGGGCTTTGTTTTTCACCACAGACTGGTTGAGGAGCACAGACACCATTTTCTTTCAGGCTGCAGCCAGTGTGGAAGGTGTAATGTATTTAGTTGTTAAATGACTGATTCCTTCTGCTCTACAGATTTCTGGAGTTACATGAACTAATCTTGTGTAGTCTGACCTTTCAAATTCAGTGGTCTTGACCTGAACCAAAATGCATTGTGGAGGTCTATCCAACACAGCATGATGCTTCCTTTGAGAGATATGTGGGCATAAGAATAGAGGTAAGAGTACAGGGGAAAAAGAGGTTCTTAATATCTTTGCATTCATTTAGACACTGCTGAAATTAACTGATATCTCATTTGTCAGGGCAGCCACTCCTTTCTTTGATTGTTGCACACTAATCCCAACATCAACTAAAAACATAACAAAATTATTTAAAATAAGTGCACATCTGACATGAAATTGCTGTAGTAACTTTGAGGGAGCTCTTTGCCCAGTTTTTTGACTGATGGGATAGCCCCTTGATGAATTCTGCCCAGTGAGAAAGTTTCCAGCAATTTCAAATCCATTTGCTCAGAGGCACCCTATTAATATGCGTTGAAAGGCATGAGAGTAGTTACAGGATTCTGCTCCATCATTTAATTCCCTAAGAGAACAAAATGTTAATGACCACAATATAACCTCCAATGGTTTGCCTTCAACAGAAACCACAGTTATTATCTAGGCTGTACAGGACCCAGGAGACGAGCATATTCCCACAGCAGGGCTTGACCTCTCATCTTCATCATGCAGGACAGGCTACTGCTAAAGCTAATAGGAATTGTAGATGCTCATGTCCACCAGTTTTTAGAGAATACCAAAGTCATATCCTTTTAAAAGCTCTGATTCAAATCCTCAGGCACACTCACGTTGCTTGCTGTGGGAGGATGCAGAGCTGTCTCTGGGAGACAGAGCTGACTGCCGGAATTGCACAATTTATGAACTGCCTGGGAAAGCAATCGTAATGCTGCTTCTGGGCTGGGTGATGAATATGCTAATTAAACTTTTCACACATATGGCAAATTAAAATACATCATCACTGGAAACTGCTGTTTCTCAAACATGTATAAACAACAGGAATCAGAGGCTACCTTTTTTCCATGACGCACTACCTATGAATTTTCAGTGGTGTTAAAGTGGTGCATCCAAACTGATGAAAGCCTGCTGCTGAATAAGCCACATTGGCTTCTGCATTTCCAACAACATGTCAGTTCAACCTGCTGAACAAAGTTACAGCCTGAAAAAGTGGCAAGGACTTGTCTACAGCCCCATCTGGATTATGAAAATCTGTTGATATAGCTCAGAACTTAGAAAATTCATATTCCCCAGCTGAAACCAATATATTGACTAAACCTCTGGTGTGTATGCCAATGGAAGATAAAGTTTGATGGGTTGGCATATGTTATTCAAAAGGTGGTAACCATCCTAGCAGACACAGACAGGCTGTTTGACATATGCTACACACATATAGAGAGGCCCAGTCAACTACTGATAAACATATCTGCACCATTTATGACTGAGTATTGGTCTATTTTCAGAATCAGAAGCATTGATTCACCTTCTCTGGTAACACTCTTGGGATCAATTTCCCCATGAGCTTATGTCCTTTGAACATCTTCTGCAGGGACAGTAGGAGAAGCTCAGGGTAATTAAACCTGCATCTTCATGGTAAAATACAATGCAAAAAAATGGAATCTTAATTACAGCCATCAAATAAAAAACCCCAAAACCCTGAAATTAATATAGTGAATTGTTTCAAAACCTTTATTTTCAAGTTATGACCTGTTTTTAGCAAGACATTATGTCTAATGAAAATTTGAGAATTTATTCACAGGAAAACAGAACCACTAAGCAATTTCCCTTTACTGATCAAGACAAGGCAGTGATCTGTAACAAGCAAATATAATAAATATAAAATCTAAAACTATTTGGATGCTTTTAATTTCAAACAAACTTTTCTGAAACAGACAGATATAAATCCCCATATATAATTAACTTTATAATGGAAAACTACATTTAAATATGTTTTTCTTGTAAGGCAGATGTAGAAGAGCATAACTTGTAAAGAGAATTCTCAGAGGTGGAACTTCTTACTCATGCACATAGATTCATTAAGACTAGAAAAGACTTTCACTATCAAGTCCAACCTTTGACCAAACACCACCATGCCAGCTAAACCACAGCACTAATGTAACTTTAACATCTTGAACACTTCCAGTAATGGTGACTCCACCAATTCCCCGGGCAGCATATTCACCCCTGACCATTCTTGCAGTGAAAAAGTTCTTCCTGATGTCCAACCTGAACTTCCTCTGGTGCAGCTTGAGATCATTTCTTCTTGTCCTGTTGCTGGTTGTTTGGGAGATGAGACTGGCCCTCACCTGGCTACAACCTCCTTTCAGGCAGTTTGAGAAAGCAATAATGTCTTCCCTGAGCTTCTTTTTTTCCAGGCTAAACACCCCCAGCTCCCTCAGCTGCTCGTCATTGGATTTGTGCTCCAGACCCTTCCCCAGTTCCACTGCCCTTCTCTGGACATGTTCCAGCACCATGTTCCATGCTTTTTTTGTAGTGAGAGGCCCAAAATCCAACAGGATTTGAGCTGTGGCCTCACCAGGGCTGAGTACAGAGGGATAATCCCTGCCCTGGTCCTGCTGCCACACTATTGCTGACCCAGGCCAGGTGACATAGGCCTTCCTGACCCCCTGGGCACACCTGGCTCATGTTCAGCTGCTGTTGACCAGCACCCCCAGCTCCTCTTCCTCTGGGCAGCTTTCCAGACACTTCTCCCAGCCTGTAGCTCTGCCTGGGGTTGTTGTGACCCAATCACAGGACTCAGCACTTGGTCTTGTTGAAACTCACACAGTTGGTCCCAGGCCATTGATCCAGCCTGTCCAGATCCCTCTGCAGAGCTTGCCTATCCTCCAGCTTGCCTCACCTCCTGCCCCACTTGGTGTTGTCTGTAAACTGCAAACATTTCCCCTTTCAGACAAGTGAATTCCATCTTTCTCCAATAGGGCTGGTGCTGTATAAACCACTCCATGATCAAAAAGGCCAACATTTCCTCAATGACAACAATATTTAAGCCATGTATTGATCAGGTGAGTTCTTCTGGAACTTTCATCATTCTTCCCTGCTACCAAAGGGATTGAGGAAAACCTCCTGTGCTGCTGTCCCTTCAACCAGTCATCCCAGTGCCCTGAAATGCTTTTTGATTGCCCTAGAACTTCTCGTAACTGCTAATTTGGACTACCAGAAGTGGGTAATAATCAGATGGCCAAATTAGTCCAGGGAATCTCTTAATCATATCTCTTATCTGTGCCGCAGGGAGGCAGAAGACTTCCCTGAGGGATGGATTTGTATACACGGCCCTCAGTTCCCCTTGGAAGGAGTCACCTACAAAAATTATCCTTCTTTATTAACAACTGTAAATGTGAAATTCCAGCAAGGCTCATTGAAATATTCACACCTATCTTTCAAGTTAATATTCCCATGCATTAAGGAAAAAGCTATAAATAACTGGTGAGGTTCCGAGTGCCTCATTTTTTCCTCACATGCAAAAAAAAAAAAAAAAAAAAAAAAGGCAGTAGATAGAAAACATTAATATATTCCCATTTTCAAGAATTCTGATTCTAAAATAGTGACCTCATTTTTTCCTTTGACTCAGCTCTGCACATTCCCATTCATGGAGCAGGATAGCAAGTAAACTACAACAAAGAAGAATAGTCAGAGGAGACTTAATTAAAATACATCAAAGTTCAGCTACACCACAGTAAGTATCAGATCTTGATGGCAAGTCACATATTACAGTCAACAGCATTCTTGGGAGTCACTTTAGATATTTGTACAATATTATTAAAATACATCCAGGATATGCTATTAACAGTTCTGTGGCCATCTTGAGTTGGAACATAATCCACTGGGGGAAAAATGCAGTTGTCAGTATTTAAACCTCCTGCATAAACACTTTAATCAATTTGGATAAAATTCAAGGAAAGGCAAGCTCTTACCACTGTTCTTTTTTTATGTAACAGATGAAAAGGTTTGATAAATTTCTGAATGTTTTACTTATCTCTATATAGAAATAAAATGCCCTGTGAACATCTGAATTACAGTATTTAAATACAACTTCCTGTTTTATGGATTTATGAAAAATAGTTTAAAACAACCCCCTGAAGTAATTCAATTTAAAGACCACTCAATTAATGGTCTAAGTCAAAGCTTAGTGTAAAATTGCTTTATCACTAAAATTATTCTGTAACTAGTGGACAAACAACTTCATGCATTTGCCTCTACAAATGTCATTTTAATGATTACATAAAATATCATTCTTTCCCTTATTACATTAACTGACTCATCTTTTAAATGTGTGAGAATAAAATTTGATCGCAAGACCATGTTAGACTGTATATTAATGGGGAAAAGAATATTGTGAGATACATTCAGCCTTTTGAAGTAAAGTATGCAAGCAAAAGACATCTAATTTAAATGAGAGTCTAGAAAATTGATACAACTATAACTCTTGACCTATGTGGAAAATTTTTGAAATATTATGGAGAGGGAACAATCCTTACACAGAAAAGACCAGTACATGAAGAACCTTTTTCTTCTAAAAGTGCAATTTTAGAGTTCATAACTGCTTTGTAAACCAGCGAGTGCAGCCTTTGTGCAGTTTGTAAAATATGCCGACACAATGTCTTTTAAATCTTGGTGTGTTTTTCATAATTCTGTTCCCTGCAATATGTCTTATTCCTGGTACTGGAAAAGGGAAGGAAAGAAAAGAGCAAGAAAATCCTTCACTAAGAAATGGAACTAAGAAGATCCCAAAATTTAAGCCATGCAAAGCGCCTGAAATTGCAAACCCTACCACTCTGCCGAGTGAAACGATGTTTCATCCAAAGCATATTTTCCTGCTGGCTATCAGAATTTGTGAGCTTCTTCTGTACTTCTAGAGGACATGAAATATAGTAATTTTTCCCCACACAGAGAAGTCACTATCTATCCATTGCAGCTGTCTGTCCTGAAAAGGAAATTTCCTGGAGGTACTGAAGATAGATGAAATTATTAGCTGTAAAGACATGACCTGCAGATATGGTATATGAAAAGAATTTGGCTATGGTGGTCAAACACTGATACAGCACAGTTAATCATCCAGCTGGTCTGCAAAAAGGTGCAGTAAGAAGAATTCTTTGAGATTGGATGTGATTCAGAATATTTTCTTTTGAGATTGGACAGGACACAGGATGAAACAGCTACTCCTGTTCCACCAAGACCGGAATAAGGTCCTCTCTTATTTTCAGTGCATAATATAAGAGAGCTAATAACAAACCCAAGAGAAGAGACAGAGAAGAAAGAAATTTGGAGAAGAAAAAAATGAGAAACTCTTGCAAGAAAATAAGGGAAGTCCCAGTAATTTTACTAGCTCTCTCTTAGTATTTTGTGCTCTCAGATACTAGAGGATAGCAGCCTTGGAGAAACAAAACATTGAACAATTTGCTCCTCAAAGTCCCATAAGAAAATTTCTGGAAAGAGTAATAACTGATTTAGGCACAGAATATCAAGCAATAGGTTCTAATAGTTGACTGACATTTACTGCAGGTATTAATAGTGCATTAAAAATAGGAGTAGTTTAAATACAATTTAAATTTCATCATCAGAAGTTTTCCCAGTTCAGCCTTTTGCCACATCAGGTGTTGTTGCCAGAATACAATGAGACAGATCTCTGAGGTACATATTCCTAATGTGCTCCAATAAACAAACTACACTACCTCTTCTTGTATAGAAAAACGACTCATTTAAAAGTATATCAGCAAAATGAAAAGGCAAAAGAATCAGTAAAGTGTTAAAATCGGACTTATCTGGCCTAGATTGTCAAGCAAAAACTGACAAATGAAGACTGATGGAAGGATGAAAAAATACAGCAATGTCCAGTTGGCATTTTTATTCTCTACTATGGGTGATTTTTCTTTTATTTATCTTGAATTAGGTTTGCTACTCCTCAGCCATGTTCTTCTCTTATGTTCTAACTTAAGGCTGTCAAGCATATAATGAAGTGACTGACAAGAGCTGACCGTCTTCTTATTGTCATTCAAATGTACCAAGGACAAAATCCAAATACATGTTATTTTTTAAAAATAAAGAATTATTCATTTTTTGTTAAGGATGGCCAGTTTTTATCTGCCAAAAATAAACATAATATGCTATTTAAAATATATGACAAGTGACCACCACAGAGAGTAAACAGATATAAATTCTACACTCAGGGAGAGCTTGAAGCAGTATAAGCAAAAATCAAGGCTGTATAAGCCTTGGAAAAGGACTCAAGTATAGCAGAGTACAGGAGGGGTGAGTGATGACCCAGGGGTAAGGAGGGAGTAAAAATAAAAAATGTTGGGAAACTGAGTAAGCAGAGAAAAAGGACTATTGAGATTGTAAGAGGATTTGGAGTCAAAGGTGGCTGGAAAATATAAAGTGGTTTGTTTTGTTGTCTGGAGGAGATGATTTGAAAGGGTCGGCAGAGTTTTCAGTGAGCTAGCAGTAGAAACATTAATTTCTGCCTTCTGTCAACTCACTTCCTATCCAGAAGGATTTCCCCATCCATTCCTTAAATGGGACCTGCATTTGTGTTCATTCTTTCCATGTCCTCATCAGCTACATATAAATCTGTCACAATCACCCTGGAAAACTGTTTTCCAGAGGAAATGCCAATGCTGAAACAGAGACCAGAAAGAATTCCCAGAAAGTGCAGCTTTCACCTCTTCCTGTGGTTAGAAGGAGGTATGATGGCTCCCAAGGCTTTTAGCAGGTAGGAGGTGGAGCAGCAGGCACTACTACCTGCCTCCTCTCCTCTGAGCCCTAATCCTACATCCTCCCTTCCATCCCACACATCCTGAGCTCTCCTGAAGAGGAAAGGAGCACCATCAGCAGATGTGTATAGAACATGAAGGATAGGGTTGTCTGGTCAGGTTGGAAGAGAGCATCTTCAGTTCCTCTTTTAACAGCAGGGGAACTGGAATCAAGCTGAGCATCCCAGACCATTTGATCCTAAAAAGAGTAAATCATTGCAATGGCAGCTTGTTCAAGCAGATAGAGAGGAATATGGAATAAGGCTGTATTTTCATTTCATTATAAGAAGTTTTATGTGTACTTTCTACATTCGCTGCCATTGATTAAAAAAAAAAAAAAAACCAGAAAAAAAAGGCAGAAGTGAAAAGCTGCTGTTTAAAGTACACTTTGACCCCAAAGCAGTAAATGCATTTTTTAACTTTTCAATTAATTTAAGATTAATTCTATGTTCAAAAAGTGTTGATTTTGAGAATATAACAGATAACTCAGAAGGTGAAACAGCATTTAAAATATTGAATACACAGAATATAGAATTTATCCTTTGTTTTCTGGACTACCACTAGTCAAACTCAGAAATTAAAGTACATAAACCCTTGTCAAGATAAGAATATTTTCCAGGGCTCTTTTAAACACTAAAAATGACTGTTCAATTCCTTCTGCAGCATTTCTCTTCTTTCAAAATTTCGTATTTGAAGAAGGAATTTATTAAATAAAATTTCGCTGCCTCAGAAACTCAGAATGTTTCAGACGGAAAAAAATAATTTAAAATGTTATTAAATGAAGATTGCTAGCAGTAATAAAAGCTATCAAAGGACTACATACTTATTTTTAGGTTAACTAAGATGTTTGTTTCTGGACAGCATTTCTGGAGAGCAAATGAAAACATTCAACAAGTTTTATTATGCTAACTGAGCAAGACTGAAGAGATCTGTTAGTTTCAGTTTTTCATAAGATTTAGATCAACTTTATAAAAATACTGACCCACAGATTTCAAACACTAAGTACCAAAGCAAATAATCCACAATAACAGCTAAAATTTATGAGCAACTAAAACCATATTAACATTAGCCTATTTGTAAGCTTTTCTTATCTTACCAAACAATGCACTTTTCATTCTTTATATATTTGGGTTCCTAAAATTGTTTTTTTATCATAGTATCTTGTTGACTACATCACAACACAATAAAACAGTTTTACTATGTACATATTAGAAAGAAGTTGGGGTTTTTTGGCCATAAAAAAAGCTTTTAACTCCCACTTAAAGTATTTTTCTAAAGCCTCAGCACATCACAAATGTTACATGGAATACATTTGAAAAGTGCAATCTAACTGTAACAGATTGCAGAATGGTAATTTTATCTTAGTGACAGTTGCAGTAGGTTGTAACAAAAAAGCTTTTACATCTAGTCTGTCTTATCCAGTCATTTTGATTTTTATACACTTAAGAAAGTCCTATTATTCTCATTCTGTTCTTCCAAAACCAGATTTCTGAATTTAACCATTATTTGAAGCTTACTAGCTTTCCTCCTCTAAGCAAGATATCTGGGAATCTCTAATTGAAACTCTCAATGACTTTGGGTCCTATCATACACAGGGATTGAACAGGACTCTCAGGAAATAAATATTTAGAGGAAAAGAAAACTGAGACAAATCAAGAAAAAAAAAGTTGGTTAGATTTTCTGAAGGTATTTTCTTAATCTGTCAACTAGAGCAGCATCACTTCCAAGATTCCCCTTTTTTTTTGCAGTTGAAGTAAACAAATCTCAGCAGAGCAGTCAGTAGGATGATATAAAGGTCAGTATTTGCACAACTTCCTTGAGCCATAACTTTGGAGCTCCACAGATTGTTGATGCCGTAGGCAAAGCTGTTTCAAAGTGTAAAGTATAGGTCTACATCCCCATGTTCAGAATAACGTATCCCTAAAAGGTTTAAGTGTATTAAATCCGGATGGCTGGATCAGAATAAGCCCATTTCAAAGTGCTCATGTATGTCCTTAAATATTCCATTTAGGAGACAATGCAGAAGCGACTACAACTTCCATTATAGTAACATTTGCCACCTACTTAGATTCTGATTATCTGACTTAGCCAAAATAAGCTTGTGGTTAAAGATAACCACATCATTATCAGGACCAAAAAATAATTGCTTTGACCACTACAATAATTGCATTTTGAACTAATACTAATTAGATACTCCATATTTGCTTTCTTGTCTGAATTAGAACAACAGCACTGATGGTGAACAAACAGAGTTTAGGAAAGAACTTGATTACTGTCTATTAATGCAGTATTAGACCTCTCTCTAGTTTGGCAAACAAAGCAGTGACAGAAAGATGAAGTTACATAAACTCAGCTGAGGAAAAATGTGCAGGTTTTTAACTCAACCGTTAAAGTAATTTACCAGGAGATGGGGATGGCTGTTCATTTGTGAAAATTAGAATCCAGTCTTGGTTGGTTTGGCTTCATCTGGGGTTTTCTAATTATTATTTTTGAGAGAGGTGTGTTGCAGTTCAAGCAGAAAATAAGCCAGAAAACTGAAAGGATGACTTTAAAAAGCAGGTCTGACTGGATGACCAGAGCAGAATCTTTGACCTTACACTGAACCAACTATATTAATTCTATGCATATCTCAAAGATGACACATTTTTGTCTGTTCAAAGTCAGCTGCAGGGTTGCCATACCACATGCAAGAGCTGTAACTGTTTCTGTATGAACATTTCATATAAAATTTTTATAGTCCAGCAATATTCGTGGGCTTGTTTTTAATATTAGATTAATATTTTATTTAATTAATATTAATATTAATATTTTTAGAGCCTCTTTTTAATATTAATGGTTTTGGAAAAAAGAGAATACCTGGCAAAATGATGTCTAGGTTAAAAAAGGAAGGTGGAGACCATCCTATTAGAAGTTTCTGCATGTCCACACCTCAGTAACTGCTACACAGCTTTCTCTGCTGTTAAATCTATTATCTCCTGCTGTTAGATGGATATCCCATACATTTCTAGCCCAAAATACTGCCAAAGTACCCTGGCAAATATATATCTAAATACTATGAAACTGGCACAGACTTGAAAGAAGCAAGGCTACCCTCAGAGAGCCCCACAAGCAAGGCAAAAGTGAAGATAGTGCTGTTTGGGTCAGAAACCAGGCAGACCTGAAAAGGCTAAATAAAACTTCCTTATGTCAAAATTTCCTCACTGACAGACAGTATCTCATATCGCCCATGTTATCCTGCTGGGCCCCAGCTTTACACTGAGAAGATTTGGTTGCATTAAGAGTTGAAAAGCAGCTATCACTTCCTAGGATTCAGGCTTACTTATATGAATAAAGATGGTGGCAACATAAGCAGCAAAACCATTACATTTGAACCTGCAGGAGTTGAAAAATGCACATCTTTAGCTGTGGGTTTTTATTGACAGAGAAGGAAAAATGGCTAAGAAAATTAAGTTGTTCAACCTAAACTGAAAGCAGGACCAGGAAAATCAGGGTTTTTTACACACTAACAGTACTGACAGAAGTTACTGATTAAAAAGAAAAAAAAGTACCAGCATGTCAAAACCAATCACATAGTAAGAGCTGAACTTCATCATGCCATTGGTGAAAGGGACTCCTGCCATGGCTGCATCCATTGACTATGGCTGTAACACCCACAGCTCAGACACCAGGGCTGGCAGAAGCTGTTTTGTAAACAAAGCTGTTGAGTACTTCAGTCTTTTTCTACTCTATAACGTCA
The DNA here is from genome assembly GCF_008360975.1 of Lichenostomus cassidix. Classification (NCBI taxonomy): domain Eukaryota; kingdom Metazoa; phylum Chordata; class Aves; order Passeriformes; family Meliphagidae; genus Lichenostomus; species Lichenostomus cassidix. The sequence goes on along the minus strand of NC_139479.1, from coordinate 9,914,287 downwards.
ACAACTTTCATACTATTTCCTTGGCACCATTTTGTGGAATTGGAAATTCACGACGATACCATCTAAGTTTGTGAAGTATGAATACTAAATCATGCAAAATAGAATCAGAATGAGGGTAAACCCAGGTCACAGAATGAACCCAGAGAGCGTCACACTGTCAATCTTGGGAAAATAGAGTTGTAAAAGACACAGTACGAAATATATTCTACATGCATAAGAAGCTGGCACACTGCAAACCTGGAAGTGTTCCAGTGTTCACAAGTAGCAGAGGAGTCAAGACACTCTTGTAGATGTAGATTTCATGCCTTCCCATGCATATACATGAGTATTTCACAGGTGCAGTCTACATATTATGCTATTATTGGAAATGAAGATCATGTCGATGTGGTAAAAAATATTTAACACGAAGAACTAAGATCTATCTTAATACTTCAAATCTGGAGCTTGCAAATATGTATTTCAATGTTGATTTATTTGGATAGTTTCTTAAATTAAAAAAAAAATACCTTTGACAATTTATAGAAGAAAACTATAATTAAGGATGAATATAATGAGGGAAACAAACACTGGTACAGATGCTTTTTAGATCCTGAGAATGAAAAATCCTTTCTCTACTCTTATGTATTGAGAAATGAGTCATTAAAGACCAAATGTGATTTTTGAGACCACTTCTAAAAATTATTGTGCTTAACTGATGTCCCAGGTCCTAATTGTGGCACTACAGTCTCTAAACTGTGGTCAAGATAATTATAAAGACAAATCATATTGGCATAAAATATGTTAGGTTTTACCAAGCCATACTGCAATTCTTTGAAGTAAGTGTAGAGTTATGCTAGCAGAATGAGGTGAAAGAAAAAAATAATTAATTCAGCAGGCAATGTGTTTTATAGTTAATGATGTTGCAAAGTACAATATGCTTTCTGGGTGTCCTAGATTACACTATAGGAGTATTTGGTATTCTATTACCACCAGCTGTGGGTCATTAGCTGTTATCTCCTGCTGTGACTCACCCCTGATAACAGTCAATGGACCATCAAAAACCAGCCCCATGACTCATGGAATTATCTCACCCTGTTGTGAGATGCTCCACCCAGGAGGGAGGAGTCAAGCATTCCCACCTGGATATAACCTGGCCTTGGAACTGCCCAAGTCAGCCCTGTCTACTGGATGCCTAGAGGACAAGAGCTGCCACTGGAGCTTCAGCTGGAGGCCAAACCTTCACAGGATCACTGCTTCAACTGAACTACTTCAGTTGGATTGCTACTACTACCCTAACCGGATGTCAGGTTGTATCTGACTTTGTCAGTGCTTTTCCTTGTATTATTGCACTTATTTTTTAATTTTGCTATTAAATTATAATCCTGACTTGTGATCTCCCACTGGTTTGTTTTCAAACTAATACACTGGGATTGAATATCTCTAAAAAGTTTGTTTCAACAATTCAATAGTGTTCACACTTTTCTTAACCTTTTTTGCTGCTTTTTAAACTGACATGTACATACTTTAGAAGCTGAGATGTTGCCCAAAGCCTCAGATGGCACAGAATGTTCCAGGGATTGTGGGACTATGAAGTTTCCTGGTTTGTTTCTTGGTCACCACAAGGTCTTACCCCATGTGGGTGACCAAGAAATATGCTGGACTTGCCCAGTGTCTTAATGTCTGCATCTTCTATTCTTCTCTTTCGTAACTGCATTACTGTGAAGTAGAAGAGAGCCTGTTCTATTATGTACATTTGTGCTAAACTCAGGGTTTGAGGTTAGGAAACAGCAGGTATTAAACACCCGGAACCATGAACTGTGAAGCCAATGAACACTAATTTCTTTGGTTGCAAGAATGTATAAATAGGTAAAGTTTTAAAGGACCTTGGGACCTCCACCATCAAGAAGACCAGGGTGAAGGAAAACCAACAGAGCCTTACTGGATCTATGGGCAGTGACTACCTTGTGCTCAACCCGTCTCTCTCTCTCTCCCCTTCTCTCTCTTCCTTCTCTTTTCTATTTCATTCTATCTCTCTACTTCACATTTTAGTGTCAAATAAAATCTGCATTACTGACTTCAGCATATGGTTTTGCTTGCACCTTAATTTGGGTAGAGACATCTCTCAATAATTGCATCTCAGCAACACTGAACCTCTTATTTTTGTATCACTAGTTTGCGTCCTTCCCTGATTTTTTTATGTGGTGACAGGAGTAATGAACTGAAGAGGGAGAGGGAATTTGCTCAAGTTATTCAGCATGACTACCCACACCGTTCAGTTGTGAGCTTTGCTTCTGATATGGGGCAAACTGCAAGGTCTGAGGCAGTGCCCAGGTATGGTCAGGATTAGCATTAGCCACAGATGCAGCAACAGCCACTTTGGGTACAACTATGTTCTTTGGGGACTTCAGATTGTTGCAGAAAGGACACAAGCAGTTAACCTCTAGGCCAAACAATGGTCTTGGGCACTTTATAATTACTAACGGGGACACAGTTTTAAGAACTGTAGGAAGGATTTTAATGTCTCTACCTGTCACCAAGCCCAATTGTGTATTGGGTCTTCAAAGACTTTGTGAAGGTCTCTGTAACAATATGCAATAATTTTGCCTTTGATTGCACCTTTGTTACTCTCACAGAATTACTTTTGTGCCACCATTAAAGGTTAACACTGCTGGAGATTTTATTTAATTTTTCTTCTAAGTAAATTTAAGGGACTTCTCATCTCTTTTAAATAGCTGATTTTTGAAGAGGTGGAAAAAATGTACAAGCTTTTAAACTGGGATTAATTCACAGAAATCTAAAGTTATCAGTGTGAATTGTGAAAGTGAAATTCCCACATATTCTCCTTTATATATGTATTATGCATGTATTATATAGATCAATATTATTTAAAAGCTAAATCAAATTATCTGATAAGGACCTGCATTATTATACCTCTTAATTTATGGAAGAAACTGCAATAAGAGTTATCAGATTATAGTTGCATGCCAGAAGCAAAGGTTGCTATGGTTTTGAGAGAAAGAAATCACTGTATTTTGGAAAATTCTTTCAGAATACTGATAATTGGAATTTTAGATGCACTTTAGTGTGTGTATTAAGTTTAAATTTCAGCTACCACAAATTTCTTTGATTGAAATTCTCTAAATGTTAGTACAAATGCAACCCACTTGCTTTAAAACAGGCAAATTACTTTAACATAATATTGCTAACCAGCTAAAGACACCCTAGGCATCCATTTAAAACAAGCATATATTCATGTCCTCTTTCTCTTCTACCTATCCAACTCCACATGTTCTTATTTATTACAAACTGATTCTGAGGTCAGAAAATTTCTAACACTCAGTATTTTGTGGCTTTGAGATTTTATATATTATATATATAAATTTATATTCTTGCAATAGCTAAAGTTTATATTCACTCATGTTAATTTTGGAAGTCTTTTCCTGAAAAAAACAACTTGGAAAACAAAAGACACAGAAGACTTAATGGCTGAGAGGAAAGGAGAACATTACCTTGCAGGCTTAGTGAGAGTATGAAGAACATTGATAGAAATTCCATAAAAGATAATGTCTCAAATAAAATTAAAATTTGCAGGCCATTATGTCAAATCCTATAACCAAAATAGTTTGGTTTTTCTGAGGACTTAAATAAACCTGGTCTTTTTCACTCCAGTGCTATATTTACAAGTGTGATGATCAGTTTTAAACTACTTCATAGCTTCCAAGTTTTTAGCCCTTACAACAGTATTAGTCCCTGTAATCCTTAAAGTCCTTAAAATCACAACTAAGGGATACATCTACAATCAAAACTGGTCAACTGTTAAAGCCAAGTGATGTAAATGTATCCATGAAAGAAATATGGTGAAGTTTTTAATGGAGAAAAGGATATTTGAGTTGCTTTGGAGCTCTTCATGGTTCCCCATCTCTCAGGACATACATTATTTCTTCCCTCAATTTCTGGACTACAGATTTTTTTAAAATTATTTTTAAGATTTTTTTTTCCCTGTTCTTTCAGCCTTTTTTCAGAAATATTCTGATCACATCATCAGAAGATGAAAGACCCACGCAGTACGTTTCACTCACACTAAGTACAAAAAACAATAGTCCTATAATTTGTAGAAATTTAGCCCTATTTTCATTTTATATAAAATTCAATGGTGGAATCATTCTAGAAATAAAGGAACAAAATAGAAAAATATATGAAAACAATAGATTAATCACCTGAAATATTTTGTTAAAATTCAGCAGATAAGGACCCATAGTTTTCTTAAAGGCAAAATTCCATCAGTCATTCTGTACATATACAGATGTTTGCAAAAAGCTATACTAATTTTATCTTTCAGAAAGGGATTGAATGTCATTGCTGAACTCATTCTCTCAGTTATAGGAATGTAACAGGACTTGAGATTCGGTGTTTTATATAATGCAATTGTATGGCTTAAAAAGTGGGCATTAAACCAGTTCCACAGCAGGAAGTAAGTTAAAGTAAACTTAAACATGCTCTACAAACTACACATCTTCAGGAGCAGGTATTATTCCATTTCATGCAAGACAAGAAAAGTTCTGAATATTTACTTTTTTTTTTCTTTTATTTTCTACTGGAAATTTTATCATCAAATTGATTCAAAACAAAACTCAATGTCTTCTGTTTAATCTTCACCTATGTGAACAAGGTGCAGAGCTACTATAAACTATAACTTCATGGATTTCAATGATCTATTGTACTTTAAATATTTCCTCAAATTATGTGAAGATAAGACCATATATGCATAGACAAAAGGCAAGGCCAAAAGATTTAAGTATATACCCAGCAGGCCAGTTGATTCTAGTCAGTATTTTTGAACCTTAATTTCTCTGGCCTCAGTCAAGCCGTATAAAGGCATCTTTTTTATACTTAAATATATATCAAAGACCAGATTACAAGTATTTTTCTCACAGTTATTAGATAATCTGCTTTATTGATTCTGGACTGTCACCTGTGCAGTTAAATATCCTTCCTTGTAATATGAATATTGTATTTTGGTCCTAAATATTCTGATTTCAATGTAGTCATTATAGCTTTAATGAAATAACTTTAATGGTTCAACACTGATACTGTGATTTTTTTTTTTTTTTTTTTTTTTTTTTTTTGTTCACTTCATATTAAAATTTCATCATCGACTCTCAGGACTATTGTTTCATGTATGTATACGGCAAACACAGTTGGCTATATTTATATATCATCTTGGAACCATTGGTTTTAATCTGCCCTCTCACTAGAAACCACTAAGCAGAAAAGAATAAATTGTTTAATTCATAGGGCTTTGAATTTCTGGGGACTATTGCTGACTTCTGTCTCAAATTTACATTGTTAATAAAAACTATACAGCTGATTCTGCAACTGAATTTTTGACCACTAAGTAATCCAAGGCTTTTTTAAAATGGAGGAAAGTTTACCTTAATATCAAAGGCTCCTGGCTGACCCACTTTGTTATAAAGCTCTAGCTGGTTCTTGACAGGTGTTACCCACAGTATCACCTGGTTTAGCTGTTGATCAAGTTCAACGAAATCCTTTAGTAGAATCTCTATTTCTTTTTGTTTTTCTGGAAGATCTTTGGACACCTGAAAAAATAACAGAAGACATTGTTTTGGTGAAAAAAACCACAAATAAACTACAAAACAATTTAACACTATGCATATATACATTTATATAAAATGCTAAAAACCAAGTTTTATATACTGGAAGGTTAAAAAAGAGTAGACCAACCAATGAAATTATTATGGTAGGTAACTTGCAAATCAATTGAGACACAGTCTGTCCTCAAAAAAAAAAAAAAAAATAAAAAAACCAAAATAAACACACACACACATAAACCTAAAATAAAATTTAAAAAAAAAAATCAAACCTTACCATCAGGCTTCTCAGTATTTTCAGTAAGAAAAAAAATGTTATCTCAGTATACTAAAGGTCAATTTTTAATCAGGAAAAAAATTGAAAACATTAAATTGATCACTTGAATTACATGTAATCTATCTTGACCTCTTGAATGTAGATATTTATAAGCATGTGTTTTCTTATAAGGTGTTTAGAGTTGCCAGTTGGACCCAGATATGCAAAAGCAGATGCACACAGTGAAGAAAAATAATGAAGAAATCTATCATGAATTCTGATCAGGCAACTTGGTTCTCTGATTTGCATTCAAAGCAGTCAGATTTCTAAGTAAGTGCATTCTTCTATGCCAACAATATTAGAAATTAGGACTCAGTGAATGGCAAAGTTCAAATCCAGCTCTGGAGCACTCGGAGCAAATGGAGGAACAGGCTGGCAGTAAATAAGCCAACACAAAGCTCCATGCTGTCCTTGCCAGACTGATTTCTTTAGCTAGAGAGGTGAGGTGTCACAATCCCACACAATGGGCAGCAGTGCACACATACACTAGGGGAGAAACCATCTGTACTTTACAAAAAAAAAAAAAAAATAGCAGCAGCAAATATAGGGACTGAGCAGATACAGAATGACAGTTCATTAATAAAATCGGCCAAGAAATATGGTTAGTTTCCCATATCATGAAAAGTAAGGTTTCCCACTCTTCACTGTTTTTATTTTTAAAAACAATGTAAGTGTATTTTATATGTATTTTTACCAAAGTGACCCTCTTAAAAGTAGCAAAATTTGATGTTTCTGAGACACACAATATAAAATATATTCCCTGTAAAGTTAAGCAGCACCAGTGGTAGCATTACTATCATATTGCCTAGCTACAGAAGTGTTAGTGCCCTGTACTTCTAATCCCTGATAATGAAATTTTTCAGAAGACAATAAATCCGAACTCAGAGTCATGAAAGCAATGAGTGTTACTAAACTGAAAAACCACCCCCTGGGAGAATGCAAAGAACACAACTGTCTCATGACATGTACATTTCTATAAAAACTTGGTGCGATAATATTGACGTATAGGCACTAAAATAACCCCTCTACATAATCTCTCCATATGATTTTTTAGACTGTATGTAAGGGATATTGGTATTTCAAGAAGTTCATTTGCCATATATTACATTATATACATTGTTCATTTTAGCCACCTCATAATATCCTATTTAATAAAGGCTGGACCATGAATCAAATTGATTTTACTACCTTCCTAATCTTGTAAAATATAATCAAATAAGCTGCTTTTCCAGAATGGCCCCAGAAAAGAAAGAAAACAATTAAAAATGCATTCATTTCCCTTATGTGTTAACTGAAAATTTATGCAGACCTTGGCCTAATTTCATACAAGATTGGTTTCATCTTTCTTACAACTTTTGAATGTTAATCTCTAATGTTTACTAGCTTTAATATTAATGTAAATAAGTTCCTCAGAAATACAACTGAAAGCAAATAGGTAGTCACAGGCAGATAAAAATGCAAGCTGACTTCTGAAGAGCTGAAATTTAAATTAATCTTCTTCCAATCAACATTAATAAAGTATTTTGGGTCTATCACAGGACAGTGAAAGAAAAAATTTTAGAGGTTTTGGGGAGGGGAAGAAAAAGGGGGAAGCAACCAATCATATACTAAGGCATATTCAGCCCAGAACAGGAGAAGCTGAATGATTAACTTTTGGTGACAGCCTGTACTTCAACCACCGTTTCCAAAATATTTATTTATCCCACCTATAATGAGAAGTAAACTGTAATTTAAGGAAATGCAGTCACTTGCCCATTGTCTTCTGGTCTAAAATTATAGCACAAATAGAGGATTATAGTATATTTAATATAAAAATAAATAAATCAATGCAAATAGGAACAAGTTAATTATATACAGAAATTTCATGTCATCTACTTTTACCACAGAGATAAAAAGAACAGCAGTAAACAAATAAAGAACTTTCACCAACTCAAGTTAGGGCTACAGATAAGCATTTAACAAGGCAATACCTTGTAAAATCCAAGTAATGTGTCACATGCCATTGTGTGGGAATCAGTCTTAGATTGTGGTTATCAGGGATTTCATTTGCAAACTCGTTGTGGTTTATTTGTTTTTTGGATTTTTTTCCGTAAGCTCTGGCATCAAACCATCAAGCTGGCTAATCAAATTAGAGCCTGATGAGTTTAAGGTAATTACAAGTCTGCCTATCAAGCCAAGGTACTGCTGCAGACTGTCTCTTGGGGGACAGCTTGTTTCCTGAGCTAATTCTGCAGCTCACCAGAAGCATAAATTGGAAAACCTCCATGGAGTAATGGACATGGACAAGATGACTGGCTGTTCAGATTTATGCCCCTTCTGTGGCAGAGGAGCACAAGTGGAGATGAGGCTCTCCAGAATCTTCCCTGCTGCTTTACTCACAGTCCTTCAAGCTTATTACTCACAGCTCCAGCAGTTGCCCCCCTGAGGTGGGATTCCAGTGCTGGTGGGAGCTGCAACAATCCCACTGCCCTGCTGTTTCTGGGCTCTCTGAATGAGTTCCTACAAGTTCTTGGATGCCTCCAGGGATGAATGAACAGCAGCTGCTGTCCCACTTCAATACTCTCTTCTACATTTTTGCTTTGGACCCCATCCTCCTTTTATTTCACTTGCTGTCTTGGGGTAACTATCCAATATCTGCTTACTTTTATCCCCTTTGGTATCTTATGCCTTTCCCTCCTACTTAAGAAACACTACTAAGTTTTATCAGAGGATGGCTGATGTTCTTTTCCAAGAGGGACAACCAACAGGAGCAGTGGCCACAAGGCAACACCTTCAGCAGAGTGAAAACAAAAAAAGGGCAAACATGAAATGCTTTTCCCAAGATCTGCCTAGGACTGAGCACAGCCTGATGAAGCAGCTGGAAAGGAAGACAGGGTGCAAATGAAAAAAGGGAATTGAAAAAAATATAATTTCATTTGGAATATCTTTCTAAAAATCTGGGTTATCCCTCTCAACACAAACTAAATATTTTCAACGTTGCCTTATTTCACAGCAGATCAACATTGACAACACACCTTGGTTTGCAACCAAAGATGTAAAATAAATATGCAAGTGGAAACACCAAAAGTATGGCTTATTCTTTCAAAGAAAACAAATTTGAGTTCAACATCAAATGGTTATATAATTTCAATGTTATGTATCAAAACATTAATCTCAAAGAATGTTGTAAATCTGAAATTTTGTACTTTAGTTCAAATGTTAATTATTTTAGATTAATTGGAAGCTTAGTGACAGAATAATAAAAAATATTTCAGCTCTAAATGGGGAAACAGCAGAGGAGTTTAACTTTACCAACTGACAATGGTCTTCACAATATTAAATTTTATTCTAATCTGAGACAATCAGACCATTTCCCACATATTAAATTTTACTTATTCCTAATTTTTATCTTTTCATTAAAACACACACACAAAAAGTCCACGAAAAACTGCCAGAATAAAAATGGTAAAACATCAGAATATTTGAAATGTGAATAATTGCATACTTTCAAAGCCTAAGTCTTCATCTAAGTATTTTAATTTCTTCTCCTCATGAATTCTAAAATTACTCGCATTGCTTGCTTCTGTTCCATCTAAACCTGATGTCTTGCATGATTTTCCCTCACAAGTAGCCTAAATACCACACTAGTGTGTTGATTCTATCCCTACCCCAATCAGATTTCTTTGGTGCAAGACCTTACATATGCTCATCTTGGCAGTATACATCTCCTTGACCATTTCCCTTGCTCCAATCTTCCACTGCTATTTCTCACTTTAGCTTTAGATAGTTATTTTTCAGTGTGCACGCAGTTGTGTGAATACACTATGGGAAGAATTAGAGCTCTGCAGAAGGAAAGGAATACCAATTCTTATGATAACAAGTATTAAGGGAGGAAGGATTTTTATAAAGTATGTCACCTGATGTAAAATCACATTCTCTCTCCCCACTCCCTTTAATTCTTACAAATATCCAGAAAGTAGATTCAATTAAAGCAGTATCAATTAAAATAATGGTTGTGGAGTTACAGATCAATCTTTTAACTCAGGAACAATGCTCAAAATGAAGAAGTTGAAACTAATTAGGTAGAGAGTAAGTAAGAAAGATCAAATATTGGGGAATAGTTTTGCAGAAGTAAAAAATTTTATTGCAAATGAATGAACTTGATTAGCTATATTACTAGTGAGGCATCACTATTAACAAAAGTAAGGAAAGCCACTGGAATGACTTGTACATATTATATTTCGAGTGACTGATGCCTGATTTCAAATATCACTTCTCTCAAACTCTTTCCCTGTTTACCTCAAATGACCAAAGAGAAAATAATGCAGTTATTACACAGCTGTTTGAGAACACAGATGAGGACATGCATCACTCCAACAAGTCATTTTTCAAAAAGAATATGAAGAATTTTCTTAGTGGTAAGTGGAGAGCAAAGAAATCCCAAATTCCAATATTTTAACAGCAGTGAAAATATGTCAGTTTTTTCCCTGCAATACTGAAGTATCCCTTTTTCTTGGTATCTGCCCTCACCAAACTCGGATAGGACAGCACTTATAAGTGGACCTTATACTGAGGAATCTGAGAGTGGATTAAAATCTAGCTAACTTGATATGCATAACAGGATAAGCTGCAATGAATATGAGCAGAAGTATGTTGTGGGATATCTGTGAAGACTGTCAACAATGTTATTTTTGTATGCCCCACCTGGGAGGGTCATTTGGATAGACAAATCACTTCATAAAATGGGTTTCAAATACAGGATAACTGATAGTGTCAGGTTTAAAAAGTAAAAATCAGAATTGCTTGCATAGAGAAAAATGAAGTCCTCTGAATTAAGGAAGCTTTCTGTATGAATTTCTTAGCTTACTAAATGTAAAACATGCAGCAGGTTCTGCTTTACCATTCCATTTCTGAAAAAATGCAAATGTTAGGAAGAGACAGTGACTGACTACACTGCAGTCAGCCCAGAGCATAACTGGACTGAAAGCAGGTTTGATGTCATCCAAGTGAGGAAATAATACAGAAATAACTGAAGTCATAACAACTATTAAATGCAAACTTCAGTCCAGACTTACTGATAAATCATAACTGACACTTCCATAGCATTTGTAAGATGATTACATAAAACAGCAATTCTTACAGCCATTGATCAGAAAGTTTTATCTACCCAAAATCACCATCCCTAGAGCATGTACAAAAGAATGATTTAAAAGGGAAGAGGGAAAACTTAATTTATATGCATCATTTCTTCATGAAAAACAATCAGTGTATGAGAGTTTCATATAACTCCAGTTTAGGAAGCCATTTAGTTAATTAACTGAGCCATTTGCATTAACAAACTCAATATTGACTTTAAAACAAAATCTATGTAATTCCTTTAAACCATGAATATTTATGAGCCATAGTGTCTCTGACAAAGTTGGAGTAAAAACTGTATTATTAGAGGAACATTAAAGCAGGCTACTGAAAATACATATAGAAGATTTTTAGTTGCTAAATATAGAAGATTTTTAGTTGCTTTGTGTCTAGTGTTTCATGTTTCCTTGCAAGGCTCCCAAGACCTGACCTTGGCATGTATTTATCTGGCCTTTTTTTAAAAAAACTTCTCAATGGAATATTTATAATATTTTCAACTTTTTTTTTTATTAAAAGATCTTTTCTTTCCACCCTCAATGCAGAAAACTAAAGCAGTCCAAAAAAACAATGCACCAAACAATTTTCTGCTTCATCTGGCTGTCTAGCTTTTTAAAAAGCAAACAAACATATTCCCCCACCCCAAAGACTTGATTTGTTTTTCTTCCATGGTAATATAATCATTTATATCACAGTCTTCTGAATATCTGTATGCTTTTTTTTGGTAATACTTGTAACTAATTGTCATTCATTCTGCTTTCCACTATTGCAGCTATTCTCCTTCGTCAAGGACATTTTTGAGCACAAAACCCTCCACATTAAATCTCTGCTAAATAATCTAGTCCAGGAATTTATTTTCTTTATCTTTTTTTCTTACTCAGTTCCTGAAATCCACAAGCAGCCACAAAGGCTTTAGGGTAGAGTTCTTTCAGTAATTCTTAATGAAGGATATTCCGACAGGAAAATTATTTTAAAATAAACGCATAATGCCCTACATGTCCTCTCACTGGTTTACAGCAGAAAGTACTATATGTATCCCTTAGGCTACATGCTGTTCTGTGAGGGACTGAAACGGTTAATGGCTTAGACGTTGTTAAAAAAGGACTTTGCCCATTATGGCAGAATTGTATAAATAAACTGCGACCACCAAAGCCACTCTCCACATGAATGTGCTTCCGGATGGGAACTGGGCTGTGAGCTAAACCACCCAATGGCAACTTGAGGTAAGATTAAGGTGATACTATTGTCCAGTAATCTCAGGTCTAGGGAGAAGCAAACAAGGCTGAGGGAAGAATGGATGCACAAAGGAAGCCAAACTCAGCAGCTGTTCTGAAAATCACCTCTGGTTGGGTTCAGCAGGGGAGGAGGAGAGTTTTTGGGGCTGTGACAGGAGTGAACACCCATCTTCCCTTACACAAACTTGCTCAGTTTTAAAACCTCTCACCCTAAGAAGCCACATACACAGGACATCCACATGAGAGGAAGCTCAGGAGGTGACATAAACTATCAAAGACCCCTAAAATGTCCCCCAGACTCACTCCTGAGGCCTTGCACCAGATAACTGCACATGATGCAAAGTGATGGAACAGATCCAGAGACTTTTGCAAGAGACAGTGTCACACTCCTCCCCCAAGGAGCTACCTGAGAATTCCCACCTGACATGAACATGTATTAATCCATCAAACTCTATGTTTTGTGGGACTCTCACCACTGGGAAGACCAGAAAAGGATCAACAGGACACCATCGGGATTCATGAGGAAGTTGTAACTGCAGTGATGTCTCCCCTCAGTCTCCTCCAGGCTGAACAGACCAAGTGCCCTCAGCTGCTCCTCACACAGCTTCCCCTCAAGGCCTTCACCATCCTCATGGCCTCCTTTGGATGTTCTCTAACAGCTTCATGTCTTTCTTACATTGTGGCACCCAAAACTTCCCCAGCACTCGAGGTGAGGCTGCCCCAGCTCAGAGCAGAGCAGGACAATCCCCTCCCTTGCCCAGCTGGCCATGCTGTGCCTGATGTCCCCAGGACAGGGATGTCCCTCCTGGCTGCCAGGGCACTGCTGGCTCATGTTCAACTCATCATCAGCCAGGACCCCCAGGTCCCTTTCTGTGGCTCTGCTCTCCAGCCTCTCATTCCCAGTCTGTCTGTACATCCAGGGCTGAGGAAAAGTTTAACTTTATTTCAGACCATTCAGTTTGTGGGAATTTTAATTACATAGGCATGCTGCTATGCAGACAAGTCTATATAATTAAAGTATAATCTTTATCTTGCAAACAGCAAAGAGTAAAACATTGATTTTTAGGCCCCTATGGTCTTCCTTAATAGAGATGGATGAAACACCTGACAGACAAAGGCAGTGTCTGTCTTGGAACTGAAGTCTTTAAAAGCCCAAACCATTGTCATTGATTGGTGTGCAGTAGTATCTGAACATTGTTCATTATAAGTGAAATCTCTCTCAGATGCATGGAACGTTGTAAAAAATGTGTAAAGATTTGCCTGAAGTGACTTATTTGATATCTAGTAATTTAGCTACATCAGCGGTACATCAATGTAGCTGTTAGCACATGTGTATTGACAATTAGTGCTTAGATTCAAAGTACTTGGCATTATTTCTTAAATATAAGATTGTTATATTCTGGATTTGTAGGGCAAAAAAGAATAAACAGGAATTTTAAGATGGTTGGTAAGATAGTATGATATATATTCTATATATACACACAGACATGTATTTAATGATACTTTCATGGCCTCATTGGCTAGTACAGACTTTTTACCCCTGCATGATTTGACTGTATTTCATAAATATTTTTCTTTTCTTAGCTTTTAAAATTTTATTTAATACTAGCTGCTAGCAATATGCAAATAAAAAAACTAATAATTAAGCCTCTATATACTTGTTTCTTAGAGCTTATGACATGCTCATGTTTGTCCAATGAACATTTACATCAAACTTCATTTTGCTATGTGTGAGGCCATTTGTGAGTATGGCTGATGATAACGTGAATGTGGACTACACCTAATTAGCCATCTATGAAAAACTGTCACAGGTAATTTAGCATAACAAAAGACTTTATTATATTTAATGGAATCTGGTCATTAATTAAACTAATATAAATTCAGGAAAACATCAACCTTCTGGTCCCCAAAATGCCAGTTATACTATTCTTATTTTTGATTGAAAGAAGTCCAACTGTAGTATTCATTTTCCAACATATTTTGCCCTCCATACCACAAGTAACAATGGTAGCAATTGCAATAGCTCCGACTGTGAGTCCAAATTAAGTTTCACTGACATGCTGGAAATTTTATGTCATTGCAGGTAATCTATGAATAATTTCTACTCCAGGCAAGTTACAAGATATGAACTATAACCTTGTTATGACTTTGTGTTTCTGCACTTTTGGGCCCATCTGTTTTTCTCCACACTTGATCAACCAAGCTAAGAAAACCTATGCCTGTTCTGGTGGTACAGAAAATGTTCACAAATTATAGCCATGTCACTCCACTCTAATTTTTATCTTGTCCACATAGCACAACAAATTGATTTGCTGTGGCAATAAACAGTGAAATAGTCTCTTCAATGTCTAGTAATTAGAACTAATACTAGTAGACAAATTAAAAGGCAGCAAAACAAAATGTCTCCATCAGGCACTTATAATAACCTTCATAATACATACAGTAGATGTTGTGAAGACTAAGGTGGATAAATGAGGAGAATGCTGATTTTGGCATCCAGCTTACTTTCAGATAATTTAGCTCATCGCTCTTGGCTGACACCAGACCAAGAATAATATTAAAGAGTAATAAACTCCTTCCAGCAAACCTCTGATTCCATGGTTCACTGGTCTCAGACCTAATCTATCAATCCATTTACTGCACAGTAAAAGGTAAGAAACCCATTACAGATCAGTTACATGCCGTGGCAGGTGGTATATGACAAGAACTGAATTCATCAGAAACTCCAGTGCCTAGTACCCTTTTGTATGCTTTGAAGCACTAGGTGGTTCCCTTACTTGGCTATCACAGCAGAAGATACTCTAAGCTGTGAAAATAAATGAAAAAGTCTTGATGTGAAAGCATAAAAATGGTCATAAAACACTTCATTTTTCATAATATTAAGACTTCACAAAGATAGTGTTGTTTTCATCTTTACAAGAAATACTGGTTTTGGAGAGAGTACAATAAGTAAAACCAGGATAGAATTTAAAAGTCACGCCTTTCAAATGTGGGCTTTAATTTTCATTCTCTGCTTAAAGTATACTGTCTAAGGTAACAGCCTATTAGAATCACTGTTTAATAAAGTTGTCTAAAGAAATGTCATATTAAAATTGTTACTATCCAAAGGAAGAAAAACTACTCATATATCAACTCTCAAGGTCATCAGCACGTGATATAAACACCCCAAAGCAAAGACAATTCTGAAGCAAAAGCTAAAAAGATACTTTTATGTGACTACAGTTCCTTTCATACTAAATTTCTTTTCTAGGTTATTTCCATTGCTGTAGGGCAACAGTTTCTGTGACTGTAAAGAAGGCTTGAACATGACTTATTTCAAATATATCACCTTGAAGGTTAAGACTCACAGGTGTTATCCCCTATTCCCCTGCTAGGCAGATCAAGGCAAAACAAAAACTCGTGATAACTTTAGGAGATATTTGGCTACATTCTCAGCTGGTGTAAATTGTCACAGCTTCTCTGAAACAAACAGAATTACTCTAGTGTACACCAGATAATGACCAACCTAACATTATTTATGAAACCGTCATGTATGTTTCATATCTTGAAAATAGTATCATCCTGCAAAATAAGATAATCGGAAATGCTAGATTGTTACATGTTCATTTCTAGCAGAGATGCTAGAAAACAAAACAAACAGAAACTAAGGATTAAAGTATAAGATACACTCTTAAGAGGGGGTGGAGAGACAGAAAAGCCTCAGAGAAATCTCTGTGTGATGCTGTTTGTCTACTGTGCTTTGAGGAACACAAAGTATATATCTCCATCAAAACAGACTACAGAATCCTCCTCAGGTGAACTAAGAAGTTTGCCTGATATAAAAGCGCCTATCATGAGAGCTTTGGCTCACAGTAAATATCTGTGGAGTTTTTTAAGTGCTTACATATCTATAGCTGAAGGAAGATAATATTTAGTTCCTCTGTCAGGCTTGCAGAATTTCTTTCCATGATTTCTAGTTTTGTTACAGATCCTAGATTTTCAGGGCAAAAAGTGAAACAAATAATTGAGGCTTCCTACACAAATCATGTGTAACAGCAAAATATTTGTGAATGAAAATATAATTATTTTTCCCTTCAGTATCATTTGGAAAATCTTACAGAATCCCAAAATGAATTTCTAACTTCTTGTTTTGTTTTGTTTTCTACATCTGTCAAGATCAGAGGGAAAACAGAAAACCTGAGAAAGAGAGAGCCTTCAGAGAAGATGTATGGCTTTGAGTCTTGTAATTTTCAAACTCAATTTCTGTTCATTAAAAAAAAAGCAAAGAACCCCACCAAAACCCCAAATAATTGCATTTTTCAGATTCTTTGTATTCAGAGACCAAGGGACAGTGAGAACTCAGTTTTATACATCTCCATGGGTAGATAACTGAAATAAAAATGATGTGGTTAAGTAATGATCTCAAATGGAAGATTAATTTTCTTGGTTTAGTCTGTTTTAGTAGTAAATAAAAGTTTTCAACTAGTAAATTCCAAGAATAATTTTCTTGACAGACACATTAGACCTAGGAGACATAAAATTATAAAAATTCAGTAAATTGTAATAATTTACTAAACAGTAGTTTTGTCTCCTATATTTCACCCAAACCTAAATACTTTCAACACCATTCATGGTTGCTCTACGACAAAGTGACATGAAACATTTTGCATCAGCCAACAGAAAATGAAAATACAAAGTTTTAGGTATATGAGTAATCAGTAAAAGGCTACATTCAGTGACAAATTGCAGATTTTCTTGAAATATATTTATGTAATCTGACTAAAAATAATTTTTTCCTGTCTTTGAAAAATCACAGCTTAGGTATTAACGTGGTCTCTGAATTCAGCTATGTACATTCTTCCTCCAGCAGGTAAATAACACTGCTTTGATCTTGAAGTGTTCTGAATTCTTCTATATACATTGATTTCAGAGGCCCAATTGTAGAGAAAGAGATATGTCTGCCCAACCACTGAAATAATGATTTATGTGTCCAACCTGGAGTTTGTGAATGTGATCAATATTTATTATCCACTTTTGCTTGAGTCATTAGCTAATATTCTGAACTTTGCCAGACTGCTCCTGTTAGGAAGAAACTAGTAAGAGTACTACATGAAGTAAGTTCCTTTTTATTTCTCAAGTCTCTGCTTGAAATTGAACTGTGTTTACAGAAATGGTAATAAAAACACCCAGGATGTAGTTTTCTTGATGAGATGCTCTACCTTGTCTTTTCAGGAAGGTACTCAGAAGATAATTTTCTCACTTTTTTATCCCCCCAAAGCTAAACACAATGAATTATTCTTCATTTTTTCCCCAGCATCCTTGTAACTTTATTAAACAGATACTACAGGTTAATGTCCCTGACCCTGACTTTGCAATCAGTCTCAACTGAAATCCTTCAGCTGATTCTACCTTGATCATTTCCAACCAAGCTAATGCATACCTTGGGTGGTAGTCCTCTGGATAATGCTTTCTATCATTTCTACCACAAAAAACTCTCAAGTTATCTACCTCTCTTTACCACATTTACACTCATTTTCATCAGTTTTCAACACAAAAAATATGCTGCTTCAGCAATAAAACAGAACAAAATTCTTCCTTACTTCTTACCAGTATGGACATCCCAAAAAACAAAATATTCTAAAAAACCCCCAGAGGTTTGGAATGCTGGAAAAAGAGTGGTGGAAGGTGGAACAGGGGTTGCAGTGTCCACCTTGGGGTTGGGAACAGGAGAGAATCAAGAAGTGTTTCCATAAAAAAACAAATCAAATATTTGCCTCTCACACACCTCACAAAGCCTGGAATATTTGCTGTACCAGCAAAAGCACCAGGCTACAAAAGTGATGCTCTGCATTCCACCCTTAGTTAGAAGAACTGTAATTTAGGGAGTATATTTGAATGTAACATCATCACTTCAGGCACTAATGGTCTTGGTTTGCTATCACTGTTTCTCACAGCAGTGTATTGTCCTCATTTTTCTCCCTCAGGTTCATTATGCACACAAATGTCTCTTCATACAGAGAAAAATTACACATACCAGAAAATATATAATGCAAATATTCACTGCAGATTAAAATTTTATACCACAGTTATATCAGGAATATGTCTAACCTTTAACAAACGATGGTTAGCCTCCTTCAGTGTACTCTCAAGCTTATGTTTTTTGTCTGGGTTCAGTGATGCACTTCCAAGTGCTATTCCTCCAGTTTCATTTAATCGTTTCAGAATTCCCTTGTGGGGCGGCAGCTCTCCAACTCTTAACTGGAACAGACAAATACAGCAGTTAAGATGAACTGTGGTAGAATTTTCAGCTCTCTTATCTTGACCCTTATTGATTTGTGTATCAGCCAAAGGAATAAACTCAATTCAAGACAAAATAAGTGTTGCTTTCTGAACATAGAGTGCTAAAGAAAGGAAACTCTATTGGTGAATCAAGCCTAAAGAGAGTTCTAAGTGCCAAAATACAGGGTTTCTCAGGATATTAATCACTATTACATTATACATTCCAGCCCTGGAGCCTCAATACTTCATGTATATCAATTTTAATAATCTTGTAATATGGTCTGAAGCAAGCATTTTGGAGAAGAGCTTTCATATGTTCCATGCTGTGAGCAGTCACCCAGATGGTATGTGGTGAAAAGCCCTTCACTCCAGTCTAGTCTCTTAATTAAGAATGTTCATGTATGTTCATTAAAAAAAAAAAACAACAAATAAACCAAAACCAAAAGGAAATGCAAGGCAGCATCAAAATGTACTTCTCCACTATGTATGCTGTTATGGAAAACTTACATTGCCAAAGTAACTTAATATTTCAAGTAAGGTTAATATCACTAAAAGACAAAATTCTTCAAAGGTTTTATTGTGGTGTTTTTGCTTTGTTTGTTTGTTCTTTTTTATTAACAGAAGCAGGTAAGTATGAAATCAGCCATGCTGCAAGGCAATGCATTATTATTTGCTCCATTAGGATGTATTCCCTTTTGTGCAGCTCCAAAAGTAAAGGTAGACTGTAAAAACAAGATACAAATAAAAGATGCTAACACCTTTAATTTTGGATTTCTATATCCCTTGGAATAATATGTAGCAAATCTTTGTGTATATGTGGAGAGGAGCCTTCATGGTTCTGAGCAGCCTATTTAGTCTTTAAACCCTTATTCATTTCTGCAAATTGTAAGATGGCATCTAAATCCCTTATAAATATTTCTTTGCCTTGGATCTGATATCCTCAACAACAAAGCCTCACAAATTCCCTGACCAACTCAATGACATCTTATGCTGAACAGAGGGACAAACTCACCACAAGGTTGAGTCTCCATTTCCTCAAATGACGTTTATCCTATTTTTATTTTAAAAGAAACTTGAAGATACATTTTTACTAAATAATCCTTTAGGGATTGTTTGTTTGTTTGTTTCATATTTTGTTGTGAGGATAGAACAAACTGACAAGTTTTCTTCAGATTCTTCAATGCTCTATTCGTCACTTGTTGAATCTGTTCAACTTGGATTTACAAAAAGGATAACTAGGTCCTTATTCTCATGGAAGAAAAGGAAAACCTTTAGGCTTATATTCTATAAGTAATATGTGTTTTCAAATTATGATTTAATTTATTATTGTAAAAGTCATTAGAAAAGTCATTCTAGTGAACACATTTCAAAAAACTAAACAGAGAAACTTCTGTTGAATCTATTTATTAGCAATATCAAACTCTAACATCTTCATGAAAATATTCTAGCCTTTAAAAACAAATATTTAATATTCTAATAGGGTTTTTTTAAGTATTCTTAAAAATAAGTCACCTATATGTTCAGTCTAGAAAATGTTTTGGTGATATTTTAATGAGTTGACATTTATAATTATCCATGCAGTTCTGGATACTCTTGTGAAATCCTGAATGTTATTTAATAAGTGAGAAGTTAAAAAATGTTAACAAGACACCTATAGAGGAATGTTATACATATAAAGCAGTCATGTTTTGAAATAAAAATGAGGAAGAAGATAACGATTAATTTCCTAGTTTCAGGATACAGGTTATTTTTCATTCAGTACATTTTTCATTTCTTTTCTGATTTAAGATCAGTATATATTTGTACCTGAGTTTTGAAATTCCCTGCTTTGATTTATTTAAAAAAGTTATATGAATGTTGTGTTTGATGTCAGAAAGCTTTTTGGAAAATAGCTTTTAATTTTCTTCAATGTAGAACTGATAAAGTAGGAAAACATTAAAAATAGAGCTTACAATACCTTTACTTTGCTAAGGCAGTCTCTCAACTGGTCTTCATTCTCTTTTTCAAGGGGAATACGAGTAACACTTTCTGCTTCCTCTAACCATAAAATCAACTTGTTCAAATCCTCTTGAAATTCTGATAAAATATACTTTTCTTCCTCTATCCTGTAATAAAAATATGAAATTAATGTTTCTATTTTTTTATGTTGAAGTGCTCATCCATACTGAAAGATGAAGATAACTAATTATTATAATTTATACTAATTTTTCTAAGTTGGCCACAAATTTCTTCACATCAAAATTATCAGACCAACACCCTTTTAACATGTTATTAAATGTATTTTAAAAGAAAAGCTCAATGTGTGATTTATGACACCACTAAATTCAGCTTCCAAATTACATAGGGTAGGTAGCAAACAAGCACACCAGAAATAAAGCAGTTAATTATTCAGACTAGAATTCTCTTTCAACTAACAGCAGGGAAGCCCAGGCTTGACAACCAAGAATTCTAGCATCAAGTGTTACCAAACTGAACCTGTAAAAAGGTGACACAGACCCATTTGGACATCTCAAGCAAAAAGATATTTCAGTCATGCAGAAAAAAGAACAAACTTTACAGCATCACATTTATTACACTGTTCTTCACTGAAAAGTTCATGTTCATGACTTGAGAGGTCATACACTCTTCTCAAGCCAAAATAGGTAATCTAAAACCATCTAATCAAAACGTTTATTTCTGTGAAAATGAGGCAGATGTTAATCTATGCTGAGATCCACAGCACTGCAACTATAAAAATGAAGAAAAACTAACTTCCTGTAATCCTGCAAGCAGAAGCTCAACTTCAAATCTTTCTGAAGCAGCATCCCTCCCTGCTCCAGTTATGGAAATCTGGGAATCAGTCATTCAGTGTTACACCATAAACCACATGATAAAACCTCTGTCCCTCAACCTGACCAGGTGCCCCAGAACCAAAGCTCCCAGCAACAGCTTCAGTTTTTTGGTTTCCTCTCACTTCTACTCATTTGTGAAGTGCATAGCTCAGTAGAGGCATTATGTGATGGTACCCTGAGGATAAACCTGAGAAGGATCCAAGTTTAAATACGTTAATTCTGGCACAGAAAAGGCATAGCATTCAACTGAATACACCCGAGAGCAAAATTATTGAGCTGCATAGTATTTTGAATGAGAAATCAAAAAGATTTCTTGTCTCCTAGAAGAGATAGCAATTGGCAAGATTCCTTTTTCATCTTAAGTACACTGTCAGTTTTATCACCCTTATGAATTGAGCTGCAACTCTTAAAACATTAAAAGTTTTCCTAGTCGTGAAGGAAAGACTTTTTTACTTTGATGACTAATTTAAATGTTGATCAGTAGGATAGGGACGTTTTTAACCTAAGACTTTCCAGGAATTCTTTCAGAGACAGTTTATACATATACAGACATATCTATATATCTATATATCTATAAATCATCTATATATCTATATTTCTATATATCTATGTGTATATATATACACACACACACACACATACACATATTATATATATGTGTGTCTGTGTGTGTGTGCACAGAAGGGTTTCAGAGAAAAAACCAGTTTTACACAGACCTACTTCTTCATTCTAATCAGGAACAACATGTAGTAAAGCAATGAAAAGGTTCATTGCAATTAACAGGACATGCAGGAGCACTTTATAATTTACTTTACCATCTCTTCTTGACCTGCTAGAATGTTACTTCTATTATAAATAACATCCTGCAAGACAAGTGTCATATTACGCAAGACACTAAAACAAAGTATTCTGTGTTAGCTGAACCAGTTAATAGAATTAAAAGTTTTAACTCAATGACTGATTACCCCCTTGGAACAAACTGATTTCTATCACCATAATTACCTTTGGAACAACAGACACATGCAATTGCTAGATGTTTAAATTCATGGTGGCAATGAAAAATTAACAGTTAGTTTTTATTTAGGGAGTAGGTGCTTTCAAATCCAAGCCTAAACAAGCTGGAGTAAGGAACATGAACCATCAGTTGACTCAGATGAGGACAGAGCAAGAGAAATCAGCTGGCCCTATGGAGCCAAGCAGACCAATTCCTGCACAGGTATTCATGCTTTATACAGTACTGCTTTATCCTTATAAACCAACCTAAATTCCCAAAAAGCTTTTAAGCTCCTTCTCTGTTGGCAAAAGGTTTATTTCATTAACCCTGAAATAGAATCCATCTTGATTGATGAAAAATTCTCAAACTAGAGCAGAGAAGCACAGACTTTCATATGTAACTTTTTCTCTTCTACACAACTGCTATTCTTAGGCACATTACTTTGTATTTTCCATAGTAAAACATGGCAGATTTCTGTTTGTATTTCTAAATTCATAGGACTCCTTGGTCAACTATTCCAAATGCATAACTTTTCATATGAATCTTATATACATTATAGTTTTGAAAGCAAATATATAAATATTTCGTTTTTAATACTAAGTAGTAAATTAATTATTTTTCCCAATTGCATTTTGTATATCTGATAATTGATAGATCAGGAATTCATTTTCCTACCATTATTAAACTGAATCAATAAAAAATTCTTATGGTAGTTCACAAAAACCCTGGAAAGATTTTTTTTTTCCAAGCTATCATTAATCCTTAGTTATATCTCTTAACTATTCCATAAGCATTCATGGCCTATATCAGGTAAGCTTGTATTTTCATGTGCAGTGTCTAGAAAACGTGTGAAATGCACTTTACAGCTCAAGTATTTTCTCCATAGTCAACAATGTGATAGCAATACCATAGCAACCTGTAAATAGTTAGTGAACACAGCAGATGTTTAGAGGTTGTAACTGCACACAAGTGATGTTGGATTTATTTGCGAGGTGTCAGCTATAGAAATAAAATACACAATCATAGGAGTAGAACAGATTCTGATTCACATTCCCCTCTGTAAGTCCAATAGTATGTTTATTATTCTTTTCACTTTTTAACATTCAGCTGTAGATTCTGTTTTTATTGTATTTCTAAGATTAGGAATTAATGTGTTTAGTAGTTGTTACTGAGAATATTAAGAGGCCACCAAAATGTTAACAAAAATTTAGAGAAAATATTTTTTAAAAAAATTAATTTTCATCCTTTCTCTAAAGAATGGGCAAATATGTTTCATTAGGGTTAGGAATTTCAAATAAGTGAAACTAAATTAACACATAAGCTTTAGAAAATGCAATTAGATGTAAATACTAAACAGTAAGAAGTTGAGCTAAACCACTTGTAACACAATACAAATTTATGCCAGTAGTTCTTTTCTACTCATTCATTATAAGAAATCTGAACAGTCAAAAACAGAAAACTCAGAAAAATTCAATATGTAGCTAATTATGTGCTAGAAAGAAAAAATGTATTTATTGACATAACTGTCACAAAATCTCTTCATCCTAAACCAGTTTTTAAATTGCAACTGGAAGCTAATCACAGCCTTCAATATACTGAGTGGTCAAGGAAAGGAAACCAATCACTTGCAGCTGCTGTGTTATCAAAAAAAGAATACCTTAGTAAAGATATGGTGTAAAAAATATTTGAAATTGTATTTACTTTACAAAAATTAATTTTTATTTAGAACAGAAAGCTTGTATTTTTGTATTAAAAAAGTACTTGCATGTATTCTGGTAAA
This sequence comes from Lichenostomus cassidix, assembly GCF_008360975.1. Taxonomy (NCBI): domain Eukaryota; kingdom Metazoa; phylum Chordata; class Aves; order Passeriformes; family Meliphagidae; genus Lichenostomus; species Lichenostomus cassidix. The sequence continues at coordinate 9,890,173 of NC_139479.1, read as the reverse complement.
CAGCCTTTTTTCTGTCATTCTTTCCATAATTACTTCAAACCCGCTTGGGTAGAGATCTGAACAGGCAGTCTGCACGTTCAAACTCATTAAAAGTGTAAATGTATTTGCAGCTAAAATAATGAAAAATTCTCTTCCATCCAACTGAACCCAATTTTAACAAATGTCAGATTGTGATGAATAAAAGAACCCAAACTGATTACTTCTGAAACACTGAAGTAATCTATTTCCTGGGCATCTGTTTTCAAAAATTACACAAGAAATTTTTAGCAAAGGTGAAAAGTAAAAAGACCAACCAGACTACTCCCACAAATCTGTTGAGAGCCTCATTGATGAGCCATCCCCTTATCAAGCTCCTGTGTGAGATGTTGCTTCTCCTCCTGTGTATGTTCCCCTGGCTATCTCTGCCTGGCCCATGCATTCCTGAAAGAGCAGCATGGAGCTGCAGCCACAGCCTGAGGCTTGCTGCACACAGTGGCCAGAATGGCAAAAATTATGGCAATTAAGGGCACCCCTAAATCAGCCAAAACTCGAATGTCCCAGTGGCATATCTCAGAGCAGACACAGCAGGATATGGCCTGATGCATCTCAGGGATGAAAGGGCTGAGAGAACTTCTGCTGGTACAGTTTAGAAGATTTAGTATTCAAAATGACTGCTGGAGTACGAAGAGGAAGAAGCAGACACTTTGAATTTCCCCTTTTTTTGTCTGGGCTTAGTAGCATCTATTCAAAGGGCCTTTGTGACTTCCCGTGGTCTCCAAAGTCTCTGTTTCAGAGTACCACTGTGCTAGAGTACAAACTCCAACTTTTCCAAAATACATCTTTTGTAGCAAAATGTTAGCAAAAACTCAATTAAATTCCCAATTTGCTAACTACCAGTGCATCAGACTTGAAATCAAGTTCCACTTTATTCAACTGCCTTGTCTATTTCAAAATTTTCAGTAAGATGAAATGACTAGATGTGCTAAAATTACATTCTCATATAATTCTTAGCTAGATGGATTAGACTGCAAGATACAAAAACTTTAAACACTGAATTCTAACTTCTACAGCTTTGAAACTCTTAGATAAAGGCAAGTGAAACATAACATCCCATGCAAACATAACTCAAGCATAACCTCTTGATCTTCAGTACCAAAGAAAGGAGTTTCAAAGTCAATTTTAAGTCTGTGCTTTGCCTGGTGTCAGCATTTGACCTTTTAAAACTGAAGACTAGCTCCTTTTTTACTGAAGAGAAGTACAGGTTCCTCAAATTGTTTTGAGATTTAGTTTGTTTTCTTGTCTGTTTTTAATTAAGTTGACCTTTTGCAGTCCAAATAATTCTTATTCATTAAAACTGCCAGTCTATTACTGAGACCATTATTAGTGTCTAGTGAACTTATGATCAGTTTCAGTTATTTATAGAGTATCATGGTTTTGATCTGGTTTACAGTTCTTGTTATTCAGGTAGTTTAATATTAATTCCAAAGTATTTATGAAAACTGGATTAACATGGTGAAACTCTTTGAATTATATCCTGTTTCAAGCTTCCCTTTTCAAGTCATCTAACCATGGGTTTCATGGTGCTTACAGGAAATATTTCAAATTTAGAGGGTCTTTATCAATGCAGCGATAGTATTACGTTTTCCTACAAATAAATAGCAGCCCATTTAACAGTGCAACCTCAGGAAAATTGACAAAACAGTTTTGTAGAATTCCTCCTCCCCTCCCCAAAACATAACCAGTGCACCAGAAAATGAAAAATGCCTGAGTGTTTCAGAAAAGCCCAACAGAGTGCCACTAGCATTGGTAACAGGAGATGGTAGTTAAGGCAAATACTGAAGACCAGCCACTTTCTTCCATTCACCTCCATTCACCTCATGTTCTCTCAGGATCCACAGTCATTAGGTTAACAATTCTCTGTGGCTCAGTCATATTTTCCTCCATAACTTTCTGTGGTCAGCAAATCTCAGACATTCAGAAACCCCAATGCAAATCTTAAATCCATTTTACCATCTCTTACATTTCCAGAAAGTAATCTTTACTTCTAGTACAGATGAATTAGGTCAATAACATTTTCTTCCACATTCAGTTTACCCATCAGTTCAACTTTGTGAACTTCACTCATCTCCCCCCTGAGATTTCTCTCCAGACTGAAAATCCCCAACTTCTTAGTCTCTCCTCACAGCGCAGCAACTCCAAACCTTGGCTCATTTTATCTGCCTCCCTCCATGGACACTTCTTGTGTGCCCATTATATCCTTTGGCATGCAGAGAGATCTGTACACAGTAACCAACATGAGCACACCACAACGTTTGATATCAGCAAAACAACCTTTTATTGTTTTGTTTAAAATACCCTTACTGGTCCAGCCTAAAATGTTATGCTTTTTTTGTTGTTTGTTTGGTTTTTTGTTTGTTTTTTGGGGTTTTTTTGCTGCCTCTCCATCTCGTGCCTGCAAATCCTGTCAGCGAGCTCAGGTCAGGATCACCTTCTGCAATTGTAACAAGCTCAGCATCATTTAAGCATGGGATATTCTGTTTGTCTGAAATATTCCTTCTCTCACACTTGTCTCTGATGGAGATCATGTGCTAATTGTCTGCTCAGTTTTGGAGTTCCCACTATCAGCTGAGCCTTTGACTACCTGAGGCTGAATGTCACTGGCATCCTTGAAAATGTCACCATACACCTCCTGTCTCCAACTAAATTCTCACCTTCTAAAAATATCTGTATTGCTTTCTGTTACTCCTGTAATTGCTCCCCTCCTCCCCTCAGCCCCTACTGATCTTTGAATTCAGCTTGAAAAATTTGACTAGAATGGACTGTCAGTGTCCCACATAAAATTTTAATCCTCAGATAAAACTGTGCAGTATTATCAAAATCAATTTCTTTCATCTGGGTAAGCAAATAGCAAAAACAGAGCTGACAGTATATAAAGTTTCCTTGCCAAATAATGCTTAGCAACGTTACAATTGAATCTGAAATCACTAACAGATTTCATTTCTGGAATCCAGTCAATTCCTAATTTCTTGACATTTTATCTTGAGATCTGCTGAGCAAAAAAATTAATAGAAAACAAAATTTCAGTTGATCTCTATTTCTCTAAGCTACTGAGAATCAACTTTAAAGCAGAGCATAATGTATTAAACACAAAGAATAAAGCCTGAAACCTATTAAAAGTTTAGAGTCAGTTTTCTTTTCTGATTTGCAGGAGGCTCTAAATGTTAATATCTATTTTATTTTTCTTTGAAATTATTATATGAAAATGGAATATACCCAGTCGGGTGTCCCTTCACTTCAAACTTCTTCCAATATGTTTTTAAAATGTGCTTCCATTTTCTCATTCTCAAAATTAACTTTAAAATAATCTTAGAATACCCTTCATAATAATAAAATTCTTTTAACTATGAAAATTTAATTTTCAGGAAACATAGACAAATATAAAAGGACCATTAAAATTTAAGTGAGCCAGAATATAAGCATTCTGAGTTTGCAGGTGTTTTTCTTTTTAAATAGTCTATTAAAACTATTCTGAAAAAGAGAACTCAAAATATGTCAATTGACCCATATTTATTGTAATTTATATTCTATTGAATTTATTCTATTAAATAAATTTGACATAGTACCAAAACATGTACTGGGCAATGCCATGACTATATTAGCTCTTTTGGACTGCAAGCAGAGGACACTTCCTTCAACTTTTGTTTGCCTCATGCTTTGATCTTTAGGATAAATTAAAGCATTTTGGATGACATGGGTTTCAAGCCTTAAAAAGAGAGAACTGGACTGTACCCAAAATCCAAATTAGAACAAATAATGTAAAACTAAAAGATGTCAAAGCATGAGAGTTATGCAAATCCCATGACACCAAGGCTGCATAAAGACTGTGCAGCTAATAAGCCTATGGCCTTTTCATGACCAGGTTCATCAATAATTGAGACCTAGCTAGAAAATGCCACTTTTCCCCGTCAATTAGGTTTCTTTCCTTTGAAAATCCTGTCTAGGAAGGTAAAAAGATGAAGGAAAGGAAATGAAAAAAACAAACCAAACCAGAACAAAACAAAACACCACATGCACTGGGAGGCCAGAAGCTAGGGTAGGATGTGATTCCAAGACCTGGGAGCAAAAAAGCATTTCCTGGCTCTGACACAGCCAGGAAGACTGTGCAGTGAATAGGAGCATCCTGATGCACCGAAGTCTCCCTAAAGTACATCAGGACCATTTATATCAGTTTAACACAACATTATCTGCATTCTTCCTGGTGCAATGCATTTATTCATGCAAAGTTCACTAACTGAGGTCTCTGCAATAATTTTCCTCAAAATTACACAAGCTGTCATTCCAGAGGAAAGCAAACCAATCTGTCAACATATTAAACAGACCAAATGGAAGAATGCATGTGCAAGGGTAAATTTAAGAAACTTCATCTAGAAAACACAACTGGATTATTACCACTTAACAGATCCTAAGGTTCCCTAAAATGTAGAATGTGCCAAGAAATTTAATGTAATATTACTAACACCACATTGAGCCAAAAGAGCATTTAAATAGACATCTCTACTGATAAATGAAGGAATGTACACTAACAATCCTAAGCAGAACAGGAACATATTTCATATTCTCAGACAAAGCTCAACCACCAATCTCTTTCTTCTGTGTTGCTGAAACAGATTACAGGGCTGTTAAAATGATGTGTTATTGTTTTGTAAGTGTTAGCACTTACATAACAAGTTAATGCTTGGAAACACAGATGGGTTTCCAGTGTACAAAAGAACAGCTTTAATGTGACAAATAAAGGCCAAAGACTCCCTTGGGTAACAAGTAACAGTACCATCAACACCTGTAAATACAGCAGAAAGAATTATTTAAAGCAGCCCTGAAGCTTCTGACAGCTGTAGATTTCTTGTTGCATCTCCTTTTTTTAACACAGAATCACTTAGTTTGGAAAAGACCTTTGAGATCATTGAGTCCAACCACTAAACAATGTCCTTTAGTTACACATCTATATGTCTTTTCAATACCACTGGGAAACCTCATAGCACCTTCCAGTACCTAAAGGGGGACTACAGGAAAGCTGAAAAGGACTTTTCCCAAGGGCATGCAGTGATAGAACAAGGGCGAATTGCCTTAAAATGGTTTAGATTAGATATTAAGGAGAAAATATTTCCTTCTGAGTTGTGAGGCACTGATACAGGTTGTCCAGAAGATTGTGGACTTCACATCCCTGGAAGTGTTCAAATCCAGGCTGGATGGGACTCTGAGAAACCTGATCTAGTAGAAAGTTCACTGTTTATGGCAGGGAGGTGGGAGCTCGATGAACTTTAAGGTTTCTTCCAACCTTAACCCTTCTATGATTCTATGGTGACTCAACCACTCCCCCAGGCAGGCTGTTCCAGTGATTGACAACATGTTCCAAGTGAAACTTTAATTGTAATTAGTCAGTAACAAGCTTTCAGGACACTCCCTTATGACTCTAGTAAACATTCTTCCAGATTTTCTGCCCCCATGGCTCTGAACAGAAAAAAGGTTCATAATTCATCAGAAGTAAAAACACTTGTTATACACTACCAGTTCTTCTAGTATATCTCCAGCACTCATTAGTGTACCTCTATAAGGAATATTCTGGGGTTTAAAAAAACATGCATGAAGAAAGCTCTGCCTGTATTTTCTACTGTATTTTAAAGCAGAATGGCATATCCAGTTAGGCCTAGCATCTAGGTTAAGAACACATTCTTTAATGAAACCTAGTTTAACAGCAACTTTTTTTTTTTTTTACATTGGAAATCCTCTTTTTAAAGGTATAAAACCATTTTTGTATTATCTGTAGCTCAACACTCTAGCTTTCTGTGAGTACATGAGAAAAACAAATTGATCTAAAAGTGATCATAGGATTGATATATTAGATTGATCAATGCATTCTTTTTATCCAGCCTATGAAATGTAGATGCCAATGGCATTAATTTTGATAGATGAACTAAATTAGGATTACCTGTAGAAATCAACTAAGGTACTATTAGTACCAGAGAGATTTGCTTTAATGACATACAATTAAACAGAAAGATTATAAGCCAATTGTAAAATCTGTAAATGAACAGTTCTACTTTAAAATTGAGCAATTATGTATGCTTGTTTGGTTTTTTTAAACATTAGGAGTTAAAATATAAGAATATGGAGTATGGAAGAGAGTGGTGGTCACTGACAGGAGCAGGTAGAAAAGAATTAAACAAATTGTAGTGTAGGAACAAGTTATAGGATGTAAAATTTATTTACTGATAACTCCTTAAATACATGAGAACTGTAGAAATTAAGGGTTCCTTTGAAATTTCAAGCCAGAATTAAATCTAAAATAGCTAAAAATAATTTCACAACATTTTTACCCCCTTTTAACCTACCTCTTTTTTTTCTCCACCAACTGTCTGCAGATCTCCTTCCACCGGGTATTCAAACTTTCCAGTTGTTCCTTCAGCACCTTGGCATCTGCTGTTGATGACTTCCCAATAATCTCTTCACCAGCTATGTTCAATGCTTTGACAACTGCTTGCTGCTGCCCAATGCCATCCTGAAGCTCCTGCAAAATATCCAACATATTCACGTCTTCATAAAAGTTAGGCATGAAAGAAAAAATGCTTCATCACATACTGGCCAGATGGAATGAGGTGAAAGTTTTCTCTCTTCTTTGAACTCCTAATGAAAAATCCAAAGATGAGTAGACATAAAGACATATCACCATTTTGTGACAAGTACATTTCAGTATATCTCTGCAGCCTTTTATCCCCTCCTTTACTGCTGCCTACTAAAGATCATTACAGTAATATTCTGCACATCAATTAATAAGTACAACTTGTGAACAAATGTACTTATAAACACCCAAAGGTATATATCACATTTATTTAATAGTCTGTAAAGCATTGTAAGATTTAAACTGCACATTGAAAAAAAGTATTTCAATGTTTCTGCTTACACAGAATTAAAAACTACCAAAAGATATGGACCATTCTCAAGTTTTACTAAATGCATTGGGATACGTTTTTCTACATATTTTATGATAAAAGAACATAATTGTCCCTTTATTATTCCTATAGCTACCTCATATTTAAAAAACCCCACAGTTCTGTACCTTAGATTTTGACACTCTATGCCTGTTGAAGGAAGTTCATATTTTTAAGAAATCAATATTTTCATATATTTACTCATCAGTAGATCATGATTCTTTTTCCCTTGAATTCCTCAAAATGTACAATCAGATAAGTGTAAAATTATTTTCAGCAGTTTACTGCTAAAATAAGCAGGACCCAAAATAACATCAACAATCTACACTGTGATATTCATACTTATGACAGATTTTCACAACCCCAGGAAGTGTGTCTGAGTTCTATCTACATACAAGGGCTTTCTATCTATACACAAGTAAAATGCTGAATCCCCTTTTTCTGGAAGAAACCAAGTATATCATACTCCAGAACAAAATTATATGCTTGCTTTCTTTTTCTAAGTGCATAGTATAAACTGCAGAGTAAATCAGTAAATCTGCATATTAAGATTAAATACAATTTTTTGATGAAACATTTAAAACTGGCAGGAAACTACTTTCCAGGAATGTAAAAGATGAACATAACTACTCCTCGTGCTTTTTAAAATATATGTCTTTGGTCATGAGGTTATGACTGAAGTTTCATAGATCCCTCTCAGTAAAAACTGTTGTGCTGATGTGTTGGGGTTTTTTTCCAAGTTATTTTCAAGTCCCACAGTTTCAGAATAAGAAGTAGCTGTGATGAGCATAACGTGGCAGTAAACTGCATTCTGTTTTATGATGTTTTGATGGGAAAAGAAATGTTTTTCTGCAGGATCCTTGCAAGCTGAAAGTCCAGTCAGGTCACATCAAGCAGCCTGCTGCCCCGCAGTGTCCCAGCACTTTGCTTTGCCTGAGGAATATGTAAGGTTTTGAGATACCTTAGTAGCAGAAACAGCAAGGTTTTCCAAGAGCCAGAGAAGACGCATAAAAGTCTCTTACTTTGATGTAGTATGTTTTTTTCTTTCCATAATGCACATTAATATAATAATACCTAGTCCAAATTTTGATTGCTATTTTCAGGTACATGATTTCAGTATTATGAATAAATAGCAGCAATGGCCAGGTAGTTTGTCTAAATGCAAATATTGTCTACTCTTGTGAGTCTGAATTGGCCTTTCCACTGCACACTTCTCTTTTGGTAATGCCCAGCTTAAAATGAGTACCTAGTTTTTGAACATATTCACTGTATTTCACATTGATTTTAACACTATAGCCTTTGTGCAGTGCAGAACATTACCTGGGTAAATCATAACAATGCATAGTTTGAGGTAAACTATACTAGAATAAGTGGTTTATTTCCAGCGAGGCATTTGAGGCCTTTGTGATTTTGCACACATCTGTGTGAAGTTAAGATCCATAGCACTTACTGAAAAAATAACTCAGAACAAAGCTTCTACTTATATGCAGAGGACCACTCATTTGGAATAGGAGATCAAGGCAAGGAGAACAAAGAAGGGGAATTCTGCTGCTATATCTTTGAAGTTTTTAGAAGCAAAATTTGTAGAAATTACTGATTATCTGTGAATCCATTTTTCTCAATGACAGAAACAACAAACAGCCAGTATACTATTATAAAGTGAAATGCTAATTAAAAGCCCATTCAAATACTCTGAGCCTTTTTCCTGTGTTCACAGCATCTTTAACTAGTTTTTCTCCCTATTCCAGCATACACAAACACAAAAAGAGCAACTAGTACATTTCCACATCTATTTCAACTGATGCAAAGTTAAACAAGGGAATTTCTCATTTATCCTCTGGCATATTATGTAACAGGCCTTACTTATAAAGTGAAAAATAAAACAGCTAGCTCTATGGCAGGAGCAGTCTTGGAACTTAAGATCCCTAATGCAGGAAAGGCAACCTTGCACTGGATGTGTAGGAGGAGAAGTGTGAACTTCCACCAGAACATGAGAGAAGCCTTCTGGCCATCTGCATTTCAGATCACCATGCAGAACCCAATTTGAGATTAGGGGTTATTTTCCAAGTGCTCTATGCATTTGACACCTTTCACATGATTAAACAGGAGCACATGTGCTGATGAAGTTTGCCTAGATTCCACAGCCCATGAAAGATTTTTGTTGTTAATGGCTACTGCACAAAGCACAGCCTCCCATGAAGACAATCAGTTTGTCTAAAAAGCATTTCTGTATGAAGAGAACAAACATTTTTTAACTGTTTTACTCAAAGACACATTTTCACACACTCATCCCAGAGCTACTAACCACAAGGACTCTTTTTACAACTTATATTAAGTCTACAAAATTTGTGAGCAGCTACAGTTTCCTAGTAACATCCCCCTCCACCCTTGCCACACACCTGCACAAGGGAAAAGTGCTGGGAGCCACCACAACCTTGCCTCCCATGGCCTTATGGTTTATGGTTCTGCAGAAGGAATATTGACTGTGAATGTTTCAGGTAGCTTCACTTGAACTTTCACCTCTTCATACAGAAATGACAAAGCAAAAGGGCACATAGCCCTTTGGATTCCCAGCTTACTTAGATGGCCATTCGAGACACATTTGCAATTCTACAGTTTCTAGTTCCTTTATGAACAGAGTGAGCCAACACATTTAATTAAAAATTATATTTTTATGTAATATTAAGAATAAAAAGACTCAGAAAAGACCACATCATCCAGATATAAGAAAGAATCCTTTCACAATGAGGAAAATACTGGAACAGGCTGCCCAGAGAGGTGGGGGATGTCCAGTCTCTGGAAATATCCAAGGCCAGGCTGGATGGGGCTCTGAGCGACCTGCTCTAGTGGAAGATGTCCCTGCTCATTGCAGGGATGTTGGGCTAGATGACCTTTAAAGGTCCCTTCCAACCCAAACTCCTCTATGAATCCATATTGATACACACAGAGCTAATCATAATTTTGAATGAAGATACTTTTATGCAATTTTTGGCTTAAATGTGTTGCATTTTCAGCTGCTGAGAAAAGCAGAAGATATTACAAATAGCCATTACTTTTATTTTTCTTTCTTGTGATTTCCAAATATAAGCAGGAAACGACCAATCATTAAATTAAGGTTTAAATAATCTCTCAGACTAAAAATTGTAGAAACAGTGTATTAAAGGATTTCTACCTCTCATACAGCTGGTTTTACACTTTGATAAGGATTTCAACTAACTTAGTATAATAATTAAAACTACCAAGACATTCATATGGTGTTTCTTTGATTCAATTACTTTCTTTTTGTTTTCCAAGATTTACATAAAATGAAAAATTATACATACTCTTTCAGGAAATTTCCAAGTGAAATAGAAACAAAAATATGGGATAAGCACAGGGGAAAATATCCACCAAAGTTAAAAGAGCTATCTTACAATAGCAGGGGCCTTGCCCACAATCAGCTTGAAAACCCTGCCCTAGTTCACTACTGGTATTAATTTTAGTTCTCATTTGTGCTTTCTAGAAGCAACTGCTTAATGACAACACAAGAGGTGCTGCTTTATATTTTGAATCAAGCATAAGAAAAAAGAAAATCAGGAAAAAAAAAGGAAAAAGTGGAAAGATAAATTCTCAAAGGAGTTAACTTGACACTTCCAGCACTACTTGTGACCTCCCCAAGTGTATGTAGAATACTATTTCATTTGTACCTCGAAACACTCACAGGTTCCTGTATCAATATTAGCATATTTCTGACCTGTAAAACTGTTCTTAAGGTAATTATTAAACAAATCACAACGGCTTGTGGCAAAGTTGACAAAGTTGTTAGTAACACCATTATCCTTTAGAAAATACTTTCCAACTACTTTGTATGCTGCTTTCCTAAGAAAATTAGAGGTCTGAGAGACCCTAAAACTACAGGCATTCCTAGTATCACCTTGGCAAGGACTTTCTGTTTATACACGAAATATGAGGTAGGAATCTCCCCAAAAGGGAAAGAGAGAAGAATATAATAAATCATGAAATGGTTTGGACTGGAAGTGACCTTAAATATCAACTAGTTCCAAGCCCTTGCCATGGGTAGAGACACCCTGCCCTAGGCCAGGCTGCTCAAAGCCCCATCCAAGCTGGCCTTGAAAACTTCCAGGGATGGGGCATCCACAGCTTCTCTGGGCAACCTGTTTCGGTGTCTCACCTCTCTAACAGTATAGAATTTCTTTCTAATATCCAGTCTCAACCTACTCTCATCTGAAGCCATTCCCCCTCCTCCTGTCACTACATCCTGTTGTAAAGTCTCTCTCCAGCTCTCTTGTAAGTTCCCCTCAGGTACTGAAAGGCCACAGTAAGGTCACTCTGGAGCCTTCTCTTCTCCAGGCTGAACAATCCCAATTCCCTCAGCCATTCTGAGGGAATACCTAACAGTAAAATACATCTGTCTTCCCTCTCATCTTTTTCTAATTTCCTTCCCATGCTGCTTTGCCTTTTATTATTTTCATTTCAATTTTTCAGCGATTCTGTTATGCGTTGTCATTTTATTTCTTACTCTAATTTTTTTTTTTTTGACCCTCTCCTAGTCAGTCCTGTGGCTTGCCTTCCCCTAACTACAATCAAAGATTAATTAAAAAATGTTATACAGGGGCTCTTGGAGCTAGTACTATTCACAAACTTGCTATAAATCACTGCCAAGATAAGTATTTTCTATTTTGAGAGTGGCCATCCTTATGCTTTTGGACTTCTACCCATTTCAGTTTGCTTTCAGTGTTATACCACTCCTTTTAATATTCTTTTCACAATGCATTTATTTTTAAGAAACAGCATCATTCAAGGAACCAAAGGAACTTTCTTCAGGATAGGGACAACCATTGTATGCTTTGAAATCAGGTTGTTAACAGGACCCACAGTGATGCTCAGGTTAATGACACCTAAGAGTTACACTGCAGAAATTTCTACACACCTGTGCACAAGGACTTTTCTGGACTTCGATACATGAAAGTACCTCTAAAGAATAGTTCTGGATACCTAAAGATGCCTGTACTTTGTGTGGGCCAAGCTGATGCTTTGTGAACCATGTTGTAATGCATGCATTTGAAAAGCAGCAATGTATCCCTGTTGATTCTGAGTATTTTACCTAACTAATAAAATGAATGTGAACAACATGCTCACCAAAATGGTTTTTGACTGACATTTGATTCTCTTTCTAAAGCCCTGACTGTGCCTTTCCTTTTTGGTTTAGACTGCTGCCAGTAACCTTAACTTGCCAAGAACAAATAAAATGGACAAAACTCCCATATTTTGTCAAATCCCAATCTATAACAGTTTTATCTAGTGCATAAAAAATATGTAAATATAAAAACTGTCACCATTTAAGACAATTTAATGGGACAGAGAGTCTGAAATAAGTTACCTCCCATTAGTTTTCAACCTCTACTGCATAAATTGTATGGTAATATAAAAAGTTATGGAGCTTTAGATTTTTAGGACTTTTTAACTGAAGCATCAGTAGTGTTTTGGTCTTTTTTAATGGATGCTTGTTAACTGTTAAAGATCTATGTTGTGATAGTAACCCTAGACATTTGCTTAATCAACCATCACCAATATTATGAAGAGTTAGTTACAGTTTATGTGGTTTTCCCCCAAGAAACTAGGATTAAACCTCGTGTACACAAGGAGAAGTAATTTATATAATTGATTAAAGAATTCACCAAGCAATTTCAAATACATAACATCATCACATTTCTAATTGCCACCTTTTATCCTGATGCCTTTCACAATGTTAATGACAACTGACTAAGCAGTACAAAAAAAGATTAATTCTTTGTTCAGATAGATTCGTAATATAAATTAAAAGAGCAAAAACAATGATAAGAGCAAAAAGCAAAGATAACTAGTTGAGTGGATGAGGATTTTAAGTAAGTCCTTTTAAAGTTTGATTTGTTTTCTCATATTATGTAAATTAAAAATTCATCAGAAGCCTTGCCCACTTACCTAAGAAGGTATCCAAATGGCACAATTTTGCTTTGTTATTTTTCAGTTAACTTGACCATATATCACATGACTCTTTCTGCAATCTCATTTCCTCTGGTTATTGACAGAAATAGCATTTTACTGTTAAACCTAATCAGAAACTATTCTATGAGAAATCATGGGAATACTTTCCTCTTTCCATTGTGGTAGACAAACATACTTAACAATAATTTATTGTTATGGAAAAGCCCTGCAGTAACATGAAGAAATACTGCAAACAAGCTAATTTCTGTCAGAAAAATTAATGGTCACAAAATGTTTTAAGTGAAAAATAATGTATTGCCTCTCTTTTGTTCAGTGTAAGTTACAGACACAAAAAGCACATCAAGGTATTATGCACCACTTTAAGAAAACTGTAGTCTTAAATTCAACATTAATGTTCTAATCTTCAGTCATTTACATAAATTTCTCTTCTGTCTTAAATCACATAAAACCATAAGGTTGACATAAGAGTGTCTGCTCAGATGCAGCAATATAAATCAGAAAACTGTGAAAACATCTGGTGGAAAACTATCCCCAAAACAACTTGCTAGCATTCGGTTACCAGAATGAATTTACCCATTAAGAGTATGTACCTCTGTTCAAGATTCTATTAGAAATAAGGAAGAAATTAATTTTCTAGGCAGTTAAACCCCAATGATTTAATCTGGAGACACATTATTGGCACTTTGTTAGGATTAAAACAATCAACAAAGAGTATATGTTGCTTCCTAAATGTTTTGTGACAAACAGTTATGAAATCTTTGTTGCTTGGTGTGCATTATGTTGGTTATTGTGTTATTATTGTTATGAATTATGGAAATTCAGGACAGCTGATGGAGATAGAAGAGGTAAAAAAATAGTGAAAAAAGTCAATGTTTGCTAAGGAGTTGACAATAATTTAAAGTGAAGTGTTTTCTTATTAGCATAAATTATTGGAATTATTATGGTTTGAATATTAGTATCAACTCTGTTCAAGAGCAGCATTTAAAAGAGGTGAGACTAGGCTCTGGGCAGATTCTCCCTTTAAAGCAGACCTGGGTTTATGTTGTCAATATTACTGGTTTTATATATCAGCTGTACATGAGAAACAAGGGAAAATTGCTACAGACCTGTTTTCTGAATAAACAACAAATACTGTAAAATAAAAAGGAGATTTCATTCTCACTTTAAATAAAATTTAATATAGAATTATTTGTGGTTTAAGCCACAGTTTTTATAAAAAGCTTACAAAGAATGTATACATTTTGCTTGATTTGGTATGCAAACTGCTTGGTTGGAGAGCCTTAGAAAACTACTATTCCATCCTGCTATCTGTAATTTTTTTTCTATATTTTTTGCTGTTTAGTTAGGAAGACATGAGTGCCAGCATCAGCCTAGATACTTTTCCAACTATCCATGACTGATACTGATAAGGGCCTGATTTAATTGGTGATAAATCCAATTATTTCATAAAGTTGAGTCTGTTTTGCCCATGATAGCAGCTGGTGAATGATCTCTCCCTGCACTTATCTTGACCCATGAGCTTTTCATTTTATTTTCTTGCCCCTGTCCACCTGAAGAGGGAAGTGAAAGAGTACCTTTGGTAGCCAACTAGTGTCCACCCAGGGCCAACTCACAACAAAAACACTCTGTGGCTTAGAAGCACTGAAAAAAATGGTACATTATTGGTTCAGGTGATTGCTGACCTTGACAATTTAGTCATCTTAAAAACTATTTATACAAACAGTATTGTCTTCAAATGCTGACACTTTGCAATCAAACTAAATCCTTTTAGTTTTATAAAGATATTCACCAGACTAATAATCATCATCATCATCATAAAAAAAAGAACATCACTTTCCCATTTTTTCCCGTGAGATGTAATTGTTAAAATGGGCCATATCCCTTTAAATTTACATTCCTTGTCATTTTTTAAAGTGACAAAAAATTGTGATGAAAGTAATTTTGGTATTGAACTGTAAAGTACATGACCAGAGGTCTATTTTGTATTTCTAGCCCAAATTACACAGTTGCTTCTTATTAGTATATTAATTCAATTTAATTTTAGAACTGATTTAGAAATACTGCAGGGAGAAAGAAGAGACTTTTTTCCCTGCTAAATCTCCACTGCTACTGCATGCTAACTATAATGCTTCAGGTTAAACACATAAAATTCAACTGATTCTAAAAACCTACACACAGATTCTGCAGCACACGCCACTGAATGCCACTGTAATATATTAATTTACATCAAAATGTAAAGACAATCCTCATTCAAACAACTTTTTAATTTACCTCTACACATAATAGACTATGGCCTAATTTGATACCTTATTTATTTGCAATTTCTGATATTTGCAACATTTCGATATTTTACTTGCTCTGCAAAGCTATAACTGAGCAGACAATGTCAACAATAAGAAAAATTGCATCCTCCATCTTCAATCTCTTTCCACCTATCACAAATCAAACTACTCACCTAATAGGTCCCAGTATATTAAAAATAACAACATGGCCTAGTTTCTTTAAACATAGCCTAGTCTTAAGTTTTCAAGGACATCACTAATGCTGATGGATACCTTACCTTACCTTAACCTTAATATCACGACAACATTTTTAGCTAAATAAGTGATTTTATTCCAAATCAATGTGAATGAAGTTCTCATTTTTTCTGCCATATTTAAAACAATTTATTTTACTTTTCAATTAAAAACAGATAATTACTACACCTTTATGATTTCACAGATTTTTCTGATTCTTACAGAACCATCCAGACATTTGCATAATCCAAGTTATTTCCTACATATCTTCTTTGCATCAAACCCTAGAAAACTTTAATTTGCTTTCCTATGGAATCTATACCTGGAAAATATTATCCCTATTCATGAACTACGCAGCACTGGAATAAATACATGTGCCTCAGCATCCTGTTTTCCTTTCAAACATTATATTTAAGTTGTATATATTACCTCCTTCTTTTGAAATTAATAATTGATTGATATTATCTGTATTTCCAGATATGGAAAAACCCAAACCCATTACATAAAAGCAGCAATTTGGAAATATTGGACAAGCTATACATATTGACTCTCTAGTATTGGCCATTTTTTAGCCTCCTTTTAAGACAAGCTACTGCAGATATCTCCCCCTTCAAGTATTTGAAACTATTTGTGTAACCCTCTCTGTTGAAATTTTCATCCATATCTTTTATACATTATTTTAAAGCAAATGAACATTTTACATGCATTTTTTCAATTAGAAAATCCTTGTGTGTTTGTTCTACATCACTAATACTAAAAATATATTTTTTTGACAGGTACAAAAAATGTTTCTGGATACTTTTTATTCTGTGAAAACTAAAAATTAGTCACATACCAAGTAAAAATAGAAAAACCTACAACAAATATCATTCTGCCTGCTTGTAAGAAGATAATGACAAAATGATTTGGACTAGTGGTCAGTGTACAGGGCCTTGGCTGCAATTGTAGCAAGTTACTAAGGAAAAATGTATCCTAAGCAATATCCAGCCTATAAAATTTCCCAGTTGTGGAAAATTACTGTGGTAGGCAAGAGGATCAATCAGTGTAGGCTTGCAACTGCTCACATACAGGAGCTTTAAGTGCAAAGCAAGTAAAATGACATTGGTTGCTATGGACAGCCCCACTTAACAATTTACCTGTTATACATCCTTGCATTGTGGCCTTGCATTACTAAACAAAGAACAAACTAGGGGTATTGGTTCAGTGAGATAAGGGAGACAAAACTAAAATATCGCTTGAGATTTCAGAGACGTTGAAGTCAGAACAAAATAAACCAAGCCAGCAGAAACACTCAATTTTCAAGAAAAAGGAATCTGATTACAGCAGCAAAGTTATTTCCCTGCCCAGTGCTGGAAGGATAATACAGCATAAGGTCAACTGTCCTGAACTTAAGAGAGACCCAAAAATCCCTAACAAACCATTTACCAGAGGATTTTGGCAGCCAGAATAAATTGTCTACCTGCTGCTTCTCTTCCTCCTGTCTCCATTAAGGCAGCATTTGCCTCAAGCCTCTGAGCAAGATTAACGAGTGGAAGAAGGTCTGTGGCAAGAGACAGACCACAACCAACCATTTGCAGGCAGCTTTCACATCATCTTCATTCTTCCTCTGTTTAAATCTTGCTGGACCTTCCCTTGCCTTTCATATCTCCATCAACTCTAGATTCCTAAGAGCTGCTGCTTTAGCTCTTAGTACTGAGGAGAGGGTTTCTGTCCCAATTGAGTCATATGAATTCAACTAGACTGGCTTTACTCCCTACAACAACCACTGGGGTGTTTCTTGGTCTCTGCTACACTTTATTTTCTTCTGTACGCTAGCCTCTGAATCCATCTTGTTCCTTCTTCAGAGCATAATTATGGCATTGGGGTCTGATCTTTTATTAATTCAAATGCTTTCCTAAGCATGCCTGTGTTGCTACTCAAGGGATATCTGATTTACATATTCCCATATTTTCATTTCTGATTACTAAATTCATCAGCTTGCTTCAAAGTAGTTCATAGTATAAACATAGTAAGCCTTTCAGGAACTGATGTTCATTGCATATTTAATATTAACATTTTTTTCTCAGAACAGCAGTACAATTTCAAAATACAAATCAATATGTTTATTAGAAAGTTTTCTTTCAGTGAAAAACATGCATCTCTACATCCTGATCTTTTAGGATAAAAGAAACAGGCTGTTGTAAAATATCAAGACTTAGAAATAAAAATAAACTTTTATAGGCACTAGGTTCTGTCTGCTGGACAGCAACTGACTTTGGTTCAGCTCTACTCACATCTGCAACCAGAAGTTACATTGAAATTGAAATAACCATCAAATCTGAGAGAAATATGTGTTGAGAACAGAGGAATTTCAGGCTAAGGATGGGGACCCCAGAAGCAAGTAATTCAGGGAATGTTACTTCTCTTTCTGAAGAAGTGTCACTATTTCATAGACTCCTTACAAACAGAAACAAAAACCCCCAAACCTTGGTTATTTTCCTTAACTGAAATATTTAGTAAGGGTTATGGTATGGGTGGTTTACTAGACATCTGACCCATGGAAATTTAAGAAGCAGAAGTGTGAAGTTGTAAGTTTTTTAACATGTTCAGGTTCCTTGGGTTATAGATGATGAGGGGACTTGGTACTACTCTGAACAAGATTCCAGCTTTGGGGAAAAAACCCTTATGCTTCCATCAAGTAACATTGATTGCACAGGGAAGAGTCAAACTTAAGTAAAAATCGCAATCCTTTTAGTTTCCTATGCATAATGTCTAATGCCTGCAAACTTCCAAGTTTCGAAAAGTAGAGTGGTGATTCTCCTGCTCTGCTCTGCATTAGTACAGCCTCTCCTCATGCTGTGTGCAGTCTTGGGTGCCACAATATAAAAATGACATTAAACTACTAGAGAACATCCAGAGGAGGCCATGAGGATGGTGAAGGTCTTGAGGGGAAGCTGTGTGAGGAGTGGCAGAATTAAACCACTGCCATTTGCAGCTCACTATTATGACATCCTAACACCATCCATAAGGTCATCTGAGAATGAGAACTATGTACCAATGCTATATTAATGCTAAGCTATATCAACACTCTGATTTTAAATAAAGCATGAATACAGTTTGTACAAGTGTTGTAATAATAGACAACTTGATCATTTGCATTCCAATTTTTTTGGAGGGTGCTACACATAGAAAAATGAATATGTTTTACAAAACCAGTAGTTATATTTAGGGAATTTTGGGGAGTTCCCTTGTTTTTATCCACAGATCTCTACATTTACGTTTTACATTGCTGGGATATTTCTATGCTGGCACATATTTTCAATCAGCATTACATTTTGCTTGAAATAAATACATGCTTTTCAAATAACTCCTTTTTTTAAATGATAGTATCATCTTAGATAACTTAAATTATTATATTTTTACAGAAGAACAGTACGTCACAAGAAATAACTGGCGTAGGAAAAAAACTTCAATTCCACCCCTCAAAAAATCCAAGTGAAATGTAAGTTTTGCTACAAAAACAGTTTTCTAGTGCACATCAGTCTCTCCCAAAATGAGTTTAAAAATGAGTCCACATATATAATTGATTTTGTCTGCTTATTTTGTATCTATACTAAAAATATTACAATAAGAATAAACAGATGCAAATGTCACCAGAATTAATGCCATATTAGAGACCTACTCAATATTTAAAAAGAAGTAATAAAGTTATTTTCTGTACTGCAGCATCCCTCACTGTAGGAAAAGTTTTTACTGTAAAGAAAAATTTATTGTAGTTCAAAGTAAATATATTGATTTTTAGGTGAAGGGAAAAGACGGACAGAATTTTTCAGTCCATCACTAAAATTCCATTTAAGAAGTTAGATAAAGCTAGATATTGTTAATAATTTAATAAATCAGTAGGAAATAGGAGAAACAACATAAATCAAATTTTTTTGCAGCCTTCAAACCTGATTTTGTCCCTTAAAAATACTTATAGGTCTAACTGTACTTAGCATGTTTTACAAGTATTTTGGTCCGAATGGTGTGTTTAGTTTTCTGAATAATTCTGATTAAGCTATTTCTTTAACTGCACATAATTTTGTTTCATGTAAATTTCAACATTCAAAAAAGTATTTTTCTTCAGTTCACTGCAATACTGTACACCTAATGTACCTCATAGATTGCATAAGCTATGCAGAAGTCTGGCCACGAAATTGTAAAATTAATATAAAAAAGGGAAAATATTTGTTTGCCTATAAAATCCTCTTCATTATTCTGTTTTTCTGCAGAATCACTAGAGCCCACAGGACTGAGTATGCATGCCTCAGACAATCCACCCCATAAATAACATTTCTGGGCATAAAGACGAAAATTAAAAATGGGATTCGTAAATGAATCCCAGACTGAAGATGGACAATGAAATCTCATGAGCTCCATTTACACAGGAAAACAGGCTGAGAAGTCCCTCCAAGTTCTCCCAGTCCAGCAGCATAAGAAAAAAACAGAAAGGGAGTTTTTTCTTTTCTTGACCCTCATTCTGTGCTCAGGGAGGTTGAAGGCACTTTATGCATGAGGCTTAAACTATTGGAGGCATGAGGGAAAACTGGTTCATCTAAGGTTCACAGCCACCTCTTTGTGGTTTCTCTGCTCTCTGCTTTCCAGGAGGCAAGGAAGATTTTTTTTTTTTTCCAGAAATCACAAGCTTTGAGTCTGCCAGGAGTTATAGTCTCAAAACAAAATGTAGTTATGAAGCTCCCATCTGAAAATGCTTAGACCATCATAATTATGAAATGTGTGGTTCTCATGTACATATCCTTGAGCAAAATTGAAGTGTTTTCTTATAATTAATTGCTGTATCAGTAAAGAGCAAATAATATCAAAGAGATGTAAATACTATTTCTTTGCGCAAAGACAGATAGGAAGCCAGGATAAATAACAGTCCATAGAAGTATTAATGAATTTGTACAAATTAATGAATTTACTAAAATGCATCATCACAGACAGATGACCAGACAAAAAAGGAAATAAAGGTTATAATTAAAAGCAGACTAAATCTGTTGTAATTGCAGAAAACCTACAGTGAGATTTTTTTTGTTGTTGTTCCATGTGCCAAAATCCTTGGGAATATCCTAAGCACATACTTGTTTCTATGAGAGCCAGTTTTGAAGCATCTCAGGTGTTTCACTTCGCATGATAGATATACTCTAAATCTTGATTACTTCCCAATTAAGGATACTTGTGATTGTCAAACTCTATTCTCCTCATATATTTCTTATTAACAAAACATCAACCCTCAGACAAGAAGATGCAGTGAGTCCTGGTGAGAAAAGAAACAGCTACCTGCAAATGGAGGTGAGAGGAGTCTGAGCTCACTGAGGTTCTGCACAATTTCTTTTATGTGAAACTGGACATTCACAAGGCAGACTATTAGGCAAAATATGATTTAGTCACACCTTTCAGATGAATGAGATCCCCTCTTTTCCTTATTCTAGGCTCAATGTTTTTCTGGAGGGTATAGAACGAAAGAGGATTATGTGAAGTAAAAGGACAAAACCCCCAACCCTTTTTGGTGTTTGTTTTTGAGTTTTGTTCTTTTGTGGGGATTTTTTGTTTGCTTGGAGGTTTTTGGGGTTTTTTTGTTTAAAATATCCTAGTTTCCTACCCCAGTCAAAAATAATGCATTAATCCTTAGAAAATCTGCAAAGACTGAAGTTACATAATTCATTGTTTTAGTGGTGAATCAAGATATCCATTTGTCTGGGTAAATAACCACACAGGACTGATGGCAGGAGGATACTTCCCAGAAGTGTTGTCAGTGATAACATGCATAATGCAATGAGATTTTAAATGAGAGCACAGCTTTTGTAAATAATGTACACTCTCCAAGACACCCTAGAGACACTAGACAGCACAATTCCTCTAGACAGATTGTGCTCAAAATACTATTTTTCCTCAGTGTTCCTGATCTCCATTAGAAACTTAAGTCAGACAAAAGGAAAAGGTTTCAAGTGAAGTGTTTTGAGCCCTAAGTGGAGGGCATGATATGAAACATATCTATAAATATAAAACAGAAAACTAACCCAAAACAAGAACAGTGTTGCTGACTTTTTTATTTTGAAATGATGATAAATCACTTCTACAATTTTTTAAAGAAAAAGGGAACTTTTGCTCACACAAATTCACATACTGTTGTAATTTCTCTACTTACAGGCCCCAGAAAGGGAGGGTGGAAAAAATTCTGCTCAACCTACTCCTTGAATCACTATAAATGTAGTGCAATTCAGAGTTAAATCTAACAAAAATGGATGAGCTGTTTAAATAAGTGCCAGGTTTTGAAACATTTGGATAATTCTGAATCAGTGAGAGCTTACTTGCTAGAAGGAAGAAGACGAGTTTTCTTCGCTTTAGCTGAAAATTGAAAAAATATATTAAATTATAAAATTGTACCCCTATCTCTTCAGTCTCCAAATATTATCCTCTCTTTTACACCTCATTTCCATTGTCATACCTTTATTTTGTCTGTCAGGCAGCATAAAAGGATCTTGCCAGGGGAAGCAAGAACAATATAGTCATAAGCCATAAAAGCACTCCACTGTGGTCATACCCTTTCCACTTCCTTTCCTGATCCTTAACTTTGCCAAGATTTGAAATCTCTTCTTTTTTCGGGACTTCAGCTAAGCTAAAGATAGCACGTAAATAAATCAGGCTTTAAAGACAAACCACTCTTTCCATTGATCTCAGAGAAAATTCTGGAAATAGCAAGGAACAAAAAAATTGGGACACAGGCGAGAAGCAAACGTCTTTCACACTCGTGACTCACAGTGTTAACACATTCGCCGTCCTGTTTGGCTCTCTGGGAAGGATGGTTGGAGTGTTTGTGCTGCTTTCTCATTTGCATTACTAGTTTGTACCAAATGTGTCAATGTGTTGGAAAGAATAGTATCTAGTTCTGGGGTTTTACAGCGATTTTACATGTTACCAAAATTAACCAGTGATAATTTGGAAGCATGTGCACTCTCTTGAAAATGAAACAAAAAACCCAAACACAACAGGCAACAGAATTGCCTTAATCAAGTCACTGCTATGTTATTTCTTCACTGAAGACCTACGAAAAGGTTTACAGATGTTTGTTTATGCACATTTAAGAAAAGAGAATAGTAAATTTAGGACTTTTTCCTTTGCTTACTTTTATTTTCTCTGACCTATTTTCAAAGGTCTTTTCCAACACTGACTAGATTTGTAAATTTCCCTACTGCTAAAAACAACTTAAAACTGCATTTATATGAGTTTAATAAAAGTTCTGCTCATGCATGCAGTACATAAGGGTAGCTTATACTGACGTAACAAGGCATTTATATCATAACTGTGTGTTTGTATTTGGATATAGAATAATGATACAGTGTTCCCATTTTTCATATCTTTTCCCTGATGTTTTGAAAGGTACGTTCCCCTGAAATAAAGGCATCTCAGAATTGCCTTCTTGAATTGAGGTAATTAAAACCAGAAAAGAGTCTGTATTACTGGCATCTTCTGGTTACCTTTATGTCAATTTTAACCCCTGAATTTTGCTATGAAAATGTCCCTTGTCCTA
Organism: Lichenostomus cassidix; assembly: GCF_008360975.1. Classification (NCBI taxonomy): domain Eukaryota; kingdom Metazoa; phylum Chordata; class Aves; order Passeriformes; family Meliphagidae; genus Lichenostomus; species Lichenostomus cassidix. Next base: position 9,867,155 of record NC_139479.1, on the reverse strand, counting down.
TTACTCAACTGTATAGTACTCAACTAACAATATATATATTGTTAGCCACATTTCTTAAGAAAAGGCTTAATTTTGAAGCCTTTTTGGGTTTTTTTTGGGTTCTTTTTAACTTCATTCTGTAGAATGCATCAAGCTTTTTTTTATGACTAGGATGTCTCTGAGCAGTTCCCATTTATTTTTCCAGTCTTCACTAGATAACCAGCAAGAGGCTGTTTTCTGAAAAGCAGCCTAGAGGTTAAGTATAAAAAATAATTTCAGTAAACAGCCTTGGCTAGCACACGTTTTCCTAAAAGGGTGGTGTCTTGGTAGGCAACTATAAATCTGCTGACAGGTGTTTGAAGAGAGACAGTGCTTTAAGACAAGCAATCTCCTACTCCTTGATTGCAGATCAACATCTTCAATGCAGAAAAAACGCCAAAAGACTACCATGACCCCAATATTCTGTCCCACAAGGGTTCTGACTGACCAGCAGATCTGTTGTAGTTATCTACTTTCCCTCTCCTGTCCCAACACATAATTTCTCCCCCCACATACCTTTAACCATACAAGAAATCTATATCACAACCTTAACACTGAGGCTGAAGAGAGAATGAATTGAATCAAAATAAATAAGATTCTGTCAAATCAACTTCTGTCAAACATCCAAGGGAATTTTAGAGAGTTTTGCCTGTCTTTGCACTTCCTATTTACTGCTGAAATAACATCAGTGTGAAAACAGTGTCCCTTGAAAACTAGGGACAGTCAGGAGAACCTGTAATGGCCTGCGTGGCCACTGTGACACACCACTGCTGATCTATTGTGCTTAACATGAAAAAATCAAAATAACATAGTGGAGTAGTTATGGTTTGGAACTCCTGGGAGCTAGAGGGAATTTTCAAAAAATCTGTGTGACAGTCTGGTGACAGTCGTAGTTAGAATTAGTACACATGAGAATGGCAGGGGGAGGGGGGAGAAGCTATTATTATTATTATTATTAGGCTTTGGAGTGTGGCTGCTTTTATATTAAGACTCAATAGGAATGTGTTGTGTTTTCAGACAGAAAATAAAGTAATAAAAGTTAAAGTTTTCCCATATCTGTGCTATCCCTGCTTTCTAAGATGAGCCCATCTGGAAAATTTTCAGCCCAGTTTTTATTTTTATGTGCTTATGCAGGAGAGATACAGCATCATCTTTTCTCATTAAAAATAAAATGTTTACATGAGGTTTTGGAGTAAAAATTCACCCAATTAATCATAATTTCTGAAGATCTTGACAGTATTGCAAACCTGATGCATTGTAAAGTCTCACATCTAATGGGCAAATGAGGTTTCAATAAGAACAGAAGCACTGAGATTTTGTTGTAAAGCGAGCTGTAGTTGAAAAGCTACATGATTAATGTTGTATCATAGACTTTACATAAAAAACAAGATATATTACTGTTTGGGGATCAAGCTAACTTTAAAGAGAGGCTTCTTAAAGAAATTTGACTGTCAAGATAAAATTCAATAATTGTTTTAAATTTCAATTTACCTGTAATGTGGTTTTGGGAAGCAGTACTGCATAATTCTGATGCTCCCAAATTCAATTATTTGTCATATTCAGGCTTTAAAACATAAACATTCACTGGTTCCTACAAAAAGAACATCCCAAATCTTTAATCATCACAAAAAACACAGTACCTTGACCTTGTATCTTAAAGTTAAATGGAGTGACATTATAAAAATTAAATTAGTTCTTCCTCATTTCCATAATAGCCTTTAAAACGCCTTGCCTAGGCTGGAGTATATGTTCGATTTCTTTATCTTTCTTGATGACCCCTCATGCCTGCAAGTCAGCTCATTTTTCTCTGGTGAAGACTGCACCCTACCAGTGCACACGCTCTAAAATTTCCATTAAAAACTAGGGCATCATCACTCATTCTTATCTGCAGCAGGCTGCCGAGCAGTGCGAGACCAGCAACTGCAGGAGAACTCGTCTCAAAGGACAATGTAGTTATACACATCACCATCCAGAAGGGAAGAGAATTCTACCTGCATAACACGTTATCACATCCAGTACACTGGGAATCTTAAAATCTACAGAGTGGTGTAGAATGTTGTTATAAATTCTCATGCAACGGCAAGTCTTACTTAAACAGCAATTTACCGGTAGGCAATTAGCTTCTCAGAGAACATTTTTATTAAGTTCACGTCACAATGAAACGATCTGTCTCATCAGCTATTGAATATTTGCTGGTTAAAGCATTATTATTCTAAATTAGCATATAACAAGTACCTGAGGGTATTTAAACTTGTCTATGTGTTTAACCTTCTGGTTTCTAAGTCCCTCTTTTTCAAGCTGATTGTTAAACAGTTCTCATACCCAAAGTACATGAACCTTTCCAAAGTGTTTTAAGATAGCTGTGCTCATTCTTCTTTTTTTATCTTTTCTATTTTGCAGGGAGAGCTCATATATGTGTATGCATGTAGATATCTATAGTGTCTATACACTTAGGAGTACACATGATTATATATAATTCTATAATTTTTATGCCTGTATGAGCACACATTCTGTGATATTGCACACAAACCACAATCTTGCCATGCTATCTAGCTGGACCACAGGTCTCACATAACTCTCATCTTCACCCCTAATTCTACAGCACAACGAGCTCCTTGTATCCTAAGGCCAAACCATTACACACCTTGAAGTCAGAGATCAATAATTTGATTTTGCAGTTCATGGATATCCTATGTGTACTTGTGTACAGAATGGAAGATGGGCTGCAGTGCTCTGTGTAGCACTGTTAAACTGCCCTGTGGGCTCAACAGACAACTTTGCCATTGTCCAGGCAAAAGAAAAATACAGAACTCCCAGTTATGGTCAGGTCAGGATCAGACTGTCATGCAGCAAAAGGCATCTGAGAGGATTTGCTGGTAGCAACTACTGCTACAGAAGAACTCAGCATCTATGAGAAACCAAAGACTAGATTCCTGGCTGGCCTGATCTGCTCTGGTCATTGGGGTTTTTTCAAGCGTGTTTGTTGCCACAATCTTTTCCAAATTCTGTCCAGTAACCACTGACACCTGAATTATTCTGGTGTACCACACAAGCAGCTTTAACTCTTTTTGGTACTCATCCTGAACAAACACATCAATGTTCTTGTTGCTGTATGGAAAAAAAGTACATTCCAGCTAGGTGCTGTTTCATGCAGTGGATGAATATATGCATTGGCTGAGGACACAATAATCCATTAATGACTCCTTATTTAAAGAATTCAGCAGAGAAAGTATATCCTATTTTATTTTAAATTTTTGGTCTCCTTCAGAAATACCTGCAACAGTGTTTAGCAAAGGAAGCAATAAGTCATGGTCAGCTCTGTCATACACTCAAAGGCAGATGGATAGAAGAGCTGATGTTTGTCCTTCATGTACTAACTTCAAAATACAGCTCAAATACTGATTAAAGTCGATGTCTGTTTTGAATCTAGACATACTATATTTGTAAGTGGCCAGACAATCTTAACAGCAGGTTTGTGTTAATTCAGACATTTCACAATGGACTATAACTAGGCTGGACATCAGCAAGGCAGCATTATAAGCAATGAATAAATGATGAATTGCAAACCAAGCCTTCACTGACTTGCATAAAAAATAGATGGATCACAGAGAACAAGATCTCTTCACACTAAGAAGGCTAATAGCACTTTTAAAGAGAAGAAATGTTATTGAGCTTAGAATCATCAGTGATTCCAAGACAACAACTTTCTGAAGCAGGTAAGGAAAGAATTAAAGTCTCTAATGACTTAAGCACAGCACAGACAGAATCCAGGGAGAATTAATCCAGATTTACTAGGATTGTGCCTGCAGCATGGTTTTCTCCTTTGGGCAACAGGAGAAAGTTGCTGGTGATGCTCTCCCCAATTTTCATCAGGCTCCCCCACAACCCCCCCCACCCCCCCCCCACCCCCACAACAACCCCCCCCACCCAAAAAACCCCACAACCAACCCCCCAAAACCACCCCCCCCCCCCCCCCCCCCACCCCCACCCCCCCCCCAAAAAAACACCAAACCAAACCAAACACCCCAAACCCACCCACAAACCCACCACCCCACACCCCAAAACCACCCCACCCCCCCCACAAACCCACACCCAAAACCACAAACCCAACACCCCCACCCCAACCCCCCCCCCCCCACCCCCCCCCCCCCCCCCCCCCCCCCACCAACCACCACCCACCACCCCCCCAAAACCACCCCCCCCCCACACCCCACACCCCACCCCCCCCCCAACCAACCCACACCAAACCCACCCCACACACCCCCCAACCAAAACACACCCCAAAAAACCCAAACAAAACAACACAAAAAACAAAAACCAAACCAAACACCACCACCAAAACACAAAAAAACCACCAACCCACACCACAAAACCACCCACCCCAAAACACAAAAAAAAAAACACCCCCCACAAAAACAAAACACCAACCAAAACCCACCACAAACCAACAAAACAACAAAACAAACCCAAAACCCCCCACCCAACCCAAAAAAAAAACAAAAACCCCAACAAACCCCAAAACCCCCCCCACCCCCCCCCCACAAAAAACAACAACCACCCCAAAAAAACCACACACCCACCCCCACCCCCCACCAACCCAAAAAACACCCCACCCCCCCACCCCCCCCCAAAACCCCCACCACCCAAAAATTTGCTTTTCCCAAAATCCCTGTCTCTTTCTGGCTGTGTGTAAGCTCTGCCCCTCTCCCTGCACGTCCAAGCTGGGGGGGGCACTGCAGACAGCACAGCCCCGTCGTGCAGCAGAACAGCAAGATACACCTGATCTCCGCCAACCAGCTTCAACTCCAGCCCTACTGAAGAAATTTCTAAAATTTTTTTTCCTTTTGTATAAGAGAAAAAGTGGATTTGTTGTAACGTGTGTCCTTCCTGTCCCTGACCCCGCCCCCCTGACCCCTTCTGACTGGATGTGAGTCAGGACCCCCCCCATCCCTAGAGATAAAATCCCCAGCCACACGGAACGGGCCTCTTTGGTTCTGGACTCATATGGACCTGCACCCTCCCTACCTTCCCTCCCCCTCCCCAGTCTCCCCACCTCCCCTGTTTTCCTCAATAAAAACACCATGGAGACCAGGAACCAAACAGCTGCCTTTCTAAACCTGCAACGCTTCTACAAGAACCGCGTCTGACCAGCCCCACAGCTCGTGGCCATGGAATGACCATCCTGCGTGTTCCAGTTCTAGGGCAGCCCTCCCCCGCAGCAGGGGGGGGCTGCCCTCAGGTTTTGCACTGCTGCACCCCACCATGTCATTCCCATGTATTGGTACCATAAAACATATGCCTTGTGATGCATATATGAGTCAAACATTATCTATTTGGCAACAAGATAATAATTGGTTTAATATTTTAGCAAACAGGTTACAGGGGAATTAAACACATTTACTTCACAAACAGCAAGCTTACACAGTTTAAACTGCAATCAACAGAACAGTCTCACAAATATCAAGCTTTTTCTTGGAGCTGATTTCAAAAGTCATAATTGAGAAGGATGAAAAGCACACTGACTTTTACATTGAGAGACTAACCCCATTATTATAATTTCAGCCCCACTCCCTGATCTTTTGGCATGGGAGAAGGATGACATGTACTCTAAGGAAAATTACTGGGGTTTTAAAAGCCTAGAAATAAACACTTGGTTGCAGAAATTTAGTGAGTACACATATTGTCATGTAACCAAAAGTGGCATAAAGAAACAAACCATCTTTAAATGGCATCCAGAAGATATTTGTCATTTGATTTATTCTGATATTGCAGGCTGATACAGTACTAGTTTTAGTCAGTATAATTATACCCAAGATCAACAGATTCACTGCATAAAAATACCCTGTCTTAAAATAGTTTCATACATTTTATACTAAATTTTAGTATGCTTTGTTTAGCCATAATTCTACATCTGAATCCTACAGCTGGAAGATCAACTAACATAAACAAAACATTATTGTTAGGAAGACAATACAAATGCTATAAGTGCAGAAGAGGGCTGTAGTATTTTGAACTTGTGGATGAATACAAAGTAAGAAAAAAGAAAGAAAGAGAATGGACTCACTTGCTGTTGCTAAGAAAACTTAAGCCCTTATGACAGTTAGTTTGAAACAGTCAGTAGCATTAACAAGCCTAAATGAAATGGCATTTTAATGCTTAAAAATCAAACAGTCTCTAAGTTCACATGAAGTAATATCTACTACTATCAATAACCAGTTTTGTTTCACTGCATGTCTCCTCTTTGGAATATGTGTGTAGCTTATTTTAATTACTTGGGACTTGAAATATGTTTTCCAGTATCTGCTGAGAAGAAAGCATGATTTTAATGGTATGTAGTTTAATATTATACAAATACCGAAATGTTATCATTATTTAGTTAGTTAGAGAGGTGTACATTTTGAAACAGCACAAGTTACATTGCCTATAATAAATTTTATATATTAAAAACATCATGTAACAGCAGGATCCTTTAATTTGGCACAGAAGTGGCTGAATTTGATTTAAAATCTCAGTAGGCAGAGCTTTGTACTTTGCACAGATTTAAATATTTGTTAGATTGGAGACTTAGCACCCTTTTGCAACCACAGACCCATCATGATGTTGCTACTACCTATTCCAGTTATTACCCAGAATTAATTGGATTGAAAAAATTTCAACAATTCCACATGGCACTTCTAATCCTTGGTGAAATCAAAATGTTATTTAATTAAAAAGAAATTAAGTAGTCCTCTTAAATTTTCAAACTTCTACAAAGTATTATGTGAACTGATGTTGTAAATCACTTTAGGTAACTAATCTTCCATTCTTGCCCCGTCCCCTTAACACTAAAACATATTTAAGACCACTTGGTGATGAACCAAAAATAGTTTACAAAAATACAGGCTAGACATGACTATATTTTTTAATTAGGCCCAGAAGAAACAGGTCTTTTTGTTCTCAAAAGGCTGTGCACCTTAATTTAAAGTGGCTTACAAACTACTCTGGTTATTAAATGCAAAATATCTTCCCTGGGACAACAGCAAAGGGAGTCCACCAGTGACAAGACTAACTGGCAAGAGGCCACTGCTGGGCAGCAGCTGTCCCACCCAGGCACCCAGTGTGATGTGCTCTACTTAGCACATCTGAGATCCATCCAGCCTTCACAGGGATTCAGAGTCAACAAGCAAATCTTTGAAAAACTTTTCTTCCTCTGTGGCTCTTCCCTGATACTCAGCGAGAGGAAGCAGCGTTTGGGAGCTCAGTGAGACAAGCAGACCCTGTGTTACTCACTCAGCTCAGCTGAAGCACCTCAGCCAGAATGGTTTGACTCTAGGGAGGCAAAACCTTGGGGCAGTGAAGTCCATGGCAGCACTGCCACCCTCTTCATTAATTTCCCAATAGCACCATAAACATCTACCCATCAGAAGGCAGCATTTTCCCTTCCACTGGAACAATCACATACAGAAATGCTTACAGTTTAACTTACAAATAATAAAAACCTTACAAAAGATATCAAAAGGTTCGAATAAGTATTCTGCATGAGGTTTTGCTTCACTTAAAGATACCAATTCTTTGTGTCCATTAAAGATATTAGCCTGGTTCGAGCAGAAAATTAACATGTTTAAAGTAGTTTTAAGCACCAGATTTTAACTTTATTCTCAAATAACTATCACAGTACTTTTAACATTTAAATTAAGATGTAAATTTAGCAACAATCAACACACAATACGAATTGTAAACCTTGACACTGAGGCTATCCCATGAAACTTATTTGCAAGTAGATTTTGAAGTTGATTTAATTTAATCCAAGGGCCAGAGTGACTACAGTGAAAGTCCAAAATAACTATGACATGTTTTAAAATAAATTCGGTGATTTGACTATATTTTTTCTTAATTTTTCCTCCAAGTTTTATGGCACTTCTGTAGTTCATAGTTTTGTAGATGAGCTCTACAAATTTTTTTCCCTACACTTTATTGAAAGCAACAGATGAAAAACTTTACCTTTGTAAACTGAGACTTTTACAGTCACTGAAGTGCATAAAGAGCACAATCCCTCCATTTAACTTCTTACAGAATTCTCATTCTTAAGATATTTCTTAGAAATAAAGACTTAAACCCCTAAATTAAACTAAAAATAGTTTACCACAATCTTTTAGAAAAGTTTGAACTTGAACTGCTAGGGTTTTGAACCAAGAAAAAAATAAAAATGAGTGTTTCCTAATGTTACACTGATGTCAAAACTTGAGTAATATACTTTATTAGTAAAGAACAGAATCCAGAAAAGCTAAGACCACATTAAACATTTGGTAGGGCTGTGAATGGTTGGATGATTAAAGCACTAACAAATATTGAAGACAATAGTTCTTTCTCCATTATTCATTATTGACTGAGTTTGTTTTCTTTAATTTTCTTCTTTTTAATCCCCTGCTAGAATTCATTTAAGAAGGAAATGTTTTGGTACTTTTTGGAAGAAATAGAGACAGTGGAAAAGAATCAACTAGCCCTCAGGGAAGGAGAATGGAGAAAGTGAGCTTCATTCAGCTGCTTTAATGTCTATGTTAACAGACAATAAAAAGATCTTTTAAAAAAATGCAGTGAATTTAGATCTTAGTGAATAGAATTACAATGAACTTAATGGTTCTCTCACCTGAACACCTGAGCTAATCTTTCTCCTTAAAATGAGAACCCATCTTTGCTTTTCTTATCACTGTTTCCACAAACATGTTAGGTCAGAGTGTAAAATATACCTTTCCAAAGTAATTGGCATGACACAAAACAGTGCATATCTGTGTGTCTGCATCAATTTTAATTGTTTATTCCCTCTTTATTTTTATATGATCTTGTCTATGGGTACTCATTCGTTTAATATCTTAAATCCCCATCACAATTATGATTCTAAGGCATTGAACAAAATTTGATCTCTTTTTTAAAAAGCCAGTGCAATGTAAGCAGAGAGACTCCGCCTGAATTCTTACAGAATGAACAGAGGCACATGCAGGTGATACCACAGCAGGCAGTGTCTGTAGCAAGGACTTGGAACACTTTAATACCTGCACCCTGAGCTGTGCCAGGCGGAGCATTGCCAGCAGGGGCAGGGAGGTGATCTCCTCTCTGCTTCACCCTGGTGAGGCACATCTGGGATGTTGGGTATTTGTCTTAAGCATTCTGTACTTCTTGTCTCCCTATTTGACATCCTCTTAATATTCCTATTAAGTAAAGGCTAAAAACTCTTAGGAATAACACAATGTGATTTGTTATTATGAAATTCATCTTTACTGGGTGAAAAACAACTGTTTAATTTCCTACAGCCCAAAAGAGTGGTCCTTTCTTCATCATGTGTTTGAGGTAATCCGTGACCTTATCAAGTTTTTCTTTTCTTCTCCAAATATATCTTCACTCAAAGCAGTGAAATTCCCCAATTTAAGCAGATTTACCTTTTTTACAAAATGTAACATGATAAAACAGGAAGGAAATTCATACCATAACTACCACAAAAATGAATTAAAACCAAGGTCTATTATCAAATGCAGGCACCCAACACCATTCAAAATCAGTGAAAAAGGAACAAAGCAAACTGCAAGAAGACCTACCACATACAAACATATTGCTTTCACTGAACACTATGTTAGAGAGTCACTGACAGTTTACATCAGTGATCTGACTTTAGAAATAAATGGCTCCATTTCAGTTGTTGCCCTGAATCCTTGATTCAGGACATCCATTAGATAAAGTTTCAGAAAACAAGATACCGAAATGGAAGTGTGGATTCCTGGATTCAGAGCTAGAGGACATCCAGTTACATTCTTTCCCTGGCAGAAGGGGATAACAGCACATTCACCTCCTTGCTGGCAGGAAGAACTGACAGTACAATTTTCCAAGAGCAGCACCAGTAGAAAACAAGAAACTTTTCTTCTTCAACTCAGGTCACACAAACCATTCAGTTTTCTTTCTGTCTCCCTTCTCAGCAGAAAAGAACAAAAAAAATCAGGGTTAAACCTTGCTGAGGTTTAATGGAAACTATGGATTTTCTGCAGGGAAAAGCAAAACCAGCTATTCTCCTTGGGCCACCAGGCAATGAACAATCTCAATTCCTTCCCACCACAGAAAGCAAATGAGAAACAATCCAATCCAAAACCCTACCTCAGCCATAGTATCTTAACAATAAGTCATAAATTTCACACTCTACAGAAATGCACGTTTTTCTCATAGCAAGAAACTATGGGACCAGGAGTCCACTGAGAGAATTCATAAGGAAATATTAATGATCATTTCAGTATTCTTTAAAAACAGCTGACTGCAACAGCCTGAAACAGCTTCTGTGGTGAAATCTCACATGTACCTCCCCCTAAAAACTGTGACATCAAACAGATGATGTGGATGAATCAGTAGAATCTGAAAAGAAATTTCATGCATATCCACTCTTCCGCCACAGTACCAGGGAGTAAACCTTTGACAAGTTATCTGTCGTCACTCCTCTTCTAAAAGGATTTATTTTCTTATGCCACTAGAAACTACTAGAGGATTCTGCTAGAAATATAAATTTATAGATCCTTTGAAGAAGTGTGAATCAAACTCAATTGCTTATTCTCATGTCATGATAAACAATAACTTACAGAAAATATACAATAGTTTTAACTCTTTCTAAAAACAATTTATATCAGCACATAGTTTAACTATTACAAATTAGCAAAGTAGAAATTTTTTTTCAAGAAAAACTAAGTTCAGACTGGGTGGTAAAATACATAAAGCCAGAATGTAATTTAATTCATTAAATTGTACTTTAAAAATTAGCTAATATATATATAAATTAATATTAATGAATTCCCACATTAGCTGTTCAACAATACCGTGGCTATAGCCTTTATGGTGCCCAGGAAAGGTGTGGCCATGAGACTTTATCAATAAAGGAAATTGACAGTTCTGAATTACTTAATCAGGTGAATGCACTTGGAACAGAATGTGAAATTGTTTGAGCTTTAAGGGTTTACAGTGATTGCAGGTTGAGAGTTACAGTCACTACAACTCTGCATAAAAACAGTGCTGACCAGACAATGACAAGATGGAGAACAAACACAACACACTTGAATCACAAAAGCAACACCAAGAAGTACCTGCTTGTTTCAGCAGACCATTTCTTTATTAATTACTGTACTAAAAAGACACCATACTCCATTAGTCTAAATCAAAGTATACTTCAAAAGCTGTAGCTGGAGACAGTTTTTAATAACCAGGGGAAGAAAATATCTAGTGACAAATTAACTACTTAATGGGAATCTGGAGAACATAAGTTGCCAAACAAGCAGTTATGACTAAAGTCTGAATTTATGAAAAGACTGTAATATTGCCCATGTTATCAAGAACTAAACCATTATTTTGACCTCTCTTCTGGCTGAACTAAATCAGACTTGAAAAGGGTACTTCAATTATTTAAATGCCAGTTTATTATTTACTTTCTTTTTTTTTTTTTTAACCAAACCTATCTCCCCTGACCTCTTAGTTTAACTTACTGTAAAAACAACAGGGATAACTACCAGGCTAAGCTGCCTTCATCCCTCCATAAGGGATGGATGTCTTTATCCTTCCGTAAGGCAAAATTGCTCTGTATGTCTACAACATTTGCCAAACCAAGAGAGACCTTAAGCACAATCTGTTGTGGGAAAAATCCCAGGAGAATAGTAAATTTAAATGTTTTATTTTATGGCATATTTAATTTTGAATTTTGATGCAGCAGAAGATTAATAAGTAAAACATTGACATTGTTCTCTAGTCTTTCCCATCACTCTGAAACAAAACAGTGTCAAGTAATTATGGTTTTGTATTTCACTTTTTGTTTATATTTTATTACTGAAAGATAAAACTGTTTTCACAAGAAGCTGTGCTACACAGCTTGCTAAATAATTGAGTTAACTTTGCCACTTCTCCTCAGCCTGTAGCACATGTGCTTTACTGACAGAAGTGAGATCCAAGGACAGGGACAAGATGAGGAGGCTTTTAACTATGAAGCACAGAATATGAGCATGAAAGCAAGGAAAAATAGTACATATGTTGTCAAGAACCAGCAAACAGTTGTGTCAAACAGCATTTGAAAAACTGGCTTGGTTAGAAAAGACACTGCCCGTAAGCAGCAGCACTGTAGTTTGTACCTAATTGTTCTCCTTCATTCTGAGAGCAACCTCACTGATAACTGTCAAACCAGGATTCCATCTCACTTAGAAAACATAAACTGAGAGCATCTCAAAACAATTCAAAAACATTTCAGAAATCGTTTTGAAAACACAGTAACACAATTGTAGCCAATTTTCGGTTTTATTGACATATCCTCCTACTCGAAACACATTTAAAGTACCTGGAGTCAAAAATTCAAACAGCTCACCCCTAGCTTCCTTCAGCAGAATTGTGCATCTTCCAAGAGCAATTAATTTGTGAGACAATGTCTTTTCTGCTAATTATATGACAGCATCAGTCAAACTTCTTTTACTCCGAACTTAGCAGTGACTAAACACGTTTAGATGGCAAAATGATGGCTTTACAAATATATTAGACAAATGTCAGCCCATTAACCTGTGAGTTAGTTACCATGGATTTGGTAACTGCACTTTAAGAAGACCAGTAGCCTGTTCTTATGATTTTCAAGCAGATCCGTCTGTTGTTAATATCTTTAAATGAACGTCATCCAGATATTACATCAGATATTATTTTTATATAATGGCAGGACTTAATGCAGTCTAAAATTTCATTATTGGCCAGAATATGATGCCAAAATTCCAATTAGTAACTTGAAAGAGACATAAATATTTAAATAAGACCTTTTTCCTTTTTATAAGATTGCAACTTTTACTCTATAATTTTATGCTCAACTCCTAAGTACTTTTAGTTTTAGAACCATCTAATTTTATAAGTAGTAAAGGTATACTACAGAAATCTGCCTGCTGCATCTGTTTAGACTTGTATTTGCAAGGCATATAATTTGAGACCTAATTGTTTGTAGGATTCTTGAACAAATCACAGGAAATCATCTAAAATTAAACAAACAAAACAAGACCAAACAATAACCTAATTACTTCTGATGAAAGAGATGATTTTAAAGAATCAGGTCCATGAAATAAAACTATACTTTTGGGGAACAGACCTACACACCTTAGAAGAAGTATTCATTTAATATCCCAATGATCAAGGTATTAGGGCTTTCTCCCCAAAGGTTTGATCTCATGATTCTTAAAGAAACAGGTCTTTGGCTGGAAAACTAAGATTCTATGCAGTTCAGTGGTCTTTAGGTAAGTGGATTTGCCTGCCATTAAAAGTTCCCTACAGACATTTGACCCTATTTTCAGTATATTCTGGAACTTGTATTTTCTGTAGTCTAGCTCAAACAACCATTTAAAAATAACTGAAAAAACCCATATCTTACTAAATAAATAAATAAATAAATATATGTAACTAGAATTACTACTACACATACATATAGCAAAAATTATTGACTCCTCTTAGGCATCTGTGTCTCCTCACCTCAAACCCCCAGAATCACAGATTATACGGAGTTGGAAGGCACCTATCAGGAACATTGAGTCAAACTCCCAGACCTGAGCAGGAAACCCCAAGAATCACCCCATGTGCCCAAGAGTCCAAACTCTTCTTGAACTGTCTGGTTTGGTGCCGTGAGCCCTGCTCTGGGGAGCTGTTCAGTGCCCAACCACCCTCTGGGGGAAGAACCTTTTCTCAATAGCCAACCTAAACCTCTCGTGTTTCAGCTTCATGACGTTGCTTTGAATCCTGTCAGGGGTCAGGAAAGTGAAGAGATCAGTACTTGCCCCTTTACTTTCCCCCATTAGGATGTTGAAGAATTCTCACTGGTCACAGAGAGAAGGGATCAGTGTCTGCCCCTCCTCGTCCCCTCACCAGGAAGTTGTAACTGCAGTGAGATCTCCCCTCAGTCTCCTCCAGGATGAACAGACCAAGTGCCCTCACTGCTCCTCACACAGCTTCCCCTCAAGGCCTTCACCATCCTCATGGCCTCCTTTGGATGTTCTCTAACAGCTTCATGTCTTTCTTACATTGTGGCACCCAAAACTCCCCCAGCACTCGAGGTGAGGCTGCCCCAGCTCAGAGCAGAGCAGGACAATCCCCTCCCTTGCCTGGCTGGCCATGCTGTGCCTGATGTCCCCAGGACAGGGATGTCCCTCCTGGCTGCCAGGGCACTGCTGATTTCTCTTCAGTTCGCCATCAGCCAGGACCCCCAGGTGTCTTTCCACAGCACTGCTCTCCAACCTCTTGCTCTCCCATCTATACTCACAACCATGGTTGCACAAAGGTAAGATAGAGACCTTCTGGAAAGTTTCCTAATGTTTGCAGGCAAAAGAAAATCTAGTTAAGTTCTTCTCTACACAAGGGAATTGCAACACTGTAGGAAAAAAAAATCGCTATAGAAAGTGATTTAGCTAAATCAATGCAAGCCCCTCTGTGGATAATGATGGCTTATGTTTACTTTTTCTAAATTGTTATAAGACACTCTTCTCCAAACTAAGACTGTCTACACAAGAGGGCTGATCAAATTTATCTACGTTCATTCAATTTCCTTGCGTACACAGCTTTAATGGACTCCATCGTCACTGGCAATGTAATGAGGGAAGAGCAACACTAAAGAAAAAAAATGTGCTTTACAAACCAGCAATTAAATGTCAATATTGTTCACCTTGATGGCTATAACCATATTTTCATATCCAGACAATTATGGACCTGTTTAAATTAAATGTCATATTAAAATGCTCCTAAATGCAAAGATACTGTAATTACAAGAAATATTGCTGGTACCTGGATGTCCTGGGGAGGCAAATGCCCCAGTGATGGGCAGTAAACTTAAATAGTGTAAAATGTCAGGGGAGGGATTGCATGGAAACAGTATGACTCTTGCTGCTCTGGCAGGGCTTGACTTTTCTCTACTATATATACTTAGGAGTATAAAATACAGAAAATAGAGTTTCTGAGAGAAAGAAATCTTAACAGAGGTTCTTTTAGGTGCAATAGTCCCCAGGAAGGTAAGATTACAGTCAAGGCAAGACTGTTAATATTGTATTTGTAGACAGAATTGAAACTGCAATCACTAAATTAATGGCATCTGTTAAACAACAGCATTATAACCTGCTGGAAACCAGAACAGTTATAATAGGAGAATAAGTTATCTGTAATTCAATTTTACTTGTATGTTCATAATTTTCTGTATTAAATCAAGGATGTGGTAATATCTGAACATATACATGATCAATTAATTAGAGAGAATTGGGCTAATCGCTTGAATTCCTTTTATGCTTATCTTTTATTCAACTATTGTCTCAAGTAGGATAAACAAATTATATGCTAAGAATTTTTACAAGTACCCATTTTTACCAGAATTTAATTTTCTGCAATATTTGTGAGTATATTGGTAAAGTTGTGGTTTTCAGCTTGTAGTGTTTTCTAAGTCATATTTTTCTCCAGGAGATTACTGGATGTGTGAGGAAATCCACTAAAAGAATGTCAGTCTCTAAAAGAATGAAGGGATTACTTTCAAACTAGTTAAGAAATTACTCTACTTTTAATAGAGTTTTGGTGGTTTTTTGCCAGTATCACACAGAATTAGAAGTGTAACCAGGTTATGCTTACACAAAAGGATATTAGCCTAGTAACACAGCACTGGCCACATCACAATAGCCACTCTACTCCAAGTTTGCTTTCACAGAGTCACAGAATCATTTAGGCTAGAAAAGACCTCCAAGATCATCGAGTCCAACCTTCTGACCCAACACCACCTTCTCAACTAAACCACAGCACCAAGTGCCACATCCAGTCATTTCTTGGACACTTCTGCAGATGGCTACTCCACCACATCCCTAGGCAGCCCCTTTCAATGCCTGAACACCCTTCCAGTGAAGAAATTAATCCTTTGACTCAGTCCATGGTCTTCTCTCAATGCTGTTAGTGAGTGGAAAGTGATGCTGACAGAGAAAGTGGAAGGCAGGTCAAACAGAAGCATGAAAACAAAAAGGATGCTGGAAAAGCACCTGATTTTTCTTCTAAATGTTGTTGTTCTTTTACTAAAGACAACAAAAAGTAATGATTTCTTCCCAGCAAGCTGTTAGTTAATTGGCATTTGTTGGTACAGCTGATAACTCTTTCAGAAATCAAAGCAAAGAGTACAGTTTTAGTATCTGAATAGATGAAGCCTTTGTATTGTAGCTAAATGGAGGTGAGGCAGGATCTTTCATTTAGGTTAGATTATATTACATATTTGTGTGCTATCTCTGAGGAGTGGAACAAAAGGCACTTGAATACGCCCACAATGGAGAGAGAGTATTCAACTGTTTACCTTGGCAGCTACATCTTCATCATGGGCTCATTTCTGCACAAGGGCAGCAGCAGCAGCACAAATCTTGGTACATTTTTATCAAAAACCTAAAATGAACTTTCTTGCAGATTTCCGAGACAGCATTTTTGAAATGTCATTATTCTTTCTTTTGAGATAACATGCTTTCTGGCATCTAGTGCTCAAATTTTCCTCTTTGTTACCACAAACATATTTAAACTTTCCAAAAGAAAATCTTTCAACAACTGCAGTGAAGCATATACTTCATACTGTAGAGTTTCTGAAGGTTTGTTGCTAATATTTAGTTCAGAAAGATGCAGCTCAGAGCTATCAAAGTGGAACGTAAAATAAAATTATTCCAGAAATAGATCATTCAGATGTATAAGTACCTTGGCTGGCTTTGTGTTTTTTCCTACACACACCACTGCTAGCACCCTTCCCCTTGGTCACAGGTCCTTCCATGCTCAATCAGTTTTCTGGCTTCTGCACTTATAAGATAAAAGAGAAAGGCCATGGAAGGACAGTAAGATGTTACACCTTTTGTTGATAACACACAGTTCAGTTCCCCACTGCTGGCTCTGAAATGAGGTTCCAGCAGCAGAGGAGGAGGGCTGGCAGAGCCTCTCTGCAGCCTCCCCACTCTTTCATGTTCCCAGGCAGCTACATTGCTAGAGGGCACTCTGAAATTGGGCTGGGAGGAGAAATTCAAGCACAGTAAACTTCACTACAGTGAAGGTTCAATTCTGCCACAGTCTCTTAACACTGGAAGCAGATGGTATACTTAATACCTCATTTTTGTATGAATGAATCCTTTATACTCATCAAATAGTACATCACCAGTAGAGGTGCAAAGACTTTTTATTTAAAGAAAATGAGATAGAAACATAGTCTGGCAATTCTGCCTGAATTTGGTCTATGTTATATTGTATATTAACTTAAGTGGCATGCAAGCATGTCTTTATTATTAGATTTTATCACTGGGAACTGTGTTAGATTAGATGAAGCGCAAAAGTAGATAAGGAAGTCATCCCTTAAAACCTGATGTTTAGCTACAAGCACTGAGAATGGGGAAAAAAATTACCTTAGAAGTTACTCTTCCTCAACTGTAGTATACAACTGCAACAGCAAAAATAAGTTCACTATTTCACCAGTAAATATTATCCCCATGAAAGATAAGCTCAAAGGACTAGGTTACTAATCCTGCCTCTGTCATTTAACAGTTCTGTTGTATCAAACAAACATGGTTTCAGTTTCTTTGTAAAGTAGAAATGCTAATACTTGTCTACTTTCCCCAGTGGTATTGTGAGGATAAATGTATTGTCATAAAGGTCTTTGAAAAGGAAAAGATGTAAGCATTTTTATTGATGTTCTACTTCCCAATCCACTAGAGTATATTAAAAATAATTTCACTATTGTCAAGTGCAACATCTACCAATACATATTTCTCAGTTTACCAGTCCTTCTTCCTACAAATTGAAAAGAGAGAACAGCTCAGCAAGTATATTCTCTAGTCAACACTGCTTGTGCACAAAGGATAAAATCTGTTGCTGAATATGACCAAAATAATTTTTGCTAACTACAGCTGATCCAGTTTGCCTGACTGTTATATTCTTGCAAAAATACCTGAATGACTTGGAGATTTGATCATTAATCACATTGATTATGGCTAAATAAGAAAAACAAAGACATGAGTGGCAACTGCCAACACAGCTTTACTAAGGGTGAATCATACCTAAAAAATTTGGTGACTTCTATTAAGGGGTCATAGAAGCTTTGGTAGATGGGGACACAGCAACTGACATTATCTACCTGGACGAATATAAAACATTACACACTGTTTTGCATGACAGCCTTGTCTCTAAATTGGAGAGACATTGATTTGATGAATGCACCACTCAGTTACTGGATGGCCAGACTCCAAGACTTGTGATCAATGGCTCACTGCCTGCGTAGAGAACAGTGATGAGTGGTGTCCCTCAGGAGTCAGTACTGTAGCTGATACTGTTCAACATTTGTGTCAGTGACATGAGCAGAGGGACCTAGTGCACCCTAAGCATCTTCACTGGCAACATCAAGCTGTGTGGTGCAGTTGACACACCAGAGGGAAGGAATGTCATCCAGAGAGACCTGGACAGGCTTGGGAGGTAGGCCAATGCAAACCTCATGAAGTTCAATAAAACACAGTGCAAGGTCCTACTTCTGAGTCACAGAAACCTAGACACACCCACAGGCTGGGCAGAGAAGTGATTGAGAGCAGACCTGAGGAGAAAGACTTGAGTGTGATGGTTGATGAAAAACTCAACATGAGACAGCAGTGTGTGCTCACAGCCCAGAAAGCCAAATGTGTCCTGGGCTGTGTCCAGAGGAGTGTGGTCAGCAAGTTGAAGGAGCTGGTTCCTCCCCTCTCCTCTGCTCTTGTGAGATCCCACCTTGAGTACTGAGTACAGTTCTGGTGTCCCCAATATAAGGACATGGAACTGTTGGAGCAAACCCAGAGGAGAGACGCAAAGTTGGTAAGAGGACTGGAGCATCTCCCCTATGAAGACAGGCTGAGCAAGTTGGGGCTGTTCAGGCTGGAGAAGAGAGGGTTGCGTGGAGATCTCACAGCAATCTTCCAGTAACTGAGGGGGACCTACATGGAAGCTGGAGAGGGACCTTTTGTCAGAAACTGTAAGTGATAGGACAAGGAGTGGTGGGTACAACTGGAAAAGGGGAAATTTAGTGTAGATATTAAAAAGTAATTCTTTACTGTGAGGGTGATGAAGCACTAGAACAGGTGGCCCAGAGAAGTTGTGGTTGCCCCAGCCCTGGCAGTGTCCAGGGCCAGGCTGGATAAAGCCTTGAGCACCCTGGTCAAGTGGAAGGTATCCCAGCCTCTGGCAGTGGAGTTGGAATGAGATGATCTTCCAGGTCACTTCCAACCCTCAACACTCTATGATTCTATGCTAAAAGCCAGATTGAAAAAGCAGTTTTAATAAACAGTAGCTTTGAAAAAGAAATAATCTTTCTATTGCATTGTTCTTTGTCCTTATTCTACAGAGGAGGGAACCGATTCAATGTCAAAAAAAAAATCATCCAGGATTGAAATTTTTTTAAAACTTAAACAGGTCAGGAATTACACAAGCCAGTTTCAGGGTCAATGAGGGCATATCTGATATCTGTAGCTGAGAGAATGAAGAGCTCGGTAGCTACATAACAGTACTAAACATCTAATACACAGCTAGAGAAAGGGGAGGGAAGAAGGGAGCAGGACACACAACCCTAAACCTAGTCTAATGCCAGCTATTCTTTGCTTACCTTCTGGAGGGTGGATATTTTATATATTTCATAGAGATTCTCTCTGAGTGAGTCCCAGTTTGATTTTGCACAGGCTGGAGGATACCTTTTAGGTCCTCTGTGAAATGACTGTGTGACTTTTTCCCTGCAGTATCCAGTGAACACAATGGATTATTACCAAATACGGTTTTTGTTTTCCTTACAAACGTGTCCTCATTTTCCAGTACACACGTTTCTCTAGTATATAATAAACAAACAGAGGAACATGACAGAAATTAATGCCTGCAGTGCAAGGCATGAAATGCAAAAATAGTTGCTTGGCAACCAGCATGAGAAATAAGGGGTTATGCCTGTACAAACAGCCAAGTGAGTGGCACAAGTACCATTTCCGACTGCTGTGAAAAGGATGAGTAGGAGAGAGGATATATGAGGGGGGACTGTTTTAATGAAATTTGACTCTGTAGTTTCCCCCACAATCATGCATGTGTGATAACACAATAAAGGTGTATTTCAAATTGCTTTCCTTCTATGTCCTTATAGCTTTGTCTTTAATCAGCAAGTGAATTTTATTTTAAAAAGCTATGGTTTTCCATGGCACTTAAAGACATCTAAAGAGGTGTAAATGAATGCTGATTTCCATATGTACTTTCCTTCTTAATGAATTGGACATTTGCAACTACTTTTCCATGGAACAATGGATCCATCTATAAGCATTCTGGAAGCTTGAAACAATTCATCACCCTAATGTAACTGTAAATATGTTCATCAGTAAGCACTTAATAATATACATGCATTGTTTATACACCCAAATGGTACCAGACAGACCACTTTGAGCAATGGGGGAAAAAAAATACATAGGCCCTCTCTTCACCATATCTGATTCAGTAACTTTGTTTATATTTATAATACAATTGAAGAGAAGGACCATCTCTGGCCCAGAAATCCATGTAGTGCAAATTTTTAGAAGTGAGAAAGATAATTCTAAGGATTTATAATTTTATGCTTACTTTGCTATTATACTTCTATTTTAGCATCCATCATTGTCCACTGTTGGATGTTAAGACTTGACTGACCTGTGGTCTGATCTATGTGATCGTTCTAATGCCCTAATTAGAAATTTTAGAAATGTGAGAGACATTAGATTGAGCTGCATCCAAGATGAACATGCTCTCCATCACAAACAAGATGATATGAGCATCTTACAGGAGAACTTACCCTGCCTGTTGTGTTATATCCTACACCATGTCTCTGGATCCATTCGCCCAACAGGGCTTGCAACCACGCCATGATCTACAGAACAGCATGTGTTGGTGCTGACAGGTAGGTGTCTGTTAATGTGATCAGCAGTCAACTGAATTTATTCACTTCCTTTCAGAGCACTACCAACCACTACACTCTTTCTTATTGTCAACAGATGTAGCTATTCACGACCTTATTTTAGTAACAAATAACGGCAAGTGGAAAATGAGAGAAAAGCTATAGTGAAAACCAGGATGGTTCAAGCAGTTGCCTTAGCATATTAAAGATCCCTTTTCTGTCATTGATTACACCAGGACAGACCTCCAACTGATGTGGTATTATCAAACTTAGAAAGACATGGAAGAAAATAAGTGTCACTGGAAAGGGAATTATTTTAATTCCTAGTTAGGATTTAAAAAAAAAAACAAAAACATAACTAAACTAAAAAACTAACCAACCAACTAGCCAAACAAAACAAACAAACAAACAAAAAAAAACCCAAACCAAACCAAAGTCCAAAACAACAAAAAAACCCCACCAAAACAGAAACAATAACAAAAGACCCAAGCAAAGAAACAAACAAAAAAACCCCCACCAATCAATCCAAACCCAACAAAAAAACCAACCAAAACATGTGGATTTGGTAGTGTTTTAATATGGGATCTGCAATGATTTCAAACTACTCATGGAGAATAGAAAGATCAAAGAATGTATTTTCTCTCTGTGCAATCAATATTACTCTAATTCAAACTTCAGTAGCCTACAATCTCCTTTTGAAGACAGACATCTAACTTGCAAATTTCATGAGAATGTGTAGGATCAAGGAAGGAGAATTAACACTCATATATTCTCCCATTTTATTCCTCCTGCCCCTGCAGAATTCTGAAGAGTTATTTCTCTCATCAGTTACTAAAGTAATACTCAACAACTGGTTATTCACCTGACTTTCATAGTTCTGCATTTTTATTAACTAATAAATATTATTCCAGGTTTAATGTGCAGGATCTACTTCAAGCCGTCTAACACCATCAGTATTACTCTTATTGCAGTGACTACTATACTCAAATTGCTTATTCATGCTATATTGAATACAATAGTAGGAGATTCAATTGTATTTAAGGCTCTGCTTTTCAACAAATCAATACAATGTTATGAAATTTCAACCTTCTTTGGATTGAAAAATGGATCATAATTACTGAGGTGGTCTCAGCTCCTCCACAATTTCCCAAGGAAGAAAACCTCGTTTTGTGCATCATGAAACTTTACAGCTGGAGAAGCTATAACATCTGAAGACTGGACAAGAAACTGATAGATTTCCACTCCATTTGTTTTTCAGTCTATGCAAATGCAGGGTAAACTTAGACAATATTCTTCCTGAGCCACTCTTGACTCCACATTTGAGCATTTGCATATGAGAAAACATTTCATCTTCATTCAGTTGCTTCCCCTGAGCTCAAACACCCAGTGCTCTTAGAGCTACCACAGGCAACCTGTCAAAGAGGGCTAATGAGACTGAAATTTAAATAGGGATAGGCATACACCTTGAAAATCATTTCCCAAAGAGAACAACGACCAAAGGTATCAACATGTTTTGAATCAGACAGATCTCTTTCTTTAGCTGTTCCTCAAATTCTGTTTATCTCAGCATGTCACACTTTTATTACCACAGCTATGTGCTAATCAAGCTTATAGATCAGATCTTGTCTTTGGGAAAGAAGTCTGAGTTTAAGTTTTCTCTAGTTTTAAATTCTTGGGAAACCTTCTCCAGAAAAACAGGTTGAACAGAAAATACAAATGTATTTTCTGAGGTATTATTATTTATACCACTTACAATAAAATAAAACCTTATTAGGAGATTTTTTCATTAAAACTCCACTAGGCCAAATTGTAATCTTATTTACATTTATTTCACACTAAATGCAAGAGCTTACTTAGCTAGAGGCTTATTTTATGTTTATGGGGTATCAGGATCAGTCTTAGCAACAGAAGAAACAACACTGAGACATTAGAGATGCATCAGCAACAGGTTACACTGTCAACATTACTCCGCAAGAAATCTCCCTCCTAAAAATGGGAACCTCCAGTGGTTGTTCCACAGGTGCTGGACAACATGGGTATGACAGAATAGACTCTGGACACTTGCTACTCTGTTGAAATTTTTCAAACTTCCTTGTAAATGCAAGATGCTTCTGAGACACTTGAACAATTTAGACAAAATTCCAGTTCTGAGCACCACAGAGGATCAAATCCCAGCAGTCTACATGAGATAATAAGCTTAATCATAAAAAACATTCCATTTCAAAGATTCAAGGCATTTATCCTGATAGAAATTTAACCCAAGCTATTTTAGTTATGCTGTCAGCTGAAAAGTAATATAGCATTTAAAAGAAAATAAAATCAGAATATCGAACAATTAAACATCTTTTGTCTCTAAACTTCCTTAAGCATCAACATCAAAATAAGTCTGCCAGGTACTATACATGCATGTATCAATCTTTTTGTATAAAGATCTTCCTAATAAGATCAGTAATCAAATTACAAGAAAGTTATCAGGGAAACCACTTAGTTTAATTGAAGCAACCACCACACAATGATGGTGTCTACATCAAGTATGTGGGTACTCTGAGTGGGTGACCTTGAGTCCCTAAACCCAAATATTGGAAAGAAAATAGATAGCACACCATGATGGACTCAGTCAAGCCACACAGCAAGCATACCAGGAAGATGGTATGGATATTCCTGCTTACAGGAATTGCATATGGTATTCTGAGAATGGAAATTATCTTGTCCAAATTCAGACCTAACAGACTACTGGTTTTAACTCTTATATTTCTACAGTTAATGGTTTTTGCATTTTTTTTTAATACATCAAAATACAAATAAAGGGTTATTCAGAATGAAATAGAGAATATTTGCTAGCAACTGCAGTTAAAAGCAAAGAAGAAAAATACTGATCCAAGAAAACAAGCAAGCAGTGGAGCTTCATTCTGCAGTTGGTATGGGATTAATATGAATAGCTAATTAGCATGTCACTATTCTAGTGGCTAACACTACAGCAAGATAATACATTGGTACACACAGCTTCTGTAATCCAGGCATAATGGTCAGTTTAAATCTATGTTTATTTAACATACAGCTAAGACATTTTAAACTAAACCTATGTTAAACTAGACAAGCCAACCAGATTGATAAAAGGCTCTAAAGAAACGGTAGAAATTCAGCTGCCATTATCCTAAATATATTATTTTGTCTAAAGAAGACTATTTGAAACTCATTTGAAAAACTTATTCTATTATTGGAAAGTAACAGCCTAACAGCTTATTCTGTGAGACTTCTTCCCATCCCCAAATATATTAGCTGACTTAAAAAAAAAAAAAAGCTAAAGGGAGCAGATAGAATTGGGGGGTTAGCTTAAGATGGTGGTTACGGTAATATTAGATTTGCATTTTCCTAAATCCTTCCTCTAGGAAATTGCTAAAATAGGAGTAAATCACAGAACTACCTATGAAAAAGAGTAACTTTTGCATCCTAGAAAAGTGGTTAAGAAAATTCAGTAGGTCTCTTTCCAGTGACCATGGATAAGACCCATAACCAACACGCAGTTCTTTGAATACAAGACCTAACTTTTAAATTGCCCTTTGAAATTGCAAAAGTTGCAGTTTCAGTGTGAATAATGCTTTAAAAAAATAAATGTCTATGTTTACATGAGAAGAAAGTACATAAAGTACGGGGATCCTAGGACAAGCAAAGTATAGTATGAGAACTTTCACCTTAAAGACTTCTAAAGCTTTCATTATCAAAATCTTGTATAATGTATTCCCTGCAAGTATTATAATGCATCCCTATGTACTATTGAGTCTGATGACAATTACTCACGATGTTTTTAGTCCTACTATTTTTGCAAAAGCTCTTCAGCTGCTTCCTGTTAAAATATAGCTCTTTTTGAAAACAAGTTTATAAATCACTGTCACTAATGGGGTAATACAGGATAAAGAAAAACTTGAAGATGGCAGAACATTTCTGCAGTTTTTCTGGAGGCTGAAATTTTATGAAGTAAATGATCTATTGGCTAAGTTCCTGTATACTTCATGGGAAAATGAACTCCAGAGAATCTAATTGGAAAAGAGCTTTAGTCTAAACACGGCTTTAATTGTAAAAACTTCAATTAAACATTTCAATCAATGAGATTAAGTGTGGTACTGAAGTTTTTCATCACTGATTTTTATTTTACTTCTGTCTAAAACACAACACAGTTTTGCTTCCGTAAATCAAGATTTTATCTCAGATCAGCTAAATCTGTGGAACTTCAAAGTGAAAATTACACGGCATATATATTGCTTCTTTTAATTCTAAAGCTAAAAGCCTGATCTGTCCTTCAAAACACTGAATTCCTACCCACATATTTGATGAGGATTAAGTGCTTCTCTCCTCATCTTCTTGCAGCTCTGCCCTGTAGTGTGCATTTGTGCTTGACTGTCCATCAGAGAGGATGGGAAGCCCCAGCCAGAGCTGGGACTGGGACTGGTGGTTTGCCCAGGAGGATTCCTGTCCTACTCATGGCACCCAAGGAGCACTAAGCTGGGCTGCTCCATGGGCACAGCAGGAGCACCTTCAGATTTCTGCTGTGCTGCACTCCAGGAAATGGTAGATGGAAAGGGGTGCAGGAGCTCCAAGGAGGGCTGTGAGGAGCTCTGTGGCATTGCTGAGCAGCACTGAGGGGCACATGGTGCTCTGACCTTAGCCACGGTGAAGCACAGCATGCCAACACCATTTCTCTTGGCAAAAGGAACCCTACTGAGCAGCTTGTACAAGAGCAGAACACTTAGCTACTTCTTTCCAGCTGCTAACACTGGCTCCTGGTTCACTGAAGTGAAAAACTTGTGAAAGTTCACCCCATTCCTAACAGACCAAATGCAATGCTTTGAGGGAGTGCATTTTGATTTATCTTCCCCCATCCCCAAATACTACAGTGTTTGCCCAGTGGTAGGCAATTCAATGCTGAATCATGAGCCTTTTACTCAACCCTGATGTACAGAATAAGAGCAGTAGATATTTGCCATCTGTGCAGCAAAGCATAGCTACTTAAGTGTTTTCATTAACTGCAACTTAAATATATTTGGCAGAAGTAACTATTCTATTTTACAAAGTAACAAAAAAAACCAACAAAACCCCCACTTTCCTCCCTTTTGTAAGCAAATTATTGATGCAATTCCGAGGTAATAGCTTTTCTCAATAATTGCATCCACCCCAAGTACTGAAAAATTCAAACTGAATGAAAGAGATAAGTGTCTGTACCTATGCACCCACTAAAACTTGTTTGCTTTGTTTTAAATAAGCTTCCAGAACTGAACATAAACCTCCACAGATTCATTAATACCTTTTATTTTTAAATCACATTTTCATTTAAGCAGCTTAAATATTTTAAAAGCAGCCTCTGGCTCTGGACATAAATAAAAGAATGCAGCAATATCCTTTAAAAGATGGGAGGCAGTACAACCAATTACATTATTACTTTTCTTTTGGTGCAGATTGCCTTCTAAAGGGAAAAAAAAAGCAATTTCACATATAAGAAAACAAAAAGGTAAATTTAACATTTTTCTGGTCTTTGCAGGAAAGACATTGATGATAAAAATGACAGGCTGTATGTTTCCTAGGACATTTACTCTTGTGCTTATTTTGCAGGCCATAGAATCAACTGTCAGCTTTCTGATACAATTCAGTACACAGTGAATTTTGCTAGCAGATACTGGATTCCAAGTGCTCATGGCAAAGAAAATCCAGATTTCATTGACTAATCAAATACATATAATTTATTGTACAATAATTAAACTAAGAAGAGAAATATTATTTTTAAAGACAGAGTATTCAGGTTATAGTTTAAGTAGTTTACAAAAGGAGAATCAGGGTTTTAAGTTCTTTGAATGCAAGACCTACTAAGCTGGCAAAATACGGACTGAAATATTAGATTTGTTCCAAATTCACACTAAAACATATTTCCTTATATATTTGGGTTTTATACCTGTATAGGAATGTAAGGCAGGTGTATTTCTAAATGCTAATATATCAATACATACACAACCTAGGTTAATGTGCTTTATTGTTGGAAGACATTGAAGTGTTTTGACTATGTAGCAATTATACTGAAATAAAAATGTTTTATATGAAATGATACTACAGAAAACATACTAGTACCTGTGACAATAACTAACGTCAGTATTTTATAAATGTTAGACCTCCCTTCTGTGGAGAGTGTATATTAAAGAACTGGTTTTAAAAAATACCAAACCCAAAAACTTGTGACTTACTGTTTTAAATGGTATTACAAAATTGTTCTGCAGAATATAATACAGATTATTGTTTTAAGACATTTAAATACATAACTAGTCCTCTAATTCTGGAGTCAGGATTGTAGACAAATAACTAATTCATACTTGTATTTCCTAATTTAGAAGTCGAATAACAATAAAATAACTTTATCTCAGATGTTTTCTGTGGATTTCTAATATTCATTTGCCATATTGATAGAACTAGGATGACACATAAATAAATCATTGATGAATGACTGGCAGGAATCTTAAACTACTAGATCAGAAAGAAATAAACAACACTTCTTTTTCTACTGCCTTACAGAGAATAAGGCCTTCATGAAATGGAGGTACAGGTTAATGACAAACCATTTAGTTTTATAAATTAATCATTATCATTCCATCCAGAAAACAAAACATCCTGAAGAGGTAATGCTAAATTTGTCACCATGTTAGGAAACTGATTATCCTTATACATGTGCAGAATAAAGCAAGCTGCTTAAAAGTCCTCTGGAGGAATTTTGATTTCTATCAGATGGCCAACGCTTTAGTTCAGTATTTTATGTGTATTTCATTTTATTACTGCAAAACTTTAGCCCCTTGGTACTGTAATACTCAAAGCCTTTTTAGTTTTCAACTTAGGAATGACACATGTTCAACAATACAGTAGATTTTCAAGACATTTCAATAATTCTAATGTATCCCTAGCATGACTTGGATGGGTAAGAAAGATGAGAAAAACTTGTTTTATTATTAATATAAAAGTTGTGAGACTAAGTCCTGTAAGATCATTTGAGCTGAGCCTGGCACATGCCTACACACCTGCAGGAGACAGGGTGGGACCTTGGCTTCTTCCTTGCTTGGTTACCAAAGAAATAAAACCCCATGAAAGGGCAACATTAAAGCTCATAAATTCTGCATCTCTCCAGAGTTCATTAGCTGGGGCTTAGCAACACATTTCATCATGGAACTTTAACATCAGCATAAAGTCATAAGTCTTAGTGTTCAAATATTTACAGAGCTTGTATTTGAACTACTGAATGTCATTCACAGTATTTAAGAGCTATGCATGAAACAAAATATTATTCAGAAACTTGGGAAAAAATCAAACATTCTTCCCTCATATTTTTTCACTGCATCATTTTGGTTATGCATGACCACTGAACAACTTGTGAGGAAAATAATTAAATCCCTAAATACTTCTCTGGAAGAAACATTTGAACTCTGTGCCAGTAAAGATCACAATGTTCTGGGTGCATCCAAATGTGAGGAAAAACTTCCTGTGACTTGAACGGAGACAAAGATTTGACCCTTCACACAGCAAATTGATTGTCTACTCTATTGGATAGGACTTACAATGAATGCACAATATGCTTATTCAACAGTCTTAACTTTTATATTATAATAATCATATTTAAATCTATGATCTTTTAACTTTCACAGTGTTCAAAATGAGCAAAATAATATTAAGCATTTGTTCCACAGAAATATTTAGTCTTTTTCCTTACAGGATATTTTGTCTTGCAAGGATCCCATTTAAAAAGAGTGTTACAACTAAGTAAAAGTATTTATAAGAAATTGAAAGTCAATTTTGAGGTAAATGGAAAGAATTTCATTTCCTCCCATTTGATTAAATATATTTGATGTGGCTAGTGTAATTATTTCACCTGAATATTAAGTATATTAAAATTATGTGAAGAGCCAGTGCAAGGTCTTCAGGAGTTGAAAGTTGTGCTGGTATAACAAAAAGAACTGTAAAATACCTAGCTGTGCATAAGCACCAGCCATTTAGAAGCATTAATTGAGTTTAAGCCATCAAAAAATTCATGAGATTAGTTTTAGCTACCAAAATATGAATGTACTTTCATTCTACATTTATAAAGGAATTCTGAAGGCTCATGACTGCTGTTTTAAATAAAAAATGCTCTCTCAGACTATAGGAATGGCTCTTCATTGCAAGATTTGCAATACAACACTTCCCCCTCTCCCTCATTTTTAAGTAGTTCACACATTAACCATTAACACAATACTTCAAAGACTTTTCTATAGTATTTAAGTCCAGAGTTTAGACTATGTTTAGAAAACTCACGTGTGATCTTCCCCATTTTATGACCCTTTAATGAAATGTATCTCCATGATCCTTATTTTTAAGGCCTAAGTCATGTTTTCAGAACATGATAAAAGGTAAAGATCCTAGCACCTTAATTTTATACTCTTCACTAAAATAAGGAATTGTCAATAGCCACAACAAATATAAAGAAAATGAGTCTACAGAGACACTTCATAGAGTGTACAATTAGGTGAATCTCATTGTGATCTTCAAGCACTTTAGACTACATTGCAGTTAACTAGAAATTAGTTTGCTTTCCAGACAATGGAGATTAAGACAGCAAGAGGCATGAAAGCAAGAAATACAACTGAAGTGTCATTTGTTTGCAATTTACCCAAATTGTATGCTCTTGCAGGCTCTGTTCTACCAATAGTTACATAAGCAAAGTGACTAAAAGAGAGTCTCATGGGCTAAATGCTCTGCTTTTCAGGAAACAGCATGAAGGCAAGAAGGCCCAGGAGAGAAGAGTAATGAGAAAGCTGTGCCATTGCAGGATCCCAGCCCTATCAAAACTAGAGGAAAAGCCAGGGGATACCACACTTGCCTAAGGACTATTTCACAGCCTAGAACAGACATTTCACTGTAGCATACCTACTGAAAGGAGGTTGTAGTGGAGAGGAAGTCAATCTCTTCTGCCATGTCTCAAGTGAAAGGACGAGAGGAAGTGGCCTTATGTTGTACCAGGGGAGGTTCAGTTTAAATATTAGAAAAAAAGAAACAATAAAGTAACTGTAAGAGTGGTTAGGAATTGGAGTAAGTTGCCCAGGGAGGTGGTGGTATCAGCATCTTTGAAAGAGTTCAAGAGATGACTGGATGTGGCACGTGGGGATCTGATTTAGGGATGATCATGGTGGTTCAAAATTGGTGGTTGGATTTGATGACCTTGAAGGTCTCTTTCAACCTTACTGATTTTGTGGTACTTTCAATCCTCTTCCATGCCTACTCAAAAGTCCCTGTCACTGACCTTATACCTAAAAGAACATTTTATAGGTTTGCACTTCAGATATCCATAAGTTGAGCACTGTTTAAGTTTTTAATATAAAATATAAGTTAAATTCTTGTGATCTAGGAGTAGAAATGACCTTCATGATTCTGAACTTTCTTTAAGCACTGTTATACCAAGTGCTTCCTTGCAGTATCAGAGGGTAGTATGAAAACAAGCCTTCCTTTTGCCTGTTCCAAGCATTTATGTCACTGTAATTCCATACCGTGCAGTGTGTGCTCCTGAACTGCACGCAGCTCTCTTCCTTACTTCACAAACATTTTTTCTTCTCTTTTTTCTTCCCCCACACCCACACACCTCCAATGTGTCAAGATAAGAGAGATTTCTGGCCATATATTTCAAAAGGAAGAGTGTTAAAGGCAAAAAGTAAAATTTTCATAAGGTAAAACTCTCCTTTCTCTAACTTTTTAAAGATTATTTAGTTGATGAAAAGAGGGAGCATTTCTTCTGAGGTACAGACAGCCCCACTCCCATTCCCACCCACATCCACTCAGTATCCAGCATGTTAGGCTGCATTAGCCCTAAGAAACATCTTCTAACAGATGTTTCACTTTTGTATTAAATTTACACATTCTTTGGAGTTATTCCCTTGAGTCTGCCTACTGTAATTTTCATCACAGCTTTAGCTGGGCTTTTTTTACAAGTATTAAAAGGTACTGAAAGCTATTCCCAAACCATGCAACTGAAGGAACTGCCAGAGGTCAGTTTTTACTTTTCTTACAAGTCCAGCAAATAGAGAGAGAACACAGCACACAGTTTTAATAACTCTGTTCTTTCAAATGTGAATCAACAACAGGGAGCTGTCAATATAAGTTTCAAATTACATCTGACATTTTTAGCATCTAAATGCCAGAAGACAGGAAAAGAATGCAATAGCTCAATTCGTTTTTCAGCTAACTCAAATTTTCTTTTGCAAATTATTTCAGCAATTTTGATGAAATCAGACAATTACTTTAATATTAATACCCTCATTATCATTTTATCAAAAGTGTCTTGTTCAATGTAAAAAAAATTATCTCTATTTTAGTTAAGACATTCATCATAAATGGAATAAAATACATATGACACTTTAATGAGAACATTTAATGAAAAAATAAAAAAGAAATACCACACAAATCCCTGAAACCTAGCCTGTTAATCTGTTAATTCTTTCCTTTTGAACATTAAGTAAATCTTGTGTACCCACAAGAAGGTACCTTCATTCAATGTTTCCAGTTAAACTACCAAGAAATATAGAAGAGTTTGCAAAACTGAGTGACAATTTAATCAAGTCTATAGGTGACTTCAAATAATGACATTCTGCTTTAATTTATTTTTAATAACTCATCCTTGTAATACTTTGCTCTTCCTGTTTATTACATCACTCTTTCTTGTTATAAAGATTTTAAAACTAACCTACTGATGTTTTAAACAGGATGGTTATTCAGAATAGCAGAAGTCAAGACACAAATGGAGTAGTATGCAAGTAGAAATTTAGGATAAACAGTAAAATATTAATATTCCATATTTTATAAACTGTGCCAGTTTCAAACTGTTTATGAATAGAACATTAAGGCAAACTCTCAACTGTACTTTTAGGTATAAATTTTGGGTTTATGCCAAAGTTTTGAAATATGAGCAGTACATACACCTATATTTTTCTAAATGACTGTTTCTAGAATAGCCAACCTGCAGTAAATTACTTTTGAAATATTTTTTAATTTTTAACATGTTTTGGTAAAGGATGTTGAAACAGATTATTCTAAGACTATTTCCTCCTATGCTATTAGCTACAGAATTTTTACAGTAGTGGACCCTCTCATATGTGGCTGCACTGGACACACACTGATGCCTGAAGGAGCTGCAGTGTCAGATCTCCATCTTTTTCTCCCCCAAGTTATGCACTCTGCCTTTTCAACCCTGTGCAGTAGATTTGGTAGGAGCAAAGCTGTGCCCTCTATGCTCACCCTTACATTAACAGTCTTACTTATTTTGCTCAAATCACTTGGATTACCCACTTAATTATTAAGCCATAAGCGTCTCCTGTCACACTGCAATAAACAAAGGAATGAAACAGCTGAAATCACTTTGTCACAGTGGCCACTGATCCACCTCTCGTAGCACATTTGAAGCTCTGTGAGACCTACTAGATGAGGAAATTAAGTCTTGTAAAGAGGTCCTATGGCACAGGATGTGGGAATCACAAACTCAGAGAACCTGGTAGTCAAATTCTTCTCCATGCTCACAGTCAGCCTACACTGTGTTTTTCTTCAGCAAAGGTCCATTTATGCTAGGCCTTTCCCAAAAAATGCCAGAGTGATTACACACCTTAGGAAGATTACAGTAATCCCAGACAATTCTGAAGAAATGACAGTTACTATTGCTGTACAAACAACACTTCCAATAGTGAGCTGAGAATGGATAGAGAAGAGATTTCAGTAAATAATGCGACTGAGGTGTTAAAATGTTAACTAATCACAGGGAAGTTTTTTTTTAAATCAGTTGTGTGAAAGGAAGCCACCTCAGGTGTGATGGAAAATAAACTGTAAATACTTATTCAACACAGTGAGAAATTGTTAATGAGAAAGGGATCAAAGCACTTGACTCAAATTCTAGACAAAGTAGGCTACCTGACTTGCTTCACAGATATGCTCCCCTGTAAGATTCTTGGAAACAAGTATGTCAGTATAGATAGAGGCTGAGCAGAGGTCTGTACATACACATGAAAGGTACAAATTTAGATTTGACTGACTGGAAACTACTCACAGGAGAAGCTCAGCTGTCCCCCATCCAGCACATGAGATGACAGAGCTGGAAAGAAAACTCCCCACAAGCATGTGGCTTGGCAGTGACTCAGGGTGGGACAAGATGACAAATCTCATGTGTAATTTCCACAGCTTGAAAAGTCTGCTTACTGCAGGTGGCTTCAAGGGCTAAGAATAAATACCCCATAACCTCTCAGGTGACAGCCATGTGGTGGCCCAGCAGGGGCAGACACAGTGTGAGGTGTGTCTCCACCCTAAAACTGGAGCTTCGCCCGAGCACATCCATCCCTGGTGTGCATTTGGAGCACTCCCTGTCCCCATGGCCTGGCAGACCTGAGGCCACTGCCCCAGTCATTATCTTGGCTCTGTGTGCCTGCCCACCTGTAGGCATGGTGGGGCAAGGCTTCTGAGGGAGGTCCCTGCCCCAGTCTGCCCCATGCCAGTCTACCCTGAGCCCCCACATAGCCAGGGGCTCCTCACTCATTACCCAGTTTACTGTGCCCCCACAGGTGCTGCATGGCTCACAATATGTGACAAATTACCAAAAGAGGACTTTAACAGGCTCTGCAAGCTGTGGTTCTTCCATGCCTGCATGTAGTGAGGGAGGCTGTTTGCTGTGGGTTTTGCCCTTCCAAAATGGATCTGCACAGATGCCAAAGGCTCAAAGGCTCAGGATTGCACATGGTGTTAACACACATGGTGTTAGCGCACCTGGCCACACAGGTCAGTGTAATTGGAGAAATGTGCCTTTTTTGAATTCCACGTAAAGACAAGCAACATTCAAGGAACACCAACATCCAGCCTCAGGGATCAACACCCGAGACCACCAGCAGTCAAACATGGATCCCTCATAGCTGGCCCTGGACTCCTGGTCTCTTGAGTAGCTGGTCCTCCCATCAGATATTTCTGCCTTTACTCCCCCAGCCCTCCTGTGACCCATGGCACTTTCTCCAGCAGCAGGACCCTGATCTCTCATCCCACCCGCTGCACAGTCCTGCTTCGAGGTCACTGGTGGTCACACACACAAGAGCACACTCACAGAAAATAATCAGGAACAAAGTTTAAAACTAAGACAGAACAATCTGCAGTGAAAAGGTGCAAGGTCCAACCTGCCAAGCATATTGACTACTGGCTTTAAAAACATGACCTGCCATTATTACACTTCTTTCTCTCTATTTTGACATCCTTGTCTCTATTCTTGCTTTCTCCCAAATCAAGCACTTGTGCCTAATTAAACTTTTCTTCATAATCTCAGATTTGCTACAATATTACTAAATTTACAATTTCTGATATTGCTGTTGTGGTCATCTCAGCCTTACACGTTATCAATGATACAACTACCAAGGCACCACTTGGCCTCCAAGATCTCACTTCCCGAAAGGTTTCCAGCTCCCCCCAGCTCTTGGTGAGGTTTTGCCACCTTTCTCCTGACCCCCAATATGTGTGAAGCCCAGCCACTCCTCAAGGTGCCCCAAGTCCTGTCACCTTCTCACCCTGTTGCTCCACAGGTCCGGTGATTTCTCATGTCATGTCTTGAAGTTTCTCACTGTTTGTCCAGTGAGCTCAACCCTCAGGCCTGAATCTAATAATCTACATGCCTACCTTAACTCTAAATTCTTGAGTCTCATCATTTATAGAAAGCCCCTGAAAAAATCAGAAAAAGTGCTCAAGAGCTAAAAGCGCCTTTACTTCGTCCCATGAAATTTCACTCCTGTTTGCCTGAAAAGGATACTGAGAAGAATTAGCATTTCCCTTCTATTGCTGATGTTGGCAACACCATCTGGTATCATGCCAAAATTCTGCCTGAATGTAATTTCTAATAATGGTGTTCAGAATTGTGAGCAAGACTCTGAAAAAAAAACCCTGCCCCCCCCATTTCAAACATCAGAACAAAACAGTAGTCTTAAAATTGTGAAGTTTTAATATCTATTTTGTTTTCTTCTGCCTCAATTTTGAGCTATCAAAACTGAACATTTACTACTGTTTATAGATATTCATGGGGAAGAAGAACCTAAAAAGTAAAAGAAAAAGCTGAAATTCTTATTCATCCATCCAAATAGGTTTGCTCACAGGTAAATTTATTCTCAGAATAAATTTATTCACATGGGGATGTTTTAGAAAAAAAGAACATAAAAAAGCATGGAAATATGCAGCAGTGAAGAAGAATGTTTTTCTAAGAACAAGGGGAAATAAAGTCCAAACACACTGCCTTGGCTCTTTCTCCACGCACATCAACTCTCAGCGGTCCTACTCCCCTCAAGAGTACTAGACGGGAATGAAATTCAGCAGCTTAAACTAGCTCCCCTCACACTTGCTGCTGCTATTAATGTTAATTTTCTCATTCAGGCTGTATCATAATGCCAAGATGAAAGATTCAGACTGCCAAAGAATAACTAGCGGCAGTGAGAAGCAGCCTGGGGAAAAGACACAGTTGCACATCATCTCGTATAATTTTTTCCATCAGGACTGACTGAAGAACTAGAAAGAAGGCAAGGGGGTGGGAAGCAAAAGAAGTAAAGTAGCACAAATTATCCTTTGTTCATGCCAATTTATTTTTTGTTTCAGAAAAGAAGAAAAACAAAAAACTTGCCCAAGTGCAAGATCTTAACAGTTAAACTGAAAAGTGTGGTAAGATTAATTCAAATATCACAACACTG
The DNA here is from genome assembly GCF_008360975.1 of Lichenostomus cassidix. Classification (NCBI taxonomy): domain Eukaryota; kingdom Metazoa; phylum Chordata; class Aves; order Passeriformes; family Meliphagidae; genus Lichenostomus; species Lichenostomus cassidix. The sequence goes on along the minus strand of NC_139479.1, from coordinate 9,831,488 downwards.
AATATACTGAGGAAGCTAATAGCTACATTATTGAACCATAAACATGGTTACTCATAGGGAATCCTTTAAAGTGCTGTATTTTAATTTCTAATGCCCTATTCTTATGAGGTATGAAGGCTTGGTTATTCAGCAAATACTTAAAACTTTTAGAATAAAATAGAATAGTTCAGCTAGAAGGGACCTAAAATGATCATCTGCTAGTTCAAAAAAATTATAGGTCAATGACTACTACTGATAAAAAACTACTTAAAATTCTGTTATTTCACTACTATATTTTGGCACTTGTGTTTAGAGACTCAGCACACATCAGATATATTTTGAAACACATTTTATAGTTTCATTATCATAGGTTGTACTGATACTCATAGTTTTAACTTTCTTATAGCTATATATAGTTCCTGTTCTGCTTCATTGCCCAATTTGTTTTTTACTGAATTACACAAGAAAATTCTATCAAAAAATAAAAAACGTATTTGACTGCTATTCAACACCCGTTAATTTAACTTATCAAACAAGAGGAAAAAACACCCCAAAACCTAAAAAAATTAGGTGAGTGATCAGTATTGATACCAAGTAATTTTTTTACTTCTCCATTGATAATGCCAATGAAATTTCCAATGACCAGTAAAAATAATATAGTACAAACTCCAGTACTTCTATTAGGAAATGCCTCCAGCAGTTAAACATCAAGGTAAGGAGAAAGAACAGATATTTTGCTGAAGCTTCACAGCATGTCACTGAAATAACAAGAGCTAGACTATGAACCATCAATTCCTCCCTTGCAGGACATTACCTTGATTCCTGAAAACCATTGAGAAATCACTTCCTGAGAAACACCTGGACTGCTAAATTCCTAACTGTTTATACACACCATTTCAAAACAGCCTGAAAGCATTAGCTCACACTCTGCACACCACCATCCAGTAATTCCTTCCACTCTCATTTGGGGATGGAATTTAATCAGGAGGTGAATGATTTTTATCTACTTGCCTGCACCTTTGAAAATCATAGTTTTGTTTGGTATTGGACATAACACCAAAGGGATTTTTGTTTCTTTTATATAAAAGAGTTTGTGAATACCAGTTTATGGTGTATTATTAGGAATCTGATGAGAGCAATGAAGGAGAGAGAGGGGAGGAAAATCCTCCTTGACACCCCATGCACCTGGCTGACTGAAGGAATTTATAAACACCACAAAAGATACACATATGGATGCCTTGCCCTAGATGGTACAGCACATTTTTACTGGTCTTAAATCCAGTGTTCCTGTTACTTATGTTGCTTCACAATGGAAAATTGACTGTGTATTGTGAATTACTATAGTACCATCTTCAATATAACACTAGATCTATGCCTGGGCAACCTGATCTGACCCCATAGCTGTCCCTGCTTTGAAGAAGGCTTTGGACTGAATATTTCTTAAGGCCTTCTCCCACCTAAATTTTAAATAATTCTAATATCAATTTGCATTTGAAGAACACAAAAGCAACAGAATGGCTCATACTGAAAAACTGAGCTCTGTAGGTTGATATTTGCATGTTAGATAACAGATATATACAATTGACTAACAGATATATAGCATTCTATGTAGACTATGACAGTGCATCAAATTCAGGGCACATTTACTCAGTCTTGGAGTTGAACATTTGTATATCTTAGTGCACATAAACACTGAAGAATGAACAAGAACAGAAGGGTATTTCATGTATAACATGATGATCATTGGACACAGATGAAGAACAGGACCACTAAGGGAAGAAGGCCAACATAAAATTTTATGTAATAAGCAAATAAATGAAGAATTGAAGCAAAAATACTGCCTCCAAATGCAAAATTTATTTTTAAAAAAGTCAGATAGAGCCAAGTGTTTTCTACTGAAATTTGGTTTCTTTTGATCTATTGTTAAATCTAATATTGCCTAATCTCTACTGAATGGAACTATCTGTCCTTGTCCTCACTACTTTCAGCTAAACTGGTCTGAGCTTTCTTTATTTGAGAGATTAACCAGTCCAAATCTTACTTAAGGAGAAAGCTAATTCATAAGAGACAAAGTGGATCACACAGAAGTCTATTCTGCTACAAATAATCCACCTCAAAACACATTAGAACACCATTCTTAAAATTTCCACAAATATAATAATACTAAAATAACAGAGTTAGGTTTGGAAGTCCAGACAACATTAAGTTAAAACTTCCCACATGGAAGAGTTTCAGTTTTTTAAAACAAGATAATTTCTTGTTATCATGGAATAGGAAATGGTGATAAATAGAAAATTAAATGGTGTGGAGTCTTGGTCTTTCTGGGCAACTCAATCATATTAAATGGTCAGCAACTCGAGCTACAGTTAGCATAGAAGCAGCATCTAGGTTGTATTTTAAACCCCCAAAATGGGATGATTTGCAGTAAATCAGGCACCAGAAGACAAAATGTTCAGTTGCTGGCTCACTCAAAAACTTCACATGATATTTAGGAAAAATGTCAGCTTTCTACCAGATGAAGAAAAATATTCATCTCATGGATGATTTCCCTGAAGGAAAAGGTAGAATATGAGCTCTTCGGATTTGCATTTGCAGGTAACAGTTGGCAGGTAACAGCAGAAAAGTCTACACCTGATTTGTGCATTCTAAGCTTAATTTGTCTATCAAAGAATAGAAAGCATTTACTTTGGAGCATAGATATGCAGCAGTTTCTGTGACTAAGCAATACAAGGATCCTTAATTATAATTGTTCTTTTTTGTTTCATAGACTGTAATTGTGCCAAATGAATCTGAAAATCTACCTTTTAAAAAAAAATCTCCCAACTTTTTAAATACTGAACTACATTTGGAAGGGTTGGGTAAGGAAAGGTATAATCTTTACTAGTGAGGGAAAAGTGTTAATTAAAGTGGTGAATTTTTCATGTAGAAAGTAATTTAATATTCTCAAAACTTTTGATTTATCTCAGAATTATTCTTTAATAAAAACTTTGCCAGCCTGATGCAACCTCTAAGTTTTTCCAAGATGGTCTAATCCATTGTTTCTCTGCTCCATCATTAATACTGCCTACATATTTCAGAACTCAAATTATGTTGTCCCACACATGCACACTTTCACTTTGAGCTATTCCCCAATCTCATCAATTCTTCTCCTATTATTTTTTATTGCTTAAATAAGGTAGGCATTACTCTGCTTCCAAGCCTTATGCAACCAAGCTAAAAACACTTGCAAGAGATTAGTTTTTATCTCGTGTTGCTAATACTAATCCTAAATATCTAATCTTTTAGACATTTATAGAGGCTGAAATGGGTGAAAACTGAGCAACTAATGATTTTGGTTGCTCTTTGGAAGACTATTGTCTATAGAACACAGGAGCATTCAGAATAATAACAAATATAGAATACTGTAGTTCCTTATTTATAGAATAAGGGAACAAAATTACTTTTTATATGAAATAATCTGCCCATTTGAAATGTCCTAAATCTACAATTGCACTGCAATAAGTGTGAAGCCACACCTACATATTTTAGAGGGAAAGAGTTTATGTGCCTTTCATTTTTTCTATGCAGCTTTTTGGGTTCTTTCAGGTGGGGTTGGTGTAGGGTTTTTTTTCCTTTCTCTTTTTTCAATCCCTGCTAGACATGGCAAACTTGTTTCTTAGTTTTTTACAAGTCTGTAACTTTGGTTTGTGAATCTCCAGGGTAAGACAGTAATACAAGGAATTGAAAAAACATCTTACAACCTCCTTCAGCAGACCATACAAAATATACTCAGCTGAAATGAATTGTTCTAAGAATTTATAGTGATTTCTACTTTTTTTATCTTAAAACCAAATAGCCATTTTAAAATATGTCTATAACATATCAGTATGCTTTTCCTCCTGGAATTGATTCCTGCATTTTAAGTTTTTTGTGACCCATTATATATTATAGTAGTGAAATCTGACAGGCTCTTATCTTTTTAAAAGGGGTCCTACACTTACATTGCTGTGTCTAAATGACATGTCAGCATTTCACCTTAGTGTAAAATCTACCTTTGAGAGACACAAACCCCAAAGAATCTACAAGTCAACTGATTCTACAGTACATATACTATAAACATATATATATTTTAAAGGCACTGCTGAGTGAAGAGTGTGAAATTCCTCCCTCCAGCCTCAACAAAAAACTGCCTACAGATTATTAATATTCCTTAAAGTTTAAGGGGAAGAAAAAAAAGGAAGTCCACACATCAAACATCAAGAGGAAAGACTGTCAGTTCCACCAGAAAGCACAGCAAAATCCACTTGAAGTAAATAGAAGGCTTAGGCACATTTTCCCTCATCAAGCAGCAGCATCAGTTTCAGCCATAACTACAGTCCCATCTAAATGCATTTCTGAGCTCTTTAACTATTTAAATATAACAACTAATTTTAATTTAATATACTGCTCTCTTGAACAGTCTTCAAATTCACCACTGCAACACAAACTCAATTTATTGATTGTGTTCATTTGTGAGATACAGGCTTAAGTTAATTAGTAATGATCACTTAAGATGCAAAACAAATATACTTTAGTGCTTTTTCTTTTAAAAGAAAAGGCCACAAAAACCTCCTTAAGCCTCCACAGTGCTGTATTTGGGCAAACAGACAGAAAAACACAGGAAAAATAAAGAATTTCTGTGGCAAGTCAGATTTGCATTCAACCTGCATTTTTCAAGGTTTAGGAAAAACAAGCAAAAGAGCTGCTGGCATAACACTACAGAATCACAGAATATTCCACCCCAACCAACTGAGCCAGTCTCAGGGTCAATACACCTTGGTCTTAGTTAAAGCTCTGTCATTCTGCTGCGTAAACAAGCAAAAGAACATTTTAGTCTTTCCCATATATAAAAACCCTTTGACATCAATGCTCACAGAAGTTATATGACAGGTTCTACACTCTAGTTCAATAAACACAAAAACCTAAAAAATAAAAAAGCCCCCCTCCCTTCCAAAAAAACAAACCAACATAACAATCAAACAAATAAAACCCCACAACCCCAAACCCAAGGAGTAAATCTTTACAAATAGAAAGGAAGCGGAAGAAATCTCAAGATTTCTGTTCAAATGTAACTCACATAAATAACATTAATGGGACATAGAGCTTCTCCAAGTAAACAAATAGTCCCAAGACAGTAGTCTTGTGCCAGTCTGATGGCAGTATCACAAATAATGCTGCAAGTAAAAGGAATGTCACTGCATTAACAACAGATGTGGAACTCTTAAGTTTGGATGGAAAAGACAAGATGAAAAGGAAAAAATGCACTTGGTCTGTCACAGACATACTTTGATGTAGTGCTTTATGGCATTTCAGTCCACTGAAAGTAAAACCAAAATCCTGGGCTCTGGAGTATGGACATGTAAAGGCGCCAAGACAACTCAACATGAAAAATTAGGTTATTCATAAGGCTGTCCACTAAGAAGTCAAAGAGAAATTCTGAAAATCTAGGTAAAGTTTTACTCTAAAAAGCTTTGAGACTTCCTGATTATTTGTTACAAAATAATTACAGTTCTGCAAATGTGTAATTAAAATTAAACACTGATATTTTTTCAAAACAACGTTTCTATAAAACCATCCACTTACAGACTTTTAGGAACACTTCTGCATGTGCAGTCAATGATTCACCACTTTTGGACACTTTAATCTTTCAAGAATTTGAAGAAAACACAAATGCCTTTTGGAGTTGAGAGGAACTGATTACTTCTTTGTTTGACTTATTCCCTAAAATACTGTCTACCATATTAGTTAAGTAATTCCTGCACCTAATGAATTGGGGATTGAAGTGACTAAACCACTCTTTCAGTTTGACTACTCTTTTAGACCCAACCACCTGGCCCCACTGCTCTGCCTGAATTGTTCTAACACCCTGGAAGTGCAGTCGTTTTGCTTTCGTTGAATTTAATGTATCTAAAGACTTTAATTTACTGTAGCTAGCAAAATCTCCCAACAAAGGGATATAACTGACAGAAGAACAGAGAATCAAAGCCTAGCTAACAATGCATCCAAAACCCATTCCTTGGCAACTCATTATAAAAGCACACAGTGACAAGCAAGCGTGATGCAATCTTACAAGGTTTTGAATCATACATGAAAGGCAATTGGGAAATGTTTAACTTATATCTTGGAATCAACTACTCAGCCCATATTGAACAAGCATTAATCAAAATTATTTATATCAATAGGAGTTAGTTCCTTGAAATATACAAACTGGAACTGAAGCTGTAGAGCATAGGATGTTCCCACTCCTTTCTTCTTTCTGTGGATTTACTTTGAAATGTCATTTCTAGGATGCCCAAAGCACCCAGAAGCCTTTCCCTTGCTCTAGGACCTGGAAGATCAGTTCCTGGCCATATGTACACCTTATGGGATTGGGTCTTTCTGTAATCCTGTATTCATTTACAAACTGCCTCCCTGCCTGTTTCTGCCTCCACTCCCATCTCCAAATCCTTTTGTCATTTTATGGCAGTACCAGGTACTTCCAAGATTAATGACTTGCAAGGGCCAATGGCCTACAGCAGTATCACAGGTTATCAGCATCTTCCGGCTGCTCTTTAATCTCCAGACAATCCCCAGCATCTTCATCATTATTAGTTAATTAGCATTAATGAAAGCTATGCATACACTGTGAGAGGCTAATATACCCTCAAGCTTATATGTCACTAATCCTTACTTAAAAAAAAGGTATCCTACATGAATAATACCTGCATTGTTAAATGAAAGAATATTTCCCTACCTACCCAAAGGCATAAGCATCAGTTAAGAGACTAATGATCTGTAAAACTTCATGAAAGATAACAATACTGAGGACTTCAGACCTTAGAAAGAATTCAGTCTCTGCCCCTTTATCTTCACTGTTTTTCTCTACCTGTTCTCAGTCCATGCCCTACCTCTCCATTCAACATTTTATACCTCTTTGGTCTTCAACTACCACCTTATCCACCAATATTTGCCTTAAGAAATTATAGGTAAATCATCTTCACATTCATTGCTTTAAAACAAGATGATATAACCTCAAAAGCTCCAGAAATATCTGCTGCAATGTGACAGTTATCTCCATATGCTACCTATAATATTCACACGCTATTGGTCTATAGGGCAATTGCCTATTCCTGGCATTTTGCCAGGATTCATATAGATATGTGTGGTCTGCTCTCTTCTACTTACTCATCCACTGACTGAAACATACTTTAAATTTTCTGTGTCCAAACTCACAGCATTTTGGCCTTGAGGTTTCATCACATCCCCAACCTGCTGAGCTTTCAAAAATATGCATTGGAAAACAGAATTGTAGGAATCACTGGATCTAAATATTTATAGGAAAAAATATGTAGAAATAAATATTTAACCAATATTTACACTGTAAAGGTAATGTTGTAAATCATGACAACTGCATTTCTATTCAATATTCACAAAACCAACATTTTCAAATCCATTATTTAACACTTTCCTTCTGATTAAAGCTCTTAACAAAAAATTGCACATTCTACTTGTTTGTTCGTTTTTTTCCCTAAAGACCATTAATAGTCACATTGATATATTTATTTATTTACTACAAAGAAACTGCTCAAACTTATTGTATAGGATAAGCCTGTGACTTATCCTAGATTCTGTAGGTCTGCACCTCCTTCCATGCCAATAGAACTACAACAAAAAGTCTCAATTTTTGCCAGCAGAGAGAAAGGGATGAGTTCATCAAATCAGAATAAACAAGACTAAAATAGTTTCAAACTACACTTTAGATCATGGATATTTCTAGAGGCCAGGTCCAAAAAGAAACTCCTTGACTAAACTCTCAGTGGTTCCATTGCTAAGTTTTTAATTTATGAGGTGGGGATTAAGCTCTCCTAGGAGTTCCATCCTCTACACCAAGGGTAATGCACTGAGCAGTGGTACTCTGCAATTGTAAAATGATTCAAACCCTGCTGCAATCTCACTCCAGCACTAAATGATAATGCCAGTTTCTGTGAAGAATGTTTATTATACTGGGGTAGAAAATACTATTCAGAGAATTTGGTCAACACACCTTATTTGCTGAAAACTTTTAACTAACATCACACGAGATGTAAATCAAGTTGCTGCCAATCCAAAAGGATGTGCAAGACTTCATGTTACCAGAGAATTGCTTGCACAAATTAGAGCAAGTCTCTCACACATTTCGGGCTTTCAGATTAATGAACTAAATTGCTGTACAAACCACCCCCCCACCCTCAAGTTCTGGAAATGGAGTGATTTATGAAATAATCAAATCTCTCAGTTTACATAAAATTAAATGTCTTCTGGCTTCTTTAGTTGGCAATTTCAACAACACTGCTTTATCCATTCAAAACATAGCAAACACAGTGCCAGTTTATGTACAGTACTGACTACCAGCAGGAGTCAGACAAATATTTCTGTTCAGGCTACACTAGAGGACTAAACTGGGAAATCATTGCTAGATTCCCACCTACATTATGTACAGTCACCTCTTCTAACTCAAATGACTAATGCCTTGAAGTTTAATTTCAAATTGCATTGTCTAGCCTATGTCCTGGAGTTAAATATGCTTCAAGTTTTGGGCTTAGGTTTCTTGTGGGGGTTTTGTTGTTGTTATTTTTTGAAGTTTACTGTCACACAACCTTTATGGACAGAAACACTGCAAGAAAACCCTACTAGACCGCAAAGCTTGGGATAAGGGAAGAATGTTCTTCTTTGGTCCTACTTTCTCCTTTGCTCTCACTTTCACCAATGACATAGAAACCTTATTGGACACACATATGTGTGTTGCATGCAACTTCTTAAAGGTATTGTTCACTAACTTCGCCTTAATACAAATATCTACACAGGTAAAGACTTCATTAATCTCAGAGAAAGTTTCTACTTACCCTGAACCCAATATACATCTAAATATGTGTATTCATGTAGAAGTATTGGGTCACAGACACATGCACATACTCAAAGCCAAAAATACACACTACAGAATAGTCCTGCATGGGCAGATCTTACCACAGTCAGGTTTCAGAGTGAAAGTATAAAAATCAGTTCCTGAGATCACTTGTGGCAGGGAAGCTGGGACTGTGAGCAAAGGAGCTGGGACTATGACTTGACTTTTATCCTCATGCAAAACATAGAGAAGGTTTGATAGGCTTAACTTGTTTATCTCTGCACACTGTAGTACCATGTGGGCCTACATAGATAAGTTCTTGCACTAGAGACAGCTATCAAAGTCAAGAGCAGTGGAAGAAAGTGCTTTTTAAGATAAATACATCAGGGATGCTGCACGTTCTGGACTGAGGCTGTGCATTATCAGCCACATAAAAGTATAGGAGCTGCCTTACCCTCCCTAACAGACTGAGTGAGAATTTGTCAATAGGAAAGATGGCATTTTTCCCCTTAAAATAAACTTCAAAGCGTTTATCACCTCGTCCTTTTTCCCAGCACTCACACATTCCATGCTTTTGACATCTATTCATCCACTGGGTATTAAAAAAAATGTTACTCCTAAAACCATTCCTGACTCTATTCTCTGCATGACCTCATCTCTAAGACTAAAACATATAGATGTGAAATAATTGTAGAAAATATCACACTACCACTTTTAAGCAGAAAAAACCCAAAACCAAACCAAAACTAAAACGCACATGCAGCCTTTTAGATTATCTAAGCATCTTTTCTGAGAGGAGACAGGTAAGACTAAGAGTTCCTACAGAGTAAATATGAAGCAGGAAGTGGATTAATGATGTTCAATCTATTTTTAAGAGCTTTTGGGTGTAAGCACTGTCTCAAAAGCTGGCAAGAGTACTAGGTTTTGCCTACATTGCCCCTCCTCCCTACCTCCTCTTCCCCCTAAGCCTTTCCCCCTGTCAAAATAACAAAATAATTATGCCAGTTGCATAACTTTGATCATTCCTTTTCACAAACAGCATTCATGACTGTGGTTTAAGAAACTTCTAAACAGCCCTCTCAGGGATATTTTTCTTTGTCTGGGAACGGGAAAATTGTTTTCCTTCCTCCTGAACAGAACCATAGAATTATTTAGGTTCAAGAAGACTCTTTTAGGATCATTGTGTCCAACAGTTAATATATTATGATTTAGACTAAGCACTTTAATGATTTTTTTAAACATAAGCAAGGTTTACAAGAAAAAAAAAGAATTTAAGTTAAAAAGCTCTCTGCTGAACTGTAAATCTTTAAAGAATATGGGAAATTCACAGCAAAAATCTCAGTGTGTATTTCAGGCATGGGGTTAGAGACTATAACAATTTATCACAAGGAAAATATTTGTGTGAAAAAGGAAAAATACATTTAGCCTTCCATATACAGTCTTTAGAGACTCTAGGATTAAAACATCCCTAATAAAAACTTGATCTGGCACTGTACTATTTCAGACATTCACATGATGTAAATTAACATACTAACAAATTTATAAAAGTTCATTGCAAGAGTAACCTGGGTTCCAGATTAAGTTGGCATTATTAGATGCACATGCAAATTGAAAAAAACAGGGCTAAGATGGCAAAGCTGATTATACTGATATAGGAAAGTGACAGAATACACTCTGCCAGGATTTATTTCAGTCAACTTCTGCATATGCTTTATAACAAAAATCTTTTTCCATATGTAGGGGTGGGGTTTTGGGATTTAAGACCTTTGTTTTAATGGGTAAAAGAGGATGGAAGTTCTTCTCATTGGGACCGCCTACAGATTATTTTATTTCACCTTCACAGCAGAAGATGGCCTTTTCAGGAACACATTCCTTACTTATCTTGCACATCCCAAGCTGCCCTTTATGTACAAAGGAGACAATAATGTACTGATTCCAAACAAAGAACTGAGCGACAGTGAAATTCAGGTCAGGAATCTCTCCTTTCTTGTATCAGTTTGAAATGCCTGTCAGAGCATCCAGTAATGAAAGAACAGTTGGTAAGGTCAAAATCCGCTGTGTGTAAGTACAGCTGTGGAGATTGGGACTGCTGCCAGTCAGATCCTGATGAAATCAAGTCAGCCACTGAGGAAACATTTGAAAATTTTCACAGGATCACATATGATCTCTTTGGAATAGTCGTTTCTTCAGAACAGCACTCAATTACCTTTGTCTTGTCCTTTCCCCTTCTGAAATCCCTCATTTAAACATTAAAAGTTTTGCCCATTTTAACTTATTTTCATGTAAGTCTCTTGGAAACAAAGTTTGTGTGATTACTATGAAATGCAGGAAAGAATCACAGAATCATTTAGATTGAGAAAGACCTTTAAGCTCATCCTGTCCAATGGTGAACAAATACTGTACTGGATAATCAGCAGAATTTATAACTTATTTCTCCATGAAGCACATCTTCTTGGTTCTTTTCATCCCCAATATTGCAGAAGCACTGTTCTACATGCAGACTTTCCTGGCAGATAATCCCAATGGGTTTCTATATGTCAGACATTGTCCAACACCTTCTCATGGCAAAAAGTAGCAGTGAGGTCAAGAAATTTTTCACTCTAATTCAGACAACAGAAAGACAGGGACTTGAGGATTTGAAGAAGACCAGACTTTTCTACCTATCCTTTCAAGAAAGCCCTATTTTCCTTCTGTAACCTGATCTGTCCCTTCAAATCTCAGTCTCAACTTTCTACTCTCTCAGGTCTCAGTATCAACCGGATCTAGTATTTTCAACTGGCTCCAAGACATCACTTCCAATTCTCACCCAACTTCCAATCCCAACACCCTTCCTATCACTATACAAGGCACTATCCAGCATTAAAATTTAATCCCTTTGCCACTCAGACATTCCCTGTGTCTTGCCACCAAGTTCTAGGATCATTTTTCCAATCCTATTAGGTCCAATTTACCCTCTAAAACTAATGAGGCTGCTTTTTTGTTTGTTTGTTTGGTATTGTCATCTTCAGCTCACATGCACCATACTGCACATGAGATATGGCAGAAGTACAGAAGTGGACCCAGCATAGTCTGAAGCAAACTCAAGTATAATTATTAAGGAAAATCCTGTGCAGCCTTGAACTGGAATAAGCTCATTTGGTTTGAAACTTCAGGGCATATACATGCAAAATTCAACTAAGCCTTTACTGAAAGCATGTCAAATGGGATTTTCAAAAGCTCATGGCTCGGTCAAACTGGGGTGTCTCATAAACTCCTGCAAAAATACACCTATAGAGGTCATGGTTTTTAACAGACCCATGCCTTGTGCTCTCCATACTGGTGATAGTAATTTCCAAATGTTTCATTATTTTGTTCCCTCTCTTCATTCCCATAATGGAAAACTAACATACAAGCAAACGAACAAACAAAAATCTTATCTCACCTTAAGAATATATAGAAGGAAATAAATAGATGATCTAAATTCAAGCTCAGTAAAAACTTCAGTGTAGAAAGGTCAGTCCAAAAGTTATTCTACACCTAAACTCAGGTTTGCAAAGAAGATATTATAAACAAAATTTATGAGAAAACCTACTTAAAAATCGTTAACCTACTTTACCACTCTTACTATGGGTAGTACTCTATAGTTGAATGTGTGGTTTACTTTAGCATAAAGAGAATTCTGATTATGAAAAAAAAAATGTGACTCTGCTTCAGGTCTCTTTCTTTACCTAATTTTAAACTCTGCCTCATGCTACACACCATAATGTTTAGGCCATTATCATATCCTGATTTACATAGACCTGACATTTGGAGGGTTTTTATGATCTGTTAAGAAAATGCCCCTCTTTTTTCCTTTGCTTATTACTCATTGCTAGTCTTCACTTGCACACACCTAACCAGAATATACAACAGTGTCACAAGCAAGGTTATAAATGGAACTATCCCTTCTGGCAAAGGCAAGACTTGGAAAAATAATAACCTGTACACTGAATTCAAATATTTCCAAAGGACCCTTAGCTCCTGTATTATGGATAGCATCACAGTTTATACAACCTACCACCTGATGAGCCAAATAACACTGAAGAAGCTTACAAGTTTATTGCTGTCGATCAGCACATTAAACACATTATGTGCCCCAGCACGAGTTTTTTATTTAGAACAAGAAAAGGAAGTCTGTGTGGTTTTTTTTTTTTCCATTTTCTCCTTGTAAATATGTTGAGTTTTTTATTATTCATGCCAGTATGATATCGATGCCTCTGCTGACTCCTAAAACATCTGTCCCACTGTTCACAGTTCCTGGAGTGCAATGATATCAATCCATGCTGGTAATCAGAGGACCCTCAATTAAGTACCTACAAGGCAAGGAGTGGTAAACAAGAAAATGTACAAAAGGACAACAGATGAATTCTTCCCTATCCCAATTCACAGAAGCCTTTAGAATTCTTTTTGCTTTAGATTTGGAATTCGAATTCCAGTGAAAATCCATTAAATGTTCATAGCAATATAAAACCAAAACCATCAGTGTAAAAAATGAGATGTATACATCCTAGGTCATATGCCTCTGTGGTCTCTCTGATAAAATGATACATTTCCCTAACAGCACCAATAATTAAAGAACCACTATTACCAGAATACCTTACTATGACTGGGGAAAAAAAACTGTCACAAAGTAATTGCATTAGACCTCATTGAAACCAGCCCTTGCTCACTTAGCAGAGCTGCCCTGTGTTTAAATTTTATGTGAATTTTACAACAGTAGCTTAAGTGCAAATCTATTACCTTAGAACAGAAGACTGAAAGTAAGCAGATTTCTGGATTCTATCACACTTATATACAACATTGTATTTTGAAATTATAGCAGCAAGTACAGGATTAATCATATAAATAATTCCGGATTATTAAACAAAAGAGTAGAATGGTGTGACATATGCAGTCACCAACAGAGAAAGCTGACAGAGGACTTGATGCTTGTGATGAATGAGAAGGGCAATTGGTAAAGAAGTAGAAATGTAATGGACAGAAAAGATCTGGGAATTTTAATTTTCCTGAACAGTGTACCAGATATAGAAGATGTGTTAATTCCTGTAGCACTGCTGGGAGAATGTAGAGGCAGAAGACACCCAAACAAACCACAGAGCTGTAGGAGGGAAGGTGTGTACCATACCCCAAGCTGAAACCTCACATGGCGTTGGTGTATTTTATCACAATCTTCCATCACTACTTCCATCACTTGGCACTACACATAAAGGAACTAAATTGTAACTTTCCTTGTTTGACTCTGTCTTCAGATGAATTTATTTTCATAAAAATTGAGGAATTCAGAGTAATAGACAATTACCTAGTGTAAAATCCTCAAATAGCTCTGAAAACAAGAACGTGTTTGTTGCTTTTTCTGCCATAGCTCCCTCAGCTTTATCCACTAACACTGTGAGTGTGACTCAGTGGTGCAGTTGTATGAAACCATATGCTCAGAAGACCGAGGGCTGCTCAAGCCTGTCAACAGGCAGACACATCACTGCTGGCATCTGCACCAGTTGTCAAACCCCTGACTATGAATGTCAGTGATCATTAGACTTATTTTCAGTCATCCAGTTATAGTGACATGACCTGTAACTCTTTTCTGCTTCTGCGGGACACAAGGACCAATAGCCTGACTCACCTAATTTGAGAAATAGTAGCATGGAGATAATATCCTCAGTTGCTATGACAGCATTCCAGGCAGCATGTGATCCCAGAGCCACAAAGCCTGATAATAGGACAGAGTCCAAGCTTTAAAGTTAATGAAGATGCTCTTTTCTTACTTTCTATACAGATTTCTAAGCAGGAAGAGAAGAGAAGCTGCAGGAGCCTGGTACTAACCACCCTCCATAAAATATGCTTTCTTCTAGGGTGGTTTCTCATATATTGCAAGAGAAAAAGTCAGGGTGGCACAGACAGCTGGAGAGCCCAAGAGAAACCCCCAATCCTTGTGTTCATAGGAAGTACTACTGTGATCATTCTTGGAAGGAGCAAGAGAAATGTTTTCTTGATCTATTTCCTATCATGTGGATGCTATCAAAAAATCCAGTCAGAAGTTATGCACTAACACGTATCACTTTCCAATAATAATATGAAATGTAATCTAAACTGTAAATCTGATACTATATCTTCTAGTTCTGCCAACAGTGTCCAAAAGTTAGTCAGAACTCTTTGAAATATTGAGTGGGAGCGTTTCTCCTTCTCCATGAACACCATATGTTGTATTTGAACCTTTCTTTTCAATGCAACTGCACTAATTTTGTGACAGTTCACTGGTTCTTAAAATAAACCAAATCACTTTTGCTTATTTATTCAAAAAAATGCAGCAATTTATATCCTAGCACTTCCTAGAAATTTCTAATGCATAAATACAAATATTACTACAATCATTTACCTAAATATATATTAATATTAAATTGTTAATATCAGCATAAATTATTACATGTATTTATAAAACTATCTCCATATACAGTTCTTTATTCAGAGCAAAAATTATGCTAAAATGTCTGTTTTAACAGTCCTTTGCTAATGATAGCAGTACAAGTGACACCAGCTACTAAGGACAGATGACATTACTAAACTACCCTTCCAAAGGAAATGGACCTTATATATGAGCATTTATTTCTACTGTGGTCATCAGGCCACTGCTTAACAGTTTGTGGCACTGTAATCTGCAGCATGACCATTCATCTAATTACTGCTGAAACTGTGATATTAATCTACTCATAAAGGGCAAGTTAAGGGTCAATTGCCAGCAGTGGAAAGCACTTGGTACGGGTAATGTGTTGCAGACCTGGTTTCATCTACTCTCACTGACTTCAGCAGTCTGCACAATTTGACTTCATTTCTGAGTAAAAACACAGAACCCAAAACTGGGTCAAATCACACCTGCACAGTACCTGTGATGAATATCTTCATCATTGCTACAGGCATGAGACAGTCTGACCTATCCATCACACTCCAGACGTGAGACGTCACTGCATGACACAACTCCACAGACAAGTCACTCTTGCCCAGGACTTCCCTTGACACTTCACTTTCCTGACTTTTCTGATGTCCCCTAGGTTTCAACATTTGCAATTTATATGATAATTGTGTACAGTTTAAATCCACAGACAAGCAGTAATACAACATTTGCTAGGCAGCTTCTGAAAAGTGCACACAAAGGAATGCATACACTTTTTCTTGGAAGGTACAGGTCCTTAGGAAAACAGTGAAAACCACAGGTGTTTTGGAGGGGAAGGGGGACATGGACATCTCTACTCCCTTGAGACAAGGTAGCCCTAGAAAAGTAAATTTCCACTGTTTTTTTATTAGCCACAATTCTGACTTGGTGCTTGCCATGCAGAACATACACAATTGTAATAACCACAAATAAGTCTACCTGCTCCTCAGCATATATTTACATTGCCTGCTCTTTAGGTCTCAAATGGGAATGTAGTAAAGAATAACTGAATGCCTCAGCTCATTTCACTTTTTACTTCTCTCCTTGCATGTGAAAAAGGCCAACAGACCTTTCTGAACTGCTCAGTCTGCTTCACTTCACAGAAAGTTATAACCCACACTAACTTCCACATAGTAAACACTTTATATACAATGCAGTAACATGCATAATGAAGAGCTGTATTCTCCAAACTAGTTTACAAGGAACCTTTCCATTTCTCTATGAATAATAAGGCAATAAAAATGTTAAGGGATATGGAAAAATCATGCCCCACACAGAAGTCAGTCATGTCAACTACATTTGTTAAAGTGTAGTTTTCAACATTCATTTGGTATCCAACAAGTAATATCACTTTAAATGCTATTCAAAAGCACTAATTATTTTTCTGAAATACGTATCTGTGATTGTAAGATTTTGCTTAAACTTAAGTGACATTAATCTTCCCTTAAAGACTTAACACAAACTAGAGTTGAAAATCTAAAATTTTGTTTAAACATTTTGGCTATGATTATATGGTAATAATATTGAGTGCAGTAAGATATTAACCTAATTGGATTCATTCAATTAGTTTTCCAAAGATACAGGCTAGGGGCATATCTGAATGGTGTTCCTATACAATCATAAGTCATATGAGGTGGTATTTAAGATTCACATGTTCCATTCTTTCCAAATTCTCTATCTCCACAGACAATTTTGGAGACGTAATTGCCTTTTCTTACTCACACTACCAAATTAAAACTTAATCAAAATTATTTAGTTACCTTCTTAAGTTGTGTACCAGCTCAAACAATTGTTTTTATTTTGTGCTTATTATTGACTCTAAGTTATTTCTATTATTCTTCCTCCCCCTTTACCTCACAGGTTTTTTTTTGGAATTGCAAACCTGCCCAATTGTAAGATGAATAGAACATTGTAATAAACATGTCAATCTATAGGCCTTCCAAGTTCCTTTCTAAAGTACAGTATATTTCTACTTCTTGAGTCAGAAAATAAGCAGTTTTATGATTTATTAGAAAATGGCAGGGAGGGGAGAACCTACTTCATTTTCAGAAAAAATACCTATATGGATGGATTTGTATTTATGCTTTAGTTTTAAATATTAATGAAGTCTTCCCTTGAAAAGGCTTTTGTTCTGCTCTACTTTCTCAGTCTGAACTTCAGATGTTTCCTCTCCCTTAAGCATGCTAAGTTACCAGCTATGTCTTTCCTTCTCAAAGACTGAGCTTTGGTCAAGAGTATAGAAGAGTGGAGCAGACAAACAGGAGCATTATTCAGGAAAAATTATGCTATGTAGAATAAAAGAAAAATAAGCAAATTAATGGGTAAAATTTATCACATTCATAACCAGTGTTCACAGCAACTAGGCTTTACATTTTGACGAGGCAAGCTATTTTATTGACCATTCAGGAATTCCATAATTAGCCATTTTGCTTTAAATTATATTTTGGACTTAGTTCTATTTTCTAATCAAACTTATAAACAAAACCCTTTACAACTGATGCAAAACACCATAACCTTCTAAACACATCACTGGAGACAAAACAAAATATAAATGTAGTACTTGATATTGCAAGCTAGAGTTAGCAGACCTAAAACATTAGCTTTTCCTTTGGATTGATTGGCCAGGCTTTATTTTAAGGATTATCCTTCTACTAGAGACAAAGGGAGTGCTGAAACATCAGCTACCTTACACCCTCCTTTAATTCAGAAAAGTAACATGTGTCTGAGAGGTGAAAATTATTGAGGAAAAACACTGTATTTTTGAATGAAATCCATATCTAGTGAACAACTGATGGAGGCCAGGACACTGTAAGACCCAAAGAAATGTAAAACAAAGAGGTGAGAATGTGACAAAACTGAATTGAAGCATCAGGCATCTTCATGATGACAATGAGAATTGCACTGTGATGTGTGTCACTTATTACAGGGTTCACAGCTCAGTAATTATGACTGCCTGGAAGTAAATACCTTAACATGGTGTTGAATTCATTTTGTCTTCATCCATATTTTAAGGCACAGTATTTTAACTGGGGGAGCAATTTCTACAGAAATACTGATGGTTTTGTAGATGTACTTTCAGTTTTTATTAGGTAAGAGGGCCCCACCACAGCCTTTTCTTTCCAGAAAGGGGCTGTATGACAATAACTAATTTACAATAATAGGTTTTGATGGGTTATCTGCTTGCTTGTTTGCTGATCTACTCCTGTAAACACTTCAGCTATAAATGTCAATTTTCTTAAGGTATCATTTGCTGTATTGAGGCATACTGCTCAATAAAAAAGTTCCCTCTTACATTTATGAAGAATTGTGCTCATCATTCTCTCCCTGGGCATTAGTGTTTGGCTCTGTTGTGTATATTCCCTCCCCCATCAGGTGTTATGCATATGGATAAAACCAAGCAAAAATTAAGAGATGTTTCTAAATAAATAAATATTTTTCTTTGGAAAACATTCATTGGAAAACAAAACTACATTCTTCTACATTTCTCAAAACAAAATTGAGATGCTCATCAGGTAAATTCTGACACTAAGTGACACTTCCAAAACAATAATTTTGTATCTGTAGATTTAAAAGCAGTTTTTATTATTGTGTTTCCATCTATTCTTGGTAGAACTAAAATCAAATAATTAAGAATCTGTGTCTCATGTGGTGCAAATCAGCAAAATTTCATGGGAATGAATATAAATGCAAACAGACAAGCAAACAATAACTTAGAATTTAGCTATTAACTTTGATTAAAACTGTTCTGTTTGGCAGTTCATCATCCAGCAAATTATCATAAAAATTAATTACTTCTTGAAAATCGTATTTGCGATGTATTGAAATACAATATAAAAATTGTCAAAATTATTTTATCTTCCTTCTGTAGTATGTGTCACCAGAATAATTATCTATTTTTAAATCCATTCTTGTCACTTCAAAGAATTTTTCATTTCTCACACCTGAAGGAATCCTAAGATTTTGGTGCTTCTGATGCAAACCTGGTCTCTCAAAAACAGTCACTTCAGTTTGGAGAGCACATACTTTAGTTTTTAAAAGGCAATCAGAAAGCAAATGTTCTGTCCATCCTATCCAGCCATTCAAGCAAGAAATATCACAAGCCAGACAACAGAACAACAGAACCACAGTGCAGTAAAAATCTGCTTAACTCATTTAGGATCAGATTTTATTACTTTTGCCCATGTGTTATCAATTATCCCCATCAGTGCTTATATGAGAATTAGAATTACTATTTATAATAGCAACATAATTAAATGCTTATAAAGCTCAGGGTTGCATAATAAATGCAACAAATTCCACAAATATAGCCTTGTTATCTCCTTAAAGGTGTTATTGCCACATTTAAAGTGTGAAGGTATAATGTACAGATTAAGAGCAACTTGATTTTCACATGAGCTCAGAACAGACTACAGTTGTGGTACAGATGGTTGGCATCTTTTCAGATCCATCTGAACACTGAGAGTTTTCTAAAGATTAAAAAGGGGAATCACCACCAGTAAAGAAACAAGATTGTTTATATTTTCTACTGCCTATACAGTAATTAAACCAGATATTATAGCAATAACAAAAACACAAGGCATTAAACTCAAGAAATTCCTATTCATCAAGAATGCAAATTGCTTTTTAATTTCCTGACCTTATAGTGTAAAAGGATGATTAACATATCATAATCTCATGGAATTGATAGGTTAAATACCCAATTACAAACACTCTGCACAGCAAAACACTATAGAGTAAACATACTGAGTACTCTGAAAGTAGGAGGCTGACTTTTTAAACACAGCAAGAAAAAGAAGATATAAAATTTTGGGTTAAAAAACCCAGTGTTTCAGCTCCTGCTGAGCACTGCAAGTTTTGGATCAACTCTCTTTCCCCACCAGTGAGGAGGCTGGGGCTGCACAAGGAGCTGAGAGGGGACACAGCTGGGACAGCTCATCACAGGGATATTCCATACCAAATAATGTGAAGAACTGGGCACAGGGTGTTTGTCTGGGAGGTAGCCACTATATTTATTATATTTGCAATTGAGTTTGAGATACTAGTGTGGCTAAAATAAATAGAAAAATAAGCTTTATAGCATATGCAAATATGCACAGAAATCCTACCAAATTAATCCGGTGGGGGGTGAAGACAGACGTACATGCATGTGCATATTTTAATATATATCATAAATATAAAAATATGCATATTAAATATCCTCCCACTCACATCCCTGTGGGAGACTATCATCTATTCTAATGATTATTACAGGAGAGAAGGCTAGCATTTAAATCCCCTTTCTCCTATTTTTTGATCTTACATGAGGACTCTTCCACCTGAAATCTAATGTCTGTCCTTTAAACTCATCCATTAAATGAGCTTAATTCATATGAGGAAAAAAACATACTTTATACCAAAGGTGCAGGCTGATTTTATAATGCAGTAGAGTACTACTGGGAGTCTCAAAGACTTAAAAGTAGTGATCCAGCTATAAAAGTCATGTCTTTGCTTGGTATTAGGAACAGTTTATTGGAAACAGGATGAGAACAAAGTCCACTGTATAACCCAGTAAAATCTCAAAGTATAATTTACTTTGCCTGGTGCTTTTGCAGTTCATTTCTGTGATATACACCTGTTGTTTCCTGTGTTACTCAAGGTGGACTAAAAACTCCACCTTGAGTATTTTAATACTGGTCAGTACTCACCAGTATTGACCTGGCTCACAAGCAGAGCTTCTTGTATTAATGTCTACAGAGACATATCATAATTATAAAATCCTATATATGGGAATATGCTTTAAGGCACCAGTAGCAGCAGAAACATGTCTAGTTACTTGAATAATTCCAGCACACCTTTTAAGTTTTCAAAAGTATTCAGTATTATTTTGAAAGATTTTTGAAAGTATAGATTTGACCAAGAAATCCTTTTAAAATTAACCAGGTAGATTGTGAAAGGAAGAACAAACAGATTAAAAACAAAGAAAGAAACTATTTGTAAGCCTGTTACTGAGAATACAAGCAAAAGAAAGGGTTATGAAACAGATAAGCACTGAACACCCAGCTGGAATATAAATGAACTCTTAGCTCTCCGTTGTGTGCAGAACTCTTCTATTTCCTCTCCACATTTCTCCATGTACTGCTTACTCAGTGCTTTGTTTGCACTGATTCCTGTGAGCCAAATAGACTACAAATAACCTTAACCTTTCTCAGCACAATCTATACATACCTCCTGTTATATTATGCCTTAAAGGAAATTTAGAGTATCGCTGTTGTACATCATTAATGTACACAGAGGTTTTCCTTCTTTCTTTGATCAATGAAACAAATAGTGTAAAGAAAGTAAAGCAAATCTGTAACTACAAAAGTGTACTAAAAAAGGTCAGTATTAGAAGTTACTTTCTGAACACAGCCAGTCAATGTACTTGCATGCTAGTTGAATAATAAACAGAGCAGTCAGCAGAAAGCATAAAATGGGTCCTGAGACCAATTACAGAAAATATTAAATTATCCAGTCATAACAATTACAGCTTGAATGAAATTAATATTGGCTATTGTTTTTCGTAGATGCAAGCAAGAATGTATCTGTTAATAATCATTCCTTGCAGCAGATCTCCCCTAAGAAACAAGTCCAGGCTCATGGAAACCAGACCTTTAGCAAAAGATCTCTCATCACATGCCCATCTTCACTGAGCCACCCCCTGGGATGAGCCAGGAGCTGCATCTCCGCAGAGAACATCACCTGTCCCAGCAGAGAAGCAGAGATCCAACCTCAGAGCCCACACCCTCAGAGTCCTGCTTTCTGAGGGCAGCAAGGGCTTGAAAGGAGCATGACAGGAAGAAGGAGAACAAGGATTTGCACCAGTAATTGTTGTGGGGAGATGTCTGATTTTGTCCTTAACAAATGAAATTAAGGGAAACATCTGGAGAAGAAAAGGCTCAGGGGAGACAGTGTAGCAGCCTTTCACTACCTAAAGGGACATACAAGAGAAATGGAAAGGAACTTTCTTTAAGGGAATGTAGTGATAGCACAAGGGGTAATGAATTTAAGCTGAAGAAGTTAGGGTTAGATTGGAAATAAATTCTTTACTGTGAAGTTGGTGAGACACTGGCACAGGTTGCCCAGAGAAGCTGTGGATGCTCCATCCCTGGAAATATTCAAGGCCAGGTTGGATGGAGCTCTGAGAAACCTGGTCTAGTGCAAGGTGTCCCTGTGCATGGCAGGGGGATGGGTCTAGATCATCTTTAGGGTCCCTCCAAACCAGGAAGATTTTGCTTGCTTGGTAATTCAGACTACTACAGGGTTTTGGGTTGTTTTGTTTGTTTGTTTTAGAAAAGAAAAAGAAAAATTAAATTCTAGACACATGAGGATTAAATCATATTTCCTTAGAGTGCCATGATTCCTCATGAGAGCTTTATATCACACTCTTACCTTTGTTCTCCTGTGAACAAATTATATTTCATATAATGCACTCCCTAGCTAACAGGGGAAAAGCTAATACAACATGAATAATGTAAAAGCTAAAGGCTCCTCATCCCCCAAACCAAAGAAATCATTCCCAGCAAAGAATAAGGGGCCTGTCTGCACATTTAAATTGGAGGGAAAAGAAATAAAAAGGCAGATGGCAACCTAAACTAAAATTTCAGGACAATTGAAGTATTTTGCAGGAAACTATTGATTTTCAAGGAGCCACATTTTCAGAGGAAAAAGTCCCAACATAACATGACAGATTTGATAAGTCTGTCACTAAAAACCCACCTCTCAGAAGTGTAATTCTCAAGAGACTTGTAATCTTAATTGTTTCATTACAGACACACAGATAATATACTTATTATTCCCCTCTGCAGCTCAAGCTACTCATTTGCCTTCCTTCTGTTTTGAGACTATTCAGAACATACATGATCCTCCAACTCAGAAATCTCACATTTCCCAAAAGCAGAGAAAAAACCCCACAAATCCACACAACCAAAGAAGGCATAATTTTTTTTTCAAGGCATACATGTTCTGAATGCCTACTGGCTGTTGAAGTCAATTCAGGCAATTCAAATAACCTTGCAGAAATATCTTTTACTTGCTACATCTTATGCACCAAATACTCTCTATTTTGTTTGCAGCAGAATCAGAAGTTTTTTACTTGCAACCAGACATTACATGGACTTCTGAGACTAGCAAGACTTCTGTCCTTGTGTCTCCCAGAAACATTGCACTGTGGCAGTAAAGTTGGCACTTAAACAGAAGATGAGACACTAAACACGAGACAACTTGTTTTACTTTTTAAATCTAGCTGTATGTTTATATGTATATACTGAAGAATTCAGAAGGCATTGTGGGTACATAGCAAAACCTGTAAAATGACAAATGTTCACAACTACTGCATATGGAGAATGGAATGTTTTATAAGAGGTTACATAATCCCAAAATTATATCAAATATAAGAAAGACACCTGTCAGATTTACAGTCACCTTTCAAGTTACCTGTCACAAACTATGTTCTCTGACACACACTCCACTTCCCCAGATGTAGGTGTAAATAGTGTTACAGTTGTCAACTAGCACACCCAAAAGATCAGAATTAAAAGAATTAACATCACTTCTGTAAAGGTAATAATACCTCTTGAGCAGACACAATTTTGATACAAATTTTAAATACAT
This sequence comes from Lichenostomus cassidix, assembly GCF_008360975.1. Lineage (NCBI taxonomy): Eukaryota > Metazoa > Chordata > Aves > Passeriformes > Meliphagidae > Lichenostomus > Lichenostomus cassidix. Next base: position 9,807,561 of record NC_139479.1, on the reverse strand, counting down.
AGTCAAATCATTTAACATGAAACTATTCAGTATTTAATTTTTACCCAAATCATTTAATGGGTGACCTCATGCCTTATTTGCTGTGCACTATTGAACTGTGAATTGGGAAAGAATTATCAGGTCCCACCATGAGTTGTCTGGAGCATGCAGCACAGTAGTGTCAGAGGGCTTACCAATTCTAATTATTTTCCACAGGCCTGCATTGAAACAAGGATCTATTTTTATCCCCATTACACAGAAAGAGAGTTAAGACAAACAGCATATAAGGTCAAAGCTGATTTTGGATACCTAACTAGAGAAGAATAGAATGTGATTATTTGTTATTGTGTACCACTTCACATTCCCAAATTGGAGTTCTCAATAATAAATTTAGTTAAAGGGCTCAAGGACTGAGCTAAAAGCCATGAGGATTAAGTCTTCCTCTTTCTTACCTCATCCTATTCTCATTAGTCAAAACTGCCAAGACTTCTCTGCCCAACTACCACTGTTTTCCCTTGAGAGCTGCTCTTGCTCTGGGTTTCTGATGTCCCTTCTCCAGCCTGTTCCATTCACACCTTGTCACTAATGGACTCCTGCATTCCTGTCTTGTCATTGCCTAATGTAATTCTCTTTCCTCTGTCCTACCTTTATTTCATCAAAGAAACCTTCATTGTGTTTCCTGCATTTCCAGTCCATTATGAGACTCATCTTCCTTCTCTCTGCAGGACTGATGCTAGTCTTTTATCCTTTGCTCCAGTGTCTCTGTAAATCTGTGCATTAATCAACCTTTTCACAGGTATTAGATGTTATTACAAAATACATTAAACATAACAGGCAAGAACTGACAATTGCTATCTTCATTACATTTGAGCACAAGGGAGCCAAGTGACTGTCACTTGGGGTATCATCTGCTAAAGAGATCACACAGATATCTGCAAACTTAAAGGACTAATGTCTTCAATAGAAAAAAATAGTGGCTTGTTTAATATACTTGTGTTTCTCAAAGCATCAAGAGAAAGCCTACCTATAAAAGCATCATCAATATTTGTAAAAGCCTTTACAAGTTTTATGGGAAAGATATCTGGATGTACAAATAATCTCATTTATAAGCATATTGAGGCAATCAGGAGTTATGTATTCTTTGCTGGCCAGCAAAGAAGTAATAAACAAGGATAAGCATACTTTCAAAGCAAATATTCCCACAGCTAAGTACAAACTGTGAGTTACAACAGCATAATCAACTATTAGAGAAAGTCTTACATCAAATACGAAGCCTGCAAAGCTGAATTTTTTTACAAGTATATTCAAGTAAAAGCCACTATTAGTCTATGATATACCTTAGACAACTCTACACCACAGCCCTAACAGAAAAAAAAAGCAAACGGCCTTGAATAAATCCCAGTTTGATTACCACTATCATAGTGAAAGCCAAGACCATGGCAAACAATCCCAGAGACAAACAAACCCATGAAGCTCAATTTCATCAGCCTGTTCTAATTCCAGTCAGCAGTTAAGAGATTTTTACTATAGCAATGACAAACTAACCCAAGGTATTCCCCACACCAAGTCCACTTTTCCAGTGTTTCAAGAGCAGCACAGCACTGAACATTGCTGGAAGAATTTATTCCTTCCTGTGGACTATTCTAAGGACTAGACCAACTTTGAAAACCATACCCTGTAGTTTATAGGACCTGAACCACAAAGGATGACAAAGATTGCCATTTCATACTCCATGCTGCATTACTGCAGTGATGTGTGTATAACCCCAAAGATACAACAGACACTTGTTTTTCTTTATGAAAGAAAACAGTTCTTTTTCTTTATGAAGACAAACTACTAATTTATGTCAAATCTACCTTTTATAGTCTGTTCCTTCATATGATAGCATTATTCTGCTTTCTCCAGCCATAACAATAATACAATTCTTATTATTAGGAAAACAAAAAGCAGATAAAACCAAGCTGTAATTTACTGGTAGGAAGTGTAAAGTAACACAAACTCTTTACCTGACTTTAGGGAATGACTCAAAAACATTTTTAAAAGTTTGAGAAGGACTTTTTAGAATGCCCACATTTAAGAAAAGTAGTCTTAAATTAGTCTAAACCAGAAAAGCCTGTTCTTACCTTTCCCTTCATATTGGTGCACCAAAAGGCAAGCTCACAACACATGGTTTTGGAATTAGGTGGTTGAATAAACACTCAACCTGCCTGTACATGATTACTGCAGGTGACCTCCAAAAAAATAATCCAAACCCCAACAATAAAGACCCAGATGCAGAAGAACATGATACTGCAGAAAATCTGTCACAATGGTCTGGCTTAGGTCACCCCAGAGAAGAGATTATTCACTAGCATACAATAATGTTGGACAAAAATAAAAACTAAGGGTCAAATTTTTATCCTATTTACAATACTGTAAATGTCTACTAGACTGAGTAAGAGCAAAACAGAGGTAGAAATGTTCCCTTGTTGACTGCAAAAGTAAATGCTCCTGTGAACAGATTGAAGGTGGTCTACACTTTTGACAAAAATCCCTCTGTTTCACCAAGTCTTTCTTCATATTCCCCAATTTGTGATTTTAAAAGTGATATATGCTTTAGCAATAATATTTTGTGCATTGATTAAGATCAGAATAGCTACTTTCCAATATTGATTATCAGAAAAAAGATGACATAATGAGCCTGAATTGTAAAGGATTTTTTAAACAGAACTGCTAAAATGCTTTCCTTTCCCACTCTCCTCACATCTGCATCATATGAGTAAATGTCTAATTTACTGGTACAATTAACTTCCTCCTTCTGTGCTAGAGATTTTACTAGTAATATATATATATAGAAAGGAAAATTAATAAATGTACTATATTTTCCCCTCTAAAAATACTGTCTCATATTTAAATAAACAGTCTGAAATGCACAATTTTAGCAGGAAGTCTGTATTCAGCACTATAAAAAATCAGGCCAACCCTTTCAGCATCCTATATTTAGGTTAAGCTTTGCATATTTTAAATTGTTCACTTTTATTTCATTAACGGGGATGAGTACGAAAAATTCAGCAAACCCAAGCCATACAATTTTTGACAATTATCCCCATGTATTTGCCTCCATCACTCTTAAACCAACAGGACCCAATACAGGCAACAGACAATGAATTTTGCTAAACATACTCCACGTGTTCACACACGGATAGACAAGTTATTCAGTGAGAACAGGGAAATATCAGTTTGTTGTCCACTGAGGATGCTTTACACCATGTTATGAATTGAGGGTTCTCATTTTCCGAAGCTGCTGTGCTTTGCAATGTAAATGCACTAGTGAAAGCAACGTCTCATGACTGCAGATGAATTACATTGCATGAGTGAGAATAACTACTGCTGCTCTGACAAATGAATTTGGTGACTTCGGCACAATTTATATAATGGTAAATATAAGCAGCTGGTGCAGGTGTTCTCAGACAGTAGAACATACTTCTTTACTATTTCAATTTTACTAGTTTTGCTGTATAATATTTTGCACAGTCACATGCAGAGAGAAGATAAGAGTAAGACTGTATGTTCTCAAGATGCCAGCTGATGTGAAAAGTAACTTGTAAGTATAAGAAAATTATGGGAATTTTCCACTGAAACATTATTATTTATAATTATTATCATCATTATTACTTTTATTATTATATAACTTGAGATATTATGAGGCTTTGAGATGACAAGAATAAAAGATATACCTTTGGAAATGTAAGCATTGATTATGTAAATGAGAAAAAGTGTAATAAACAAATTCCTATGCAAGAAAGAATAATAATGTATTGTTTAAGTATTAGTGGCTCAAGACTAGTGCTGTTTGCTCTCTAAAATACAACCATATTCTGAGGATTAGCTTATACACGTGGGGAAAATAAAACAGGAAAAAAGATCCCAAATTCTAGATCCCAAAAATTATTTATCACTAAATTTTTAAAGCATTTCACTTATTTGTGCATATACTTCCGAAGCACAGTTTATTAATATTTTATATCCTTACTACATTAGAGAGACAAGGATCTATAAATCAATTCCTGACAAAGAGAAATTACTAATTCCATCTTCTTGCTGGCCTTTTCACATTAGAGGCCTCCACTGTCATGCACATGGAAAGAATGTACAAGCCCAGTGATTGTCAAGATAATACATTTAAGTCTTAATTACAAATGGTCATACTTCATCACAGGCTAATTCAGAAGCTAACTTTAATATTCTGTTTAAGACAACAGTTACATTTTTTTTCAATTGTTAAAAGTGCCAGATAAATTATGTGCTTAGATCTACACATAGCAGAAATAAAAAGAAAACAAAACTGTTTTTTGGAGCATTCTCTGTAGATTCTTTTCTATTTACTACAAAGGAATACAACTTCATTTTTATCTGTTTCAGACTACTGCAGTGATGGAAGCACTACTCTATTTTTCTCTCCCCACTTAGCAGAATTCATATATCTATGTGGAATGATTTTCTGTTTTCATTTTCTTTGTCCTGCTCACCAAATATATTTTCTATCATCTTCTATTTTATCTTCTATTGCAAAATGTCATCATAGATCCCACATGTCTATCTGTATATAGACATCTGGAGGCAAAATGCAATGAAGTATTTTTTTCACTGGAATTTGTAATGCTTGGTAATAGGAATGTTTCAGAGAGGCTGCTTGGTTTTGACATAGCCTTGACAACTGCAAATGCTTCTGATGAAAGCCTGCTTGGTTTCCTTCAAGCTCATAGGGCTGAACTTTTGGTACATCACTTTATAAGCATTAGTTTCCACTGGAAACTAAAAGGGAAATATTTATATGAGATATAGGAAGGAGGAGGAGGCAGAGGAAACTGGGGTGGAATGCTAGTCATGGGCAAGCGGCAACACAATACAGCCAAAGAAGGAAGAAAGACAGAAAGAAATAGGGAAAACAGTGATCAGGCATGAAGGTGACAAATTAACTTTCTGTTTGTAAATGTCAGACAACATCAAAGGCAAGGGAAGCAGGGTGATATAACCTTGTAAAGGTGCAAGTATTTCACAGGAGTTATGAAGCAGATGTTCCCACTGCATTTGAACCTGTGTTTTAAACTCAGACCTGAGCCTGTCCAACCTTAACAGCTCTAAGCTAAAACAACATATACTATAAAAATACATGCAAACCAAATTCTAGGAAGCCTTCAAGCTGGTCCAAATTAAGCTCCTCAGATGTTTATCTTTTTAAATACATCTTGTTTTTTAATATGAGAATGTCGGATTTTTTATGATATTTATTTGATGCATACCTTCATGATTGGGGAGCTATCATTTCTTCTAATGAAAAATAAAGTTGATTTGAGTTTCATCTAAAATAAAATTGGCCCATTAATCTAATTTTTAATTGTATAAGAAGACATTACTGTGTTTGATTATGCATATGATGGTGATTTACTCTTTTACAATGATTTCTTTTCATAGTGCCACCTTTTTTCATTTACTTGAGGGAAAGAAAGGGATGTAGAAGAATGGACATTAAGTCATTTGCCCTGATAGTTTTCCTCTTTCATCATTTTTTATGGACATGCCTCATGTACCTTCAACGGTTTTACTGAAAGCATTTCCATCTGATCCTGCACATAGTGAAAAGAGTGGAGTGCAAATAATTCCATTGTCACTACATTTTTTTAAAAGTCACATAAAAATTGTTTCTTCCCAACATTCTTTGAGAAAAGGAAAGAAAAGTCTATTTTTTTTTTCTTGAAGTGGTGTTTTTTCAGCTTCCTTATATATCAAATTCCCTGTAGATAACAGCCTTGTAAATTGAAGCCTAGCTGAAAAGGAGAGACAGAATGGTTTTCTCACTTTGGAAGTAGAAAACTTTATTTTGTAGGATTTTGGGGGTTCATTGATTGTTTTGGGTTGCTTGTTTTTTGGGTTTTTTTTTCCACTTCACACACATTAATGTTAAATTACCTACTGTAGAAGCATTCTAACTTTGCTCCTTTTTGATCATAAGAGTTAATGGATATTATTCAGCCATTTGACTCAGTACTTAGATTTGGAGTCCACTAATTTAAATAGTCACTGCAGTAATCTCTCTGTAGCAATTTAGGCAGTGCTGTTACATTAAATTCATGGATATGGAGCATGTAAATATTCCAATGTGATCAGACTGTACTTAAGAATAGCTTCAGGAAGTGAGGTTGGCCATTTGAATATGAAAAACTATGAGAATTAACAAACATTTAATATATTTATTTTTTAACTAATAAACATTATTTGCACCATTGTTTTCATTCTCCTCCAAAGAACTAATACTACTATGCAGTCAGCAGTACTTCCAAATTTGTTCTACAGAGTGCTTGCAATCATCACATCTATCCCCAGCAGAGGGTACTTCAGGATAAGATGAATTTGCATGTTTAAAAAATCGAGGTAGTTTTGACATGATATGCTACACCTAGAACAAACTTCAGAATCAAATGTCCCCAGTCCATTGCCATCCCAAAGTCTTTGGTTACTGTTATGCCAGTCAAGAGTCATGAAAAAAAGCAAATTTTACTGTTTATATGTGCAGGTTTAGTATGTCTTGCAGCTCCTGCTGCAGTAGAAAAGTGTGGAAGAAATATTTAAACATGGCTTGAGAGGGACTTAAATGTGGAGGACTTAAAATCCAAACAGCTGGCTATAAAATAATTTAGAATGCTGGAGAACCTAGGATCTCAGCAATGGATACAACCTGAAGTATAAAGTACACAGAAATATATGATACTCATCAAGAAAGCAAATATATTGGGAGAATGGGAGAAAGAGGTTTTTGATTATTTGGGTGTGTGACTGTGCAGTGCAGATTAAGTGAACCACACTGCAGGCTTCCAGTGGCAAGAATGCTCCCACTCTTTCCTGCCATCCTGGCATTTTTGTCCCTCTGTCTCACCTTTAATCCAGCAATGCTGCACTTGCTGATTCAACCAACTGAAACTACACAGTTAAAAAAATGGATAAAGGATTAGAATTACTGAAAACAGATGAGTACAAGAACCAGAAGTGATGGAAGGAAGCGCTTGGAAATGTGCTGCTGGAGAGGAGGATGGCAGAGAAGGACTGTTCCTTTTGGCTGCATCCTGTGTGAGAACAAAGTCTCACCTTTAGTGTTAGCAGAACAAACATGGTGTTTTTTCTTCTAGTTTTTATTTGCCTTTTGTAAACACTTGCAGCTATTTTCTGTTTGGATGCTGTGAATACTTTACATTGTGTTACTATAAAAAATGAATTAGTTTCTTTTCTGCTCCTCCATTTATTTCTCTTGTTCTCCAGCATACAAGACTAAACCTCACTCAGTATGGCAGCCCCCACTGTCATTTTTCTTAGCCTACAAACCATCAAGTTCAAGCTGTCGCTATCACACCCAAAGTTAGAGAAAATCTCTATGCATCACCACTTAATGACATTGTTAAATATTTTTCTATATACCCTCAGTCAATATTTCTGTGTCTGGTTGGGCATTCGCTGCTTCTTGAAAAGTTATTTTTTGAAAAATTTCTTTTGCCTCATACCAGTTTTGCTTGTTTTTCTCTCTATAATTACTCGAAGGGAGGTTGTAGCGACATGGGAGTTGGTGTCTTCTCTCAAGTAACAAGTGATAGGAGAGGAGAAACTGCCTCAAGTTGTGCCAAGGGAGTTTCAGACTTGATATTAGGAAAAACTTCTTCACCAGGGAGGTTGTCAAGCTCTGGAAAAGGCTGCCCAGGGATTGAGTCACCACTGAGCTATTTATAAGACACATAGATGTGGCCCTTAGGGACATGGTTTAGTGGTGGACTTGGCAGAGCTGAGTTAACAGCTGGATTTGATATTTGTAAAGGTCTCTTCCAACCTAAATGATGTTATGATTCACAAATTCATCCACAAAGATCCCTTTCTGTAATAATTTAAAGGCTTCCAGAAGCCCTTCCCATCCACATTTTCTTAAACCAATATTTGTGTTTGACACTTCCCCTGGACTGCCAGCAGGCAGGAAGCATTTTGTGATTCCTGAACACTTGGATAACATTCTGCAGGTTGTGAATTCCACCTGCAGCTGAAGAAATGACAGCATAAAATCTCCCCATTTTCCCAAACAGAAATATCTGGTACACTGTGTTAGGCATGACTCTCTTCCTGTGATCTTTGAAGTAACCTATGATTTTTCTCTAATGGAATCTCTTACCATATTATTCAGCACACAGCATTTACAACCTCCACTATGTTTCACAACACATCATCTGCATGCTGCAGGCATGCAAATACACAGCTCTACAATGAAACCTGCATTACCCAGCTAGTCAGGGCATGTGAAGGGGACCTTCCGCTGGTGATATTCTTTTAATAGAAGCATTTTAGAACTTTAGTCCGGCAATGAGTTTGCAAAATACCTGCAACAGTGGCTTCTGGAGTCAAATGAGAATCATCCCAGGCCTGAAAAAGGGACAATCCTTACCGTGGCATTTTCATGGCCTCACTAGATGAGTACTGGTGGCCCATAAAGAGCATTCTTAAGCCCTGCATAACAAAGACTACTTTAGAGGTCCTTAATGTCACTTACTGCCGGCTGAAACCTTATCTGTTATTCCCTAGCTTCTTTTCCCAAACCTACAGCTCTTCACCTCCATTTGTTTCCCCTTCTCTACACATCACTCAAACCAGTTTGATATTTTCAGCAAATACAAAACCTGCAGTATATAAGTATAAAATACATATGAAGTATCTCAAAATACACATTTTAAATATATGCTGTACCCATGTTTTTCCACGCTGTCCAAACAGTTATTTTGCTAAATACTACATAGACATCTAACAATGTTTGTCTAGCTCCTAATTTTTCAGAAATATAATAAAGAAACAAGGCCTCTCCACATTACTTAAAAGATCTTAAAAGAAGTTTAAATATATGCTCTAATTGGCAGTAGTCTAACATTTTGGACTAGCAATATAAATTGTTCAAGGGTCTTTTTGGTGGGGGGGTTTTGAGGGGTTTTTTGTGTGTGGATTTTGGGGTTTTTTTGTTTTTGTTGTTGTTGTTTTGTTTTTTTTTGGTGGGCAGCTTTTTCCTCTGCTTTTAATTTCAGTCAGAAATCATGAGAATCATGTGCCTGAACCCAGATACAGAGTTCCAGTTTTTAGACACTGTCTCCAAGGAATCCTAGCTAGCCTCCAGCTGCTGCTTGTAAAATTCTCTCACTTGTAATCTCTGTACATCTACCAGCCCTGTGTGGCTGCCTCAGACACTCAAAGGTATGTGAAATGGCAGTAAGTGCCAGTTTTGGGAGAATTACATTACCCTTTGGTGAGAGCCTTCTGAAACATTGAGTAAGTGAAGCCTTGAGAGCCAAGGAGCCTTTTGAGAGTCAACTGAGAAAGATTCAAGGAGAGTAATTTTTTATAACTTGTGCTAAAACAATCAAGCATTCTAAAGAGCCCTTTATATGGGGATTTTAAGGTGCCTTCACTACTATTACATGAAAAGATTTGCTCTCCATTTCATCCAGGTGTGTAACACTGGGAATGTGTTTCCATGTGCTCAGGCGAGACAAGCACACACACAAACTTCATTTTAAGAAAGAGGAATTGTTGCATTATAGATACGTCTGGTTACAGAAACACAGCACAGATCCCAGATTCCTTGGCTTTCCTTGATTTCATGACATGGCTGCCTTACTCTTCCAGACCATTTGTGTAGGTTTTATAAAAGCACCACAGTCATCAAGTCCTGCTGACCCTTGATGGAATATCCAAGTCGTGAAAATAAAAGAGTAGGAAATTCTGCCAAGGTATTTCTCTGAATGACAAATCCTAGGAGGGCCATTGTTATGGTCCTCTGTCAAAGAACCAATAAAAATTAACACATTGAAAAGAAGATAGAAACAAACATAAAGCACCATAATGGAAAATCCTTCTTTAAAGCTGTGCAGTAAAGAACCTTGTAAATAACTCAGCGTGGTCCCCTTGGTAGTAATTCTAGCTAAGAAATAGCTAGAATTTTCAGTTTTCAGCTTCTGTTTTCTTCTTTTCTTAACAGGGTTACAAGTTAATCTCCTCTAGGTTACCAGCGAGCAGAGAAAGGGATTATGAAAGTTACTCTACATAACACACAAGGTTAATACACAGTGCAGAGTGTTCAGACAAAATATTCCTATTTGGAGTTTTCTCAGTAATAAGATGTTATCCCTCAATTCTGTGTGCCACAGGCTTTAGGGAAGATGCTTGGCATCTCAACTACAGTGAAGACACTGAGTGATTTACATGAATGGGGTGTTTTGTCCAGACCAGTGAATAATTAATTATTTGTCCCTTGAAGGATTTGGGCAGCAACAATGTCAACACTGAAGCTTCCAAGGCAGTAAGATTCTCTACTCAAATTAACTATTAGACATTTACTGAAATACCACAGTCTGAATTTTTATCAGAAAAAGCCCAATGTTATGAAAATCTAATTACCTTAAACAAAGTATAAATTACTAGATCCTCTAGTAATGCAGTAAAGTATCACTTCATGGGTATGTGAGGTTTATATACAAGTTGAGAAGACAGCAGATAATTTCTGAGCTTGTCTGAGGGAGGTTTCTGAAACTGTCTTTTAAAGCACACCCCTCACTATCAAAATATGCTACTTTTCTTCATCATGTATTAGGTTTCTAAATCTCAAACCAAATACTACCTTACTGTTTCAGGAAAATAACTGAAATAAAATATTTCAGTTTTTAATATTTTATTTCTCCCAGGAAAGTTCTTTTGTTACAGAAACTTATCATAGTAAGTACTCAGCAGAAAAAAACATCAAAAAATAGAGAATTTATTACTATGATGCTATTAATTAATTCCATCACACAATGTTGCATTCTTTTTTCAAATGAAACATTGTCTTTGAACTACTTTTGCTTAGCTTTTATCCTGCTCTTTCAGTTATTGCTTTAGAATCTTATGCATTTGACCTAAGTTCTGCATTTTCTGTCATAAAACTCATGCACTGAATATTTTGGGGGGTTTAAGTCAATTAATTTGAGTGTAATTAATTCCAGCATATGACTTTTCATGTAATTTGATGTTTTTAAATGAGGTTTCACTTGAATTGCAGGTCCTTTGGGAAGATGGGCTCCAGAACTGTTATTTTCAGAATTTCTGTGTTGTAAAAACATTCTTGAACTTCAAAGAAGTCAAGAGTCTGTATTGGTGGAATAAAACGCAAAGGCTTCAACGGAACACAATTACTCTCTTTCACTCTTTCATTACTGTAGCATGTCTTCACTAGCCACAAATGAAAGCCAGGTAAAAAAATCCTTAAACATGATAATTTCAATATTTATAGAGGAATCTTCCTTTCTAAAGTCACCTTTCCAAATTAATAACTCCAGAGGTAAATTATAAACAGTCAATGCTGCTGTAGAATACAACTATCTAGAGAAAAAGGAAAAAAAATGTGGGAAAAGAAGCTTGCCAAAATGTTTAAGTCAACAGCTTATTCTCTTTCACCAAAATAAATGCAAATTTCAATGCATGTGTCAAGAAAGCAAGTTTCTTCCATTATCTTCTGAACTTGAAATAGTATGAGAAGCCTTATTTTCCTAGATTGGCACACTGACCTAAATATATCTGAGAAAAACACAAGGGACCTAGTGACAGCAAGATATTGCATAAATGAAAATGACAACTTGCAACTTGGAAATCTAAGAAGAAAGTATGAACATTTCACCTTCTCCTGTAATCCCTTGAGATTCAATAAGTATGATTCTCCCCCTAAATATTACTGAGTTAGAGCATATGAAGTAAAATCTCACCCACTATAATTAACTCTTATAGCCACTAAAATTTGAGATAGTGAAATTAAGTAACATGCCAGTCAAATAATCATTATTTTTATTTACCCCAAATGTTCCAAATAGTGAAGGTTTTGATTGGAAGACCAACATCCTCCTCCTGTAACTATTACAAAAAAAAATTATAAAAAACCCCAAGAATATAATGGGTTCAAATCTTTAATTTGAAAACATGCTTACTCATTAATCATAAAATCACAGAATCATTTAAATTGGAAAAGACCTCTTAGATCATTGAATCCAACCATTAACCCAGCACTGCCAAGTCTCCCAGTAAATCATGTCCTCAGGCACCATGTCTAGTGTTAAATACCTCCAGGGATAGTGACTCAGCCAGTTCAGAAAGGAATAACTGGGGGTCCATATCAATTTCTGGGTCAGACTTTGTCTGCTGAGGCTGAATCCTCTGCCCCTTTGCATTTCTTCATGCTACAAAACCCAGTGACATTCTTAGACAGAGTAAGCAGGAGATAAAGGGACCTCAAATTAGCACAAATGACAGAGCAGCATATCTGTTGAGGGCATGGAACAAAATCCTTGCAGATGTTCACATAAATATTGTTGTCAAAACCACATTTGTGTTTCTCTATTAGGTGGATTGGAATGATACCTCATGCTCACTGGGCACCATATCTTCTCCACAATATGACAGAGAATATTAGTCCTCCTAGCAAAGAGAAATTAATTTTCTTTATGAATTTGGACAGAGTAGCCCTGACAACAATGCCAAAGGTTGCTTTTTTAAAATACTGTAAATTAACTACAGTAATCTTTAATGAGGAACACAAGACTACTTCACCCACTGATGTTGTTGCAAATGAAGCACTTAACAACAAAATTTCAAGAAATTCTATTTCCTTATAGTTGAACCTTGTCCCCCCACCCCCCCCAAAAAAAAGATTGTATATTGGACTTTAAGAATAAAAGTCTGTTGCAAAAATCTGAGAAACAGATGGTTTTCTTATTGCAAAATCACTGATAATCAGAAACAGGATCAAAATACAAACTGAACAACAATGAAGAAGAATTTTCAAGATCTATTCCTCACACTATGTACTCAGGAATAGTACTGTGCTGTATAAATGAAATCCTTAGACAAGAATGTATTATACCAGAACTATTTCCATTTCCATGTACATGAAAATTAGATTAAGATTGAAAAGAAATATTAATATAATTTTAAAAATAAAAAAAACCACAGAAAAGTAGGCATTCCTTACAGTTATTTAGTAAGTGTATGGAGAAAAATATATTTATTTTGTAGTGCACTGTGCCTTTATTGTATATTAGAAATTCATTGATCAAATCTATTGCTCCAGGTACATTATATTGACTGTGGATAAAAAGATAAACCACCATGCAGAGCCTTATTATGTGTGTTAAAATCACCTTCAGTATACATGTACTACATCGTGCAATCACATGCAATTACATCTTTTTTTTATTGCTTTCTTTAGTAAAAAAAGCTAATCAATCTTTCAATATATTTTATTGCCTATAGCTCTGTTCTTTTTAAGACAACATGATGAAGATCTTGCCAGTTTGTTAACCAAAAGCATTTGCAGTTATCATTTAACTTGCAGTTATGTGACATCTTTTTTTACACATTTTACTCGGAAATTTCTGGGGCACCAATGAACTATGTGCTGTCAGATGCCACATTTTTAATGACAGACTGATATACTGAAATGCTAAATTTGAGGTCTGTGTCTTACTCGTTGTCTGAAATGGAAGAAATTAAGGAGTTACGCTCTGAACAGTCTTCAGTTTGTGTTGATTTGTGTGCCCTTGAGACAAACATCGTCATGGAAGCTGCACAAGTACTCAAAAACCTGCCAGTTTGAGGTGTCATGCTGAATTTCCAGTTTGAGTTGACTACAAGGTCAAAAGTTACTGCAAGGAAAAAATTATTTTAACAGAATAGCTAATGATATAACTTCTGACTGATGACTTATGCCTAGATCTTGGGAGGTTTACTGATAAATCTGTAAGGACAAACTTTGACAAGTCAGTCAGCAACTCAACAGTGATTCTACTTGACATCATTTCAGGCAAAATGTTGATGTCAAAGGTCGACTCCTGTAACACTTTGCATTTCCTTAAGTATTGCCTGTTCCTCCTTTTGGCTCTTCTCAGACTACAGACTTTCTTTCCCTCCAGAGGTGATGGTGTATAGAGAAATAGCACTTATTCTGAGTCACCCAGACTGCTCAGAATTGAAGAAGGCTTTGTTTTCCCCTTCCCCTTCAGAAGTGAATGATAACTTCTTAAATATGAATGCATTAGAATGTAAGAGCCTTACTGAGAAGAAATGACTGATAGTTAAATTCTACTTATTCAGCTGGAAAAAAAACTCCAAACAACAAAACCAAATGTGTTTCAAATGCCATCTTTCATTGTACTGACTAGTTTCTATTTCCTAGCTTTTCCTAGCTGTGTATATATTTGCATGTACATATATTTTACATTCACATCTACACAGCAATTTACCTTTGCAATAAAACTGCACTCTTGTAAAATAAAACAAACTAAAAAAACACTTCTGTGAAATAGCATTCAGCATAGGATGTAGGAGTAACAACAGTAATGATGTAACAGTGAACTTATTTTCAATACCATTTATTTATTCAAGTTTTGTAGCCTGGGGATTTACAAAGCTCCTGTTAGTAAATAATTCATGATTCTCATTAGAATTCTTTATTTTTGTACTGTAGGCAAAAGCATAATTTGCAGTTTGCAAACAATGGATAAAGATCAAGTTTCTACTAGTGCTGTCACTTTCTTTGCCTTTTTTTAGTCTTGAGCTGCAAGTGTAACAAAGGTAACATTGGCTGTTCCCAATTTTATTGAGCTTTATTTAATACGCCCAATATTATTGAGCTTTCTTTAATAACAGCCATACAAAATTCCAGTGTTATATAGGATATACCATTGTCTGTATTTCTAGGTACCCAGAAAACTATTTACATTTCATATAGTATACACATTCATAAAAGAAATTGTCTTCTGATGCTAATAATATACATGACTTCAGTAAAATCTGAACACTAAGGATATGGGTAAGTAGAAAATGATGCAAGAGTCCGCATGGGGCTAATAAAGGCAGTTTATAGCAATTATACTGATATAGTATCTTTTTGTGCAATCAGATCATGCTCTCTGGGAGAAAAGAAAGGCAGTAGATTTCACTTACCTGAAAGTTCAGGAGAGATTATTATGCTATGCCACCAGAAACCAACAGTATGTGTATTGGGAGATCTTTGATTAGTGCACTAGAACTGACAAAAATTGAAAAATGTAGCAGGACTATTTCTGAGTTATTTCAAGATCAAAATTGAAATTGTACTGATTAGATACTTTCCTTAGTGACTATCCCAGTAAGAAGAGCACACTGATGAAATATATTTGACACTGAGTGGCTAGAAACAGAAAGGAGGAGTTAGAATGCCCATCTTGAAGGAACTGCCCAATCTAGATCAGTAGAGCCACAAAACTAGAACTCACAGTAAACTGCAATTTCTGCCATAATGACAAAGCTGAAGAAAAAATAAGTAGAATAAAGCATAGCTGCATATAGAAAAGAAACCACTTTCAGCCTTGAGTACACTGGAAAACAATTCAACAAAACATTTTCTTGCTTTGAGGGGAGAAAAGTTAATAATAGTGCTGATAACATATTCATTGAGATAAAGCTGAATGCAACTTATATTGCTACTGCTTGTATATTTTGAAGTAAAGCAATAGTTTATACTAAATGAATAAGCAGATGCAATCAGTTTTATGAAAAGCCACTGCTTTCCTGACTTGCTCAAAGATTTAAACATAGCTTAAACACATCATGGAAAACTGGGTTGAACTCACATTTTTAATAATATATGATTTATCACCAACTGGATTTTGTGTTTGTGTATGCAGTCGGGTGTTTTTTCTGTAAGCAACAAGACATTCCTTTATCTGCTGGTCTTAGCAAAAGGTGCAAACAGAATATTAAATTTTCTAGGTTTCTATTTTTTTTTTAATACAAAGAAACATCCATCCATATAAAAATATTCAGGATTGATGATCTAAAAGCTACCTGTTTCCCTTAGAAATGACAGATTTTATTATTTTTTTTAATTACATCATTGTGAAGAAAAACAATAAAAGCAAGGATAAAAAACCCAAAACACAAACTCCAATATTTGTACCCAAGAAAGTTATCCTGGTGGAAATATTTTAAAAGGCACTAATACAAATATGTGCTTCGAGCCTGCTGAAAGCAGTGATGTAGAAAATGTGTGTGGACAGAAATACGAGGAAGGGCACACTAAGGACAGGGGCTGCAAGTACATTTTTCATGGAGACTCCAACACCTCATCATCTGTGAAGGCATCACAACCCAACCCCAGAAGAGAGACCCACGGTGTTCATACATCCCCTGCCTGCAGAGTGAGCCTGCAACCTCCTGAAATCATGGCACAGACCAGCATGCTGCCTTTTTAGAGTGTAAATTAGATAAATGTGCAATATTGATGGGGCAATCCTTGGCAATGGTCCGTAAGGCTTTAGAATAGAACAACCCACAGGGATAATTAACTAGTGGGGTAATTCAACAAATCTTTCAGAGTAGTAAACCACATAGCAGCAAAATGAAAATATAGCCACACTGTTACTACTTTATGATGTCCACATTATTAATTTCTGACCAATGTCAACATTTTTGTCGGCTGCCAACAGAATTAATTAGGCAAAGAATACACTGAAAGGAAAATGAAAATCTTGGAAATGTCAGAATGCAAATTGTCAGAATAGGAGGATGACAAGAGTTCATGTTTGGATGAGGGGATGGAAGTTGTGTCACTACAGGAATTTTGCATAAAGTGGATGTTATAAATCAAATTGCAGCAGGAAATGGATGGAAAAAAGTGATACCTGACCAGCAATGATTTTAGAGGATTCTTAGTCCATGACATTACTTAAAAATAGCTAATGAAGGAAGAAAAAAATTGCCTTGATTAAAACTTTTTCTCTTTGTTGTTTCTTGTGAGCACTCACTAAAAATGCTGTTCAAGCTGAATACTATATAACAACATTATTTTTAAAAACCTTGAACTTAGCTCTGCATCAAGTAACTGTAAAACTCTCAGTTCTACACTCCTCTCCATTCTGACCAAAAGATAGAAAGAAAAGAAAAAGCAGAGAGGGGAAAATTATAAGCAGGAGAAAGATGAAATGAAGATTCAGCTTAACTTTTCATTTTGATTAACCTGTAGACTGGAGCTCAAATGCTTTGCTAGAATTTATAGAGGTTTGAAAGATAGATGAATCTTTGCACTTTATTCAGCTGAAATACTGTAGCCAGTTTCAAACACTGTGCCTCAAGAAAGATGAAGTGCTGTAACCCTAGTGAAGAGGCAGGAGAAAAGAAGAAAAGATCAGAGACTTAGAAAACATGAGCCATGTCCTACAAAAGAAGAGAGGGAGAAATAGGTTTGAGTACATAAAGGGTCATAGGAAGAAGGATGGGAATAATCTGCATAAAACATTAACAGACTTCTAAATTTAGCAAGAAAGTTTCATGTTAGGTATTAGGAAAAATGTTCAACCTCTGAAGCAGCAAAGCTGTAGAACTGATTGGAGAAGCTGTGATCTGCTCAAAGAGAAAGATAAAAATCTGTGAGGAAAGATTCAGGTTCAGTGATGCTGCTGCAAGGAGCAAAGGAACTGGATTAATTTTCAGGATCCCATCCAGCTCCAAGGATTTTTTTAATGTTTTAGGCAAGTTAAGAGACACCAAAAACAATTAAACAAATTTAATGATTAGGAACCTTCACTCTAACTGAAATCTTGGGTCCATGGAGAATTTTCAAAATACAATTAGCCACTTTAAACCACTTTTATGTATCTATTAAAGCAAACCCAATGCCTTCACATTAATGAAAAAGAAATAGAGAATCAATTCCAATTTTATTTTATTGAATGTAAGTTTGCACTACACTATGTCACCATTAATTCAATATTTTGGCCTTTTTCTTTTAACAAAAAAAAGGCTGCAATAGCCCCACTACAGCCATCATTTGTTACAATCTACTTGGGACATTTTCACAATTTTCATCTGTGACTTGACAGACTTCAAGGGGTTTTTGTGCCATTAAGTGCTGTAGGGATAATTGACATTAAGTATAAATTCTTCGAAAAAGTCATGAACTTTATCATGAGAACTGAGATATCCTTTCTTTACAATGTTGATTTATTACAAATTCCAACTTCAGAGCCAGAAAGAAAAATATCAATTAACAATTTTTTATAAAAAATATCTTTTACCAATAAACCTAGACCCACTATTATATATTTGATTCTCACTTGTCACAATGCTGTAGAAAGACTTCAATAGACATTTTTCAAAAATTTTAAGTTGTATCCTCAACCACATGTTTGAGAATCAGATTTTATCAAAAGCTTGAAAGGTCACAAATCCAACTTTACTTCTTCTAAGAAGCATAACTTTACTTCTCCAGACTCATGAAAGATGACATTTTTAGATGTGCATTTTCAAAGCTATAATTTTACTGTTCAACTATGCCACAACAAAAAGCAACAGGCACTGCCCTCAGTCCGCATCATTAGCCTGGGACATGAAACATTTCCTTATCCTCAGGTCTAATTCTTTGTCTCTGCTGTGATGAAACACAATGTTGCTATGAAACCTCAGTCCATATCTTCCTTCTGATGTCCTGGTTTCTACACAAAATCAGCCATGTAACATTCACCAGAATGGGGTCCATTTCTCAGCCAATCCCCTGATCTGGGCAGTTGTGGTTTAGGATTTGTGAGACTCACTGAGAACTGCACCAACTCCCAAACAGAAATACAGTAACCACTGACCGGTAGAATTTAAAATTGTGGGTAACAATATAAGAAAATAATAAATATTCACATATTATTTCCAGCTATCAATTATAATGTCCTTTTCTTAATTAAGAATTTGTCAATTTTTTTTCCTGTATAAAGCCCACCCTCATGTTGCAAAGCACTAAATCCTCATTCTAGTCCATTTCTCCATAGAGATCTGTATAGAAATTCCTCATATACTCATGTGTTCCTTAGCAGGATAAGGCTCTTTCCATTACAAAAATCACTGACCTAAATCACATTAAAATCCCCTTCATTTTTTTGTTAGGTACTTATGCAAAAGAAGCTGAACACTCTCATGTCTTGTAGGCCTGTTTTGTTGCTGCTTCTACCTTTCAAAGAAGCATTACAAAACACGGTCTCCAAAAATTTTCCCTTTACTGTTCAAAGTCTGAATCATGATTAACCTCTCCTTTGAAGTGCAAGGCACATTAACAATAAAAGACATGATGACATTAAAGAAAAGGAAAAGTTCTCTTTTTAAGGTGAAAAAGAAAATACTACCATCTCCCTGTGTCATCATCCATTTTTCTGTCAAGTGCTTGCACTTGTTGAGTACTCTAAATTTTTTGTGGAATTCCAGAAAAGGCATTAAATATTATTTCTGTTTTAATCCTGAGGAAAAGTGGGAATAAGGAAGTAAACTGATTTGTTTTAGACTACACAACAAATTGTAGAGCTAGATTTAAAACTCAAACCAGCTGGCTGGAATTATTGGGAAAAATAAATCATCAGAGCAGTAAATTTAACCAAACTGGGTATCTCCCCTGGTTAAGGAATAACTTCAACTTATTTCTTGCTGGAAGAGCCAGTCATTTTCCTCTAAAAGTATCCTGTGTCACAGAATTATAGAACAGCACAGGTTAGAAGGGACTTCAAAAAATCATCTGGTCCAACCTTTCATGGGAAATGGAGACTTGACAAGCACCCTGTCCTATCCCATCTTGAAAACCTCCAGCAATGGGGACTACACCATGTCTCTGAGAGTTTGTTGCAATGAATGATAGATTTTACCATAATAAAGTCTCTTCCTCATGTTGAAATGATGTCCTGTTTCATCTTTTTTTTTAATTAATAAATATGCCTTTGCTCATTCCAAGCATGCTTTTTTCAAATAAGTTAAAATGCATGTTATTTTAATTAGTGAAACTACACAAACATTTGAAGTGAAGTACAATTACTCAACATTTCAAAACAAAGATGCTTTTTCATCCTTATTCAGCAAAAGCAAAAATTTTAAGTTTCAAATTCTCACAAGCAAGGAAAATATTTTGTCTAGCATTTGTAGCCAGCAGCTGATGTGAGTTTAGGGCTACATACTTTTAAACCCTTAGATGTGAGGCCACATTTTTTGGTTACAAAAGGGAACAAGAAAGACTTTCAATTGAGGCTGCTTTTTGAAGTGTTTGGGTTATTTGGTTGCATGTATGTCTGCCACTTTCCATGGGCTTGCTGCCATGATGGTCCCTCTTTGGTGAGAGAAACATTTGGTGCAACACTAAGTTTGGAAAAGCTTAATGTACTTTTTGAAACAGAGAAGTACAAAGGTTTTAGCAATGCAGTTTGTGCATTACTGTTCTGTCACACAAAGCCATCCTTTAAGAGTAGGAAGCTGAGTACAAACCAAACCTTTCAGTCACATAAAATGTCTTGTTTTCCCTTATTAAAGAATCATAGAAAGGCTTGGGTTGGAAGGCACTTTGAAGATCATCGAGTTCCAACACCTTTCACTAGATCCAGAAACTAGATCAGAGCTCCATCCAGCCTGGCCTTTAACACTTCCAGGGATGCAGAATCCACAGTTTCTCTGGGCAGCATGTTCACTGCTTCACCACTCAAACAGTAAAGAATTTCTTCCTTACATCTAATCAAAAACTACTCTCAGTTTGAAGCCATTCTCCCTTGTTCTGTCACGACACAATGTTTTAAATAGTCTCTCTCCATCTTTCTAATGGGCTTCATTCGGATACTGAAAGGCCACAATTAGGTTACCCCAAAGCCTTCTTTTCCAGGCTGAACAAGCCCAATTCTCTCAGCCTTTCCTTACCTGTATTTGACATGTCCTAGTGCTTCAATTTTATACCAAAGTTGAACCTTGGCTGTACTAAGATAATTACAAGTATAGCTGTATTTGAAATGCTTTATTGTTGCTCCTTTTAGCCAAGAAGGAATTTTGAAAACAAATTTTAATAGGTAATGGTTGCAGTATAACTATTCATTTGGTAGCCACATTTCTTCAGTCAAAACTAGTAGTGTCAGTCACTGACATTTGTTCTGCTAAGGATTTACAGTTGTAAGTCACATCAGGTAAGTGAAGCTGCTCACAGACAGAATGATTAAATTCTAAAAGAGAAGTGCCACAAGGCTCCTGGATCAACTCAGAACAAGCACTGCAAAGATAAACAGGATATAAACAATACTGCTAAAGGGTGTTGCCTGAAGTTGATTTAAGTGTTTTCTGAATCAGGAATTGAAAAGTGGATTCCTCAGAAAAGAACTATGGTTTGCATATCAAAACCAAGAAAAACATTTCTCAGAATTTCTCCTTGCGTAAAGGTGCTTGATTGGATATAAAAATCCATAAGCATTTTAAAGCAGTCACTACAAGTGCCATTTAAAAAAACCCACAAAGACTATTTTTAACAATCTACTCTCTATCAGATAAGTCAGCTGTTTTGAAAAAAAACCCAAACCAAACCAAAAATACAAATCAAAACACCTAACAGAGACAAGGATGTTTGAAGACATGACCATGTGTGTGAGATGTTCATGCATATAACATATTTCATGCATATAAAATGAGACTAATACTGTAACTGAGTGCATCAACAGTATAGTGAGAGCAAACTGCAACTGTGTATTCCCTCTGTCATTTCTAGTTTTTTAAAACTTGCCTGAAGCACATAAGTTTCTAGCATACCTTCTGTAGTTAGCAGCATACACATCCCATTTCATTATGTCTTTGAATATTTACTGGTTTTAGAATGTGGTCAATATTTTCCTAAAATAGAACATATTTATATGCATATATACATTCTAAATAGACATTTAACTTCCTACAAGATAGGTCTAGTATTTTTAAAGGGGTTTTTTTAAATTATAGTGGATTAATTTTTAGTATGTGGAAATGCCCTAGTATTCAGGAAAAAAAAAACTTATCCAAAAGAACAGGTCTACTCTTGAGGTTCAGGGAGACTCATGTTCTATCACATGGAAGATCTGAATATTTTGCACTTGTAAAGGTGTCCTCCTAGCTCCTGTTGTACATATGTTCTATTTGCAAAACAAACTTTTAAAGCCATCTGAGTAGGTACTGTCATTTTTGGCAGTAATTAGGAGAGAATGGGAAAGTTTACGGACCACCCTATTCAGAATATTTAATTAGACTGTCACTCAAGACTTTTTCCATGGTCCCTCTAGTGGAGATAAAACATTATGACCTACTTTTCAAAGTCAAACCTTTGTACAGGAACAAAACTAACCTACAAGGTCAGTCAAAAGTCAATGCAAATGCTGAACATATGGGATATATAGACACAGGTCTTTCAAGACAGATCTATTATTCCTGCACAAACACTCATAAGATAGAAGTATTTAAGAGCTACAAGATGAATAGTTTAGATGTATAACAGTGTTGTGATCAGTTGGAACTTAAGATATATATATATATGGTTTTGGCACATTTCAGTTCTAGTCAATATTGTCTGATGTAGTTTGGTATCATTATTTGCAATGATAGCTAAAGAATAAACAAAACTACATATTGCACCAAATTTTTGCCTGAATGGTTCTGAATAAATTATTTCAAAGAATGTCCTCCCCCAACAAGACATTCTGAAAGTGGAGACTGTGTAGACTCCAAAACCCTAGATTTACATTAAAATAATTGAGTCTGATTCTCTGTATCTCCCATCAAACACTGGCAAGAAGGCATTATGATATTTATAATGTTCTTGCTAATACCAGTGTTGACCTACAACCAAACAGATATGCTGCTGCTTATTTTTCACTAGTAACTCAGTCATTAGTCATGTTTATGGCCAGCTACTAATGTGGAACAAAGTAAGCAGCTTTACAAAAGTAAACATATGTAGACTTGTCTGAATTTACTGAAATGCATGTATTTTTCACGACAAATAAAAAAACTAGAAAAAAATGGGTAAGATATGAAACGTTTCCTCAGATAACCATTACAGATAAATCATGTAAAGTTATCTTTGTCATAAGTTGACTGACAAATTCTAAAAATTCTCTTACTCTCAATTATATTCCTTAAATACACATCAGAGGTATCTTAATTCAAATGAGTGTTTCAATTTTTTACTATGATCTGCCAATGTGGGTGTTTCTGAATTCTGGGTATGCATCTCAAATGTTCTACCACAGCTTTGACCTCTCACCTGTAGTTCTGCTTTGATTAAATGTAGGCATAACAAAGAAAATTTACCTCTCCATTATAATTAATCTGCTGATAGCTATGAAATTTCTTGTAAGAATGCTAATTCATAAATTAAATAAAAAGAAACCAACGTGCTACAAACTGATGTTTCAAAACTAAGAAAATAATGTATCAGAAAGGAAAAACAAATGTGGAACTACAGTAGAGCTGTCTAAGGATCCAGGTTTTGGGATTTGTTGACATTTTGTTTTTCTTTCTTAACTCTAGAGTGCTTCAGAATTCTGATATTAACAAAAATTATATTGTTTATAGTTGTCCCAGGTTCCAAAGCTGAATGAGAATGGACCCATACTAAAACAAACAGGAAACAAAGATGAATCTTACAAGAAAACAATACTGAAGAAAGAATACATTTAGGGTTCTATGACGTGTGGCACTTGGTGACTAAGCTCATTTTTTTTTTTAGTTTGAATTGAAGGTTGCTGTGGTCCTTCCATGAAATAGAAGGTATTGCAATAAAGACTGCACAAGGCAATAGGATTACAGTTTTGAACTTGATTTGCTTTTCTTCTGTGAAATCTAGTTTACTTCACTGAAACTCTGGCTGGGGTAGGTATGCTAAGAATATGAGAAATGAAGTAAAAATGACTGCTCTTTCCTTTTATTCCTCGATGAATGGCATCACATCACTCTTCACCTGAGGAAAGCTCTTGCTCTGTGCACTGGACCTGAAGGTAAGCTTCCCAGGAATTAACCAAAACCTGAACTGAATGTACAGTGTTAACATGAGGTCATAGTTGGGATTTACTACTTTTTCCACTTCAGCGGGAAAAAAGGAAATTTCATATGCTGTGTATCATGCCAGTCAGTCATTTTTCATCAATAATGTTATTGGGAGGGAAAAAAATACACATTTATGTCTCAACTAGTCAAATTGAAATATCACTTAGAATTTAGAAATATAGAACATAACTGAGTAATTCCAAATTACTTCAGACATTGAGAGTGAAAATAACAATCATAGTATCTCCCTACAAAATACAGAGTCATAATAGAAGAGGATTATTAAGTCCTTATTTTAATACAAAGACACCAAGGTATCAACTTCGCTATGAATTACTTAGTTGTCAGGACTCAAGACTATCCTTTCAGCACATCCTCTCTCCCTCCACTTATTAAAGAAAATGAGAGTCTACAGAAAGAGCACCCTGGTCTGCAAAGGTTGGGTTTTCCATTTCTGACTGCAGGCTAATACACCTCATGAGTTATATTCCTTCATATTCATATGTCACCTCAAATGGACAGACATGTGAGCTACTTCTCTAGTTAGACTGAATATCAAACTCCACTTAAAACACAAAACATCCCAATTTCTCTGAGCACTCTCATACAGTGCTCAATTATCTTTGTGGGGATATTTTTTTTCTTATATCCAGTCATACCAAATCTTTACATTTCACAATCATGGTCCTTCAGTTCTCCTGCCTGCCTCTATCTTCCTGTCAGGAAGGACAGGAGGCTGTTAGGGTTTCCCATAGTTATCCCTCCTCCAGACTGTGCAAACCCCACTCCTCAACCTCTGCTCACAGAGTAAGCTCTCCACTCTTTACTGACCACCTTGTGGCCCCTGAATGCTGTTGTCTGTCAACATTCTGCACTGCACATCCCCAAACTGGGTACCTTCCGTGAGATATGGTGCAACCAGCGACAAGGAAAGGGGATCAGTTCAAATTACCTACTGTCTCTGATTGTGTTGGCACAGCCCAGGATGCTGGTAGCCTTTGTTGTTTGGTCACATTGCTGTCATGTGTTTACCAGTCACCAACAACAAAAGAGAACAGCAAAACTCACATTTCTAGCAATCTCTCTCTTTTTTTTTTTTTTTTTAATTTCTGCTGTTCGTAAATGCAACTAAAGTGAGCAAAACTACTTTGAACTTCTGAAAATTCAAGGCCCCTATATAATTAAGGTTAGAAGACTAATTAAAAACAACAATCCATTTTCACATACTTATTTCAATTTCAAAACATCCTGTTCTCTCACTCTTTCTTTTTTTTTTCTTCAGAATCTTACTCTCACATTCCGTCAGAACCACAACCTAATTTTTCAAGGTGTACAAGGAAAGGGTAAAGTGAATAACTGATTTATTATATAATCGGCAAAGATCCCATTAAAGGATTCAGCTGATATGATGTTGCGTAAGGCAGAATCATCAGTTTTAATGTATTATTCCATAATGTGGCAATGAATACATTTTCTATTTATTTTCTCATGGATATCTGAATAGACATCACCCATCACTAAAGGGTGTGAAACACAGGTATGGAGAAAGGTCTGATTGCTGTCAGTAATAACAAATCTGCATTTCTGTAGAACTCTGTTTCCAGAAAGGTGTCTAAAAACCTACTCACAACTTCCTCTGGACCTCTGGCTGATGAGAATCAGTCTGTTGGTAGGACTTGTTTATTTGGCTGCATTTTCCTAACATATATTTTAATAGAATCAATTATAAAAATTTACTGTGCAAACTAAAGGCATTGTTAAAACTTTGGATTTTATTCAGTCAGCATGCTATACCTTGGAACCATGTTTAAAAGATAAGAGGCTTCCATTACAAAGACAGAAGAAAGGAAAAAGGGAAAAACCTCACAGCTACCTCCTGTGATGATTTTTCAGCTAACTGGTTGCACTAATTTCAGCCTGTAGCATAGCTACTTTTTTGTTCATCTCAATTCTCCTCAGGGTGGAACACATTATGAGAAAATAAAAAGTCCACACTTTGGGGTTCCTGTATCTTCCCTTTTAATGAAAGTAAAAAGAGGCTTTCAAAATCTCTGGCTCCACTGATCACAAGGTTGTCTTGAAAACAAAACTTCTTGTAAGAATTTTTTCTATGGCAATAACAATGACATTTTGGCAGAGTTGATCTCATTTTTATGACAGACTGACTGCTGGAAGGAATTTATAAATACTATATAAATACATGATTTTATATTGACTTCAATATGATTAACATTTTGTTTCTAATTTTTGTTGTAAATAGGGAATGTCTGAAAAGGAATGTTATTTTCCATCCTTCATGTTGAAAATTTTTGGTCTACAACTTCTCTTCCTACTTTGAAAGAGATACAGAAAGTACCCAAAATGCAAAACAGAAAAATCAAATATATTTTAAAATTATACAACAGGTAGTTTTGTAAAATCTTATCTGATGAATAAGATAATCCACAAGTCAGTGAAATAAATCACATTTAGATGAAATGAGACAAATAATTTGATCAGGATTGTAAATGATGAATTCAGAGTAATACTGCAAGGGTGGAGAGGCAATGGAAAGGGTAGTAAAGCATCACAGTGGTGCTGGGTTGAGCTGAACATGATGATCTTAAAGGTCTCTTCCAAACTTTAAAGTTCTACAATTCTACAATCTTTGAGGTTCCCTACAACCCAAACCATTCTATGATTCTAAAGTGCATAAAAGACATACTAAATTTTTCCAATATCTCCAACTAAGGGATGTAGGTGCCTGTATTCAGATGATTACAGTTTCTTGGATTCACAAATGAAATGTGAGCTTCTAGATACAGCAAACAATAGAACTTAAAAATACGAACTCCATGTGTTTGACATAACACTAGCTTCTACTCTGCTGTGTAGGGGAGTGGGAAAAAATTACAAATATTTTATCTAAAATAGGTGAATGTTTCTCACTTTTCAGAGTAGACATGCTAACTGAGAAAAGAAAAGGCTATACCAACTTGAAAGGACAAATTTTGAGAAGATAATCAGAACTGAATAGCTTAATATGATATAGGCAGCCTTCTCACAGCCTTAAGTTTTAATGTGTCTAAATTATTTTGTTTAAAGTTAAAAGACACAAACAAAACCTGAAGCAAAAAAATAATTAAGCCTGATGAATATCATACTAAAAAATTTACAAAACTTGAAATGCATTTCACAATACCAGACAGTACCACCATCGTTGCCAGTGCCATAAAAATGTTTGCTGATCCTTTCTAATTTTTCTTGAAAGCCTTTGACATACTCTTGTAATGCCACAGGCTAAAGCTTTGATCTTTGTAAAAACTTTTAACAATACCATATTAACTGGCTACCATAACCCAGATCTTTTTACAATACAAAACACATTTTAACCATTTTACTAAATCCAGGTCTCAGGATTATTATTTTTTTTTTAATTTTGGTGAGGTAAATCTTACTACTTCAAATTTTACACAATGATTCATACCTATTTACATGACTACTACTACAATGCACCAGTTACAAGTGTGAGGCCAACCCTCCTTCTGTTACATCCTCATGTGAACTTCCAAATCAATTCTATTCAATATTTCTGCTCCTAGTTTGATCCAAGATTTATTGACATGCAAAAAAATAGGACCAACAGAGGTTATTTTTCAACACTGGGATACGATTGCCAAAAGGAAAATTGTGTATACATTGTTATTTAAATTTCCACCAATCTGCAGATCTTGATGGACAAGTCCTTTACCTTGCCCTTTCTGCACAGTTTTCATTTATTCCATATAGAATAGCATCTGACAAACATCACAAAGACAGAAATAAATTAAATTAACAAGGAAGGTTTTAAAGGGGAAATGGTATAGTTGATTTGCCAAAACAAAGACACAGAAGATCCTTCCAGCAACCAATCCCAATGTAACATATATACAGTAGAATAATTGGCCCCTGATCTTTCTGATCTTTATTTTTATGAACCATACAAGCCATTCTCTCACCAAGACTACTAAACTTCTACTAATTGGAAATTAAGGTCTGGTAACACAGCTCTGAAAACAGGTTGATTTCTGCTTCACTGTTTCACAAGAGAACAAACTTTATCAGCTGGACCTAGGGATTGGGCAAGGTGCTTTTTTTGGTTGGGGTTTTTTTTGTGTGAGTCCACACATAATTCAGAATTCATAGCAAACAATTTTGTATGTTTAGGTTCACTTTGGTTTCCACTGGTCTACTTTACAATTAACAAAATTCATTCCTGAGATTGGACATATCAGAAAAAAACCCAAAAAACAAAAACCCCAAACCATCCACAGAAAACATCAAAAACCAATTTTACCCATTAAGTGTCTTAAGTTAAAATATAGTAATTATCTTTTTATTATTAATGCTCCTTTCTTATGAGTGCTAATTAATATACACAGTTGTTTCTCTCCTGTATCCACATCTTGGTATTTTGTTTTTAAAAGTACAAAAAGTGTCTACAAGGTTTTAGCAGTGCAATGAAAATATACTCTTGTGCCCTGAAATTAAAACACTGACCATGTATATTATTTTTACTACCTTCAGCATCTCTGGGGATCTTTTTTTTTTGATGCACAGTCCAGAAGGGAAATTAGACAACTCAAAGAAATAACAACAGGATTTTTGTTTACTTTAATCTGCTGCATGAAGGATTATATTATTAAGCATGGGTATTATTATTACCTATTCTATTGCTGAATATCTTGCTCTGTCAAGAAAACAGAGCATTCTTATTTTAAAAATCATGAGAGGGATTTTAGTGTTTATTAAAGTAATATTCTATTCTATTCCACTTTTCAAAGAACACGTTAAATTACTTTATCTATGCAGAAAATACAGTGATGAATGTTGCTAATAAAACAACAGAAGGGGAGAACCACTTCACAATGATGGCACCTTAAAGGAGCAAATTGTTCCTTTCACACACAATTCTCAGTCTCACATTGCCCTTTCAGAGAATTACCTGATTGAGACAGCAGCTGCTTAAACTGACCTGATAAGTGCAGTGCACGTGTTTTTTGAGGCTGCTCCTCCAGACTTCTGAAAACACCCACAGCTCTTGGAGAACACCCTGTCCCACGAAGGCAAGCACAAGCTATTGCAAGGCACCCTTCACCCCACTCTCTTGTGCCAGCACCAGAACTCCTACAGCCACGTGGATCAAAAACCTTCTTCTCCTGGTTAGTTTCCAGACAGATTTAATAAAAGACTAATTTTCATCTGGGAAATTAATTCCAGTTTGCTAACGCTACTCATCCTAGAGCAGTGAGCAGAGCACTTCCAGCACAAAGAAAGGGGTGGGACTGTCGTTTTCAGTAGCAGCCCACATTTCTGGCTGTCTAAAGGGACTGTGGTGCTGCAGCACTCCACATCTCTCTAGGTAGATTAAATTCACTTTTGCATTCAGGGGGAATAACAAAGTGCTGTTACCCACTGAGATCAGTGCCTGACTAAACGAGCCTTCCCCTTCTCTGCTGCCTGTTGCAAAGCAAATAGGTAATTTTGAAGGTTTAAACTAATCTGTCTGATTTAGTGCTGGAAATGGAGAGGAGTGCTATGGCTGGAGCTGATCTCAGCTGAGAGGCTGCACAAATCAAAGGGTTCAGTGCTTGTCACCTTCCCATGCAAGATGCCCTGGGCAAGGAGGAAGCTCAGCAAGGCAGAGCCTCCAGTTGGGGTCTGTGAGAAAAGAGCCACACGAATAGGTTTGTTGTGGGGGTCTCTCTTCTCTCAACAATAGCATAAGGAAAAGATTTCTGAAAAGGAGATGGACTGCTGCTATTCCACATATGGATTCTGTGGAGTTTAAATTCCTGCTGCAAAAGGTGGTTTTCCCTCCCACTGCTTGATGAGTTTGAGGAATTCATAATATTCACTACAGTAATACAGTTATAAATGTAAATTTGCACTACTAGTTGAGATTTAGCAGTTACATGGAAGAGCCTAAGGGATACAGATTTACTCTACTTCAAATGCTGGCATTAAGGTATATTCTATGGTTGCTGCTTCCTGTGGAGTGCCTTTCTACTGTATGGAGTAAGAGTGAAGTTTTTCCAGCAGGAAAATGAAGACCCAACAGCATCCACAATGGAATTCAGGCAGGTATTTTTCTATTGGAGTTAACTGCCTGAGAGGGTGTAGCATCAACACAGACTTAAAGTGATACACATTTGTACATGTCATAAGTTATTAGTAAGATAAGTGGTGTAGAGTCCCCCCTGGGGGACAGCAAGGAAAAGGTATTCTCTCAGGCTTTTGCTCCTGCAGGCAGAATACAGGCTGCCTCAAGGAAAGACACAGGGTTTTTTGTTTATTTCCCGTTTGGAAAAAGAGTATCAGCACACTTAAAATCTCCTCTTGAGGGTGAGCTCAGCTGGAAAGTTGCCAGTGTCACTAGAGTCTCAAAAGCTCTATGTGCTATAAATAAGTGTAGTGTAATCTATCTGCTCGTTGTTTAAATTGCAGTTAAAATCTCAAATAATCTTACACATGGCTCTACTGAGATGCCAATAACCTTCAAGATCCATATGATCTGTTAGCATAGTTATAGGTGGCATCTTAAATCCCTTTACACTTCCCTACAGTTATCTTCTCAGACTATGTCTTTCTTCAAACCTTACTTCTACTTTGAAGAGACACAACTGCATGTTTTTTTAAATTTATTTTATTAATTTCATCAGGATACCATCTTTTCCTCAAACTAGAAAATACCATATTCTTACCAAAATTACTTCCCTTAATCTCACCAGTCAGAAAGGAATCTTTGTCTGCCCTCTAGGTAATTTCTTACATAACTTTAGGAAAACTCACTAGCTAGAATAATCCCTTTCTCAAATCTTGTTGTGAAATGTTTCCTTGGACTCTGGGGTCTTTATTCCACTTATTCCTCCTCCTATTCTTTTTTTTTTTTTCTCCACATATCCATTTGCACATTGATCAACTCTGTTTAATTTCCTGCCTTTCCCTCTTTTCCCATAGTCTAGTATCTCCCATGTGTTGTACTCCTGTGCATGTTATGGACACATAACCTGATACATCCCAGGATTTTAGATATTTTATCTTTCTCTGTGCCTTAATCACCCTGCTGATCTGTTCCAAACTTCTCTGAAATTAACATTAAACACAATCAAAACCCTTAACTTCATTGATGTCTATCCTCTCTAACTATATGATATAAGATTAATATATATAAACAGCCTTGTCTTGTATGAGGGTGTATGTAACAGATGGCAGCAGTACTTGTTTGCTGCTGTAAAACTTACTGTGCATGTCCTAAGTACCACAGTGCTTTAAAATGCAAGACAAGCTGGGCAGTGTGGAAGAAGTCCTTCTGCAGGGCGTTGGCCCCAGAACTCTGCTTTCACTCAAGGAAAAAAGCAGACTGCTTGATTCCCCAGACCTGAATTGAAACTTCAGGGCACAGAGCAGGGCAAATAGAGACAGCCAACACTGGAGCCAACCAGAGGAGCACAAACTGAAAGCCTTTGCAGGGAGTAGGGTTGTGCCATCAGCAGGCAGCAGGTTTCTTTTCAGCCCAAAGATGACAGAGGAAAGGAAAGCTTCCTAAGAACCCTGAGGGATACTTTGGAGCTCATTCAACTGAGAAGATGCTGAATGTCATGGGACCCATAAGGAAGGATGCAGGAAAGGACCAACACACAATCACACAGTAACCAAAGAGAAGACTTTCTTTTAGATACTTTTGTTTCATCTGTCTCAGTAGATCTGACTTTTCTATCTCTTAACAGCCACCTTATTCTAGCTTATTAGTTTGTGCTCTAATGCACTTAGCTTTAAAGGCTGGGAGTTGTTTGATGTCTTTGGTTACACTCACTACAAAGGGAAAGGTGGGGGTAGTCCCAGTGCAAGGCTCTGTGCAACTCAAGGTTCTATCACAGGGGTGAAAAGATGAGACTAGGCAGATGTTAACACTGGATGCATTTTTGATGCACCACAGCTAAGAGGTTCAATCCTCCAGCCGTAGAAAGGCAAAAAGAATCAGTAAACAGAAAAGCTAACTCCATCCCTTGTAAATTGGAGCATAAATAGTGCCATAGCCTGAATAAAAACTACTTGAGAGACAGAGTAACAGCAATGGTACAACAGTTTTATTCAAGCTATTAAAGACAGGATTTTTTTCTGTTTGGTCATTTACTTACGACTTTTAGATGGGTGCCATAAGAAGCAACTTAGGCAGAGTCATCCAAACAATACTGAAACATAACTTCTAGATGAGAAATGCATGAGCAAAATACTGCAAGATTTGTCTTGATTTATTTATGCAAGACAGATGTTAGCTGCACAGCAGTTGACTTTCTTTAAGTTGATGGATACAGCAGGACTTTAGAAATCCCATCTTCTCTATTCCCTGACAGTCCTGTGAATAAATAGTCGTGAAGTAACAACTACTTGGCTTTAGCATTTTACCAAAACACTCATGTATCTCTCCTTTCTGTCTTTGACTCACAATACTCTTTCATACCACCTCTTTCCAGGAACACCTTCCCCAAATACAAAGATAACTTTGCCCAGCCTTCAGAGGTAGATATCCACCTCCCCTCAGTTTACTGTATTGTCTCCTTCCTTTACTCCCTCTGAGACAGTGGACATCAAGAAACAGTGTTTTCATCTTCTTGTTTCGGAGTATCTATTTGTTTCCCTTCTGCCTCCATTCTACACCACTAAACACAATCTAAAATCTGTACTTCATTGACATCTCATTTCCATCCTTTCTTGTCTCACACCACACTAACAATTCAGGACTCTAACCTACTTCTCACTGCACCAAGCTGTTCTTCCTTCCTCTTATTTTCCCACCTCAGTACTCTTTTGCACATGCATCTTCCTTGAGAATGGAAGCAAAAAGCAGGCATGCAAGCATCTCTGAGGAATGAATAATGCACACTTGCATTCAATTACAGTCTTCATTCCACATTTCTCACACAGACACATAACCCTTACGAATCCCTTTCTAAATTTTCCAGTTGTACAAAATTTTATCCAGCTTATGGAAATAATCTAGATGGGGATCCCTGTGACCCAGCCCTTTAAATATCTGATTGCCTCTCCACAGCTTCCTCATTCTCTTTGCCTGGCTACAGCCCAGTATTACAGGAAAATGCTGTATAATGGGCAATAGAGGTTTCAAATAAAAATATGCAAATCATGCACAATTTGTCTAAATATGCTTATGCAGGCCAGATGCAATCTGCAGCTGCAGCACAATCCTGTTTATATTCTTGACGGGTAGAGTTTACAGTCAAAAAGTTCAGCAATATTCTCAAAATGTAACACAGGCCTCACTATGTCCTCATCAACAATCCCTTCACAGCCTACATAGCTCTCTTGTGTAGAAATAGTAAACAATTTTAAATGAAATACAAATGTTCTGTTTCCCAGATCAGTGTGCTCCAAGTCAATTTGAAACTAAGCATGCTTTATTTAGCAGTTATTTACACATACAGCTTCAAGAACAATAACATGGTCTCCCGAAGGCAAGGGGCTAAGGAAGCTGTTCCTGTCTGCCTGGTATTTTCCAATCTACATGATCAGCAGTTGTGGAGCTCCTTTGAGAGGAGTGCTGCCTCTCTTGGGATGACCAAGACAGCTCAGAAAAGGGACACTTTGCCCTGGTGATCTATTAAATATGTTTAGCTCCACAGTGTTAAGACTCTGTCTTTCCAAGATTAAATGTGGGGTCCCTTCCATCCAAGCCATCCTCAGGGTCAGCACTCTCAGAAGATCAATCCTTGATTCATCACCAACCAGCTGGCTGGAAGGCAGAACATTATGCAGTTCTCCACATCTTTTCCTCCACCCTGATGCCCCTCTGACCTCAGCCTCCTGGAGTTTCAGGAAGTTCTTTTAAGGTTCTTTCTTGTCACTGATTTTCCTTACATGCTATAGTAAATCTTGCATTTTGTTCTGCTCCTGCTCTGCCATCCTCAGTCTTCCTTAAAGCTGACTTTGCTGAGCTCTGATTCTTTAATTATGTATATTTTTAAGAAGTAGTACCCTTTGCTTCTCCTTGAGTCACACCACTCACTCCCTCCTGTTCATATACATATCTAAGTTCAACTGAAGCCACAAGAACATTTAGCATGCTTGCATGGGAAAATTCACATTTCCCTTAAATCACAGAATCATGATTTACTAAGGCAGCATTATAAACTCCAATCAAACAAAAATTACTGTGTATAGGGCTCCTTAATTATTAATTTTCACACTATTTAACAGAAAATAAATCAGGAAGCCAAAAATTTTAATGCTGTTGAAGAGAAACGTCTCTGCAAACAGTGGTTGAGTACACTGACAAGATCAATGGCTTTAAGTAACTGAGATATTCAGCGGAAAAAACATTATACTGAACACAAGATCAAGAAAAAAGGGATTTGATTCCTCTTACGGTCTAAATATGAGAAGAAATTCTAGAATTCATTTTGCTGACTGGGCATTTCTTTTTCCCCCTTTTACAACAACAAATGGAATGAAATAAAGTACAAAACACTTAAGTACAATTTCCTAACTTTGAAGATGCTCAAGAAACAAAAATCAAAGTAAC
Source organism: Lichenostomus cassidix (assembly GCF_008360975.1). Taxonomy (NCBI): domain Eukaryota; kingdom Metazoa; phylum Chordata; class Aves; order Passeriformes; family Meliphagidae; genus Lichenostomus; species Lichenostomus cassidix. Next base: position 9,773,120 of record NC_139479.1, on the reverse strand, counting down.
TGTTTAATCAATCAAGCCATGAGATTAGCATTTTAGGCCTTTTTCCTGACAAAATAAAATCATTAGATGCTTAGAAAACTTTGAAATATATATTTTTTTAGAAAAGACTATACATTCATAAAGCATATGAACCAGACTCGTAGATACATTTCATTTGAAGTCTGGAATGAAAAGCCTCATTAAAATCTTAAAGACTCTTCTGCTTAGAGATCAGAAACTATCATCTAGAAATGAATTCCTATTAAAGAAAGATATAATTTTGTGTTTCTAAAAAGATTACTTACAGTGTCATGTGTACCATCTGTGGCAGCTTATTTCCACATTACGGCAAGGAACCAGGAGAGTAAACTAAACATCATCTTCCCAAAAGGAAAATTTGAAATGGACAGTAGGTCATCCATTGCATACTGTGGAGGCATATTTAACTGCATTTCTAAACTGGTCAAACCATTAAGACAAAATGCATGTTTGGATGAAACAACTTTTACTTCTGTCATTCACTCACTATTAAAGCCTTTATGTCATATAAGAAATACAACAGACACAGGGAGCAGCAGGCAGGGGGAAAACTAAGGCAGCACTGCATGAAATGTTGCAATAATAAAGGGGTTAGGCAGTGTAGACATTAAGAAAAATTCTAGTATGCTCTTTTTACTAAAACTGGGTCATTGTCAAGAAATTGCTGATGTTGGGATTTCTTGTCATGAATAATAAGAGCAACTCTGCCAGGATGTGCAAGTCATAATAGACTAGGCACATAGAGAATCTTATGAATGACGGTAACATTTGAAGCTCACTGTAATGTTACTCGATATGCCCTCTAACTGATGCTATATTTAGTATCAGTTAAACTTCCCTGGCATCAAACCCACTGGTTCTCATGGAACTAGAAAGCAGAGGTGTTTTAAGTTCAGCAGAGCATGCTACTGCTGACATTCAGTGGCTCTGCTGAATTCCCTGTAAGGTGCTAGGGTGAACAAATAATCCCAAAATATGGTCGAGAGTCTGTATGACCAATTTTTCAGTGATTCTCACATTTTAAAACATTTATATACATAGGGAAAAAATTGTTGGAATAAAGTATTCTAATTTATAATTACTTAAATAAAAATATATTGACAGATTTAAAAAAATATAGTGATTAGTTATCCACATGGATTACATTCATTATAAACATATAGCTTAAGAAGTCGAAGAAGGAGAAATTTTTAAGGTTTCAAAAATGTTAAAGCTGTAAGTGAATTAAACATGTAGAAATTCTACCCCTAAATATCATTTGGCATAAGGATGTCTGATAAATCTCTTTGACTTTGCATTTCCTTAACTCATGTGAAAATTATAGTCCTATAGATTTCTAAACTCCCTCACAAAGTCTCTAGCACCTTTTAATCTCCATAAAATGAACACAACAAAGGGACAGACTACAACTTACCAGATAATAAACTGAAGGAGGGAACACAAGGGAAAGCATGTACCTGCTACTTCAGCTTTGCATCTGTCCTGTAACTCTGTCAAAAACAATGCTCCAGGTCAAGAGAAACCTCTCAGAGGATCTCAGATCTGCTTCCTGTCTTTTCTCACCTTGCTGCTTTCATCATATAGCTAATATTGTGTTTATGAACTAAAATTTGCCCCTAATTTAAATAATCAACATCTTATATGCAGGCTGATTGTGATCATAAGTGTAAAAAGGTGTTATACACATCACTCATCTTGGCTACTTCACTAGTATTGAATAGAAAATTAAAAAAAAATATAATCTGTTCCTCTTACTGCTAAGGCTTGGAGAGTAGCTTCTTTCTGTTAAAAACAACCCAAATTATCATATGATACAAAGTCTAAAAAGGATGAAATAAGGTAAAATTGCTTTGCATATGGAATTTCTGGCACAGATTTTTATCTTCTTCCATTCCACTTCCATTCTTCCCAGAGAAAGTCAAGAGTATATGGTGTCCAAACAGAGTACCTGCACTACTGCAGGCAGTGTCAAGGACACTAATAGTTCAGATTTAGTTATTTAAGGATTTCTAATGAGATTTAGGAGAGGTTCAGCCTCTACAGATTTTTTTTTGAATGTGTGTGTTCATCTTCATTTCCAGGAACAACAAAAAGCTAATATGTGATGGACAGAAAGGCATGAGGCTTTAAAATGGCAGTTCCTCTAGCTTGCATCTATATTATAACTAAGGTAAGTGATGAGAAGGGACAGGGCAAAATGAGGAAAGGATCACAATACTTTCACTTTCTAAAGTGAATAAAGGAGAGCAGAAGAAGAGTTTTTTTTTTTCCCTTTGTGGTTCTATTCTGACTTGAGCGTAGAAACTTAGCAGAGGTTTCCTGAGAACACTGACTGTCAGAGAGCAATGGCAACTGTGTTTGTGAAATCGAGGTAGGTGCAGATGTTGGATGATCTAAAGCTGCATCAGGCTGGTCATGGTCATTGTCCTAGGTTGCAATATAGATGTAGTTTTCTATTACCACCAGCTGTGGGCCGTTAGCTGCTATCACCTGCTAATGACCCACCCCACATGACAGGCAATGGGCCATCAGGGACCCACCGTGTGACTCATGGACTTATCTCATCCCATTGTGGGATGCTCTGCCCAGGAGGGAGGAGCCAGGTGTTCCCACCTGGATATAACCTGGCCTTGGAACTGCCTGAGCGAGCCCTGTCTACTGGGTTCCCAGAGGACGAGAGCTACACTGGATCTTCAGCTGGAGACTAGACCTTCACAGGATCACCGCTTCAACTGGACTACTTCAGTTGGACTGCTACTACCACCCTAACAGGGTGTTAGGTTGTATCTGACTTTGTCAGTGCTTTTTCCTTGTATTATTTCACTTATTTTTAATTTCAGTCTTGACTTGTGATCTCCCACTGGTTTGTTTTCAAACCAACACAGTCATCTGTAAAGACAGTCACAGCCCAGATATTGCCTTCTAACATCAAGGTTGTCTATGCAGTTGGTACAAACCACTGGTAAACCCTTTATTGTTAGCTTTACAGTCCATACTGGGATGTGCAATATGGTGGTTACTTTGCTTCTATTAGCCAGACCAAGGTCACCACATTTACTATATTATAACCACAACTTTTATCACAACACAGGTAGCAAAAGGCCTTGGCCTCTTAGCTTAATGATTTTGTCAAGAAAAAAGACAAATTGTTGTAGTTAATGCTGTACAAAAATCTTTGAACGTTGGTAAAACCACAAAGGAGAAACACTAAGCAAATGAGTAACGAAATCAAACCCAAAGCTTAAAAAAAAAAAGCCATACATTTATAGCAGAATTTCAGTAAATTATTCAAAACAGAAGCAAAATCTGCGAGAAGTAGACATATGTGATATTATCAATTAAAATCTTCTTCTAACATCCAAAGTCATACTATCTATATTCTTTTCTACCCTTATGTGGAAAAAATGCATTTGGAAAGAATTATATATTGATAATAATTTATACTACCATTTTATCATAGTTGAAAAGTCTGATGTCTACCACATGCCTCTGCACAACTACAGCCCAGATCTCAGATTTTACCCAGAGTTTTGCAAGGCTGCCATTTGGATGTACAGACAGGCTAAGCCTGCACATGCATGCTGCTACTGCACATAAAATGCAAGCTGCCCTAAAGAGTGCCAAAAATGGGGGCTTAACCCATAAGTTTTCTCAGAATATGTCTAACACAAACTGATAGAATTGGGTTTCTTGCAAAAAGCAATTATGGCTGCCATTTTCTCTTAAAAACAGGGGCCTCTGTTATTATGTTATAGCCTAGAGATTAAGTTACATTCATCCAAGAAGTGAGAGACTGAGCTTGAGCTCCTTCTTTTGCTAGAGGCAATGCAAATCTACATTACTGGCTACGCAGAAGTTAGACTGAAAAAAACATTACTTTGCAAAAGGCATGATCATTTATTAAGCCACTGTAACTTGGTCAAATTCATCACATACTCAATGTCCATCAATGAGATTGCAACGGCGTGCTTACCAGTGTACTTAACATAATGTGAAGGTGTTTTACTGCTTTCTGCACAATATAATTTCTCATTCTGTCCTGACGTGGAGCTTTGAGTAAATAGTCAGCATTTTGGAAGATGGAGCTGGAAATTAGAATCTATGAAAAAACATCAGGAAGACTGTTTGTCCATAAATAATTTCAGCTAATTTTACAGTTGTTATGCTGTCCATAAGCATAGAAATGCAAAACTGTGTACTCACCTGTTCTATCAAACCATTTATTTTAATGGGTAAAGAGAAGAAAAGAAAAAAAATAAATCAAGAAAATGTGTCCAAGACTGAATATATTTTCAGTAAAACATCATTAATCTTCTTCAAATGCATGCTGAAGCTAGTAGCAATGTCTTAGCTGTTTCCTGATGAACAAAGACTAAGAAGACATTTAGCCGTTCACTACCAGTGGCCAGAACCAAAGACCGAGGAAAAAAACAGCAATAACATTAAGCAGGAAAAGAACGAGATGAAGATACTAGCAACCCCTGGTATCACCATGGTCTGGGGGATGAACAGATCAAGATGAGCCCTGCCCAAAAGGACTTGGTGGATGTGACACTGGATATGAGCTGGACATGGGCACTTGCAGCTCAGAATTCAACTGGATCCTCGTCTGCATCAAAAGAAACATGGCCAGTAGGTCGAGGAAGGGGATTCTGCCCCTCTGCTCTGCTCTGGTGAGACCCCCCTGCAGTGCTGCATCAGCTCTGGGATCCACAGCACAGGAAGGACATGGAGCTGCTGGAGTGAGTCCAGAGGAGGTCACCAGCATGATCAGAGGGATGGAGAACCTCTCCTATGAGGGAACCCTGAGAGAATTGGGACTGTTTAGCCTGGAAAAGAGAAGGCTTTGGGGCGACCTAATTGTGGCCTTCCAATAAAGGAGCCAACAAGTAAGATGGAGAGAGACTATTTACAAGGTCATGTAGTGACAGGACATGAGGAAATGTCTTCAAAGTGAAAGACAGTAGGTTTACATTAGATAGTGGGAAGAAATTCTTTACTGTGAGGTTGGTGAGGCACTGAAACAGGCATGTCCCATCCCTGGAGGTGTTTAAGGCCAAGTTGAATGGAGCTCTGAGCAGCCTGGTGTAGTGAAAGGCGTCCCTGCTCATGTCAGGAGTGCTGAAATAAGATGATCTTTAAATTCCCTACCAACCCAAGACATTCTGTGATTCTATGAAGTCATCTCAAGACTGACTTTGGCCTTTTGCTAACAAAACTAGGCAACATTAGACAATATGATTTTAAACTCCACTAAAAACTGTGACATAAAGTAATGTCTCACAGTCCCAAAAACACTGATTGCTGGATGATGAGGAGCTATACCATCCCGTGTTGGACTAATTTCTTCATATTGGAGACTTACTACTGTTTGTATCAGGTACAGCATGTTAGGCTAGGCAGATCTTTTGCATGGTTTGTTTTGTGCTCTTTCCTATCAGGTCAGCTAGTTTAGGTAAAGGAAGATATATATTGATGGTTATGAAAAATAGAAGTTGAATGGTTTTCTATTTACAGACAATGAACTTTTCCTACTAGTGAAACTCAATAGAGCAGAGGTTTCAAGTGAGAAATCTAAATGATGTGTGTGTGAAATGATACCCAAGTATTATAAATGATATTTTTTTCCCTTTTTTTCCTCACAGGTAGGAATGATGCATAGCAACAATTAAAAATTTAAGCAGAGATATGATTCAGGTCAGATTATGGACAACAATGTTGAGGTTTTGTGTTTCTGAATGCCATGATTGCAGTGTGGTTTTTTTCAGTCTTCCTGAAAGTTTTAGCTAAATGTCTCAAAAGGAGGGAGGGAAAGAGAAAAGGAGGGAGGGAGAGAGGGAGGAAGGGAGGAAGGAAGGGAGGAAGGAAGGGATTTCCCTGCAAATCATTAGGACTGATCAACCTGAAAACAGTTGTGCCTAAATCTGGTTCTAATCTTGCCACAAGCTGTTGTTACCAGGGAGAAATAATCAAATAGTTACTGGGCTAAAAATAATTTTAAAGCCCTACCAAAATCAGGTAGACAAAGAGACTGTTGGTATGAAAAAGACATATTCTTTGAATAATTAATACAACAATTTTAAAAATGCTATTATGCAAGAAATAAAACTATTCTGATAACTACATATCTGTAGTGGGTTGCCCCTGACTGGACGCTAGGTGTCCACCAAAGTCACTCTATCTCTTAACTCCTCAGCTGGGAAGGAGAGATAAAATATAATGAAAGGCTCATGGACTGAGATAAGGACAGGGAGAGATCACTCACCAGTTAACTCCAATGGGCAAAACAAACTCGATTTGGGGAAATTAGCTTCATTTATCACCAATCATATGAGAGTAATATAATGAGAAATAAAGCTAAATCTTAAAAGCACCTTCCCCCTACACTTCCTGGGCTCAGCTTTACTCTCAGTTTCCCTAACTCCTCTCACAGCAGTGCAGTGGGATGGGCAATAGGGATAGTGGTCAGTTCATCACATGTCTCTGCTGCTCTTTCCTCCTCAGAGGAAGGACTCTTCACACTCTTCCCCTGCTCCAGCATGGGTCACTCCCATGGGATACAGTCTATCAGGAACAGCCTGCTCCAGCATGGGTACTCTGCAGGGTCACAAGTCCTGCCAGCCAACCTGTTCCAGTGTGGACTTCTCTCTCCATGGGGACACAGGTCTTTGTCAGGAGCCTGCTAAAGCATGGGCTTCACATGGAGTCACAGCCTCCTTTGGGCATCCACCTGCTTCACTGTGGGCTCCACCATGGACCTCCATGGGCTGCAGGGGCACAGCTGCTTCACCATGGTCTGCAACATGGGTTGTGGGGGAATCTCTGCTCTGATGCCTGGAGCATCTTCTGCCCCTCCTTCTTCACTGGCCTTGGTGTCTGTAGAGTTGTTTTTCTCACATTCTCACCTCTCTCTGCCAGCTGCATAGCATTTTTTTCCCCCTACTTCTTAAATACGTTATCCTAGAGGTGCTACTACTGTCCCTGATGGGCTTGGCCTTAGCCAGTGGTGGGTACATCTTGGAGCCAGCTGGCATTGGCTCAAGTGGACATGGGGCAAGCTTCTGGCAGCTTCTCACAGGACTCACTCCTGTAGTCCTGTGCTACCAAAACCTTGCCATGCAAAGCCAATACAGTATCTTTATTAAAAATTATGCTATTTAACATAAGAATGTTAGGCTAAACCCATGCCACTGTTACTGTGCCCAAATGCTACCTGTCGAGGAGCTGCACTGAGACACTGCCTGACAGGGTGATGTGAATCCATTCCCCAAATCCCACTAACCATAAAAAAGTTGCCAGTGATCCACACCAGGTGATATATTTCCCATCCAACTCACAGCTCCCTGGAAGGGAACATCGTGGGACACAATTATTTCATGTTTGTCCAAGCCTGTGAACCCAGGGCTGAGGGCAGAGGGCTCTGGGCTGCTGCTGCTGCTGGACAGCTCCCCAGCTCCGCCCGCGCCCTCGGGGAGGGAGAGGCTCATGTCACATCTCACGGCACCAAGGCTCTCTGCTGCTTCATCCTTTGCATGCATTCGACCCCAAATAATGCAGGGATACAGTCCTAATTTTTTACTTATTTCAGGAAAAAAACAAACAGGCAAAACACTTGGTCTTTACCCGCTTTTGTAGGACAGGAGGGAAGCACTGAGTCTCCTCAGCAATTCACGACGACTGGTAATGTGAATGAAGTGCTCTATCTACAGGCAACATCTGTACCTTCTTTCGAGCTTATTTTTGATAACAACTACCATTTTCCCGTGCAAGCAATGTATGACATCTTCTCAATCTCTGTTATTTGAGATTCTCTGAGTTCATTGTAAGGAGAAAAAACCCAAAAAAAGACACTAAATAATTTCTCAAACAAAAAAGATCTTAATTCTGAACTTGTAAGAGAGTCTAAAATTACTGACAGTTGTGATTGAAGGTAATATGCAGTTTAGTGCTTTTCCAAAAATTTGATGTGTAGTCCTGAAACAGCCCTTTATGTCAAATGGCAGGTTGGAGACAGGGAATTGACTGTAAAATCAACATCTCAGTGCAGTTCCAGTAAATGCTAACAACAATATTTTCAAATGGAGCACACACATATATCGAGGTTCACAGAGAAATTATATATAGGCATTTTAAAGATGCCACTGCATATTTCAAATATCTATTAAAAATAGCATCTGATGAAAATTACCTTTAATGCTCTGTAATTAAATACAATACATAATGCTTATGTATAGACATTCACATGGAAATAGACAGAGATACAAATGGATTTACTAATCTTTCTGTTCATATAAAGTTAAAGACTGACAATTATATCAGAGTATTTAAAAGGAAGTCAGAGAATAAAACTGCAGTATTCCATCACCATGCTATTTAACCTGCCAGTATATAGATAAAGGAAGAAAACAATGCAGAATATCATAGACGTTCCTCTAAAATCCCTTTTCTTAACTCCAAACTCTAGCTTTCCTAATTTGTTTACTAAAATGTTATGTTTAAGATCTAAAATTATCTTAGCAACTCTTCTGTTTTGTCTTCACTTGAGAAAGCTATTTTTACATATTTTTATGCTCAGGAATACTTGTTGTAATTTATTCAAGCATACTTCAGCCCAAATAATCTATGACCTAACAGTTTGTTTTCTGAACTTTTATAAGGAAGAGGACAAATATCCATCATGAAGAATGCAAAGCACTCCCTCACAAGACCAAAGCAACAGTGCATGAAATTGAACTCAAAAAGAGCCTCCATTCTGTGTGACTTCTTGGCTGACACAATTTAGATATTTATAGCTTTAGGAATATGCCACTGGAAAAGAACTTGAAGCTTTTTCTAGCTAGGAAGGATTAATGAACATGTGCACCTGGTAATTACAGCACTCCATCTTTCTCAAAGCCTTCACATTGCCTCAATGGCAGAAACTGTAATGAAAAACCATTGAAAATATCAATCTGCAATTCCATAAGTCATTTAATTATTAAAATATATAATCTCTTTGCATACTTTCTATGAACTATGCTAACAGTGGTATGCAAAAAAATCATACTTTCTTCTTAATGTTATTACCTGGAATACCTCATTTACAAAACCATCTGACATGATCTTGGGCTTTAACTTACTCTAGACTCAGATTACCAATGCATGGTAATGACAGTCAAATACTTCTGTAAGAAACAGCAGGAAAAAAAAAACAGCCTTGGGTACAACATGCAATTCTAAGACAATAATTACACACTAAATTTCAAAAGAAGCTTACTAGAAAAGAAATGTTTAAAGATTGGGGAAAACAAGCATTCTGTACTTTTTTTCTTAAATAAGGTTTTCAGAGTTATTGTCAGGTAGAAACTTTTTAGCAAGTAATGCATGCTGTCACAAACATTTGTCTAATATGCATACCACTAGAAATCTACAGGAGCAGGGGTGCTGTTTGTTTGTTGAAAAACTACCTGAATAAACTTGAAAAACACTATGCACATCACGTTCTACTTTGAGATTTGTAAATACTGAAAAAACTTGGAAAATATTGCAAAACAAAAGCCATTTCATCATCAAAGTAGTAAAGCCCCGAATAGTCTATGGACATCAATATTCAAATTTTCTCATGTTATTCTGACGTTTGATATACCATTAACCTGAAGCAGCCAGATACATAAAGGGATGAAGCAGACCACCCAAAAGTAAAAACAACATTACTAATATAGGTTATTTTAAGCAAAAAGCCTCAACTGCTTTACAAGTGAAATTAAATTTTAAAATACAATTTAGTGGAGACCTTAGCTATTACATTTGAATGAAGTCGATTATAACCTAAATGCACAGACATCTATATGGCTCTAAAAGTAGTCTTTTAAAATAAATTTAAGCACAGTATGAGATTTCAGCATTAAAAATGGCCATTTATTGTTAAAACATACTGTTCCTTGGTGGATTATAGAAAAAGAAAAGGCTCCAATAGAGATAAATGTGCATGAAACGCTCTCTCAAGAGTATTCAACCAAACTGACTGCAATAAGGGGACTTCAAAAAGCAGCAAGAGAAGAGATGTTCAAAGCACCTTGCAGCTTTGGGCTGCTGGCCTCTACTGCTGTTTTTAATACAGTTAGGTTTAACTTGGGAGCGGATAAATAATTGACAGAGGTATTTCCAGAAAAGCTTTGATCACCGCACCGTTTGTCACAAGCTCCAAAGTAGTCACTGCGATAACACTTAATCTGGGGCTTCTTATTTCAAGTACAAAAGCATCCCCTCCCACCTCCTGCTCACAGACTCCTGCATCAGAGCAGGAGACTTAAGATGCAGCCTGCACAGCACTAACACGCCACGCTCTCCGCCGGCAGATTCCTTCCCCAGCACGCCTGGTTTTCGCATCCTTACCTTTAAAAGGCTGTCCAGAACCTGCCAAGTCCCCCCAGACGGTTTTAGTTCAGAGCATCCAGCAGTGCATCCGCACAAAGCTTTGCCATTGCGAGTGTGAAGAGAAAGAGCTGCTGGGATGCTGAATGGCACATCAGCCAACTTTGTGTGTATCCGCGGCTCCCTGAAAAAGCTGGACTGAAATTCCCCTCGCCTGCGGATCGGAGTCAGCACCGCACAGGAACTGCGAGAGACACCGAGGGTTTAAATCGAAAAGGGAGAAGGGGGAAGGGGCGGGGGACGTCTGAAGAGAAAAGAAAAATCCTGTCCTGGGTACTGGATAAGTCTGGAAATTCAAGCTGCTCTTCAGAGCTCCACTTGCATAACTACTCTTGCTAACCTACTCTTCTGTAATGTTTTCATTGTGTGCCATAGGATGCCATTACTCTAACTGCTGATATTTCAATATGGAATGCGTTAACTATTTGCCTAACTAACCTATATAGGAAATAACATGAGCATCTCAGCCTTCATGCTATGATCATAAAAAGAAAGTGCAATATTTGAATAAAACTCATTTTAGATCTAGTTAGACTACAATTTTCCCAATTTTCTGTAGACTATTTGTGTACTAATTTACATTCAACTAACTGTAAAAAAAATGTTTTCTTTCTTCCCTGTTACATACAGACATTGAAGTTCACATATAATGGCACATCAATGTAGACTGTTTCACCTGCATTTCTTATCCAGTCCTTGTAGAAAATCTACCTATAACACTATGTCCCAGGTTTATACCTTAAGTGCTATAGTCAGTCTAGAGTGAATCAGTTGGCAGAAATGCTACTGGGCACATTACACCTGCTTTAACTATTCTTTAGCAGAACACTGCTTACACTATTCTGACGAATCTGTCTAAGATGAAACATTTTTATCGGTTATAGCTAATGACACATGATAAAAAATAAAAATTAAACTTTATGTATCTAAGAAGATTGTTATTTTTCCCTGAAAACTTGGCCTTTGCCATTTTAGGAATAACATTGAATAACATATGATACATGCTTTATCATATAGCTTTTCTCAGACCATAGCAATGTACAAATTTATTTTGGCTTGCTGACAAGGAAAATACCATTTTCTAGCGGCTCTACTCTCTTGGCACTTGCACAGCAATTTGAGGTTACAAGTAAAAGTGCCAGGAAGATAAGAGGCCAGATGTACCATAGAGGTGATGACCTCATTTGGCCAAAAAAAAAAAAAATTATATATATATATTTCTAGCATTTAGTTTAAATAGCACAGTTTATTTCAAGCAGTACCTTTTTTTAGTGAAGTTGGATGAGGAGGAACACCTTTATCCCCTCCAAGGTCATGGGATCCATTAAAACAAATAGGACACATATAAAGGTCAAGCAGGAACAAGGACCACCAAGGTAAAAGACATGGCAAATTTTGCAACTATATCTATTCAGTGTATTTTTTTTCCTCCACAAACATTGTATCTGTCTAAATGTTCAGGAATTCACATTCCAAATTGCATTACCAATTATGAGGCGTTAAATTGGCCTGTATAGGTTTCTCAGCTCCTATTGACCTCATCAAACAGCTGTGATTTCTAAGCAATCAGTCTCTAATGAGTTTAGAAACAATAAAGAGAAGTTAAAATACCAGATGTATTTCATTTATCTTTAAAGAAAAAATTAACTCTCTTAAGATGTACATCTTGAAAACTTTAATATGTACAAAATGTTCCTGGGTTTTGCATTTTTTGCTAATGTGTGGAGGAATCATCCTTTAGTGACTGAAAAGGAAAAACAATACTTATGCTCTGCTTCTGTCTTTTTAATATAGTTAGTGCCTTATCAGCACTCAAACACACTCCTGTGAACAGCTCTGGAAAACTAGCTAGAATGCTGAAATACCTTAGCTCTCTTTCAATCTTGTCTTGGCTTTATTGTCTAATAATGCAAACATCTGTAATGTTCTGAAAATTATATTGCAAATTTTAAAACCAGGTAAAACCTGTGCACCTAATGAAAGGAGCATCTCAGAGAAAGAGCCGAAATGCACAATATACCTATTAATTGCAAGGGAAAAATATTCTATACCCCCATCACAAGTAAAACTCACAATATTGCTAGAATATTTGACCTTAAAGAAGCAGATTCTTGTCAGTTAACATCCTTGTTAAGGTTAGATAAGATTACCAAAATAAATAAATAAATAAATAAATAAATAAATAAATTAAATACTTAAATACATTAATTGAAAGGTAGAATACAGGCTCATTGAAAGGGCTATGAACAGAAGTTAATTCTTAGCTGCAAGTTGAGTGACTAAAGTATTTAGCACTTAAGGGCAGTCAGCCCATCATCTTTCCTGTGCACAAGACTCATTGAAAGCAAAAGCGCCTTCACAGAAGACACTTTAAATGGTTTGTTTGTTTATGTTTGATGACTAAGTAAGCAGGAAACCAGATAACCTCTTTGCAAACAATTCATTATGTGGCTGCTACAGTACTACAGTACTATTTTAGGAAGCATTGCACACATATTTCATGTGCACTTAGCAGTCCATTTTGTGTCCTATGCAGAAATATTGCACACACATAATAAATAAACATTTGTCTTTCCTTCTGACTGTGTTGTACAAGGACCGAATGTAAAGAAACCTCCTTGCAAAATGGTTCACGTGCTAATCCAAATTTTGATTTACACTATACCCTAAAGTAGTTTTACTTTCCCCCCTGACATTTTGCAGCCTTTCAGCAGAGCTAATACATCCACATCTCCCCAATCACAGTTCTTTCAGAAAACCAGAGGACTAGACCCTGGAAAACAAAAGTCACTAAAATGACCCCCTTGATTGCAGCTATCAAGGAGTTACACAGAGATAAAATGGTTTCTAAGTTATCTAAGCTTGAGTGTGTGGAGAACAAACTTTGACTTAGCCAATGAATAGGAATTCAACAGAGATGTGGCTGTGTTTGCCATGAACTCTCCTACAACAGTCAGGAGGCTGCATATTTAAACAGATGTAGATAATCCACAGCAGATCCTAGAAAATGTAGAAAACATTTCATCTGAATGTGAAAAAAGCCCATCAGTGCAGAGGGTCCATATCAGAGCATTTTTGTGGCTAGACAAATCCCAGAAGGGTTTCCTCATTGCTCTCAGATCATCATTTAGAACATCCCTGTAAGGAATGGTCAAGTGGCCTTGCCCTGATTACTGACACTTATGTTTGTGATCACATTGGAGATTATATTCTGCACATTAAACACAAGGCTGTAGGGTGATTTGAGTAGCCAAAATCAGAAGTCAGGAAAAGTTACTAAATGTTACTAAATGAAATTGACAGATCTATCAGCTTTCAAATTTTTGATTCTCTGTCCTGCTGAGCCTGACATCTTTTGGTCAGACAGGTATCATAACAAGAATGCAGAAGAAAAAAATAATTTTAGCAGCATTAAAAGGACTATATCTCAAAGACAGCATTCATTTTTTTGTAAAACAGCACAGAAATATAAGGCAGACAGAAGGGGCACTTTATAGAAAGGTGTTTTATTCATCTAGGTTATTTCCAGGAGATATTAAGAATCCACAGCTTTAAGGAGACATAGAGGAACTAAAAAAAGCTCCTCTCTATTACAAATTCTCTATTCTTACTGCTAAAAATGCTGCCAATTTGGCTTTAAGCACTCTTGTCATTACTTGGCCAAAGATTCTTGAAAACAGAAATTGCACAAAAGACACAGTCACACCTGAAGTTGGCATAATTTATAGGCTATTGTGGCATGTAGGACAACGGTAATATTACCCTTTAAAAATTCTACCATCCTCATGGCTCATGGTATTCTTTATCCTTTATGCTTTTTGAACTTAAATTCATGTTTTCTACTTTCCATGACTGTGACAGGGCTAGGATCTGGCACTGTAAGGGAAAAAGGCCCTGCTATTGCAGTACACAATTAAGCACTGCAAGTATTACAAGGACACAACTAAGAATAAAAAATTAAATTAAGAGCAAAAGAATGAAAAGGATAACCTTCGGATAGCCCTGAAAAGGTGAACCACCCCCCCCCAGTATTGGTCCTTGTTCAGCATTGTATAACACATCTGCAGGAGGCAGTGATTCCCCCTCCCTCCTTCCCATGTGTGCCAAGCAAACTCAGGAGGAAGGCTGTCGCTGTTGAGCAGCTAGCAGAGTAATGAATGCATCGGTTCTCAGTGGCAAGAAGGAATGACCTTTATTGTTTTGATTTCATCACATTTATAGAGTTCTCAAAAGTCACCCAGATTGGTCAGTCAGAAGCCTTCCCCCAGGCCTGATTGGCCAGGCCTGCACTGTCCAAGTTCTGGGACACTGTTCCAAAACATCCAAACTTTATCTTTATTTACAAAAACACAAGAAAACTTCCCATGGGAAAAACTGTGCTAGCCACAGAAGGCTCCTTCTTATTGGCTTTTTTACAGACTGGTTACCTACTGTGAAGTGGATATTTCCAGTTTCCAGCTATTAGGCAAGAAAAGGTCTAGTTATAATCCATTATAAGCTTTCCTGACAATGCAGGTTTTTCTCAACCTTGAGGTGCTACAGAGGAGCAGGATTTACTATGAACTCCTGATTTACTCACCTTCACTCCTGTTTCCATTTTGTTCATTTTAAGTGACTTTTGTGTGAGGAAAGTCAACAGACTAAACCTCAGGCTTTATACAACCCCCTTTAGAGCGACACCCATATCTACCACCTATATCAGATCACCCAGATGACCTTAGAGACTTATTAGATACAAAAAAAAAAGTGCTTAAATTACACGGACTTCTGCTTTGTATCATTTGTCAAGAACTGTGCCATGGTTTCACTACGCTTTATGTCCCTAGATTTGAAGTCCTTGCATAGTAGGTGAGATATTCTTCAGGTGCTCATGAAGTTGAAATAAGGCAAAAGACTCAAAACTCTCATGGGGGAGCTCTCTTATTGAATCACTCACCCAAAAGTGCAATTTGTTTTGTTGATTTCACCTTTCATTTTTCTCTTCAATAGCAAAGGTCCGAAGCAAGCTGAGTTTTGTTACTGTCAGGGAAAACACCTTAGATTGCAGATACCTATTTTTTCTTAAAAGCTATATTAAAAAGCGTATATTAAGTTATTAGCAAAGTTCTGAAGGGATGGAGATGTAAGAAATTCCTCAACACTGACAACATCGAAGTTGCACACAGAAAGGAGTGGAAGCTGCTCTTTCACCTCTAACAAAACATACTGCCTGTAACTGCTAGGGCACCTGCTGTGCTATCAGCACTGTAGATCTTTCTGCCAATACTCTGCCTGTTTCTTCTGATGTGGTTGCTATCCCCTGTCTTCAGCTCTTGGCATTAGATTACTTCTGGTGTGGAATAGTGAGTTTATCTCTAAATTTTGCTTTGACTAACACTGCTGAAAAATAATACTGAAATATAGTGCAACGCTTTTTCTTTCCAGGCAAATTAATTAATTTGCTGGAAGCCTGTGTGTGGGGAGTCCCACAGATGCAAAGGGTGCAGGGATGCCCTAGCCAGGTTCTCTGTTGGTATCACCTGCCTTGCTGGCTGAAAAATTGACTGTCACCTGACAGTTGCTAGGGAGAAGGAGCTACAGAATTCTCATCCTCACACCATCACATCTCAGACAATTGGACTGGGCTTGTCCACACAGGACATCAGATATGAGATTTTATAGATGCATAAAATTTTAGCAAAAGATTTATTAAAAGATTGCAATTTGCCATGACAATAATTGCTTTATTCTCATCATCCAACAAACATAAAAAAACATCTTTTTTATCTTCAAATTATAATTCTCTTTACTACAGTTGAGAGAAAAAAACATCAGTAATTGTTTTGCTGCTTAGTATCTTTAGACCAATTGGCATGTATCTTGAAAAAAATTATGAGGTGCATTATAGAAAGGTTATCAGCTACATTAAACACAGTGAATAGTTTCAGTAGCTCTAATATATAAATTTACATATATCATACTACCACTGAAAAGCACATTTTAAAACTAATATTTGATTTTGCTTCTTCCTCTCATCTTGCGGTTTCATTCAAGATGAAATTTAGCATGAGAAATTGTCCTGTGATGAAAAAGAACATCACTCAAAGTGTGCACACCAGTTAGAAAGATGAATCTATTCTACTTCAAAGAAATGCATGTTCTATTTAGACTTGTATTTTATCACACTGGGTTTGGACCTTAAATATTCATTTTGATTATGTATTATTTCACTGATTTATTCCCTCATTAATTCAATCCTATAGTAATTTGATCAACTTCAATGGATATGTTTAAACTGTTACATACATCTTATCTTTTTGTGCTACACCAAATTCCTTCATCAAAATAGTTAATTAAGGAAGAAAATCAAATTTTTCTTAATCTCACACTAATGCATAATTTTTTCCTTGAAAAAAAATACAACTTAATTATGAAAATGAATCCATGAATTATATGAAGACATGTGAGTAATATTAGAAATGAGCATAGCAAATGAAAAGTCGACACAGTATTCATGTTTGATTTAGTACATCAAAAGTGAAGCAAGAGTGTGTATAGAGAGCTCGCTGGTCATATCATCTGACAGATATATAATACCCTAATGAGTGCTGATAAGAAGATAAAATGAGATATATCTGTTTTTCTACGTAATGTTTTATGAGATCTGTTTGTAGTGTTCATTTGGGTTACAAAGGCAAGTGTAATACAAAAGGACTTGGGACTTCCAAATTTTTCTCCTCCACAAGATTTCTTGCCTGAGACTTAGGGCAGAATCAGTTATTCCATTCCTGATTTTCAAAGAATCTGAGGGAGTCAAGTTCTCTTATCTCAGTGGAATTGATGATCCTTTAGCCCCTTGCTTCTCAGATGACTTTGAAAATCCTACGTCCTTTCCCTGATTATCTGTCTATTGAAGAGAACATAAAATTTACTTATCTGGGGTATCCAATATGAAAAATGTGCAGACACTGCTGAAAGATGACGGTGATGTGAAGATGATCAAAGGGAAACATGGGGTTAGATTCAGGAAAAAGGCAGTGATAATTCAACTGCCTTCTAACAGAGGTAAGATTGCTTAAAAAAAAACAACCTGCTTTTTTATTCGGAAAAAAGGAGGAGAGTACAAGGCTTACAGTAAATACAATGTCATTCAAATTACAGACATTTAAGTCAATTATGACAAATTTCTCTTTTTCTTTCTTTTTTTTTTCCTCTTTCTTCCTTCTGTTTCTTTTCTGACTCAGTCACCAAGAGCAGCAATGAGACAGTAAGAGCAGCTACAGCATCTCCACATTTTCAGGAGCACAAAGTACTATCATGTTCTATTTGTGTCACAGCTGTGGCCAGTGTGACAAGCTGGAATACTACAAGGATAGGTCATCACTGAAAAGTGGTATTTCACTTCACAAAGAAAAATAAAAAAGACAGCCCATACTTAGTAGCTCCTATTTCTGTTCTCAGTCTAATTAACTTGTGTATTGGTGACAGAGAGATTCATGCATAGCTTATGCAAACTACTTTTTAAACACCTGAAATATCTATGATTGACAACAGGTAAAGGTATCAAATAAAAACACTACGACTTCTGCTGATGGGTTTACAGTTATTCACTATAGATTTCTTACAGTACCATGACTATCAGTTTCTCTATTTGGAATCTTTTCTGCCTCTTTCTAATGAAATAAACATCAGCTACATTTTTCTTTTTACCAAAGAATGGAAATAAAATACACAGGATATTCTAGCAATTTATTAGTAAGGTCATCTAATTGTTTCCTTGTTTGTCTTTATTAGTTGTCAAAGTTTGGAATTGGGCTTGAAAAGGTGTAAGTAAAAAAAAAATCAAATAAAAGCATTGTGCATAGTGTTAATATTATGAAGTTGAATAAAAAATAGATACTATCTCAATTGAATAAATTAAATGTTGCAGGCTCGAACAGAGGTCATAATAGGGAGAGAATACTGCCACAGTTTGGCTAGATAATACAGTTGCAGATAATAGACAGTTTTATCCATCTTAGAAAAGCTGCAGAAGTATCACTGACCGTCTTCAAGGTCAAGCAAACTTGCCATCGTATCGCTCATACTGCTGTGTCAGAAAACGATACATCACAGTTATAAATTTATTAGTGTGAATAAAACCTTATATGCTATTTGCATTTTGAAAGCAATATTGAAATATTAACTCTGAAATCCTCAAAACACCCTAGAAAGATTGTTAGGTATAATACAGTAGAACAGATCATGGAATTAAAACAAAAAGGAGAAAATTAAATTCACATTTATAGAAAATAATTGTATAAAACCTGAGATCAAATATTTTCTATGTTTCTTATGTATATGCAGTCCATAAGGACACAATGAAAAATTTTCACTAGATCAAAACAGCAAAAGAAGCAACTGGATGGCTATATAAATTCAAAATACCTTGGGACCTGCTGTTACAGAAAATAACTTCGCAGTTTCTTACAAGTAGAATTAAAGACATCAATGAAGATCATAAATTAAACTTAAAAATGACTTATACAGTTGAAGATCTCTGTTCTTTTATGCTAAAACACTGCTGTTTCCTACCTTTCTTTATGTCTAGGGCAGATGTTTTTTAATCACAACTGGTTAGGAATTTCATCCAATAAGGGTCAAGAGACATCCCATAAGATATACTAGAAGTATTATCTTCCCCCCACCCCATCTCCCCCAGTTTTAAAGGCACATCTATTTTCTCAGTTTTGCCTCAGTTTCAGCAGTGGAGTAGGGTTAATTACATGCAATTCCAGATCTACTTTACTCCTAAATTTCCCACAGCCCTACACCCTAGAAAGTCAAAAGTCAGCAGTCATCTACTAGGAGTTTTATACTATACAACACTTGAAATTTTTAACAAAGTATAAAAATGGTGGATAAAACTGGATACATTTTGAAAAATTCAAAAACTTTTACACCCTCCCCAGCAGCATGGAAAACCTGACACAGACATCCCTTTTATGCAGTGCAATCACAATTTATTAACTCTGCCCCAACTAGGTCAGAACTAGCTCCACACTATCAAAACTATCAAAACAAAAACTGCCAAGCAGTCATTTGGATCCCATTACCTATATTCAAAACTCAGTTTTTATAATAACAACATACTTTAAAACTTATTAGATTAATATTTTCAATTTTTTTTTAGCTATTTTTATGGTGACTGTACTGCACAGCAATTAGAATTTAGCTCTATCAAGATTTACTTGTTTCTTCCTTGATCTGGACTAAAAGTTCCAGGGATGCCATTATATTGCTACAAGGGTAAAAAAGTGCATTCTTGGATGCTTCTTGAAAGGTGCATTTTCCTAACATACAGAAATCAACTGGACACTCATGTGCATGTTGAAACACACAAAAATTACAGGAAAAAGTTAAACATTTGAACATAAAATATTGTTGTATTTAAGACACTATTTCTATATCATCATTGTGTTCCTATACTAGCAATCTTAGCCTGCATTTCTGGCCTCTTCCACCATATTTTCTGCTTGGTTTGGTGCTGCCTGATTTTGAGTCACATCTGAATACGTGTCCTACCCATATTGTGTATATCTTGCACAGCTTTTGCTTCCAATAGAGCCTTGTAAAATTTCCTCAAAGAATGATTTATGCAAGGCAGAAAAAGTGCTACATTCACATGTGAAAATTATACTACTGTATTGTTCTCCCAGGAGCCATAAACAGATCAGAGTCCAGTTTGTGCTATGGAGAAAGAGCTATGAAGCTCATTGGGACTTTTAATCACAATATGCTGGCTCTGAATTGAAGATCCATTTTCTATCATGTCTCACTGGGCTAACACAAATCTGTTTGTTTATGGAAGTTAATTTTAAACTTTTAGCAGAGAAAAAAAGGATACTGGAGGTGTTGCCCAGCTTTCAATCAAGCTTGACCTTATTCCAGAAAAAAAAAAAAAAAGCATTGTTGTGTAGTGTTTACAAATCAGTTTTTCAAAAACCATAGATACTCTTAAATATTTTTTTCCATGTCCCGAGATTGTTAGGAAATACTCTTACAGAACTAGGAATAATTTTATTCTGCACAGTCTTCTGTGGACATAGGGAAAAGTGCAAATTAAAATTCTCATCTGGTCATACTTTTCCATCTGTGACTTCAGCCTCGGATCTGCACTGGTAAAGTCACTTCCTTGCAAGAGAAAAGCAGTGATGCCACTAGAAACTTAATTCTCCTACACTGATTTTATTTCAGCAGAATAGCATTCAAAACATCTTACAAAATAACACTCACAGTGTCACTCCATTTATCAAAGAGAGGCCATTAAGACTTTACAATGGAAGAAAAAATAATTGAGATGGCATAATACACAGTAAAGAACCTCTAAGCTCTCTGTAAAATTTTTGACCTTTGGGTAAGACTTGAATAAAAAAGTTCTGGAGCTAGATCATTCTTAAATTAGGATTTTTGTTGACTGTAGACAACAGGTTAATAAGATAGGAGACAAAAATACAGATTTCTAGATTTTCCCTGATTTTTTTTTTTATTATTATTATGACATCTGGACAATTTTTATATACTTAATAGAGTGTGGCAGCTGATTTCTGACTCACACTAGGACTGCCAACATTGGAGGGCTGGAAATATGGAATGGAGAGGAACAGTTTCCCTCTTTTGACAGAAGGGCATTCTGACCAACACTGCTCATTGTTCTGAATGACTTTAACTATAATGACAATGTAATGGGAATAATGTTAGTTTAAATCATGGTTATAGCTGAAGAGGTGCTTTGGAAATAGTTCCATGCAGGAAAGGAATATTCTTGAGCTGTGTTACAACCTCATATTCATCCAAACAGTATTTTACGCTGAAATATGCATGGTTACTGCTTGCTAAACCCTAATTGGTACTTGTCCTGACTTGTCATTGTTTAAAAAATGGATATATTAGATTTATATATTCAGATATATGTGTGCAAATCACTGATCCATGTCCTCATGTCAGACAGCTGAGATCTGAATTTCTCACTGCTATAATGAAAGCTGTGAAAGACTGAATTTATTTGAATGCAAGGGTCACTTGCCTTGGCTTTTCTTTGTAGCTAGAAACTTAAAACCTGTATTATACAAATCAGTGGCAAGCAAAGGACTTAAATTTCAGTTTCTAATATGATGATCTTTCTGGTTTGCTACTTCTTATACACTCTTCAGGTTCTTTCCTATATAAAGTACTTGAATATCTGAGAAAACTTACCAGAAGTCAGAAAACAAAAGGATAGAAAAATTTTAAGAGATCTTAAAGAGATCTCTGAAACATTGATACTTAAAGATCTTAGGAACTTTATAATAACTGTACAAATCAAACCCAGAAATCCATGTAATAATGAAACAATAATGGATTCAAGAGGATTGAATTAACTAGAGAAAAGAAAAAATAATCAAAAGTGAGAATAGTCAAAATTTCAAATTTCATTCTTACACATGAACTTACATTTTAACACTTTCAAATCGGAGGGTGTGCAAGAAATTTTTAGCAATTCCATGGCAGAATGTGGAAAGAATTATTTAGTCTACTGTTTATTACTTCATCACTTGCTTAATGTGCCTAATTATTATGAAGCTATTATGGTATGACAGTCCAGTAATACTCAAAATAATTACCTACCCCTGTTTATATAGTTTCTAAATTTGCACTGTCTTCATGAGATCAAGCATAGCTAAATGACTAATTTCTGCCTTCATGATAAACTATCTCTGAGGTCACGGGTGTTCAACAGATTTTAAATCAATATTATATAATAGCTGCTGATATTAACTTTAAAAATAATTGCACCCCACTTGAAGTACTGC
Source organism: Lichenostomus cassidix (assembly GCF_008360975.1). Classification (NCBI taxonomy): domain Eukaryota; kingdom Metazoa; phylum Chordata; class Aves; order Passeriformes; family Meliphagidae; genus Lichenostomus; species Lichenostomus cassidix. The sequence continues at coordinate 9,750,879 of NC_139479.1, read as the reverse complement.
TGACAGCATAATGAAGCAAAAGACAATGTAAGCACCTGTTGTGATAAACCAGCTTAACTAGGATTCTAAAATTCCAAACAATTTAGAATAACTCTCTCTTGCTACCACAGAAAATACTGCCAAAACCAAATGGTACAACGGTGTACATATTAGTTATTGTGAACAATTCTGTCAGGTCTACAATGCATAGTAAGATAGAAAGCTCTAAGTTCTTCTATCAAGCTCATTTTGATTTCAAACGCAACTTTGAAAAACTTCCATATGAAAATAGAAATTTTCTATGTTACACTTCAACTAATGCTTTATTTTCTGCACCAGTTATTACAAAGATGTGGCAAATTAACCACATTCTGAGCTTTTGGAAAGAGAATTTAAACTTATATTCTAGGCTTCTCTCTATATTATTTCATTCTTGTATGCTTGTATTTTGTTTTTGGAGGAATGTGGAAAATTTTAGAACATACATAAGAAAAAAGGAATAATATATGCACACATGCCTTTTACAAATATTCTGGTCATAAATGAACTTCAGAGAATGGTGTACATCCCTTTTTACTATAACATAATTCAAAATAATTTTTTATGGGATCATACTGAACATAACTTCACTGGCTGTCTTTCCATTAATCGTAAAATTTAAACTCAGCTTATACATTCACATTTACTTTACTAAGTTTATCTTTTTCTTTTCTCCTGCTGCCACATGCTCAATGTAATAATTTCTACTGCCAGAAAATACATGCTTTTTTCAGATACCAGTATAAGAGTCAAGTAGACTAGGATGCTCTTAAAAATTTGAAAATAAGCCAAACAGCCATGAGATAATTACATTTCATTAAAGTGATTTTTATTCCTCAATGTGTTATTCTTTCCCTCAATCACTCTCAATATTATTGCAAATAATCCAGTCATATAGGCAGGACAAAATACATTGTAAGTCTTAATATCTCTCTGTCAAAATACAAGATGTATGTAATTTTTCCTAATTAGAAAGACTGGATTAAGAATAAAAGTTGTACTCAAAGACTGTGTTTTGAAAATGCACTTAGGTTACCCCAAGGGCTGTGTTTGAAAACATCATGTCTTTAAAATGCATAAAGTCTGTTGAGACCTCACTAGAAATAAATCAACTAGAAAAGAGGCAAACATAAATCTATGAAAAGCATTAACTATTATAACTCGATTAGTTATATGAATGAAATAAAAGGAAAATATTTGCTCTTAGGAATAACTTATCTGGGGAAATGAGGGCACAGCAATGTTCCTACTTGTTCCTTATTGCTGCAACATGCTTGCAATTCCATCTCAGTCCAGACTGATGGTTCAGTATCCAAATAATTTTGTTAATTTAAATTTTTTTATGTTCTTTGTTTCTCAAAACTCACATTTAAAGAAATTGGTCTGGTTTGGTTTGGTTTTTTTGACTTTGTTTTTTTGACTTTGCTTTCATGTTGACTGGTCTCCCAGGATTTCAGGAAATCTGCTGGAGCCCAAGAGAAGTTAAAATCTCAAAACAATCTGATTTTAAATTGTATTTAGGGAAAAAAGTAAATCAGCCCTGCATTGTTAAAGAATTTGAAGATTAAGGGATAGATGACTGATGACCACATCAGTCTCTAGGTCTGTTAGTAACCACAGAGAAAATGAAGCAGCACACACATCAATACACTTGAAAGTATAGTCTACATTTGCAATAAAGAATGCAAACCCTGCTCACAGCCTTAAGCACTCCTATCATGAAAAAAAAAAAGCAAGAAACTGACGAAAAACTACCCCACAACAACTCTTAAAAAGACATGAAAGCAAGAGAATTGTGGACAGAAAGAAGTGGTAAAGAATCAGTTATGCCTGGAGTTTTCATTGTGACACAGACAAAGGACTAAGTAAAATTCTTTGAAGGCATATAAAGGATAGGGAGTTCATGATTCCTCTGTGTTTTGCTCAAATATAGCTGTTACCTAAACTCTGCAACTACAGTACAAGATTTTGTAAAAGATGGACAAAGTCAGGAATGTGAAATCATCTGTAAAATCATTAGGTTTAGCCATACACTAAATAGTATTGAAAAATATGTTCATTTCTTTGTAAATGTAATTAAACAGTGCTTATGAATATGTGAAAAAACCCCAAACCAACCAAACAAAAAATCCAGCATGGTAAACTTTAATTCCAGTTTTAGCTTTATCATTTAAAAATAAATTGGAATTCTATAATAGAAAAGCACAGTAACCAAGACGTAGCACCAGCAGCATTTCAAATATAAATGAAGTCCAAATATCCATGAAAACCCATTACCTTTCAGTTTAATAAGAAACATTTATCTATTAAAATGAAATATTCAACATATTTCATGGAACTCTCTATAAGACTTTGGAGGTTTTAAAGAAACAAAAAAGATACTGTGGTGGTGCCTTTGCCCTCCTTCCCCCAGACCTGCTCTACCATCTCAGGTGAACCTGAGAGGCTTTTAGCAAAACTGCTGAGGGATGAAATGCCCCTTGACCTGAGCAGCTGGGGTGAAGCATCTCTGAGCACACCAGGGGCTCCTGTGTCATCCAGGAGGGAACAAAACTGCAGCAGGAACATCAGCAGTCTGACTAAGGTGGGGAACAATCAACCATCCCCTGACAGCCTTGAAACATTTCCTACCTGTAGCATATCCCACGTGGAATGGTACCATTGTTACTGGAGTTCTAGAAGAATTTCCAAATGTTTTGGAAATTCCCGTAATTACTGACCTGAGGATGGAAATTTTGCAGATGACTGAAGCCAATCATCTTGTGAGCCTATGAACCTCTGAATGGTCCTGAGTGAGGCCCTCTGAGCTCTCCTTGACCACCATGGGCAGCAGCAGCACACCTGAGTGGGATGCCTCTTGGAGCTCTGGAACTCTCACACTTGCAGCTCTCAGAAGATCAACCCTGATGATGAGGCCAAGGCTGATACCTCCTCATGCACCTCTATTCCTCGGGCTGCATCCCATGCCTGCTCAGAAATGCAAAGGGATCTGACCTGAGTATTTCACTGAAATTGAGGCAAATTCCTGGCAGGTGCCTTTATACACATGGATACAGTTGTGCACCTCTCCTTATGTGCAGGCGTGTGAATTGATTTTGGTATGAATGTTGTTATCACGAATCTGTAATTAGGTCACTGCCTAATTTAATTGTAATTAGGTCATTGCCTCTGATATTTGCTGATTAATAATTTAGGATTTTCAAATGGTTAAATTTCCTATGTTCCAAAAGCATGACTTACTGTAGCAAAAACATTGAGTCACCAGAATTAACTGTTAGGTAGCTTTTCTATTATTACTTTTAAGACTAAATGTGCTGTTGGGGTCATTGCATTTCTTTCTCTTCTAAAAGAAACAAACAAATGAACATAAAGATAATAATTTTATCAGCCTAATTTCATTGACTTTCTATTTTGTCTTGCTTATGACAGAATTGCAGAATCATCAGTCTTGTGTAACAGGAACCACTGCAGAAGATATTGCAACCACAAGAGGTAATGAAGTAGGATAATGATAGAAAATTTAGAAAATACCAGAGCAGTCTTCATTGGAAGTAGTATCATGAGGATGTTCTCAGGTGCTTGAGCTCCTCTGAGTCTCTAAATCCTATAACACTCAGAGGTAACATAAGGACTAAGAAAAGACTCAAAAGAAAAATTCTTGTCAGTCATCATAAATTATAATAGTGTGTCCTCCAAAAACCAAAATAGGGCATAAATATTACACAACCTATGTGTTCAAATATGTTAGAGTACCCACTTAAACTGAAGTGTATAGCTTGGACAATATTTTTCAGTCATCAAGACAAATCGCAAAATTGTTTAAGCTAATCACTGTAAGTATTTTCAGTCTATTCCTAACCACTGTTCTCTATTGGTCACAAATGCAAAGTTTGGTTTTGAAATCTTGAGAGGAAACCCAGCTAAAATGAAGGCCCCACTGCACCAGACAATATGCAATTGCAAACAAACTATCCTTGCCTTGAAGCCTTGATAATCTAATAGAAATTACTACAGTACTTTGTGTTATTGGAGCAGTTCCTGAGATCTACTTTACTCTTGAACAACATCTACCAAATGCTCATTTATTCAGAGCAGATGTTAACGTCTGCTAAGAATTCTGTTAGATTACTTGACAAAAAGCTCTCAAATAATTTAGGTGAATTTAGAAAGAATCTCCCTCTCTGGAAAGTTAAATAGACAAAATCAGATTTTTTGGGGGTGTTTGTTTGGTTTAGTTTGGTTTTGGTTGAGTTTTTGGTTTGGTTTGGTTTTTTTCAAGTTTACACCAAAAAGGATTTTGCCATGGAAGGCACAAGCAGAAGTCTTAAACAAATGCTTAACAAAATATCCATATTTGTGTTTTTTTTCCTTAAAGGAGTCAATTTACTAAAATCACAGTATTAAAACCATCACATAAACACCTATTAGCAACCCCTCCCATTAAATTCAATGGTTTACAGACAATGTACAGAACAGATCTTTTCCAATTTAGCTATTAAAGACAACTGTTAAAGTAAGAATGTGTTGTGCATTATATTCAGATTGGTGTAGTGCTTATTGCAAAACCACAGAAAGAAATTTTTTTGTGATCAGAATTTTTGGTTTATCTTGCAGTCTTCAAAAACAAAATGTGTTTTAATGACTCCACAAAGACTGGACAAATGAAACAATATTCAGTTTTAATTTAAGACAATTCACGGTAGTGACTGAACCATGGGACACAGGATGAGTTTATGAGAGATAAATAGCCATTGTATAAATATTGTAGCAAAACAAAAAGAAAAAAAAGCAAAAAAAAGCAAAAAAAAGCAAAAAAAGCAGTACTTGTCATTAATATGTTCTTCCCACTAAGAGGGAGCAGAGAACCACCTTGTCTTGCTATGGACGGCAATAGAACATAGTTATTAAGTAATGGAAAATAAATAAATAAAGCTGATCACCTAATTTATATAAAATAATCAGCACCTATTTCTAGCTTTCAGTAGAATAAAATTTGTATGAACCATCTTACATAATGCAGGTGAATAATAGTTCCCATTTCCACCACACTAATGGAAAATTAACATTCATAGAATCTTCTGCTCAACTTAGGACCCTGACATTCAGAAACATTCTTTTTACATACCAGAATTTTTTCCTGAATATTTTAATATGACTTCTAATACCACCCCAGGAGCAGGACCTTGCCCAGTTTCAGTACATCTTTATCAATATTCTTTTAAACTACATTTCCACAAAAATGTCAAATAATTGATTTTGACTGTCACCTTTTGAGGTGATATAGTGAGACGTCACATAATAATGTGAAACTGGCAAATATTTGCCATTCTAAGACAGGAAGTGTATATTGGAAAAGCTGTTCATAATATGTTCTTTTTCATTTCTTCTTTACCTCCTGCTTGCATTTTTGACAGGACTGTCCCTTATGCACACCAAGGGTTTGCTGTCTTTATTAAAAAACCAGAACAAAACAAAACTCAAGAAGCCATTCTTAAATCAGCAAGATTCTCAGACATGTATATCTAAAATTTAATATAGTTAGTGGATGCACACAACAGTCTGTTATGTTCTTGTTCCAATCAATGCATAAACTGGAATTTGCCACACTCCACAATACATTACATATCCTTAAATCATTGAATGAAATTTGAAGCCTGTAAACAGTCTCATTACATGTGGCAAAAGAACATATTTATTCTTTTGAATTAGAATCAGGGTAGAATTATTGCTTGAATTTAGAAGATATTCAGCAAACGCAAAATACTTAGACCCATAAAATAAAAGACTTTTTCTATAGTGGTTTTAATTTCATTGTGAAAAGTCAAACAGATTTAAAAAAATTGTGTAGTTGCTATAGGGTTTTTTTTCATCCATTGCAAACCTAGATTTTGAATGAGAAGCTATACCAAATCTGTACTGTTTATTTTTAGAACACTAAGAAATACAATATTTGCTGTCTGTTTAGGTATAATAGAAAAAAAAAGATTGAGATCAAACAATGTCTCTCATAAATATCTAATGTTGTTCTGAACTTCTGCCATAACCTTCACTAAAATAATATCAGTTTTTAATTTTATTTTTTAGTTTTTAATTTTGGAAAGAAAATTAATTGCATACACCACTGCAAGCTGGCTTGATGTGAGCAACAATGTGAGAACAATTTTTTTTCCAGAAGCTTTAAATAGCATAAAAGAAAGAAACAGCCTCTATCTAAAATATTTTCTTACAAGTAAGTGCTGGTAATGAAGTACTTGATAACTCTTTAATAAAACATTTCAAATAGTTTTAAAGAAAGTACTGCAGTTTTCTGTATTTTTTTTTGAGTTCATTTGACTGAGCCATGAATTTTTTGGGTTTTTTGACAGTGTAAGGGAGATGCTGATCCTTTGTTCTCTGCTCTGCACAAACTCTAAGGTTTTCATAATGCAGGTTTTTATAATGCAGAGTGTTTTTTTGAAACAGTTCACTTTTTGAAGGAACATAACACTAACCTGCTGTTTTGTCCAGGAAGATTACTATATGGCTTTACTTTATGGCTTTAGATGGAAGTGAAAAGCTGTATGTGATAGATAGAGTTTGGAAAATCTGTTGGCATGAAAGGTTCTAAATAAGATTAATAAAACTATCCATGAAAAGTGCACCAGCAAGACCTAGTTGTACTAATTTATGGAACTAATATGTATAGAAAGGTTTTCCCCAAGAGTCTTACTGTTCCCTGATTGTTTTATGTAAGCATTTTTAATGGCCAGACCTAGAGAGACTCCCAGGCTGACCAACGACAGGGTTCAAGTCTCATAAATTATCTTATAGATAGGTAACTTATAAATAGCTATAGATGTGCAGATATCTATGCATCAACACCCACAGATTTACTCATGCTTCATAGACATCTCTGATGCAATATGAGATGCACTTTTGAAGGACTTATGGAAGCAACCACATAAATTTTTTGTGAGGCAAAAAAGCCAGTATCTTGACTACCTTGAAAGTAATCATTCATTTCCCAAAACTTCCAAGGCATAGTCAGATTAACTACTCTGTTTATACCATGACAAAAGCATAGATAAATTTGACTCTGAAGTATATTATCTGTACATGTCACTGATTAGAAATGTCCAGATTAGCCCTGACACCAAGACAAATTCATTAATATGAAAATATTGCATCCTCCATTTCCTTAATTCTTTCTACACAGACAAAAAAAATGCTTGAGAGATTGATTTGGACCCCAATCTTTTTCCCAGATCCCCACGAGAAGATAAATTCCCCCAAACAGTAAGACAGTTATAGTCAGGTACCAGGAAGTTTGGCTGATCCAGTCCAAGAACACTGTTTTCTCCAAGACAGAGGAAAAACCCCTCATTTATTTATTCTAATCATGTATAAAAATTATGCCACTCCACATCTGTGTGCTGGTAGCTATTTCGAAAATTTTCATAATGAAATGTTTGAAAAATGTATCCTAATTAATTACTTACAAGATTTAATTCAATTTTCAGGATAAATAATGCCATGATTTACAATAAAACCTAAATATAAGCCACAAATTGCCACCTAATGGTGCAAGAGTAGGCAGAATCACATAAGCAACTTTAAAATTATTATTTCCCATAGCCTGCAGACATGTTAATGTCCTACCACCAGTGACAATAAATTAATTAGAAACTTTTAATAGGATGCTGTAAATTAGGAATTGTGTGCAGTAAAGAAAAAATGAATAACAGATTTATTAGTGAAGCAATACTTCTTATGACTTAAATAATAACAAAATATTTTTACTACAAATTCAGAATAAACCATCTTGGTATTTCATCACTTCCATTAGCAGCAATAACAAAGGTAAGGAGCCTTTGAACAGTGAAAGAAAGGGTAAGGGCTCATATATATATACAGAAATCAACTTGTAAAGATCAGAGTATTATTTAATATTTTGCTTAGCATAAGGAAGAAGAGGTAACTATTTTATTAGGAATTAATGAAAATGAAGTCTTTCCATTGCTGATAGCACTTAGCCAAGAAAGGCCCATGAATTTATTTTTAAAATGAGCTCGAACCAGAAAGAGTTTTGCTCAGTTAGGGCCCAGGTGTCTGATGCAGAGCTCATGTATATTACTTGAAACATTTCTACTGAGACCTTAGAAACTGGACCAAAGACTGAACTCTGTGGGATGTCTCCGACTCTTTTCTTTCTCAGGGGCAATAACATTCTGCACTCAGAGGTGTTTGATGAGAGTGAGATACTCAGTAAAAAGGAAACTAGTGATCTTCTCTGAATAAATGCTCCAGCCAATGTGTAAGTCAGAATTGATGGCATCCATGTATGCTGGCTATCATCTTTAGAATATTTTAGTGCCCAGGTCAGAACATCTAGTGAAAGTACTAAGGGTGTGTAAATTGTACAGAGAATATTAAAAATATAATAAAATAAAATAAAATTAAGACTAAAGAATCTGTTTTCAACATAATAATAAGGAATAGTGTGCTTTTTGTATTTATAAAATATTAGGGAATAATACATTCCTGTTGGGTATATATCCTTACAAACATGCCCTTGCAATATGAAGGACATTTTAGTATTCACCTTAATTGTTCTAATTATTCTTCTAAAACGATGAAAAAAATTCTCATTGATTCCAAATTCTGTATTTCCTCTCCTATAGAATCACTAAGCAATCATAGAAATCTCTTTGACCAGAATATTTTGCCACAGTTCTACAAGTTTTCTGACAATATCTCATATCACCAAAAAGCACCAGTCAAAACTGAAGCATCTGGAACAAACTGGAATAAGGAGAACCAGAAACTATTGGCATAACCTTTATCACTCAGTAAAGCAGGAAATAAATATAAAAATACAAAATCTAAAATATGAAACCCAAAATTATTATATATATAAAAGCATTTTTACAGGTTTTTTATTTAGGTGGAAACAGAGCAAACTATCCACACACTTACCACTGTGCTTTCATGGCAGAGAATTTGTGGCCTTGAGCACTGAAACACTTTTTTTCTCCTCTCTACTCTGATTGCATTTGTGCTCTATTCCAGAAAGAACTGTTTAAATTCAGTGGTTATTAAATCATCAACATCCATATAATCCAATTTAGATATAAAAGAGGGAAATTATTAGCATGACCATGACTTTCAGCACTGAAGCCTGGATTCTTACTTTATATCTTCTTACTTTAAACATCTACAAGGCAAAAATGTGATGCTCCTGACAGTTTGGTGCAGCAGAAAGAAGGTCTAGAGAAGGCATGAGTCATCCACAAGCCTTTTGCAGGCATGGATAAGTATTCTAAAATGTAAATGCTGGACAGTTCAATGAATAATTTGAGATCTGTAATTTGCAGAACAGTTTCTGTAGATGTATATCGGGGCTGTAAGGCAGATCACAAGAAAAGAAAATGAAATAAAGTTTCAAACTAGATGACTAAAAATTCTTTTCTAGCATTGAGCCATGGTAAGATGCAACCACCAAACACAGCACTCAAGGTACCTTGTTGATGCTACAAGATGGTATTTCAGTTTGGGTAACAGTGTGTTATTTTGAGAACTCATGTTCCAGAAAGAGGAATAAGCACAGGAAGTACAAGTCAAATTGACTGGCTACCATGTGAAAACAGATTAGAAAACTGTGGCTTTAGTGTGCTGAACGTGGTCTGATAGGGGAAATTACTGCAGCCTATAAGAACAGAAGGGGATAAACATCAAGGAGCAGATAAAATTGAACTACAACTCAGCCCTAGCACAAAAATAAATAAAGTGCAAATGCAGGTAGTTGAAGCTACAGATGCCAAGCATTAAGGAGTAAAGAGACAGAAGAACCTTTCTGTCACAATAATGAGAGCAAAAATAAAATCCTTAATAACTTTAAAGACAGAGTTCAATATGTTTCAAAGGGATTATATGATGTGCTATCTATGAAACATCCTTTTAAATCTTGTGTCTCCTAATCATAAAAGAAGTCAATTACAGTTTCTTAAAAACTGAGATATGGTATCTCTTCTCAGCACCACAAGTTCTGATCTCAGAAAGTCTAGTGAAAAATTCACAATAAGAGTATTTAAGTGTTCATGACCTGAAGTGAAACCATGCTTAGATTTCATTCACATTATATATAATGCATAAATGTTATTTAATATCATGCCATTATCCAGCAGAAAGGAACACACCTCCCCTCCCCAAATACACCTGGAATAATGTAATTACCTTTTAACCTACATTAACATAATCACCTAATCATACTGTTGACTGTTTCCTTTTATATAAGCATTTTACTCTATATATTTATTGAATGTTAATGAAAACACTAATCTTTACTTTTCCAAAGTAGTCCTACTTAGAACAGTATTACACATCTGAAGGTTTTGTACATTTCTTTTTTTCCTAAAAGAGCTTCTTCTTGAGTACCAGACTATTCACTTGCTTGTGAAAGCATTTTCAAACAAATCCTGTTAATTCTGAATATGGTTCACTAAGCAGCATGATCTCATTAATAAAACAAGTTGCTACTCTAGTAAATCAGAACGCTCAGCTGTTTTAACTGTTTTCCTAATGGAAATTCTAATGATCTCTTCAGTCAGCCTCACAGAAGCCTAATACTTTTGAAACAAGAACCAGCAAAATAAAGAAGCAATGAAGAGAATGGAAACAGTGCAACTTCAGACTTAGCATTCTGTCACAAATAAATGTTAACTAACATTGGATCTGCATTCTTGAGGTTCGTTAAAATATTTTTGCACCACTTGAATTTTCATTAGAAAGGTACTTTTGTCTGTTGTACTGAACTAAACAATTTTTTTTTGAGTGGCAAATTCATGAGTTCATGAGATTTCTAACACAACAGAGAAGGGAAGAAAGAAAAAGCGTGATGGACTGCAAACAGAAAAGAACACTGCAAACATATATTCAAAATGTTCTTATATATTGTATAAGGAAATAACAAATGGGTAACAAATGGAAAGAGGGTAAGTCAAAGGGAAATGTAAAACAGAAGCAGTCTTTTGCCCTGAAATGTAAGTTTCTGCATAACAAGACATTATCTCAGGGTCTTTCACTGTGCTGTTCCATTAGGTATGAACCTCTTAATGATGACAAGAAAACAATGATTCTAATCTGCTGAGACTTTGAAATGTGCTATGTACCCAGAGCACTTGTAACATCTATAATACATCTTACCTTCATCTGGGCACTCTCAAAAATCAACCTCTTCTCAGAAAGAAAATGCTGATTTAGCAAGGGGTTAGGAAAAATGAGACAAACTTTTTTTTTAAATGGATCCATTTTTTTTTTGTAAATGCTCATTTGAAGCTGCTCAAGGATCCAAGAAGATTGCCAAGAAGGGTGATGGCACAGAGGCAAAGTAAAGAAGAATGGGTAATTCTTTGTGACACAGTATTACTCTTTGTCTACCTAGATACATACCTTATTTTAGTAATATATATTTTTCAAACTGTGGGACAGAGAAAGGGAGTTGGAATTTCAGGGAACATAGACATAAGCTCTGCTACCTTTTGCATACACAGTAAAGAGCATCTTTAATTCCTTGGTGGCATTCTATTTTGGAAATCAGATCTTAGACACCCTTCTTAAGTGTTCAATGCATTGCAAGTAATGTGCAGAAAAAATATTTACTTGTTATTTTAACTGCTTCAGCTTAGTTTGTTACTTAATACTTGTGTCTTTTTTATACTTGCAATACATGCAATACATGTTTGTGTTTCCTTTTCAGTTCAGCAGTTTTACAGTCAAGAAACAGCAGTATAAATCTTAAAAAAAGTTGACCAGAAATATTAAAATTCAAAAGACATTATTTCGTTTTTTTAACTGTAGGCCAAGAAGAAGGTTAGTGTTGCATTTGAAAAACCCTCTAGCTTTAATGTTAGACAGACCTAACTTCTTTCAACCTGAAATCAATTCAATCCAGAAATTCAAATGTACAAATGCCAATTACTTAAACAGCACTTTTTTCTTATGCATGAGTACACGAATCCAGAGTTTGGTCAAGTTATTCAGCTGAAACTATCTACTTCCAAAACACCAGTTTAGAATTAATTCTTCATACCCATTACCATTTGAATCACATAAGAGGGAAATGAAATAAACTACCAAGAAACTAGGGTTATTATTTTCCTTATGATGCTCAAAGAGCTTGCAAGATGAAAAGCATACAAATTGGAACTGGACACATAGGAACTAAGTGGCTATTCTGTCACACTGCATTTCATAAATAAAAGCATCCTCCAGGTCCTTTGATTAAAACATGAAACAGGCAAAATAAGCAATAGTTGCAAGACATAGTTCATTGAATATCTCTTGTACAGCTCAATGTTTAATCACATTTCTTCCACAAGAATTTAAAATGAAGTCTGATACTTCTGTTGATCACAACTATCAAATGGAAATTAATGAGCACTTTAAGTAAAGACTAAAGGAATATGTAACTATGAAAATACCACAATATACCATGTCATCCCCTATCTTATTTCCTTTAAAAATGTATCTTCCAACAAGCTGGTGAAATTCTCAGTTAACCAGAACAACAGACACATCTGAACAAATTGTCACTGGCCACTCAACATTAGAAATCCTCCTTAAATGAACTGCAAAATACAGATTACCCAGACCTGAAATTTACTTAAAGGCTGCAGAAAAACAGGAAATAGGCTAATCAAGTCATACCTGGATAAATTGCTTGGTTTTCACAAGCCCCACATCTCCAGCCTCTATCTGTGCTCTTGACAGCTTCTCTTCAGTTTCACTTAGCCAATGATTAAATGTCTTCATGTCAGAATGAAAAATCTGCCACTTTTCCAAAGATTTGTCAAACCGTCTGCAAGTAGAAAAGGAGATGAAATAACAGTCTATTGATACTCTGTTTATTGACTACAGAAAAAAAACATAAAGAGAATAATGTTGGATGTCTCAGGTTAAAATTGGTATACTATTAATGACAATATATTAGCATTTATAACAGTTATATACGATGGAAATATGGCAGTACCTCTGAAGTGAAATTACCAGTAAGCAACTGCATCAAAAATCAGTATTTTATGAATTTTTAAATGCTTTTCAAGAAAATGCAACAGCCTTTAAATTGAATTTTTTGCATTATGCAAAGGGACCTTTTACTAAACCCTTTTTTCTGTAAGTTTCACTTTGACAATTTTATAAAAATAATTACACAAAAAAAGAAAAAAACTCCTGAAGTACAAGGATGATTAAAAAAAATTAAATATTTTTAGAATAGTGTTTTGAAGCATAAACGAGGATGAAAAGTATTTCCACCATGTCTGCAAGTCCACAGGCCACTCCAAAAAGACCAGATAAGTAACTCTGGCACTTGCGGAAGTTCTGACCTGTTTTTGCCTAAAGTGACAGACTGATCTTCTGCCTCTAGACCTGTTTGACTGGACCACTGCCAAATACTAAAGAAATGAAATGAAGAGTGAATTATAAGGGGGTTTTGCAGGTGGCCTACTACTTAAGAAATTCAGTTATCCTATGTGTTAGATTAGTGCGGAAATGTGATCACTAATCAGAGATTAGCCAGAGTGTTTTGTTAGAAGATCATCATTAAATGTGCTACTGTTGTTTAGTTTAATAATCCCCCTTTACAGGATTATAATAGATTTTAGGGTGTACTTAAAGGATAAAAACAAAGACGCTCAATTATTACTCCAGGAGATAATCTGGTTCTGTGTGGGCAAACTATATGATTATTTGAATGTTAAGGAGTTTAATTCAGCAAACAAAATGACATTACTATCAGGGAATACAGATAATCTTTTCCATTTTACTGATGACTTTTCATTTTTAGAAGAAATTATATTAGGCTATTGACCTGATTTAAAATTGCAGTCACTCATCTAACTTATTTATTAAAATGACTGTGATCATTTATCATGCTTATCATACTTTATTGTTCAAAATGATTCAAACCATAATTGAAGGCCACATTATAACAGGGCTTTTTTTTTAAACTACCTTACTCTTAATTACAAGGAAAAACTTACTTTAAAAAAAAAATCACCTAGAGAATAAAATTAAAATTCCATTTCTTTTGGTCCAGAATGATCTTTCATTTTGGATACTACATTAAAACATCTTTCCTCCTGTTCCTCACAAAGTGAAATTACTCTTCTCAGCACGAGGAAGCTTATCAGAATCTTAAATGTAAAAAATTCAGTAGGGGTTGATATTAGTATCATTGAATTTGCATTCCAGCACTTGCAAATTGAATCTCCCATCACTCTACATTCCTCCTCCCTCCTCTGCTCTGGGTAATAAGAGTTGTAAGGAGAAGAAAAACAAAAAAGTTCCAACAAGATATGCATGTTTAAAGCTTAAAGGTTTAAATACCAGTGCTTACTACTCAAGTCAAAACAAAAACCTCGTTACACTCAGTTTAAGTATAAACCAATATAAAACATCAGTGAAAAAACAGAGAGAATTTATCAACAAGCAAAAATCAAAAAATTCAAGGCTCTTGTGGTGATTAAATACTTAAATACAGTTAAAATGATAAGAGAAAATGTAATTTTTGCTTCAGTGGCAGGTGTGGGGCCATTTGAACATCACCAAGCAGCTTCCTGCTCTGAGAAGCTATGGGAAACCTCTCCTGAGTATACCTAAATGAGAGCCTCCCTTGCTGAATCTGTGTATTGCATCTGCTCACGCACAGGACTACTTCAAATAGCTTTTCAAACTTTAAAAACAAAAAGGCTTTTGTTTGTTTCTTGTTTTACCATGTGCAATCCTGTTACGAAGTGCTAAGTTGAAAACCCACGAAAGGAGAAAGCTAATTAACTACCAGCGCTGAACAGCTAAATTGCTGAAGCCTTGGCACAGCAGAATGGAGAATAAATTCGTAAGAGAGCAGTACTCTGAGGACTGTGAAAACTCAGGAAGCATATGTCTGCCTCAGGAATCCCCAAGCAAATAATCTGGAGGGTAGGAAAGTGTCATTAAAGGCCACATCTACCCCTACCTAGGGATCCACCCTTGTTTGCCATCAGAGACAAGTCACTGAGTTGAAACACCCCAGTGCAGCCAATCATCTGTAGCTTCATCTGCTCAAACCCTTTCCCTCTGACAGGCATAAGCCAAAAAAGTGTGGCTAGTAGGTGACTGTCGGATATCTGGCCAGTATTTCCTTTCTGGTAGGTCCTCCTCTCTGTTTTTCTCAGCACATGCTCAACAACAAGGTGCAAACAGACACCCTGAAGCCAAGCATGAGGTTCTGGATGAGAATGTATGACTTGTACACATTGCAAAGCACATGAGCATTGCACATGAGCTCTGACACAATAAGGCAGCTCTGTTCCTCTGCCTTGAGTATGTTTGGGTTGATAAGTGAAAAACAACTGTCACAGTGGCCCGATTTTTTTAGGTATGTACTGACTGTATGTACTCCAGCAGGGACCATGTTGAGCAGTGGCTTGTGGGAGCAATTTCATTTTATCATATTAGTACATAATGGATTTGTTTTGCCTCTGGAGAGCAAGAAAGAAAAATAAAGCAACTGAAGACAACTGCCGAGGTAAAACGTAGTATAGTTTAAACTAAGTCATAAAATATTGGTGTTTTCCTTCCTTCAGAGTTTATCACTCTTCCAAACCCTTGAACCTGACTTTCTACAAGTAAACTTTTATATTGTTTGGTAGCACTGCACATGATAGTGCTCAGATATTTACAAATGCCTATTTGAATATACTGTCAGTGGAACTCTAAACTATCTAATGGGATTGCACTTGATGTTCCATGTCACAAGACTGGTGTTTTTAAGAAGGCATGCAAAGCTGAAAGGAAAAACCTTTAAAAACAGGAGAGTCACAAATGTCAGATGTACAAAAGGTTATTGGTTTGTTGTTCCAAACCAAATCTTAATTTTGCATCTGTGTTTCAATTAATTCCTTCATATTTGATACCATTCCTTGACAAACTATGAAACCCCCTTTTGTGATACATTCTGTTTTAGCAAAACATCACAATCAATTGACCCACAAGAAAAAGAACATCATTATTTACACACTTTCCTAAAAGCCATGACTTATGTAATAGAAATTATTATTGTAAAAGACATGTACTTTATTCATCATATTGGAAAAATTTTCCATAAACTTCATTTCTACGCTCTTGCTAAACAATGTACTGTAGGATTATGCTAATATTAACCCACAAATTATGCAGTTTTGTCAGCTTGATTCAGCACAATTAGCACCTTGTAAAAATACGCAAAACATCAAAGGAGTATAAATAATTATGTATTAGAATGTGAGAGCATTAACTTTAATACTTAAGGCCACTCTTACAGATAACAAAACAAGAAAACTTGTTTTTGTCTAGCAACTTCTACAATTAAATTGCTTAAAGAAACAGCTAACCCATTTTCAGAGGTTTTGATGTTTTCATTTGATTTCACAGAATTCATGTGATTTCTTAATTTATATTTAATTTCTATATCCTCTCTGCATTTGGACTCAAAGTGATTATCTCATTTTAGACACTGCTACATCTAGATCTTAAGCTCAGGTTTTGCTCTGGGTCCATTTTGGGACAACACTTAGCTATTCATATTCTATTCACACCTTTCCCCCTGTCTTTCATCCATAAACTATGAAATGGTCAGAAATAAAAAATAAACTGCAACCAAAACAACCACAGCAATGCCATCCATCAATTCAAAATTTAATTTTTCTCCCCTTCCCAGAAAGTAGGTTCTGCATCATTACATAAAGTAAAAACATTCTACATTATAATTACATTATAAATATCTTGATATCTTGAACTGTATTGATTGTATTATTTTTGTCACCCTAGTTACTGATATAATACCATTCAGTTTCCATCTCTATATGAAAGAAAATGACAATTAAATTGGCTATGAAAAAGCAAGGTCATGCCAGTCATTGTTGATTTTTAGGCATATACAAATTCATTTTTATTATACATGAGAGAGCAATGAACTTAATAACCATTGACAATTAATAATTACACAGCAAGTCCATTGGATTCTAATGGATGCTGTGCATCAATAGTTTAAATAGAAACACCCCATATAAGTTATAAAACATTCTTTTTTCTACACTAAATAAAGCTATTATGAATATGAACTTCAAAAATCCAGTTCCTTATTTCCTACAAAGTTTTACTTCATCAGAACGGAGATGCAATCATGTCTTTTAGAGAACTTTGCCTAGACAGCTGGATTAAATGTGGGTAACAACTTTTCCTATAGAACTTAGAGAAATACTCCATTAAGCATAACCTAGGTGACAGAGTAGCATATTTTGCAACTCTCTTACACATTAAAAATATCCATGCAATTGGTAATAAAATTACAAATTTCATAACTTTCTCAAGAGTAACTATCAAAAGCTGCCATGATAAGGAAACCCCAAGTCAAACATTTCACACAGAAAGAACAATGGCTCCATTTCATGGAAACCCAAACTAGTATTTCTGCCTGCCTGTGAAGGGTATTGTACACATTTCATCCTCATCCTCACAATGGGTGACATTGTACACTACACTTCCAGCCAGGACACTCCAGCATGTTAGTATTACCCACCCTATGGTGGTATCCATCTGATAAAATTAAATATAAATGAAAAATCACAGTGACTTCTGCCTGTCAGGATGATGCTCTTCTCCTTCCCCCACCCCAGGGGCTCTGACCTGCTGAAGGCCAGCTCTGATGTGACACAGCAGCATGAGCTGTCATGGGGCTTTAGTGAGAAATTACTGTGAGGAACCCCATCTGGGGTTTCTCCTCAGGGCTTCAGGGCCATTTTTAAACTCAGACCTCAACCTGGGCTGCTCTGTAAGCCTGTCCACACCACACCTTGCTCACTGCAGCCAGAGGCAGCTCTGCTCTCCACCTTCAGGCACGGTGGGAACTTTGGGAGAAGTCCCTGTTTGCAGCCCCTCACCCCAGCCTTGCTGTGCCCTGACACTCTCAAGCATCCCTTCTGGAGCTCTGCAGAGCCTGAAGCCTCACAAGGCCTGTGTGCTGCTGTTTTACACAACACACTGGGCGAGCATTTCCACTGTCCTTCGACATCCCAGTTCCTGTGACTACAGGGTGGTGGCTGGAAGCTGGAGCAGCCAGCACGGAGAGCACATGTCCTGCCAAGGGGTGTCAGACTGCCTGGAGTGCCCAGGTAACACCACATCCCACCAGCCAGGTGTCCACGAACTGCTGGAACACACTGGATGAGCTCCTGGAGAGAGCCTCTTCCACCTGGGCTTCATCAGAACTAAATCCAGAGCACTCTTCTGTGTGAGACAGAGCACAAGGGAGCAGGGGATCTCAACCCAAACCAAATGCTCATGGACAGATTCTAAGTCAATACCAGAGAAATCCAGCAGCCCATTCTGGCTCCCAGGTTCTGCTGTAGTTCAGGGCCAGTGTGGGACAAGGATCAATGATAGTTTCCACAGCCTGGACACAGAGAGAGGTGCAAGACCCAGAATTATAGAGAGCTGGAAAATCATGTCCAGTTGGTGGAAACCAGTTCTCAGAAATTCCTCAAATTACCATCATAATTCATAAATAACATTTCAGTGAATTTGTGGCACAGAGCATAAGTATGTGTAATGCAAAGTATATATTACAGGATGTCCCCTCAGTATTCCCCTGTAATTACTATAAAGTGCTTAAATCCTATGATTTCCAATGACAGAGTTCTTAGTTCAACCAGTAATAACATGGTTTATCCTCCAAAATTGCCCTGCTCAATTTTATGTTTCCACTGCCTATCTTGAAATCCCCCTACAATGGTGACTTGAGAGAAGGAAGAATAGCAGAAAACTGATGATACCAGTTAATGCTGGCTGTTGACTCCCTGGGCCAGAAAGATGTTATTTATCCTCTTTAAGGTGTGGTACATGTGTCCAGAAATATATATACTTGAAAATTAGACTTCCTCGTTTTGCTGAAAATCATAGTAATAACAGAGCACTTAGCATTATCTTCTTAAAGTACTGATGCCTGTATTTGTACTAGGTATTTTTTTTCTTTTACAGCTTTTCAATAAGTTAAAAAACTTTTTAGTAAGTGATTGTTGTTTGGTTTGTTTGTTTTCTGATTTTTTGGGTTTTTTTTTTAAGTTTACAAAAAAATTTCATTTAAAACCCCTTTTCCATTTAATTTGGAAAATTTATATGAGATGGGAAACCTAGGTCCAAGTAACAGTTACTAGGTCTCATTATAAGAGTAGCATATAGTAAACAGCTCTGTTTTTCTGAAACTAAAATGTTGATGACTGACAGAACTTATAGGAATGGAAAAGCAGAGAAAACTGTATTGCTAGATGAGAGTGTGCATCATACTGCTATCAAGGAGAAAACATTTGTAAGTCATGAAGAGCCCGTTTAGATAAAATACCTTAACAGTATCTTTTCTGTGTTTAACAAAAACATCTTAAATAATTCTGATACCTGTTAGTACAATACAAAACCAAACAAAAATGTATACTATACTCAGAAAGTGTATTTTCCAGTATCATTAAAATTAGTAAGTATTTTCACAGTAGTGGCATTTGAAAGCTTGCTTTTTGCCTTGACTTCTGTGAATAACGATTAACTGTAATGAAAAAAAGCATCTGCAAAGTCCAGGATGAACAGGAAAAAGAGAATGCATTTTGTGGAAAAGGAGCTGAATGGTAAAGGTTACCATAAGAATGGCAGCTATTACCATCCAAAGCCTCAGAAAATTAAATGACATTTATGAAGGATTTATGTATATATATAAAAAAGCATGTATATATACAAATATATATATTCTCCAAATTCTCCATACATGCTAATTATACACACTAATTCTCAAAAATAAATGTTCAGAGTATTTTATATGTCTTATGGAAAAAAAAAAAAATACCTTAAACACTGTCAGGTAAAACTTACCAAGCTAGAAGTTCTTACTGGATGAATAAATAGCAAGACATTTTGGCTAACACATATGATTGCATTATGGAAAGTTGAAACAAGGTACAGATGCCTACAAGGGCCAGTATCAGAAGGTTATTATCTCTAGTCTGAATAAGATGCAGTAGAGAACACGTTATATGCTAGCAATTGATCCAACTCCATTAGAAAAGTTTCTAATGACTGGATGAAATAGCTTCCAGAAAACAATTATGAGTCCTGGAGGTAACTCTCAGAAGCAGAAACTGTGGCTGTCTAGTATAGGTTTAGGTTGGATATCAGGAAAAGGTTCTTCCCCCAGAGGGTGTTTGGGCACAGAACAGCTCCCCAGGGCAGTGGTCACAGCAGCAAGCCTGAGAGAGCTCAAGAAGCACCTGGACAATGCTCTTGGGCACATGGTGTGGCTCCTGGGGATGGTCTTGGGCAGGGCCAGGAGTTGGACTTGATGATCCTTGAGACTCCCTTCCAGCTGAGGATATTCTGTGATTCTGGGTCTAGCAAGGAATCCCCAACACATCATCCTATCTGTTCGTAACTCATCTCAAAGAATAAAGTAAGTGTAAATGTAGCTCAAATTAAGCATCAAGCTATTAATTCAAAGAAATTGTTGCTGAGGTGATGCTAGAGCCCGCCTTTGTACAATGTGACATGGTGAGGAGCTGCTGCAAAGGCCTTCATAAACCTTTCAGGGCAATGGAGAGACTGCACTGCACATCCTATTCTTCAGTAATCCAGAGGGAAAAACCAAAATATAATTGAAACAGACTCTAAAGTTATGCAGATTAAGACTGTAAGAGGTAAGTTTAATGCAGTTTCTGTCTTCAGTTATCTCCTACCTCAAAGAACATTTTTTTTGTTTTGTTTTAGAACACAGAAGCTAAACAAAAATCTAGTCTTTGGGGATACAGCAGTACAGCAAGAATCAATAGACGCTGAACAGATATAGCCTGCTTATCAGAGAAAAGAACTACACATATTATGAGGCTCTGATCTTTTATATAGTCCATATATCAGTCCCACTGGACAGTAAGAACTATTCACAGAATAAAAAATCCGAAATGGAACTTAAAAATAAGCTTAATTTAAAACTGATGTGCTCAGTTTAACAATCTTCATTCACTCCTAGTAAAGAAAGTAATTAGTAGAATATATGTGTATTTACATTAGGTGTGTTTAAATTATTCATAACAACATTATGTTTGTTTACTCATTCATTTTAAGTTTACATTGAGATATTAGATCTCTGTTTAATAATATAATTAACATGTTCCCTTCTCCTCTGATTTAAGTACAATAACTTTTACTTTCTTTCAGAACAATGTGCAATTATGATCCTGAAGAACTATAGTTAGATTTCAGGCATAACAAATTATGAAGAGAAAAAGATGAGATTTCAAAGCAGTTACAATTAACTTTTAGTTATTAAGTGTCCCAGCTAGAGATATTTTTAGTTAATACCTGTTAATTGACCTGTCAGATATTTTAAAACAGACTTGATTAAAATGTCCATTCTTTGCCACTGTTACTGTGACCTGTGTAACTATTTAATAAGGCATATTTTACCTCTTTGTAGATAAGCTAACCAAAAAAAAAGTGATGCACAAAACTCTACAGAATATTTGTGCTGCATATTCCACTAAGTGAATTTTCAGTAACTCATATTTTGATGTTTTAGAGAGACACACTTTGGTATGAAAATTCACAGCTATAAATCATTTTAAAATTACATCATAGAGGAGAGCTTTGGGTGCTTTATTAGCACAAAGAGTTGGGCAGCATGATAGAGCTGCCCATCTTTTAAGTGTGCACAGCTGGTCATGTTAGTTGGCACATACTGACTTCATAGGTGTGTTTACAACACTAAGAGTATTAGGGCCTTTGTCACTCCAAAAACATTAATCAGGCACTATGAGAAGCTAAGACAAGGAAAATTTTTTGAATTATGTACAATTGGCCTATTTCTTTCTGCAACTGCAGCCTCTGGGGTCTGTAGCTTTTTTTGTGTCAGAAAAAAACCCTGAGAACTCTTTCTAGGAAAATTGTCCAGAATCCACAATGAGAATTCTAAATGTTATGTAACACAGACTTATGTTGAATTTAATGTGGATCTTTTAATTGGCCCACAAAATCAAGGAGTTTGGAATTTGGAAATAAATCTTCCAAGCAAGTCTGTACTTTTCCTCAAAGCAAAATAAATAGCTATACTTTGGGCTGTGGCAACATTTGCTGTTTCATTAAATTTACAGAAAAAAAAAATTGAAGCAGGAAAGAATCTGGAGGAAGGCAGTGAGCAACACATAAGAGAAGAAGGGGCAAGGTTTGTGCTGGAATAATATAAATTTATTTCTTTCAATACTGATCCTCTTTGCTAGAAGGAAGCATGATTTTTATGACTATTAATATTTAGCACAATGAACAACTCAGTTTTCACAGGAAAAAGATGAGATGCTCTTAAGAGCAATAAGGTACAACCAAGAAGTGTGGAATTACAAGAGGGACTGAAGAGGCTTTGATTTCCCACCTTTAATAATCATATTTCCCACCTTGTGGCTGGCATCTCAGACATTTCCAGCCTAGCAACACATTTTTTCCTCCAACTCTTCAGATCTGCATGCCAGATATATAAGTTAAAGAGAAATGGCAGTTTAGGCAGGAACCAAAAAGAAATGGCAATGTCTCCCTGAAAGACAAACCTGACATTCAAATCCCAGCGATGGCCCATGACCTTCCACTGTTGCAAGAGAACCATTACTGTTCCTAACACTTCCTTGGACAAATAATTTCAAATTGTCATTATATTTTGCTTAGAGTTTGCAGAACTGCAGTTCCATGGCACAAACTTACTTATCAGTAGAAAAAAGCACTGACTCAGATTTTCACAAAAAGAATTTGAGATTCCCAGTGCTTTGTCTTCAGCACTAAAGAAAGTCTTGAAAATCCCTCCTTGCCTGCCAGAGTAACAAGCTAACTGCGATGGATGCTTCTGCAATTGGTTCTTCACAGATACTTTATCCCCTTCCTCCTGTAACTAGGAAACACAAAGCGATAGTCCCTGGAGGATAAAGTAATGACAGAAAAGAAGCTCTTCAAGCTTAAGCAACTTCCCCTTTCTGGAAGGGGGAGGGCTATACAGTTCCATTTACCAAATGACAGTCAGCTTGGTTTCTCTAAAAAAGAAAACTCCTAGGGTAGTTTAAAAAAGGCTCCCAGCCCTCTGCCAGCTCCTGGGGATCAATACAGCATTGTCATTCAACTAATTTATCCCAAATCACTGTGGGAAAAGACATGCTAAGTTGTTTAACTGGGGAAGAACAGTTGTTTTAGATCAAGCTGTGGTAAGGTATTTTTTTAGTTCTCTGGGCTCTGATTATGTCTTGTGCAGTCCCAGGTGAATCTGGTGACTGTCACAGGAACATTCCAGCACCAGCAAAGAACTGCACTGATCCTAATGGGGCTTCTGCAGTACAGAATGGACTGAAATTATTACGAAAGTGGTGCTTAACTGTAGAAGAAAGAAATAGCTGACTAAGCACATCATGCTCTGTAAACACAGATAAAAATACTGCACTCACACCAAGATCTTCCTTATATTTCTTAGAGAAATATTACTTTCATTGTTTCCTTAAAAATACGAGGTCAAATAAGTAGACTGAGATTTTTTTAAAAAATGTGTTTAAAATTCAAAACTTATGTCTCTACTAATTTAAAAAAAGCCAAGCAGGTGTTTAGCTTGCTTGAAATTAGTGCATAAGAAAACATGCTGCTGCTCATTTGGAGACATACCCACACAAAAGAAAGGAAAGGAGATGAAAGGTAGAAGGAATCCTACTCATTTCCTTGCCAGCCAAAAAAAAAGCCCAGTAAAACAAGCTGTTGAAGAATAAAATATTCTTTCTTGTTTTTGGACATTACCCCCAGGGAAAGGCTTTGACACAGCAGCAAAGTCTACTTACCTATGCTTTGCTTCCCTTACATAGCAAACATCTCAAGGTTCCACTTCAGGGGTTTTTACTAGATGGAATTACATCCTTGTATTACAAGGTTCTGTAATTAATTTATTCTACTTACCATAAATATGTCTCAGTAGAAAACCAGATGACAGAAGGAGCTGCACATTAGTAGAAATCACACACAACAGACCATTTGTATTACTTATAATATCAAGAGCATTAAAATGACAATCCCTTAACATTATATTTAATCCTAATTGTTAAATTCTTCATTGTCAGAACTAAAATCTTCTTAGCATCTTCTATGTACCTTCAAGTACTTTTTTTTTTCTAATAGCAATTTAATTCAAAAGCCACATCTATAGAACAGTTTAGCTGTGTATGTGCAATGTTTAGCTGTTTATATAAAGGCTTTATTTCAATCTTTCAATCTCTGCCTGGTATACGCTGATGATTTCAGTGCATAATTTACATTTCAAAAGATACTTCAAATACAAAAATGCTGACTAGGGAAAATGTTCAAATTCAAGGATTATCACATCACTGTAGCCAAGATTTCTTGTGCTTTCTACTAATAAGTGAAAAAAACGGTGATGCAGCAAGAGCCCAGGACTAAAATTCAGCCTTCCTACTCAGAATCTGTGTGTCACTCTGGGGGAGAAATCTACCTTTCTTTACTCAAACAGTGCTCATGTCAGGTGCTACTGCAAAAGATTTGTGCAGATGGAGTGCAAGATTGAACCAGTTTAGCTGTGTCAAGGCTGAGCTGGCTGGGTCCCTTCCAGGGTACATGCACTGCACAGCCTCACACCTCTGCTGCTCACACAGACACAGCCCAGCTGCAGTAGCTCCACCATCTCCAGGCAGTCAGCTGGACCAGGGGTTATGTAACAGGGTAACAGATGAATATTTGGGAAAGTTGTTTAGGTTGGATATCAGGAAAAGGTTTTCCATCCAAAGGGTGGCTGAGCACTGGAACAGCTCCCCAGGGAAAGTGGTCACAGCACCAAGACTGACAGAGCTCAAGAAGCATTTGGGCTATGTTCTTGTGATTCTTGATGTGTCCAGCACAGGGTCAGAAGTTGGATTAGATACTCTCTGATTCTACTACTGTCATCAAAAAATCCACAGAGCATGTAGTCCACAGGAAAATATGGTGTTAGTCAACCTCACTGCTTCAAGTCCTGAAACTCAGAAGGATGTCATTATCAAATTCTGGCACTAACAATGTCACAAATAAGAAACAAGAGGTCAGTAGATTTTTGTTGTAGGGGATGAAGAGCTCCTGATTATCATGGGTAAGCTGAAATAGGCCACTCTGCTCCATATCTTGGCTGCTGATTTCAGGAGCCCTGAAACTATACTAGATCCTCATTCTCATCTACTTGTTTGGGGAATATGAAGTTGCACTTTGGCCCTCTCTCCTTTAGCATGCGTAGAATTAGGTTGAGCAGTCGTTAACCTTGAGGTGAGGTTTAGCTCTCTAGCTGATTTGCTGAATTTGTATACAAAGTCTCCTTTACAAACATTGCTGACAGCAGCAGAAAGAATAATGCTGGGCAGTTTTAGAAATACAAAATGTCTAAAATAACTATGCATTCAGGATGGTGGTGCATTATTTACCCATCCTTCTCTTTACCTAGGACCAAGGCAGAGTATAAAAAAGTTATCCCCATTAGCTATTGCTATTCCTTCACTGTAAACAGGTAAGGAATCTGGAGCATCTTAGCTTGGCACCCTTCAAAAGTGCTAAGCAACCAACCTGCTGTCATTTAGCCTAACTGGCAAGGAACCCAGATTGCATCTCAGGATTTACACAGGGGATAATAATGAAAGCATAAAAAAATAAATAAATAAAATTTAAAAAAAAAAAAGAATATGAAAATGGAGGAAGAGAATGAGCCTAGCTATCTGGATGTCCTGTGAAAGACAGTATTGTTTTGAAGTTACAAATAAAAGAGAGAGAATATCTTAGAGAGTTAAAACTGTAGGTTTTTTTAAACTTGTGCTCTGTAATCCACTGTTTAGTGACCAGACAGTTCAGAAATAAGTGATTAATTAATAGTCACTCCATGCACTTTAAACAAAGTTGTAAGTTTATACATTATAAAAATCTTAGATAATGTTAAGTCCTAGAAAGCTACAGGTTGTTCACACATCTTTTTATTTTCTTTCCAATACAATCTTCTCCTACTCTATTCATGGACATACCATATTCAAGACTGTAGAAGCATACACAGTTTAGAATTCAACTGTGTCCTAAATTCCTCTGTCTGTACCAGAACCTTGGAGAGTGAAAAGGCTACACACAGCACGCTCCAAGAGCTAGCAGCTATGCCAGCACCAAAGGCAAGCTGAATCAAGAATTCCATTCTCAGCTTCAGTCTCACCTATTTTCCTTCTAAGTTCAGGGAGAGCTCAAAGGCAATTCACTGAGGTGTCCCTAAATGAAAATAAATGCTGATTTATAATTTCTGCTCTGTCTTAACCTGTTCTGCAATGTTCAGATCATGGCAAGCATGTTCTACATTACTGTTTCAACATTTCTAGCAGCTACTCTCAATGCTATCTATTCTACCTTTCTATTTTATGATGTCACTATCTTCCCTGCTTTAGAGCAATACTAATACTTTAGAGGATACTTTGGAGGATCATGACTAGACTATTGAGTTAACAGCAACAGTTACTGAAGTAACCTGAGCTGGTGAAGTAAAGGACATGGTAACTATGATTAGTTCCTATTTTTCTTCCACCAGGCAAGATGCTCCATCTTGCCTGCAGTGAATGTCATGGACTTGATTTCAAAAACTAAGCATCTGGAACGTCTGCTGCTATCGACTATAGCAGTAGATGACAACTCTGAAAAAGAGGTTTAATAAAAACAGCAAATCCAGGTGGGAATTGACTTGGAGACTCAAAGCTGACTGCCAAGGCTCTTTCTATAAATGTTTTCATATATGATTGCATATTTGTACACTATTGCCCCATTGACCTTAAGCTGAAACAAAACCTTGTTGCAAAATTATTTCTATCTCTTTCAGTAGTCATGAGTTTTAATGCTCTATTTCTACTTTTTCCTTTCTTAAAGTAGTGCAAATCCACTCAAAGGAGTGGAGCTGCTTCTGCCTTACAGTGCCATGAGAGAGTCAGCGTTAGGAGGCAGAAGGCAAGTGGTTACAGAACCCTTGCATTTACTTACCATCAAACTACAGATCCCTTTCTCTTTGTCTGATAGGGATAACTGCCCTCTCATTTTCACAAAGGAACAGAGTACACAGGTATTGTTTACAGATGCAACTGCATTTTCAGAACTGGTTGGAGAAATGATGCCAAAACAACAATCATGAACAGCTCAGTGTTTGCTAGGATCACCATATTTCATGGATACTTCCCATGCAGACATCTTGGAAATAAGCTCTTTCCTCCTACAGTATGTGGAAGATGATGTCATTTTATGGGATGTAGAAAGACTTAGGGAACTGACCAAAGGATTGTGCATCCAAATTGGAAAAAAGAAATGCACTTGAACTGGCATTGCTGTTGTGCCAAGGATTTAAAGATAGTGAAGAGAATTGTTGGTCTGTTTAGTGCACTGCAGGGACAAAGACACTCATGGTTATTAGAGGAATTTATTTCTGGGCTTGCAGTCTCCCACAGTGTCTACTAAAGAGTATCAGTTCAGAAAGGCAGTAACATTTTCTGCTTTACCTTTACTGGCAAACTACAGTGCTTGTCATTAATCACCCTGACAATATGAAAATGCAGCATTATCCTGTTAGTATTTCCATGCCTTCTGATTTTTCACTGATCTACTGAGTTGTCAAATGCTACAGACATAGACAAGGTACACAGTTGTATGCAGTGAAAAAGGAAAGAACCAAAAATGCTTAAAGCAATCATAATTAAAATATTTGAGCCTGGGGTATCTCTACTGGAGATTTATGTTTTTCAACCTCATTTTCTTGCTTGATTATATTATTGATTTGATTTTATTAGCACATTGACTTTCAAAGTTAAGAGTCATTGTAAGATGCTAGCCCATCTTTTATCTGTTTAGGAAAACCAGGAATACTTTTTCCATGATATAAAAGCCTTGATGGCAAATTCATAATCCCACCATTTCTACACTGAAATCAGATGGGAAAATAGAAATAACTCAGAAAGTATGGAAGAGCCTTAAAAAGTCCAGAGGAAAAGATTCATTGAACAGGTGGAAAGATTCATTGAACACTCGGTGTCTGTACCATGTTTTTGTGGTACATGAAGGTCTGTAAACCTGAAAAGAACAACTCAGGGATTCCCCAGATTTATGCTTCATCTCAGTTTCCAGCTAGTCAGAGGGCATTTTGCATCCTGGCAGAAAGGAAAAAGATATGCTGGAAAGATGGAAAAAACACTTTTCCTGTTAGGCAGTCCTGCACAGCACTGGGAGCATGGCAAAGCTGCTAGGCAGCCTTGGCCCCATGGGTGCAGTGCTCAGGGGAGAGCAGGGAGAGAAGAAAGGGAGAAAAAACAGGAAAAAAAATCACATTTTAAAAAAAGCAAATAATTTCCAAAATCTCTGTTATTTCTAAGATCTGTCATGGCTTCTCACTTCAGTCCCTCTTCATGTTCACAAAGGTGGCACTTGAGGGAAGTGGTGCTCTTGTGGGTACAGTGTTAGGATGGAATTTAAGGTTCACTTTCTCACAAATCAGTGTTTGTATCTAACCTGAAAAAAGCATCTGAATATCACAGCTCTTCCTGTCTTATTTATGAACTGAAAACAATAGAAATATTTAGGATGTTTTGAGTTGATTTAGCCAGATTCATAAAGGAAACTAAATGAGAGGCTAATAGTACTAGATATAGAATTAGCAACTGTTTAATACATAAGACAGCTTCTATTACTGCTTATGATTTCTTTGCATGTCATCACTAACCACACAGCCAGGAAACACTTCTGAAGGTTTTGTCAGACATAGTCGGGAGAGAATCTCATGGATCACGGGAAAGCAGTGTGTCTGAGTGGCCCTACAACAACTCAACTTCAAAATTTAACTGCAGAATGCCTACCATTTAAGAAGACATAATATGCATAACCTTAAAAAAGGGCAGCGTCTGGCTTTGAAAAACCAAAATATTCAACTATCTTGATGACTTTTAGAAAATTCTGTTACACATTAAAACCTGCAAATTAATTTGACTTGTATTATTCCTTAGTTCCACTTGGAAAACAATCACAATTACTGCATTTTAGATGCTATAATAACATAAAATGTCTGTATTTAACACTGAAGCATGTTAATAGATATTTCCGCAAAAAATTAATACTTAAACAGTTACACATTTTTTTCAGACTGCGTCCCTAAATTATTAATCTCCTGAGTTAACAAGTTCAGACTTGTTACTGCTTTAGAACACGATGATGATTCTGGAAGTTGAGATTTACTATTTTTGTCAGCATCCTATTTTCAGACACCCTTTTAAAAGATCAAGGTGATAATTTTATCATATTGAAAACATTAAAAGAACCTAGATTTTGGCACACAGTTCTGAGATAATGGACAAAATCTGAGACAGTTACTGAATAAATATTAAATATACAAATCCTAGTAATCTGAATTCTTTAAAATGTGCTTGCTTCTGATCATGCATTGAAACTGAGATTACATTGTTGGTTTTCTTATTTTCCCTGGGAATGGAAAAAGAGGCATTTATTTCTACTACAGGGAATACATGCTACAAATTATTGATTTTATGGCTGTTTTAAAAATATTTAGAATATTCTCAGATACATTTTCTTTATATTTTGTCTTTCTTTAGCTGTGCTAACAGAAAAAACATACGAGTATTGATACCCTATTTTTTCCTTCGGTGTATTCTCTCATTTTGTTTGTAGAAAATTCAGTTTTGCATTACCAAGTAACTTAGTAGTCCACATGATTTCATTGTCAAAAGATATAAGACTATCATGAGATATACACTGATGAATTCATGGGAGTTCTCGTGTGTGTATTTCTGGGTATGTGTGAGTATCTCCCTCAAAATAATATCATCAGAACAAAAGGCAAAAATTCAGTTCAAGTAGTTATGATCACTGAAAAAGAGGAAAGGGAATAGGTAAAAAGAAAACTCTCCCATCATGGCAAGGAAGTAGCAAAAGCCCCTCCTTTCTTAGGGTGGTATGAAACATCAGTGTCAAAAGATCTGATCTGAACTAAATGAGTAATGTGTCTGATGCATCAGCTAAAGGCTCCTTTGGCCCAGGAAGATGAATGCTATACCTCGAGACTAAGCTGGCAAAACCAGTCAGAGAGCTGAGCTTTATGGTACCCAAGAGCTATGCATATAGGTGCTTTAACCTAAAACCACTAAACCTCCAGCTCTGCAGAATAAAGTGCTGCATCTGTCAATAAAATCTGCACCATATGCCTTATAAAGATTGTTCCTTTACTTTTCCTTTCTCAAAATGGTTCCAAATACAACAGCAATGTCTCTCAACCTGAGAGCAAAATTAGAATGGAGTGACTAAAAGCAATTTTGTACATGCATGCAACTACACACATAAAGATACACACACAGAGGATTCAACCTATAAGTAAGGCAAATTTGCCTATTAGTAAGGCAAATTCATGGCTAAGAAAAACAGTTCTGCAGCCAGATATAGCTGATAATATTTACAATATTAGCTAATAAAAGTGGTAGAATGAAGCTCTTTGTTTAATAGTGATAAGGGAAAATCAAACAGTACCACTTTTAGATTCTTATTAACTAGAACTGACAATAAAGACTTTGAATGTTTGAAAGAAACACTGTGAGCAAAATTATGAAGGATAAGACTCAGAAGACATTTCTGAAAATCTGCATCGTTAGAAATTATATTTCCAGTTTTTGGTTTATTGAGAAGCAGGTCTTTGCTTTTCTGAAACTTTTTAAACTTTTAAAAATTCAAGAAATCCAAGTCCTTTGCTAGATAAGATGGACAGACACCTCAGGACCACAGAACAATAACCTCTGATTAATAACATATTCCAGAGGTCTATATCAAGCAGGTTCTAGAGAGAGACTGCTGGAAATCTTACTGATGAATGCATGAGATTTTAGATGTCTTAAAAGAAGAATGCTTATAGCAGAAGGTCCTGATCTCTTTGCTGTACCTCCTACCATTCTAGTAAGTGTTATGTATTTTCTTCATGAGTATAAAATCAGAGTTCTATAAGAATAAAACCGCATAAAGTCTGAAAAAGATTATGAACCTACAAAGAAAGGAGAAGGACCAGCAGGGTCTCCCTGCCCTTTGTGCCTATAGGCATGATTGAAGATGGTGAAGTTCTAGAAGTAGATGAAGGGCAAGTTGAGAATTATGTCACAGAACTCAACCCCTACAAGTCTTTTCACCAACCAGGCTGCACCTCAGGACACTGAGACAGCAAAGGCTTTCTGGGATGCCATTGGCTTTCTGGGCTGCAAGTACATGTTGCCTGCTCATATCTAATTTTTCATCTGCCTACATCCCCAACTCCTCCACAGGGTTGATCTAACATCCTTCATCACCCATCAGGGTAAAATCAAAGATGAAAAAGTCAACATCCTTAGTCATAGAGCATTCAGAGAGAGCTAGATAGGGTTAAGCCAACAGAAACCTCATTAACTCCATCAAGAAATGCAAAGTCTAGCACCTGTGAAAGAAGAACCACTTGCAAGAACATGGTTTGGAAACTGATTGGCTGGGAAGCAGCTCTGCAAAAAAGGATCTGGGGTTCTGTGGGCAGCAAGTGGGACATGAGCCAGCAGTGTGCCTTGTTAGCCAAAATAACCAAGTATATCCTGGGCTGCAGTGGCAGCAGCTCAGAAAACAGACAGAGAGAAAACACTGCCCTTCCTCACTCAGGTCTCATTAGGCCACATGTAGAGCACTGTGTCCAATTTTGGACTGGTCAAAACAGGACCTTAATGAACTGGAGTGAATTCAGCAAGACAACACCACCAAGTCATGGGGCTGGGGCACTTATTTTGTGAGGAGGTCACTGAAGAGGCTCAGTCAGGCTCTTCCCAGGGGTGCATGGTGTGAAGATGAAAAACAGGCATTAAAGGAAATCAGAGGTTTAGACTAGGTATAAGGAAAAGGACTGTCCTGATGAGGACAAGCTGTGCAACAGGTTCCCAGGAGGTTGGTCAGTCTTTGTTGTTGAAGGTCTTTAAGACTTGTCTGGCTAAAGTAGCCTGGTCTACTAGTGTTGACCATGTTTTGTGCAGAATGTTGGACTGGGAGAGTTCCTGAGGGTCCTTGAAACCTCAATTATTCTGTGATTCTATGATACTAAGTAAGGAAAAGAAAATCCTAAATCACCATAGCTAGATCTTACACAGCACTTGGACCAGTAGCTCAAAGACAAAGGGAAAATAAAGGAGCCAGGTGTAATCACACTGAGATAAGTTGCTGAAAGGGACTAGTGTATTTTTTATGACTAACAGGCTATGCAAATAAAACTTAAGGAAATAAAACTTCAGTGATTATGTTGTCCATCACTCATTTCCAAGAACAAATCTTCTAGCCTTTAGCCAATTTAGCCAAATCTGAGAGGGAAGTTTCAGAGGTAATTGTGCTGTTATAGGATTTTGAAAAACTGGCTGCTGGAGAGAAAGAAGAACATCTTGTTTTAACACTCCAAAAAGACAAGCAGAGGGTCCCTGAGTTCCATTTTGATTGGCAACTGTATTCCAGCCATCCAGTTAATGCACACACAGATGCAAAATATAGGTATGCTCTGTATTCTATGGGAATCGTATGTGAATTGTATTTTTTGCTTTATTGTTTTTCAGCCTTGGCACCCCACCTCTTTTCAATTTTCTTGCTGTCATACAAAATTTGTGGACAGAAAGAATAAATCAGATAATCTGACTAGAACTGAGGTTATACAATCTTAAAATGTTATCTTCATGTTGCCCTAATAGATAGAGAATTGCCTCAAGGTCTTAATGGAGTTATTACTAAACCCAATTTTCCTGAGTGATATCAGACTTAATGATAGAGGAGAGCAGCAAAATAATTGTCACTCACTTTATTTTAGTGTAACTGTTGAAAGAACATTTTCAACCTCACGCTAAGATTTAATCCCTCTTTTACTGGAAAAGCAACTAGACACTTGAAATGATTACCAATCAGTTGAAATATCAAGAAGTGAAAGTCTAATCTAAAAGGAAATTATATACACCAGGAAGAAACAAAGAATATCACATCAGAAAGAAGTACTGGCGATGGCTCAATGGCACAGTCCCCTGCAGAAACCCAGGAGGGGTTAATGTGTGTGTCTAAAACAGCAATGGCTGTGGAGCCAACCAAGGGCTGTTGGTGAGAACACACTGTGAGAAAGAACAGCATGTGGCTGGAGAAGGAGACAGGCAGAGGTAGGGCAGCACTTTTCTGGGACAAATGTCCTTGTTCTGGCTCCTGGAGACAAGAACAGCACAGTACAGGGCAAGTACAGGATTGAGGTCGAGAAGAGGACATGGACTGCTGGCCAAAGGCCATCCCAGTAGTTTTGATTCCCCAGTCAAGACTCCTTAAGTTCCCTGCAAGCTCTCTGACTCATTTTCAGAGAGGTCTAGAAGAATAAACTGCACATGATAAGTAATTTGCACAGAAAGCAAGAAACTTATCTCCAGGGTGGGAAAAAGTTCTCAAAAGGTGCATCCACAAACCTGGGTGGTGCTCACCTCGTCAGCTGGATCCATGCTGCCCTTTCTCTCTTTATCTCTTTCTTTCTTTCTTTCTCTCTCTTTCTCACTTTCTTTCCTTTTCTCGCTTACTTTTTCTCTCTCCCCCTCTCTTAAATTTCTCTCTCTATTCTCTTTCACCCCACCCCTTAGTCAAAATCCACTGTGTATTTATACTATAGCAGACTAGCTTATACAAACTTCCCCAATGTGTATAATTTAGTTATAAAACTTTGTAAGTCTCTGTGGCCCATCTGACTTTTGTTGTTCCTTTTTGACAATGGTATTTACAAATCTAGGGTAATCCCTTCCTGTTAAGGACGGGATGCCACCATCCCCTTAAAATGACAGTAAATAGAAAACAAGTATTTTGCTTACTTTTACAAATAATCCCTGCAATACTCTGCTTCAATTTAAGAATAAAACTTTTTTTTTATGTTAAACAATACTTGTTGTTCCACAGATAAATAAAAATAAATAAATATAAGGCTAAATTAATCTCAAAGGTCAAAATTTTTGGGAGCAGAAATTACTCTATTTATTTGCAGTGTACCTAGAACTATTAGAATTAGCCAAAGCAAACAGTTTTTGTCAGTTCAATTGCCATTATATTTTGAATCACACCAGAAATATTGACTGGCTTTCACCAAAATCACCTCAAACACTGACTTGCCCATAAAGAAATGAAAACTTGAAAGCTGAACACCTCTACTGAATTACTGAAGGTCACCAAGACAGAAGGCTGAATCTCGTAATCTCAGAACTGCAAGTAGCAAGGTCTATAACTAACACAAAACTTGATGCTTTCTACTCCAAACATAATGAGTGTCATTGTCTCTTTGGCACATAGGGGTATATCTAATACATTTAATAGAAGATTATGTAATACATTTAATAGAAGAAAAAAAGTGTCTTTCAAACTGCCTGGGAGAAAGAAAGAGAAAATTGTATTTATTAGATGATAGCAACAATATGTACAGAGCTGACAAACAACAGTGAGGAAAGTTGTATAAACCAGAAAACTGTAACTTCCAACTTTAGCTACAGATGTTAAAGATTAGGCTCCCTCTACTGTCAAAAACGCTTTCCTGGGAGGTACTTACAGGGAGGTGTACACTGCACCATGGCAACTAGAGAGCAGCAATTCCTTAAAAAGCTTCAAGGGAATTCTGCAAAGGATCTCACCTTAGTTCATCCAATATGCATTGGACCTCATGGCAGTTGGACAATGTCATCCTTCATCCAGTGCACAGCTGACCCAGCTAAATATTCATCCAGCTAAAAAATTCTGGCACAGTGTAATGATTCAATACCAACAGTGAAAGTATACCTTATTTGTACTCACTTACAGAAGGTAATGGAAGTCATTGCAAATCAAGTTTCAGACCTGAGGGTATCCTGCAGTTCTCTTAGGCTGTATCTGCGTGGATGGATGCAGCTAAGCATGAATGAGCTCTGCCTGTGCTGTGAGATGGTTGGCTATAAATCAGGGCTATCTGTGAAGTTACAGAGATGCACTAACATAGCACTGTCCCTAAAGCAAGCATAGCCTTCATTCCAGCTGTGTCTCATAGCTCAGGACACTGACCACCACGTCATTTTTTTTTTTTGTATCTGACATGAAGAACCAAGACAGTTCATATCCAGATGGCTCAGAGTCTATTTGCTTCTGCCTGTATTTGTCTTCATATATATTTGCATTCCCACAGTTCTACAGCCCACATACTCATGACTAAGCCGTAACATTTCCCAGACATTTCATGAAAATCTTTTAGTTTGTACAGCAGAAAAAGGCACTACAATAATTCCTGTATGAATGTAGTGCATTTTCGTCACTGAGCATTTTACAGTAAAGTTATGCTAAGTTATGCTAATTGTCAGGCTTGAGGGTTGGTGATTTAAAAACATACAAGATTCGTTTTCATCTGAAACACTTTCACAGCACAAACACATGCAAGATTATCTCCTCTACTTATTAAAAGAAATTCTGAATTAGTTATCTTCACCTCATTTTACAATACAGACACCTTCAGTTCCCATACCGAGAATTTTCTGGTTTAAACTCTTTAATTACCCTATGACAGTGATTTAATAAACATTGCTCTTTTCCCAAAAGCTACAGTGTTACTTCTTATCCTGCCTCACGTTTGCTATGTAAGTTTAAAAACTAATTTTAGATTTCACTTCTAGCTGTTCCATTTAGAAGATGATCTTATATAAAAGAGACATTTTATATAGACCATATATAAGGTAAAAATATTTTCCAGCTTTGCTATAAATTCATTTTTTTTAGTTATAAACTAGACCACAAAAATATTTATATATATTTTGGGTTTCTTTACATTATAAACATTGACAGAAAGCCCCATCTAGATTGTTCACAATAAAACACTTATATGTTATGTTATACCTGCTTGTTATACATTATTTTCTACTTCTTTGCAAGCAATTAAGCAACCAATGAAACTTATCAATACATTAACTTGATGGTCAGATATTATGGGGGCAAATTAAATGGCAAATCTATTGCAAGAATTTGATTATAAAACAACTGCTATGGAGAGCATTTCTATACAGTAAGCAGGGTATGGAAATAAATTAACAGCTACTGCTGGCTGTAAGAGTCAAGCAATATAAGCTGCCCTTTTCAAAACCTAAATGCACAATTTGAGTCACTGTGAAAGAAAGCAAGGAAAAAAACCCTACCCTGCATGTAACTAAGGCATGGTAGTTATTTTGAGATTAACATTAGAAAGGAAATAATTTTCTTCTCTCATTGGGGATGAACTAATCTGTTCTGGCTTTCACTTTCACCTTGAATCCTGAGCCAAGGGTAATTCTAATAACAAGACTTAGAACCTCAACAGAAATAAGTGAGCAGATATTTTTTGTAATAGAACAGCCACTGTTTCTCACTTTCTCTTAAAATTCCTATGCCTTTCACTAGTTGCTTTTCTTCCTGTACTGAAACAAAGCCAGCTAACATTCATTTTTATCATTCACTTTATCAGAGTTAAAGCAAGTACGAAGAAATGCTGACTTGGCTTAGTGAAAGAGATATATAGCAACACATTTAGATATAAATTAAACTGTATTGTTTTGTTATACTTTCTACCTTAAGATTAATCTCCCCTAATTTTATCTATCTAAAAGTAATGTTTTTAGTCTTATCTTGTCTCGTTTCCCTGAAGAGTCAGTGGACCCACTATATGTAGTGCAACAGTTACCTGTGATAGAAGTGCCTGGCAGTATTTAATTGAGTAAGAATGTAGACAAGTACTGCAAAATAGATAACTAAACTTGGACAGCTAAAGGTAGGTCACTTGACTCATATCTTCAATGACTTCACATTTGCAGAGCATTGTTGGTGCCACAGATGCAAATTGGGAATCCACAACTAAGAAACTCTGAGAAGGGAAGCATAAATAGCCTAAAGAGCTCCCTAGGATATCTAATTAAAATTAAAGAGTCAGACACAATAATTCTATTTTGATACTCCTTAAAATAGACATGACAGTCACGACTATAAAACCATTTTCTTAAAAGTTCTAAATGCACCTATTTTATCTTCTGTTTTTAGTTTGAACACTTTGGAAGGTTAAATAGTTGTATAATGAACAGTCACAAGGGGATTCAGACATAAGCATGGATTTATAGTGGAATGTTAATGAGAAATCTATAAAAGATTGGCATGGGATGAATGAGAGGGTTGGGCCCCTCTGAAGTAAGAGGGTGAGGCCATGAAAGATGGGTTGAGCTATCTAAATGTTTCTGGAAATCAATATTCAATAAAATATATTTCCTCAGTATTTTAACACCTGGGTTTGCACTGGTCAGTTGCTTGCAGATTTTACTTAAAGAAAATATCTCATACTATGAGAAGATAACAATACACTTAATACATCACTTGGGCTGAATGCAGATACCTTAATATTATATCTATATAATTTCTACTAAGCAAGAAGAGCACAGAAGCTGGATCTGATTCAGATACCCTAGGCAGTCATGTCCTCAAGGCTTGCTTGTTCTGCAGTAATTCAGAACATAGGCAGGTTACTTACATTTGAAAAATTCATGTATTTCATTTCTTTTTGCTAATATCTTGATCCATGGATTGGATTAGTTCTCAACAGAATATATCAGTAAGGGATTATGACATTGTTACTATGTGGTGTTAGAAATATTGCCACAAAATATTATTTCTCTGACAATGAATCAATTCTTTATGTATAATAAATGTTTTTCCTCAGGCTTTACCAAGCTAATCAACAGCTAATTTAAAGTTACTCAGAAAAAGTTGTCAGTTGTACTGTTATTCAGGAAAGGAAACTAATTTTTAGTATAAGCCTATTAACTAGTTCTTTATGGTTTGCTCTTGTTACTATAAAAATTTCTGGGAGTTTTATAAAGCTGTCAATCTTTTTTCATTATCATTATTATGGATTTGCTATCTTTTCTGATGTAAGACTGGCATATCACTTTTTTCCACTTTTCAGAATTATCAACACTTTCTAAAGATATCTGCTATCAAATTTCCCACATTCTCTCACAATATTTAATTTTTAGTGGCTTTGAGATTAATTAGATGTGCATTAATATAGTCTGTAATGTAGGCCGTGGAAGATAATTCTTAAATAAGACATGAAAAACGCAAAAATTAGTTGCCTAACATTAATATGAGAGACCCATTAGAATTTTAATTTTTCTTTAACAAACAGATTCAAAAATATTCATAGCCTACAATATCTGTAAAATTTTAGTATTTTGCTTTTGAATTATATTTGTTTGAGTATTTTTCTATTTTTTTCTGCCTTGTGTTTCTTATTTTTTTTTCCCCTTACATTATCATTTACAATTCCTGCAGAAATATTTCAAATTAACATCTGTTCTGGAAAACCTTGTTGGATTTCACGGATTCAATGATTTCTGGGAGTTTTAGAAAGGATTATTTTCAGGGAGCACTTGTTCACAGAAGCAAGACTTAGGCATAAAGATCCTGGGAAGACAATATCCTGGAAAGACAAACAAGATGTTCCACAAGTGGTACACTGATAAGATAAAAAGCTATATAAGACAGTAATTTAAAAGTCCATCTTCTATTGTCTCTTTGTGGTTTTCCCCCCAAAAATATATGTTCTCATTTAAAATATAAAGGGACTTGTGTTAGTGTCACTTCCTAAGTAAACATGAATAATACAAAACCCCATTATTAAAGACTGCTGGAAAGAAGGAAGATTATTGTGAAATTCTGGTACAAGGACAGGAAAAACTATGACATCTGAGTGGCTGTTCTTACTGGTAGTGAAACTTAACTCTACCTTTCAAAATTCAGATTCTATTATCTTAATACAACAGTTGGAAAAGATAACATAAAAATTTAGTACCATGCAAAGGTTGAAGTTATAAATTAAATAATAAATTGCACTTTAGCTCACAAAAGACAAATTATGCCACTGCTGTTTCCTGGAGTTTGCTTTGCACTCACAAAACTGAAGCCAAGGAAACAAATTCCACTTGATGTAAGATGATGTCACTACTGTTTATCTGTTGGAAGGACGAGTTACCATCTTCTGAAATTATTTCCAACAGAAAAGAAACTCACTCCTATTAAAGAAACATGCTTAGATCTAGACTTGACTTAAAAAATTGCTTGGTAATTTTTGTGTTTGTGAAAGATTAAAAATTTGCATTCATTATAGGTTTCTAAAACCACTGGAAGACTTCTAGGATGACCACAGCAATTTTGCTTTTTTTCTTCAATTAAATTTTTCCTGCTATCTTACAGTATGTACAATATGAGCTCTTATTTTAATACAGGAAACATGTTAAAGTAACAATGTGAAACAAGGTTTTCAAATACTGTAGAAAAAGTGGACT
Source organism: Lichenostomus cassidix (assembly GCF_008360975.1). Classification (NCBI taxonomy): domain Eukaryota; kingdom Metazoa; phylum Chordata; class Aves; order Passeriformes; family Meliphagidae; genus Lichenostomus; species Lichenostomus cassidix. The sequence goes on along the minus strand of NC_139479.1, from coordinate 9,711,403 downwards.
TGTAAAGCTATTTGAGTGCTTACCATCACAGTGTATTTCTGTCAAACTGGCTCAGGCTCTGCTATAAAACAAACTGAAAATCTATTTTCATTTCTAATTAAAAGGAACTCACTCCAGAGTTAATTACAAAGTATCTAGATATGAATCAGGACTTCTAGGAAATCAATTTCACATAAAAGAACTCAACATGAAGGTTTCTAATGGCTTCTATGAGATTTAGAGTAAGCTCTCTGCCAGTAACAACAGGGGTAAGGAAAGCTGTTTTGTTCTTCCACATGTCATGGTGATAGTTGACTTTTCATTTATTTAAATAATAATTTCCATGCTATTAGAAGCCTTTGATTTCCTAAACCAGTATTTGGAAACTAACATAGTTACAGCATGTTTGTTTCTGCTACCTTCCAAACATGGAGTACTCACATTCACTTAGACACGCTCCCTTGAAAGCAAGACAGCTCCAATAATAATTCCAAAACTGTCCTTAAACATCATCATCAATAGCACATCTCATAAACACAGCTTCACCAATGTCTCAAGGGCAGAGTCACACTGATACTTTCACCCCCTACAGACACAAATGGCTAGAAGTAAAATGCTGAAGGCCATTTTGTCTTACTTCTCCTCATCCCACGAATTCGTGTGCAGTGCAAATGCACCTCACAAAACAACAGAAGCTACAGGGATCATCTCGAGTTCAAACAGAACCTCTTAAACATTGACACAATAAGACTGACACCAAACCCAAAAGATTTAAAAGAAAAAGAAAGGTGTGTGAATCAGGCAGCAGTCCAGCTTTGCATCACCTTGAGTTGCTGTCCATCACACCAAAGAGGGTAAGTCCCCCAGGCAAAAGCCAGCTGGACAGTAATCATACTTTACAGTTCTCTAGTGCCTTCATCTGATGACCTCAAAATACTTGACAAACACTAATAATTTCACCTCGCAAGATTTCTGCTGCTGGCTAAATACCACTATAGCCTAAATAACGAATAATTGAGTGTCAGTGATGATAGTCCAAGCTTTCAGCTAACAGTAAATCACTGTCCTTGCTATGCACCAGCGGCAGAAAATGCATATGAGGAGATTCCAAAGAGATTGTCTACTAAAACAGTAACAGGCTGGGCAAAGCCAGGCTCTAGGGAAAGGAGATTCCAAAGATTTCTCAGAGCTTGGTGTACCAAACCAGTAGGACTTTGTGCAAAGCCAGTCTCCCAGAAAAGCACAACACCAAATATCCCCTGGTTTCATTAATCTGTGTGAGCAGATTTTCTTCAGTCTCTTTTCTAACTTACCTTTCATTTTTGGACATGATATCGTGGTTAATAAGGATTTTTTCTACCACACCAGAACTGGACTTATTAAAAAAAAAAAAAAAAAAAAAAACCAAAAAAAACCAACCCAACAAAACAACAGGGATAGAAGTAGAATTTGTAAACCTTACCAGATGATAAATCTGTCTCAGTTTCTCACATTTTAAATGTTGAGACAAAGCAGAGATGACATGAAGACTACTGACTTAGATTTATTTACTATTAATCTATCTGATTATTTTTTTTTAAGCTTTATTCCCTTCTCTCTCCAGCAATCTAAAATCAAGCTAGAGACTGGTTGACAGTGAAAATAATATGTCTGTAGAAATCTGCAATGTGACAGTTATTTACCAATATTTCTAAACAAAGAAAACATAAAAGTTACCAAGAATTGGATTGTACAAGTCAGTGCAGGCTAAATACACATGAAGTATTTGTTTTTCTTCTAGTTACTGCATATATGTTTAGAATCATATCTCATTCAATTAATAATGCAAAAATTATTTGTTTATTAAGCTATTTGTTTGTATAATAATTACAATGATTTTAACAACATTTTCTTAGATAAGGGATATTTCCAAACACATGTGTATTGCAAAAAGTGACATTCTATCAAATATCAATCTATTGTCTTTTGAGGAGACATATCAAATAAAACTTTTAATGTCAAGTTTTCAGCATTGCCTGAAGAGCCAGTTTTTTAAAATTCCTATGAATGGAAAGTTTCAAAGAATGGAATTAGTGATATATAGATGTATATATAATGTTTTTCATTATCCAATTAAAGTTGTTCATTCTCAGAAGAATTGTCAAGGACTTTTCTGTAGTAATTCAATAAATGCTTGAAACTATGACTTTTTATCTAAGGCAAACTTACTTGTTAAACTCTCAAATTATTCATGCTGGAAAGAAAGTATATCCCATTAACCACGGTCATATCTGTATGACTGCCAATAACATCTGAAATATCACCTAATTAAAAAAGAAAATTAGGAGGAACTATAAACCTATGTCTTTTACTGCACAATGCCAAAATTGGTACACTTTGGCTACCTGCTACAGAGTACAAATAAGTTACTGGGTTGCTAGCCTTTGTGGTGTTCCTAAGGTGAACCATGCCTGAAATATTAAACAGGTTTGTTTATATTTTCATATGATTACCAGATTATACCATCAGAATAATGTACAAATAGAAAAAAAAGATACTGTAGATGATGAAATATTTATTTATAATTGTAATGCCTTTCTGTACTTCTCTTGATTGTCCAGCCTTGCTGTGTAAAGTGTAATGTAGAAATTTATAAAAAGATGCGACTGAGTTTAGAGCTGCTAACAATTCTAGCTATGTTCCTTCAACATAGAGTGAGAACTGCTCCTCAAACTCGTAAATCCTTTGCAATCAAAAGGGGTTTTACTCTGATACACTGATCACATATTCAAATTTTTAAATCAATAACAAAGGTACAGAAGACTAAATGCCTAAAACTATCTCAGGGTAATTGTACATCATTTGTAATGACATATGCATGTTTGCAATATGATGCGAGATTGTGGTGATAACTGGCCAAAATATTTTCAGTTCTACAAAAATGCCCACAAATTAAATTACAATTCTATACAAATCTTCTGTGCTTAGTTACAAGAAACTATTTTTTTGTGACTTTAAAAGTTATTCCCATAAAAAGAAGAAATACCCAATCATCAACAATAGGCCAAATATAAATGAAGGCCAACAGAAAGAGCAATTTTTAAAAGTTACTTACGCCTGTCGGTCTCTGTACATCTTGTTAAGTTTCTCCCATTCAAAATTGAGTTGAGTCAGCTTTTCTTGTATATTTGCTGCTTCCTTTGGTGTAACGTTTTGCAAAGCCGATGTCTTCTTTTTGTTAATAATTTCTACATGACCCTGCAGTCTCCCCAGGCTATCCTTAATGCTCTGTAATATCAAGATTTTAAAAAACAGAAACAAATAATTGTTTTTATAAATAACAAATAATTGTTCATAAGCAAAAGGAAGTAGTACAAAATGTTAATTAGACAGTAACATCGATAATAATAGTAATTTTAAAATAACCTGTATAATAACTGAATGTCCATCCTTTCTTTGAAGACTGAATAAAATTTATCTGAGGAAGGTCATGGTTGGAGGGGAAGGAAAGTGCTATTGACTAAAAAGTTCTGCATGTCAGTATTTACATTTCCTGACCTATCACTTCCCTTCACTTCCCAATTCAGAAGCCACTCTTTGGAGCAATCACCAGGAAACACCCTGAGCCCTACAATCCCTGCTGAGGTACTCAGATGATTTTCATACAAAATGAGTCATTCTGAATTTAAACAAATTAATCTTACATCTCCAAAAATCTCATCACTTTAGACTCCTCTGATGTAGGTCTTTTTTACATACCCTTCTCTAAACTTTTTTACTATGCCTTATATTTTACACATCTGCTGCTGTTTTCCTATCATTGCTCTGCTCCATTGCTTTGCACTACTGTGTTTTTTTTTTTGGTTGTTCATTCATTTTTCCTGGTTTTAATCGAACTAAATACTAATTTTCAATTTATTCCAATTTACTGGAACTCTAACACTCGAGCAAACCATTTTAAAACCACATCAAACAATACTAATTTTGATGCAGGTTTTAAAGTGTTGCTCTACTATTAACCCTCCAAGTATAAAATTTATTATACACAAAGCTGCAGAGATGTGTGTAGCCACCAGAAAGAAGTTGTTACTCTTAGAAAGCCATTTATAAACTGGACAGACTTCTTGGACAGTTTGAACTAAACTGAAGCACTTCCCAGTCCATGGATAGTGAGGACTTCTCTCTCTCCTGCCTTTCTTTAACTTTTGGAGTTTAATACTTGTCTTCTGTGAATGCTGATTTTGCTTCTAACCTTACAATTCCTGATTTTTCTTAATAAAGAAACTTTTATGAAATCCATGTAGACTGTACTTATCACCTCCTCTTCACCCAGCATTTATGAATTCTGATTCAACAAATGGGGATTAATTTTTTTTTTAATAAACACACAATCCGCACCATCTCATGGCTAGAAAATAAGTTTTACAATTCTATTGTAATGAACTTGATTTAAAAACTTTTTTTTAGAACCATGGGTATGACAGAGTGTACTGGTATATTGCCAGTAGTACTAATATGAAGTGATTATTATCCAAATAATTTTCTTCTCCAAATTGCTTGATAAATATTTTAAAAACCCTAAAAACTTAATAAAAAATCTGAATAACTCTTGACGTGACAAAATGTAGTTGTATTTTTTTTTACTAATTAAAGTTACTACAATTCATTTATATTTTGTAAAATATAAGACTAGAAGACCTTATGCAAATGTGCAGGCATTGCACTGAAATAATTGCATCCAAAACCACCCCACAAAACAAAAGAAAAAAATATTCTGGGTTCCTAAAGATCCAGCACTATAATATTCCAATTTTTTGGGTGGAAAAAAAAGGAAAAGAGAAAAAAGAAAAGAAGATACACATACATTCTATAAAACCCCATAAGACTAATAATTTGAATTTTTAGGTCTTGAGAAATGTGACTTACATTTAGCAGACTAAATGAATATTTATAAATCAAAAGAGAATGGTAGACATCTTGTCTCTGGAATGATTCACAATAAGGAACACGTTTCCTCCTTGTCAGCAATCTATCATGTGCAGTGAAAGCTGGCTGGGTCTGTGTCATTACTCAAAAAACCTCATTTGACTTTCCCAGAAAAACATCTCACACTCAGTGCTCCTTATTCAGGTCTACTTAAATTTTTGTTTTACACACTCAGGACACGGACAATTCAGATATTCAATATTATTAATCTGAATATAAGAAATTTCAGATGAAAAAAAGGTCTCTAAATATTCCAAGATTATATCCGTGAATATAAAGGACACAGCATTTCACAAACCCTCATCTATGACTAAAAATTTGCACATTTAAAGAACAGGAAAAATGTAATTGAAATGTTATAAGCTGCCAGGACATACTTAAGCACTCCAGTGAAATGGCCTTCTTTTCAGTAGGACTGAGTATCAGCTCATCTGAGCCACCCAAGAAGACACTTCTTGCACTCAACATGTTAAGTAACCAAATGAAGAGTAATATATGTGCCTATGTATATTGAAATTGCACGCTTTTTCAACCAAATAGACCAATTTTCTCAATATTAAAAACAGATTAAATACACCCTATGTACTTCGGAATTGGTAAGTGATATAACCCTTTATGTTTAAAATTCGTGGTCTATGAACAATATAAAGTATACAATTTCTATATCTTATTTTCCCTTTTGTTCAAAGCACAGCTGCTACAGACAAAACAAGATGACACAGCTGATGTGCTCTAAATGAGTACAAGAATGTCCAAAAGAAACAAAAAAAAGAGAAACCATGTATGTGTACATAAATGAGCTCACATTTACTCATGTATCTCACACACATTCCCCAGCTATCTTTCATGTTGAAGAGAATGATCTTCAAACAGTTATTTATCAACAATGCCTTGGGAGATTTTGTAATGTGGTTTAAAGAATTGCACAAAGCTTTAATTTTTAGGAAAAAAAAAAGGATAACAGAAAATCATTAGCAGCTGAAGTGACAGTAGCCTTTAGGGACTGATCCATCTCATTGCTCTTAAAAGAGAAATTGGAGCACTAGAGACTCAAGCAACAGTTCATTTTCACTACCTGGGATTTGTCTTTATCTTCCAGAGAAAGACAACTTCCTGTAAAAATCTAGTTCCTTGGCTATTTGTGTACAAATCTGTCACCAAGCACAGTGTTACTGACAGATCTATTTGGAGAGTGCATGTGAACACACTCAGTTCTAAGTTATGGTTAATTGGGTTTTATTGAGCTGCAGCAGAAAATCGCTCTGAATTTCACATTGCATGATGCTTGTTGATAAAAATCACTTAGTACACACCAAATACATATTCCAATGTTTAAAACTGAAAATACATTTTTTTGACATTTCAAACATTTTCAGAATGATGCATTATAATTATATGTATAGCAGATTCATTACAATATTTTGTGCTTTTTGTACTAACAAGAAACCCAGTAACAGCAGAATAATTAGTAATCATGGATAGCTGGAAAAGTTGCACAAATTGATTATAATTTTAAAATATCTATAGAATTATGAGTTATAATATCTGGTATGGGCATTACTGGCTTCACAAACCAATTTGAAAGGGGATTCTAGCTGCCAGAATCGTGGATGTGTGATATGTACAACAAATTCCTATATTCTGAAATATGACACAGTAGAAAACAGTGCAAAAAACCTGCTCTATCTGTCACTAGATGAAGGATTACCAAACAAAGGATAAAAGAAGAGAAAAGATGAACTAGAGCATTAAAATATCTATATTTAAAAAGCTACACAAAAACCAACCCAATTTTTAATGAACTAAATAAAAGCCCTACAGGAAATACAGAAGACGATGAACTACAAACAGAATTGTTAGAGTGATTATGCAAGATATACATACATCTTACATATGTAAGAAATCTCTTCCTCAGAGCCAGATGGCTTTCCATATTAAAACTATGACATCATTGAAAAATATGATAGCTAAGTGTATAATCATATTCTACAATAAGATGTTCCTGCCAAAATTAAGAATATTAAAAAAAAACCCCAAACACTAATATGTATGCACCCTACTGCAGGTTTGCACTATAATTATATAATGCAAGTACCCTCAGGAAATAAGTTTTGAGTTCACAGTTAATAGAATCAAGTAATGAATAGGCACAGCCTTGCCATGACTATGACAGTGATCCTTAAAAATCCTACTAACAACATTTTCACATATGGTTATGAATTAGACTTCTTAAATTCCAGGTATACTATTTCATTTTAACACACTTTTCCTATCTGTTAGCAAACAGAAATATGTGTTAGTTTTATTCTCTTGTCAATCAATGTGTTTATTTCAGCGTATACATCACCCACTAAATAATCTGGAGCTCAAACAAGTCGAGCATCTTCCATGAGAGAATCATTACACAGGAAAGTTTTCTCTTAGTATGAACAATATAGCCATATCAGGTAGAATATATGCAAATTTTTGCATTAATTTAACTTTTAGGAAACATTTGAAACATCTATTGCAAAGAAGGATAATTACCTAAAATCTGAAGGCATTTTCACCCTACATTTGTTCACACAATGAAATCCGTTGTAATCACAACCAATTTTATACAGGTAGCTCAAAGAGTGTGAACTCCATCAATATGAACAACATCAGCAGCAGACAGAAATAATATCTGTGCTTATAACAACAGTTGCCTTATTTTGAGAGTATATCAGACCAACTTTACTGATCCATCAATCTATGGACCATAATTTTCTCTACAATCAATTGAATTCCATCTTTGACAGAAGTGTAATATTTAAATAGTTTGTTAAATACTGCCAGTGCAGTGATAAAGAAAAGCTGAGGTACTGTATGTCCTAATACTTAAAAGAGCTTGTAATAGGATAATGAAAGCATTGCAATGCTCACTTTATGACATAAAGTGACAAGACTTGGTTCCTCTATCTGACTTTTCCACTCCCTAAAGCTTAAAATGGAGAGAACAACAATCCCAACATTCATATGCCTTTGATATAAAAATTCAGTGCTTGAATTATCAATGACAATTGATATTAGCAATTTGTAATTTGTATTCAATATTTATCCTTTTTGATAACAAGCAATCATGTTTAAGTCTTACCAGACATATTTACTTTAGAAAAAATGTTAAAAGCTGTTACCACTGATTCTTGTAAATAAACTTATTTTTCCTTTTACAGATTAATTAAAATAGATTCTTTCTGAATGGGAGTGAAAAAAAATATCAAAAGCTCAGTTTTAAAACACAGTGCTATTCATGACAGTTCTGTAATTTGATTCATGCAAATCTGTCAGAGAAAAAAAAATCAACGACAATTTAATTTCAAACCTTTCTCAACCAGCTGCTGAACAATTTATGCACTACTTTTCTATTTTTACCGCAGGATAATGACAATGATGGATGCTTTTCCTTGGAAATAAATATTCATTAAGCAGGCTCAGATCAAACCTATACCCTTCCAAAAGCCCACAAAATGTGCAAGACCCATTTGCCTTTTCTAAGAGATTTATTTAGGTGGAAGATGGAACTGTGCCCACAAATGCATCTCATAACAATTTAATAGTTCAGTTAAATTAAACCTATGCTAGTACTTACTTGTAACCTCAGTAATCAATATTATTAAAGTCGATGTCAACTCCAATAATAGCAAATATATGTGGGTGAACAACAGATTAGTTATGGATATAAATCAGCTAAAGCTAGCCCAAATGTAAAGCCTTAAGAAGAACTAGAAGGAAGTAATTTGCCACTAAACTTCCTGAGGTAGACCACTGTTTCTCCATCCAATCTCTTAATGAACAAAAGTTCATCAACAAGGACTAAGTAGGGGCTCATTATCCAGGATTTACATAGTCTACGTTTTTGGTTTTGCTTTTTTTTTTTTTTTTTGGTGCAGAAGGGATTGTTTAAAATGAAGAATGACAATTAGATTGGCATGTTTTGTGCTTCGATACTCAGAATTACTTTAATCTACAGGTACTAAATCAGCAGTGGCAAAAGAAACAGCCTACTGGTATTTGACACCCATTGATTGACATCCTATTTCCAGTTCTGTGCTTCCTTTGATCCAATACTTCACTGTTATGCTTCACTGCTCAACTATACTGCCTTGCTAGGAAACTGCAAACACCCTAATTTTCACAAGCTAATAACAGTATTTGAGTGTGTGCACATGTGTGTTTGTATAAATGTATAAATGCATAAAATATATAAGATCTATGAATGATTAAGAATTATAAACAGATGTGATTTTACAGAAGCTAATAGCAGCAAATGGATGTGGTTTTGTAACATATCCTCTGACACAGAACGAGATAAATGGGCTCATACAGAGGAAAATTCAGAGCATTTAGCCATGGCCACTGTCCTGATTCTCCCTCTAAGCTTCTTTCCTACAGCTGACTCTAGGCAAATTCCAACCTCTTTAGGCTAATATTTACTTTAAAAAAAAAAAAATTCCTTTCCCTAAATAAACACAGAAAAATGGAAATGTAGTCTTCTCTTCATGCTGGATGACAATTTGGAATTGCTGTAATTATATACAGCACTTGAGCTCGATTTTTTACAAGGCTTTCCTCACACAAACATTATTCTGCAAAAGCTGATAACTCATTCATCTACTTAGGCTTACAACTTTAATCTTATTCTCTTCTTATGTCAATTCTACGTTGGAAAAATTCCACCAATTTCAAAGGATTTCACTGTTGCAAGCATTGAACAAACCAGGCAGTAATATTTCAAGCATTGAAGAAACTACACAGCAATATTTAAAGTGATGCTAACAACACTGAATTAGCTTTTTCTTAACTACATTATCTAAGTATTGGACAACATTCTCTGTTTAGCTAATTAAACTGTAATAATAACTACACAGAGTACAGGCCCAATAAGACTTCAAGGTTTTTTGGTCTAACATGGAATGCAACAGCTAAATTTTATTTGGTTTTGCTCCTGCTCCAATAAAATTAATTTTAGAAATCATAGACTAAAATAAAGCAGCCAGAATTGGGTGTGGACAGGGTTACTTAGTAATTACTTATAACTACAAATCATAGAATCATAAAATCATTTAACCACTAGGATATGAGCTCAGTTGGTCAGAGCATGGTGCTTATAACACCAAGATTGTGGGTTCAATCCCTGCTTGGGACATTCACTTAAGAGTTGGACTTCATTATCCTTATGGGTCTCTTTCAATGCAGAATATTTTGTGATTTATATTGGAAAAGACCTAAATCAAGTCCAGATATTAACCCAGCACTGCCAAGTCCACCACTGAACCATGTCCCCAAGTGCCACATCTACACATCTAAATACCTCTGGGAATGGCAACTCAGCCACTTCCCTGGGCAGCCTGTTCCAATGCTTAATAACTGTTTCAGTGAAGATTTTTTTTTCCATTATCCATGCACAAATAAATTTTAACTGCAAATTCTGCCATTAAATATACAACTGTCTCTCTCCATCCTTTCTCTCCCATTCAAGGATGTAATTTGCAGATACCTTAATGCTCTTGTCCATGCAAATACAGGTAAGACAGAGAAATTTAAATGAACACTTCAGTGTTTTTAACATTTTGTCCCAGTGTGCTCTCATATATAAACATCTGTATAGGCACACATCACAGAGAGGGGCTTAGAACTCGAAAAACAGATGTCTCAGAATGAGCCAGGCTGCCAATATACAGCAGCCTCAAAATGATACCACCCAGTCATTGTAAAGAAAATCTTTCCATCTTACCTTGAGACACTCTTCTTGTTTGAAGAGATCCTCATAATCCTTAGCCTGCAGAACAGGAGAATTAAGGCGCTCTTCCACTTCAGACAAGGCTTGCAGAAGGTGAAGGATCTCTGCCAGGTATGTAGAAGGCACATGAGTGGTTTCCACAGTCCTAGTTTCAGTCATCACAAAAGTTGTATCTTCACGAACTGTTTGCTAGTATAGATATACAACAGAATGCTTCTTTTAGTTTCTTAACACTAGGCAAGCTTATAACTTAATGCAATTTCCAGTTCACAACCCAGAAACAATCAAAAGTAACTTCCAAAACAAATGCAGGAAATATTTGAGGTTTCTGACACAGATCGCTCATTCTCCACTTGTCTGTTTGAAATGGCAGGTACTGAAATTAATCCATGCAAGAGAGTGCAAACTTTTCTTCTGCTCTCCAAAGAAATGCAGATAGGAAATGCAAGAGTATGCTGAGATTATGATGTTACTGAGATTTTAGTGCTAGCCCATTCATTTAAAATCATCACACCTCTTGAAAAATCTGTCCTTCATTATAGAAATTTCATGCATGCCAGGTCTAAAATATGAAATAATTTCAAGGTATCAAGTAAAATAATGACTTGTGTAATAGACACAATTCCTTAAATAAAATGCAATACAAAACAACTATGCCAACACTACACTTTCAAGATTATATTAAAAACTTGCTCTTTAAACTAGCAAGTGCAGTTGGAATTTCATGGCTTGAAAGGTCTTTAATGCATTCTTATTTCTAAAAGAAAACTCAGCAACACACCTCTTCATGAAGTTGGGGTTTTTTGTTTGTTGTTTTTTTTAATCTGGAAAAATATGAAATAGACACCCTATTCTGGAAGCACATGCATACACCAAATGTAAAGACATCCCAGAATGTTTTGGTTCCAAGAAAACACTTAGCTGATCTATGGCATTTGAAAGCATCTTAACATACAACGCGACAACAAAATGGCTGTTTATGTAAATTCTCTGTATTTCCCATTTGGTTTGTTAATGAATCATAGATAAAAAATGTAATACCAAATGTGTGTTTTGGAGAAGGGAGACCTGTGATTGCTTCTGTTAACTAAACTCCAAATACTAGATCACCTGTATATACATTAGAAAAGGCAAAATTTAAGATATCAATTATTTGTGGTTTCATAAGTGTGTTTATGGATTCCTACTGTGGAGCCAAGATCCTGTGTGTTTGAAGTCTGTCTTTTCAAAAATGTGTACTTTAATTATTGAGGACCTCAAAGAATTTTACAAGTAATTGTTGCTAAATGTTCAAAAATTATACTGTTTAGATGCTTCACTCCTAACAGAAAATTATGGGTTTTGGAGCCATTTATGTGAAAGACAATTGATCAATGGTCCTGAAGAAAACAGTATCACTATTTAGCTACACAGTATGCAAAAGAAAACAAATATAAGCACACACTACCTCAGCAAGGTGTCTCATTTTAATTCAGGATTTATTTCTCTCTTCAGTTACCGGGCTGAGTCATCTGGTTCTTCAATTTTCTTTAGAGTCTTAAAATATGCATATACACACTCTAGAAGATGTATGCATATCACATATAAAGCCCATAAAGTTATCTGTAGAGTTGTGCAATTCTGTTGCATTTCTTATGGAAATTTAATTGCTTTGCTTACACTTTTCTCACTAAATGACTTTCTCAGTACATCTGCTAACATTGAAACCTCTCTAATTACCACATCGCTGCTATAATTTTTATTATTTGAAATAAATTCCCTTTAAAAAATTGTGCTTGACCCCCATATGTTTCATGAATCACACGCTCTGCAAGAATAACAGTTTACTCCAGTAAACCTAAAGGAAAAGCTGTCCCAGCTGATTAGAAAAGGTGAGAATCTCAGCAGGTCACTGAGACCTGCATGGAGCAACATATTTTAATTCCTCCAGACTACACTGTGACACTTTCACATGTAGCAATGAACTTCAGACCCACACAAGGAACATTTTAACTATAACTGTGTTTTTCTTTTTGACTGAGAGGACAGAATATTTGTATTCACAGTAATGAAAAGAGCACGCTAGATGTGCAAGGTTTTCACTCAAAAAGAGGTCACATGAATATGTAAAGCAACATGCAAAATACAATTAGTTACTATAGTTGTATGAGATTAGCCTATCCTTTTCAACCCTAATTTAGGCTACTAAATGTATGTACACACCTGTGCACATGCATGTGTTTAGATAAAATAAACTCTGTGCTTTCTTGCTCTAAACAATTTCTGAAACTATAGAAAAGTCAAATGGAAATTGGATATGTGAGCACTTCATGGATATCAGTTTTTTATAGTGGCAAAATTTGGTACCTTTCAATCCCTGCTATGGAGAAAAATGGGATGTATGCAAACATAATCACACTGCCCTTATGGGAAACTTTAAAGTCATATTTTTCATAAATGGATGATTACTTTTATACTTCTACTATTGTTTATAATGTTATATAAACTGTAAAATACTAGTCAGAGGAACAAATAAATAAATAAATAAACAAATGAACACAGGGAAGGATATCTAAAGGTAGAGGCCTATCAGAACCTGCCCTCATATTTGGTACATTATTTCATCCCTTATTCTAAAAATGAGTCACAGTCAAAATAAATTAGCTCCTGAATACTATTTAAATAAAAGTATTGAAAGTTTTATACTGCTTTAGAAATCAGAAATTTTATACTGCTTTAGGATTTAGAAATCTATCTTTCCTTCAGTGACAGGATCATGACAGACCCCACAGCAGAAGTTGGCATTTTGCACCAAGGAATGGAGGGTAAGGCATGTCCAGAACTGACAATTTCAATCGGCAAAGGCAAACATTTTAATTTGTCCCAGTGTTCCCTGGAACTGCCTAACAATGGAAGATAAAACAGGCAGAATCCTTCCTTATATTCTGGATAAGCATCTTTGCTAGAAATGCAAAGCTGAAACTGAATCATATCCTAACACTGGGGTGAGATAAAACTTACAAAAGGCGATCACAGCAGCTGGGAGCAACTACTATTAAAATAATATTAATTCAGTAAAGATACATCTAATTGCTGATGCCAAAATGACTCATCAGAACCATGGCTGGTTAAGATTTTATAAGGATTAAAAATCAATAGGAAAGTGGAAATTAAAGATTTAGATAACCATTTAAGAATAGGTTTGGATAAGTTGAATCTGATAAAATGGCAGAATGCATTAGAGTTATTTAAAAGTACTTCAAATAATATTTAAATATTTAAATTAAAAATATGTAACTGTCTCTCTGTGTCTGTCTATATGTGTATATATATATATATATGTATATATAAAACACAAATAAATTGTTTAGTGATTGGAAAATGCTGAGGTTACTAGCTATTTCCTATATTACTATTTCTGTAAAATACAATTTTAGTGATATTGATCTCTTTTTTCCTTGATTGTCAGTGATATAATGACATGCAAATTATTTATAGTCTATGAAAAATCAACTTTTTTGTAAGTTTTCACATTTCATGGATTGCTTTTTACCAAGTGTTATCATGTCTAGAAGAGTAAATTGAATTTTCATCCCCATCATTACATAATTTTAATTAAGGGACATAATCCCTCCATACACAAGACTCCACCTGAACTGATTTCATTGAAAGTTGCCATGCTCTACCAGGTGCAACAAAACCATTAGAAAAACATTCATGAATTGTCCCTTGCAGGGAAGGCCAAAAAACAAAAACAAAAACAAAAACAAACAAACCAACCAAATAAAACAACAGCAAAACCCCCAACAAAAAAGTACTTGTATAATGCAGGTTTTGATGATAAATTCACATACCTTCTCCAAAGAAACACTTGTGATCATTACTGCCTACATCTAACACTGTGCTGGCATCAGTGCTAACCAGTGTTGGAGAATGCTGTTAATTTCCTTTTAACAGTGGAAATTTCAGTGTTAAAGCATCTTTCACCTGTTTCAGTGTACACATTTCCTTTCCTCTTTTTGCAGAGGGAATAATCCCAACATTACTTTTTCTGTTCAAGAGTTTATACCCAAAAAGCCTCCATGTTTTTTGTGTTAGATCTTGACAACTGTTCCATTTTTGGTCCCTTCTCATGACAGGCCTCCAAACCTTTGTGTCTGTGTTTTTGGTTTAATAATTTCACACAAACATGGGAGGAATAAAGTGGCAAAACACTCCCATCTGCATTGCTGTACCTCAGCACTGCTCCTGGCAGCATCCGGATGAGAAGTTCAGGGAAAACAAACAAATGTGCCAACTCCTGAAGTGAAATTACACTTGAGGATATATTCTTTACAAGCAGCTGTTTATCTATCACCTCTGCAGAATAAACATGGGTGTGCTACACATACAAACAAAAAGGAGTAGACACCTTCTGGACCAAGGCAGTGATACCTCAAATGGTCAAAAAAACTTGTGAACCACAAGGTATTTGCTAGCCCATGTTCACCATCAATACAGCCAATGAAGAATTAGACACACAAAAGTATGATAAAATGCTATCAGAGGCCAATAAAACCCCTTTAAAGTACGTATTTATTCAAAAAGCTTTTATTCACCCATTCCAATGCTAACTTTGAGGGGTGAGGTCAGCTAACATTCAGAAAAATTAATTCTGCCTTCAGTGTTGATAATGTATCTTACCTGTTTGTGTATATATGTAGAAACATCAAAATTATAGTAATAATATGGAATTTTCTCTATTAGGGTGGATGGCCTTAGTCAATCACAAACAAGTTATCTATCAGTGCAAGAAGAAGCATCTCTTCCAAGTACACAGAGACCTAAATCCTCGATGCAAGATTAAAAATTTATAAATTCCTTATGTAATTCTATGAAGACAAGACCTTAAAAGGCACTTGGAAACAATAAAATATCCTTTAAATATTGAAAAAAAACCCCATTTTTAAGTAAGAACATAAATATTGTCTCATATATATGAATTTTTTTCCACTCATGTTGCCGAGTGGTTGCAGTCCACAAAATCCTGCACATTGCAACACTTAAACCATATAGTTTAATGCTTGTGTCTGATTTAATCACTGACATATAAAAAATAGAAACTTTAAAAATACACATGACTATTTTCAGCACTGTTCTTGGACAGAGAGTGCTTTATGTCTTCACAACACTTCTCTGCTAAGGCATACCTTACTTGAGAAATGCTGCTTGAACAGCTTTTCTTCTGTAATAAAATGAATCTACTTGATCTACACATAAAATTAAATAAAGCCAGCTAAAATGAAGCTATTCCTAATAATGGTATTAATCAGAAAACATTTCAGTAAATTTGGATTCTAGGAGTAACAATAGAAAATTGCAGCCTTTGATATTGAGAACCATCAATCAAAAGGCATCAACCAGCATAAACTTAATTCCAATTAAATCATAACTTGATTGAAATGCAAAAGTTTTCTCCATAAAAAAAATTTCTCTTTCCTATATGCATAGGCCTAAATTATGGGTTATCTCCCAATACCTCAGATAGTTCTGCTACACTCTGATGAGTGCATTCTTTTCCTATTTAGACATGGTGGGGGTGGAGGAAGAGGAGAAGAAAGAGGCAAACAAAAGCTACAGTAATTAATTTAAAATATTAAATTCAGCATATTCATAGTTGAAAACTTGGTGGGGTTTTTTTTTGGGTTTTAGTTTTGGGGTTTTTTTTTTTTTTATTTTTATGTATAGTTTAAAAGCTGTGACAAAGCATTTTGGTGCCACAGCCAATCCTTTGTGCTCCTCACACCCTCATGCCTTTGGTGCCCTCCAGGATGCCAAATACATTCAGTCAAGTAGTAAAATTAACACCTTTGGCAACCCCTCTCTCAGTTGCCAAACAATGCTTTTGTTTTATTCTAGTTTAGATAATTGCTTCTAAATAGGAACTCTCTTCAAGCTGAGGCACATTGACTTGCACATTGAATCTAAAAGCAGCTTATCTGAAAACTTACCCAGCTCTCCTTACTAAAGACCTGCTAATATGCACAAAAGTGAGGGACTAAGATGATTCAGAAATTCCAGCAGTTCTGCTGTTAATTTTTAACCTAATAACTTCCACTGATATCTACTAGCTAAGCAAAGAGAAAAAGAAATTAATTTCAGCTATGGTGAGACTGGGGCAGAAGACTCTCATACAATTCAGAGTATGTGATATAAGTAATTTTTTCAGAAAAGAAAATAAATGTGTATCTTATACCACATCTGCAATGTCATCACCTCCTGAAGAAAAACAAAGTAGAGTGGCATTATGACATTATTGACTAATTTGAACTACTGGGGTATAGAAAGTGTCTCTTGTTTTAAATAAACTATGCATATATCTTAATTAATTCTGATAATGATGGCATATCTCAATCTTAATAATTGCAGTAGAGCAAAACGGATAAAGAAATCTGTAGGTGTGTCATGTAACTTTAAACAGATATTTATAACATTATAAAAGGAATTATTAAATCTATTAACGAGTATATCTCATAAGTATTTACCAAAAACTACTCAAGCCATGCACAGTTAGCAGGACTTTTTTTTTTTTTTTTTTTTTGAGTACCAGTGAGCCAAAAGAGATAGCCATTATCAGTATTAGAAATCAGGAAATAAGCAAATATTTATGTTACATTTTGTAATGAGAAAAATCAGACCACTGCAAAATCCACATCCTAGACTGGTTTTCAACAAGTACTATAAAATGCTGTTTAGAATTTTGTAAGTATTTAACTGGAAAATACTTTTGTAATTGATTTCTATGTGTTACCTTCCAGTAGAGAAAACATAGTTGGAAGGTTTTATATGCTAACAATAGAAAACATAAATCCAGAGGAGTTAGCCATTTCTTGCATTGATCTGGTAATCTTTCACACCTAAAAAAATACATACAGACATTATACATGTCATACTTCAGTAAATACCTACTTGACACTACAGAAAATTAAACTCTTGTAGACATATCCTACATCCCTGCAGCCATAATGTCCAGTTGTAACAGGCTCTATTGGTTTTGTTAAACCAGTATCAGCCACACAACAGAAAATATCCAAAAGAATAGAAGGAATTTCAAATTATTTTTTCCTCAAACTAGAATTTCAAAATCATGTTTCTTGGGCAGTGACAAGCTATAGAGGTGAAACAGTGACAATAATGGCAGAATTAGTATGCCATAACTTGCTGGACATCAGCCTTCTTAAGAACAGATTTTGGTCAATGCCAATTTATTTAATTGCTGATTTATTAAGACTACAGAAGTGCCACAATCTTAAATTGTATTTATGTTACATGAAGATTTAGGGCTGTCTTGAGTATGTATGTGTAACAACTGACTGATCACCAAGAACCAATTAATATTAGATAAAGCTCAGATATGTTGGAATACAAACTATTGATATCTGAATTGACTAAACCATTTTGAAATTGACTGCTGGTTTGTGATTCTAACTTTCCAGACATTTATGCAAACTAAATCTGTTAGGAAATGTTGACATAAATTAGGACATAAACTAACAATAGCATTAAATGCACACATTCATAATGAGTGCAAAGAGCTTCAGAGAGCAAAGTCCTACACCTTAAACTCTGACACCTTCCAGAAATGTTAAAAAGTGTTATCTTATTATCTTCTATTTTTCTTCTATGTTTATAGAGATACAGTCATACATAATAACAGTGGGTTTTGTTACTTAGGCTGATTTTGTTACTTCAAGACATAGGTATGTTTCTTTAAGTAATGTGAGCAAAATTGCTGTCCAGCCAGAAGTTTTGAAAGCTAATTAAATATGCAGACATAGATGTGCAGCAGCACTCCCACTGTACATCTACAAATTTGCCTCCTTCTCCACCTGTGTGTTTACCCAGATGGATCCATGAAAGAAAAAACAACAAAAAAAAAATAAAAACCCCACAAAAAAACCCCAAAAAACAAACCAAAAAATACCCATCCATAAGTGCTGTTGACATTCCAAATTGTAGACAAGAGATGAAAATCATCTCCTCAAAAGATACAGTCATTTAGGGCCAGATCACTCTGCAGGAGGTATTTTCCCTTATTACTTAATGAAATAATATGGCCAAGTAATTTCTGACACCAAAATCCACACCATGTAATTTATTACGCTAATAAATCATAATATGCTGTAGCAGAGAAAATAAGATGGTAATTAGCTGCCCTGTTTTCCAAATAACTGGGTAATTATAAAGAAGAAAATATCACAGCAGGATAATGCTCAGTTTAGTCTGAAAGGGGAGACCACTGGGTGCTGTGCTGCACATGATTCTTTAACCAAAGGCTGGTGGTCTTGTTTCCATCCCAACCACACCAAGAACAGTGAGAAACACCTGTGTTATGGCTAAGACTACATTTATATAACCACCTCATAGAATTTAAAGACAAATTTCTAACCCTGCTTTACTCCATGTTGCTGTAAGAGTTTTCACTCTCATGTGACGAGGTAAAGATGTCAAGTTTCACTTTTAAACTTAAGAATGAAATTTAGATCACTTCACTAACATTTAGAACAGATAACGAAAAAATGGTAAAGAAAAAATCTTTGGAATGTTCTGTCACACAATATTGGATTTTTAAACTTAATTCTTTTAAAATACTATAGCTTTGCAGTGATGAGAGGGAATACTGTACAGAATTAACAAGGAAATATGAGAGAAGACAAATATGCTTTAGAAAAACTCAAAATACCACAGTAAACTCGTTCACTTACATAAAGAAAAGCTATGGATTGTCTTCACTTAAATCACCACAACACTGCATACATTCATTTTAGATGGAGAAGATAAAGTGCATTTTAAAATGCATCTAGAAAATTAGCTCTCCTTGAGCTATACCAAAGACAATATCCATCTTCAGTGGATATTGTCCCACCTTTCCCATACCCTTCTTATCTTAAAGCAGACAGGAAATTAAAGTATTTTAAATACACTTAAGCTATTTGGAAAACATTTTCCTAATAGGAATTTCCAGGTTGATGGATGCTCGAAAATAAGTGTAAACATTCACGTGTGATTCTCTTCCCAAAGTTCCTCATTCATCCTCATGCTCTTTGCAGACCATAGTCAAAAAAGTCCAATCTTTATCCAGGCTGTGTAAAGCTATTTGTTCAAAATGGTGCCACTGCCACTGTCAGAAAAGTTAAATGGTGTCACAGGATCACCTCTGTGCTGTTCTTAAGAGACCCAAAGTGCACAGGTGAATTGGACACCAATCCATCACTGTATAGTTCTTTTCTCCAGTACATATTTTCCTGCTTTGTTTTTCTAATGTTTTTTCTCTCTTTTATTTCTCTCTCTCCTGCTCATTCTAGAAATAATGGAAAATTAGTTTGCCCCTTCCTCTTGGCAACCATTACTTGTTTCTTTAACACACATTTAAGTAAGGATAAGAGAAGAAAACCTCTTCATTCCAGTGCCAGTGTTTGTGAAAACAGTGGAAAACAGCAACTGAAAACAATGGTAGAATATTATCATTGAAGTATCCACGTTGTTTTGATGCACACAGATAATCAGGACACCAAGTCCTGTATATATCTGTGATATATTTATTTAAATCAATGTTTGA
Source organism: Lichenostomus cassidix (assembly GCF_008360975.1). Classification (NCBI taxonomy): domain Eukaryota; kingdom Metazoa; phylum Chordata; class Aves; order Passeriformes; family Meliphagidae; genus Lichenostomus; species Lichenostomus cassidix. The sequence continues at coordinate 9,691,121 of NC_139479.1, read as the reverse complement.
TGTATAATTTAGAAAATATCTTGATAGATAAACATATTTTAATGGTAAAAAAAAAAATAAATTTTATTGAACTAACTAAATAGCGCTCCACAGGGAAATATTAACTGAAAATTTCAAGGTGCTCTTAAAAGACTGAAAGTGAACAAACTCTTGAATTTTGTATGTAAATTTGATCAGTCCTAAATCTGGTTCCAGAAGTTAATCACATACTCTCTCACCTGAAGTGATTTCCCAGTTAGGAGACAGGTATTTTGAATTTCTGAATGCTTTATGGGATCTTAAACAGAACAATGTCCTTTATTTGGGAAAATGAAGTTAGTACTAAAAGTGCTGGTATTTTATCCATGTTGTAGTAACTACTGAACTTCTCAAACTAAACCACTTACCTTATAAAAATAAATACAATTTTTGTATAACTATTGTCCTTATTCATTCTTGATCAACACATAGTCTAATTGGTATGAAAAAGCCAGTTTTGCCTGTTGTTTATCATTTGATCAATCCTGTATGGCCAAAATCCAGGCCCAAATATTTCAGGAGTAAAACGACCATAAATTTCAATACAAGATTTGTGTGTGTCACCAATAAAATTAGTGAAATGACTTAGGTAAACCTAATTTTTTTTTTGCCTGCATATACGATAATAGATACATAATTTTGACAGATTGCAAGAGATTCTCTCATCCTAAAAATATTCTTATTATTTCCAGCATGCATAGCTCAGCCAAGAGAGGCAAGCTGAAAGACCACCATGTATAACAGCAGAAAGAATGTTGAGTATCTTGATAAAATATGGTAATAGGACATTCACAAAATAAGAATTTACAGTGTAGGCTCTGCACCTGTGTTCATCTAGAAAATGTTTTCTAATGATGAAGGCCTTCAGCACTCTACACCCAGAGTAACTTCAGTCAGCTCAGGAAAATCTAAGCTGAGCCATGCCACAAACATGCTCATAGACTGTGGAAATGAAAACATTGGGAAAAAAAAAATCTAGAAAAGAGACATTAGGACAATTTAATTAAATTTAATCAATAGATCAATAACTGATTTTGATCCTGACTTGAATTAAGCTACCAAAATCTAGATTTTTCTCTGCAACAGAAACTGTTTTCAATACCACAGAAGAGTGGTTAAACTGCTTCAGAAAAACAGAATAACTGAAGATTCAGGTTTAGTCTGTAGCAGAGGGAATTGACAACCTTTCTGAAAATACTGTGTGACTGCCAAGGCTTAATGATTCCAGTCTGCAGAAGCACTTTCGAAATTATTCTCTTTTAACCACTCTAATGTTATTTTTTACTGATTTTTAAAAAATATATGCAATTTTGATATTCAAAAATTACACACTGTTTTAGGATTAAACTTTAAAGGCTTGTTTTTTGAAGAGTACCTTAAACTAGCATGGATTTCAGTGGGATTTATTGGTCAATCATAATTTAAAAATATTATCGTAAAATATTTCACCCTTTTTAATAAGTTATTCATGTTTCACTACTGATGTAACTACCAACTGATTTTCTGCCCACTGTTTGTTTTGCCACATTTGAACAAAGACTCTGTGTGAGAGCAGAAACTTGCGAGACAATAAGAAATTTTTTTTCCACTCAATGTAATTTTAGGATTTCTGCAGTTGTATTTATGTTTTTGTGCCCCCTGTTTAATCTGTGAATGCAATAAACCCACCTTTTCCCTCTAAAATGTCACATGTTACTTGCTGACAATTTTCACACAGAGGACCACTGTACCAAACTGAGTAATGTCTCAAAAATGTCATTAAACAGAACATGCATGTTTGAGGTAATATATCACACTCTATTCTCAAAAGTGGCAACAGGAAACTCCTTTTTATAAATATACACCAATATGCATTCGTCAATTAGTTGTTGGATATTTACTGCTATGTATTGGTGAGACAATGAGGATTTTAGATGGATCTATGATTCTAGAGAGAATAAATCCTACTAAGGTCATGGTTCCCACATCCTTCTGCCAGGTCTTCCCAACAAATACTGGGGAAAAGGAAAATCCAGGGGAGAATGATAATTCTAATTTCACACTTTGATATCAAAAATATATGAGCTCCAACAAAGGTAAGAAATGTAAATCTGCCATAAAGAATATAATTAAAGGTTTTCTTCAGTGCAGTCTTGCTATGTTTATTCAATGAAGCATAATGAATTGCAAGATACACAGTAAAAACTAAACCCTCCCTGATTTGTAATAACAACCTTCAGTTGTTAAATAACTCTTATTGAGTACATCATAAATTATAAATAAAGAATGCAGCAGTTTTCTATTTCTTTTGCTTTAAAGAAAAAATCAATTTTGTATTTTTATTGCACGGTTTTATTAATTTGTTGGTTAACATAGAAAATCTTGTGAAAGTTTTTTTTTGATGGTATATGCATGTGTTCAAGTGAATAGTTTGAATTTTCATTTTTCTTTTGTCTTTTAAAGTCTTGCACAAACAATTAATGAATCCTCACAACATCCCTGTGAGGTAGGTACTTCAGCTGTTTAAGAAAAAGAAAAAAAAAACCTCGAGAGATTCACTGTTTCACTAATTCAGCAAAGTCAAAACAGTAACAATAACAAGGCCATTGCACTTCTGACTCTGATTTGGGTCATGACAATATACTGCCTCTCTCAAGTCTCAGCAGCTTCTGTATAAATTTCAAAATATTTCATAAGAATACCACCTTAGTAAATGTCAACAGAGCAAGATATTTTTCATGAGAAATGAGAAGATACAGTAATTATCCAGTGTACATGTAAATTTCATTGAATGATGTTATACCCTAAATAAATACTGAGGTAGCCTTTTTGCATGAAATATTTGAGAATATTTAAAAATCTAACCTTTCAAGGTTATAAACATAGTATATAAATTATATATTGTAAGAATAAAAACATATGTAATGTTTACATGAATTTAAAAAGTTGGTGAGTATAATCCTCTGAGAAATTCAAAAACATGTTGATGCATCTACCATAGATATTTTAAAGAAAAATATGCTAAAATAAAGTTTATTGGTATGCTAGTAAAATTTTATAATGGACATATTCATCCACTGTCATGGTAGGTGGTGGGTGACATAAAAAAACCCATTGACAGCAGAATGTTTTTATGTAACTTGCATGCACAATCTGATTTCTTACTTGATTATCAAAGGAACAAATATATTCATTAAAAAAAAAGCCAACTCATTTACAAGACAAAGTGAATTTCGCTCTAGCTCCACGTCAATATAAACAATCTGCGACTGATTACATCCATCAAGTTTAATATAAACCATAGTAATCTGAATAGTGTAATCAGATGGAACAAGATTTAATAACATACAAACCAAAGTTAATGTTTCTCTGATTGCTTCCATTAGCTGCATAACTATCCAAAGTATTAGTTTTACATATACATTATGTAACGTAATATTAAAAAAGTTAAAAAATATACAATAAGGTACATTATATAGAGGACTGTATTTATCAAAAGTTTATACATATTGCTGATTTTTGGAATTTTTTTCCTTTTTTAAAACATAGTTTACCAAATATCAATTAAAAATAACACTTCCCATATTTAAATTTTCATGATACTGTCAGTATGTTCCACCTGCAATCTAAGTGCATTTCAAGATAAATAAATAAAATTATATTTTGAAGAAACACCCTTTTACCACTAGCACTTGAAGATTACAGAAAGCACATAAAGCAACAACTTCCTTGAAAGCAAATCTTATGTTTCTTCATATAAAATCAAAAGCCCAGAAGACAATGAGAAGATTAGCAGGAAGTGCAAAAGCAACCTCTAGTAAACTTCTAAATGGGTAACACTCAATACATATTTTGTTCATAAATCTGGAATAGTAACAGTTTATTTCCCTTGTATTTACCCAGTTATTGCAGCATGTATAAACCAGTAAAAATAATTTCATTTTATATACAACTAAACAAATCAGAAGACATGAAGATGGTTCATAAAATTATGTTTTCATCCTGTCAAATTTAAAGTTACATTTTCTTACAAAAACTTCTTTGAGAATTCAAGCATTTGAAGAAGAGGACATTTATATATAATGTCATAAATTTTTTTCAAATCACTTCCTAAAGTGAGTATAACATGTTATGGACAAATAAAAAAACCAATTAAAATTGGCATGGGATGGGCAGTTTGGAAAAGACAACTTTTGTGTTTTACATGTTCAGTGAACAAAATAGATGCATGGTAAACTAACATTTTTAAACCGATAAATGTTATGGAAAAATAATGAGGCAACAGAAATAAACACAAATTTTTCATTGCTGAGTTTTTTTTAACTGACTGATTTAACTGAAGGGCAATTTTAAGACCAAAGCAGATCACTATTGTATTAGAGTATATAAAGCTTCCCCCACTTGCAGACAATAGGGCTTTTCTTATTAATATCTGAAGAGTTGACACTGACCCTGACGCTCTCACTGTTAGTAGGATGCTGTTAGTAGTAGCAGTTGCAAACATATGGGTTTGCCAGTAACAACTCACAATTTGTGCATAGTTGAGTCTTCGAAACTGAGCAAATTTGCTCTCAAACTCTTGCCAGCGCTTGCTGAGCTGTATCAGGGTTGGCTCCACTGCTTTTGCAGCCCCATCCTTAGACAAGCGTTCAGCCTGCCTGTGCACCGCATTCAGATCTTCCTTCTTCTTCTCCAACTCTCCACCAATCTCCTAGTGAGCAAAACCAATACAGGGCCCAGGACAGTTAGCTAACTAGATCAATCAACTTAAAATTAGCAAAATACTTCTGTCAGAAAATCCATTTCCATTTTATTGTCACAATTAAAATTTACAACTACTTCAATATCTTATTTTACATTTAAACAAAACAAAAATAACTGAAATTGAAGAACCTTCTTGGAGATGGGCTGTAGAGATCCTAAGGGCTACTACACTCTGAAACTGTCAGCAAAAGCCAGCAGTTTCCATGTTCAGATTCTTGCTAGTACACTTGATGGGCAATTGGAGAAATTATTTTCTCAATAAGGGTCAGCAGATTCAGGACAAATAGTGTTCCAACAGCTTACAAATATACTTTTAGATTCTTCAATGTATTAGTTAACTCCTATAGCACTCCGTGGGAAACTCAACAGAGAATGAAGCAAAGAAAGACGATGTAAAATAAACCAGGAAAACCTTTGACAGTATGTAAATAAATCTACAGAGTTTGACAGTGACATATGAATATGTTCTGATGAAAATGAATGTGCTAACATGAGATAGAGGTCATCCATATATCGGTAAGTCATTTGTTCATCTGGAACAAAGATACATAAAATCAATTACATTTTTTTCTAGAAAACATTTGATTCTTCTTAATACATTGCACACTTTTTGTATTATTGACAAAACATTATATTTAGTGTGTTTCAAGTTATTTATAAAACATTTTGTATAAGAAACAAATACAAAATATAGTACAACAAAGAAATGTCAGTTTGAACACAGATAACTAGGGTTTGTTTTACTATAAATAGAAATAAAGAACAGAACTAATAATTTTCTATATCTACAAAAGGGATTGTTTGTTGCATTTGCTTTCTTTTGAATTGATAAACTATCACTCAAAAAGATCTACCATTGCCAACCCAAAACAACATTACCTTTAGCTTCTGCTCATCTTTCTGGTCTGGCAGACCGGCTAACTTTTTCTCAATGTCATCCAGCCATGTCATTAGGTCATCAGCCTGCCTCTTGTACTGATACCATTGATGAGAAATCTCTAAAGCCTTTTTTCTTCTTTGAGCTCTCAAGTCCTGTTCACAGTGCAGACATTATTAGAATATGAATTATAGGCTTATAAAACATGAATCGGCATGTGTGCACACTGAAGGGGAAAAAGTGTACAAGGCTGATAATTTTTTAATTAAATGTTGATATTTAAAGCAATTATATGAGTAATTTAACATATTTACATCAGTTTAACAATTTTTTTTGTTTGTTTTAAAGGAGATTTCCTATTTCAGTGTTGTTCACATGTTGAATAAACCACTGAGACAGTCACCAATATTCAGAGAACTTAAGACTCTTACATAAATGTCAATATTTTACATAAAACACTTCTTCTCAGAATACTTACTGGACAGATGGAAACACAGCCCACTTAGTACCTAGCCAAAAGTGGGGCTTCTGTATTTGGTGGACTCCTGTGAATTTCTAGCCTGCATGAAAACTCTGCAGCTATTCAAATGAAAATCACCGCAATGCAGAAATGTTTGCAAAGACAGGTTTCCTTTTCCTAAATTAAATACCATGCACGTAAAAAAGTCTTGTGTTTGTAATTCTGCTTTATAAAGTATTAAAACTTCTCTTTAGCAGGAAGGTATAAAATGTTTGGTTTTTTCCCCTAAAAATGTTATTAAATATACATTTGCTTCAACTGCTCAACTTCACTCACATAGAATTCAGAGAATTTTTTATTTACTATAATTTCTTATTAAGAAGTAAATTAAAAAAATACTGGTACATTTTATATAAAAATACTTAGATTAATTTGCCTCAACCACTCCTGATTTTTTTCACCAAGATGAATGCCTTAACTGAGTCACCAAAAAGAAAATCTATCACTATACCATAAAAAACAGCCAGGGAGGATCTGGTCAATAGCATAGTGCTATAAACACTCTTCTTGTTTCTCCAACATAAAAATTATGAATTGCTTCCATTTAGCTTGGAACAGTCAAAGACACACCTAATAGATTTCATGTTTCTTTTAAATGTGGACAAAACAACAGTATATTCCAGCTATCCTTCTCCTGAATTCATACAGATCTGCAGAACTGTAAGAATTAGAATGAAATCCACAGAAAGGAAAGAGGTTACCTAAAAATAAGTAATAATACAATGTAAGGATGCCACGTTCCCCAAATCAAAAATAACTTAATCAAAATTATCAAAAAAAAGAAAAATTCTGCTTGCTGATGACATAAAAATTATTCTATAGTAGCCAGAGCCTATAGCTCCAGGTAATTACAAGGTGACTCCAACTGTAAGATTCTGTCTTTCCTCACTTTTATTTTTCCATGGAAAGATAACTCTTCCAATTATGCCTATTATCTGGTCCAGATAGGTCTCACCATGTGTGTTTCTAGGAACAATCTCACACAGTTTTACCTCCCAGATTGTGGCAGCTCAGAATTTTCATTTGTGATTTTGGGGTTCAGCCTCTTAGCTGCTATGTCTATTGACCACCTACCCTATTCCAGAGAGGCTGGAGCCACTCTTCTAATTAAAGAATGTAGTGAGTAAGTGTTTTACTGAAGGAGAAATTAGCTTTTTCATGGTCAGAAGTGTGGTATTAAACTGAGGATATAAGTTTGCAGGAACTGATTCTAACTACAGTCTTGACTGCTGTTGGAGAAATATAAAATGCACATAATATATTAAAATAGGAATTATCAAAGAAATTATAGTTGTCCACTTGGCAATCACACAGTTGTAATGTGAGGATAAGAAAGTATTTCTTAAGCTGGAGATTGTCAAATGCCGTTTGCAAGGCATCAAGAGAACTGTATGACAAAATATATCTGTAGCCAAATCGTTTTAAATTACTCATCTCTAAACAGTAATGACGACTCATTTAACAAAACAATGCCCTGGAATGAAGAAAAAAATGGTTTTAATAGCATGTGCTTATAATTGTAGCTCCTATACCTTGAGGGCATTATGTTTACTCCGCAACAGCTGCTGTTTTGTCTTTATTGCCTCACGTTTTTTCTCATCTGTGACTCCCTTTTGAAGTCTGTCGCCCCTTTGCAGCAATTCTTTCACTGTGCTCTCATCCTCTTCACTCTGAGTTAAAAAATAACCAATATAATCAGCTTTTTAATCTAATTATTACTTAAGTACTAGCAGATAGAGACTATGCTAAAGTAATCATATAACAGCTACTTGCAGCTCTATACTGAAGATCTAGTAACTTTTACTTGCTTTCTACAATATATGTAGAGGGATAAAATTAAGACAACACCTGAAAATCTACAGATATTTGATATAAGATTTCATGAAACATCCAGAATAACAGCATAAAAACATCAGAGGCAAAAACTTGAAATATATTTTACTTTCAAACAAAAAGAATAGATATATCTAAAATATTTTAAATCACTGTCAGCAGTGATTAAAATTTCCAGTATGCTTTGGACACCGGAATTCCTGACTATTCTGTGTATCACAACATTGCAAACCAACTATTCTGACAGGGAAAATTATACCACTAGGAGCTTTTTACATAGAAGCCACCTATGAATCTTTGAAGCTGAATCTATGTCACAGCTTCTGGGAGTGTCTTGAACCACACTAATTTATTTGATGCAAAGAAAGGGAACCAAATATGCTCAAGTAGTGGAAACTGCCCCATCAAACTTGATTCACTTAGAATTTACCACTGCAGCACATATAGACTTAAATTTTATTTTTCTTGCATAAAAAAAAAGTTCCTGTAAAGATTCCTTCCAGCATTGATATGAAACAGACAACTTTGAAGATTTCCTTAAAAATAACATAATATTGAGTCTTTATATTGGTTGTAAACAAATATATATTTGATCTTGCTGAGGACTCAAGAAGAGAGGGCTCTAAAGATGAATCTCCTTTATTGCCCAGCCAAGAAATGTCATCCCTCTGAAAATGACTCCACACACACAATTGCAATAGTAGCAAAGCACTGCAGTATTTTACTCCTCTTTTTCCTTTTCCTCCCCCACCTAATATGAATAAATGGTTTTACTACTTGCAGCGATAAAAAGTAAGTAATAAAGCTTACCACAGCCACAAAACCTATCTACATTAAATGCTTTAAGCAGATTGGTTAAGAACAAATTGGCAAGTGGCATTTCTTTTCATGAGCATTTATTTTAGTGAATGTATTCTTTTACTATATTGCCCATTTCAATACATCATTCTGACTTTTCCTGGTCTTCATACTGCTACAGAGATTTTAATATTAATTCCCTATTCTGTAATGCTGGTAGTAGCATGGAAGTCATCAATAACATTCCTGGTCTGCTTAGTGTTTTCATAAGGGACAAGAAATGGTTTTCTGATAAACTAAAAATTAAATTAGCACCAAAAATTTTAGTTAATGTTAATTTGGGACTTTTGATTTTATAATATAATAGCATAGCAACATTTTGCCCAAGTTATATCTAAAGATCTTAGCATAAATGTGGTTTTCTGATTTTCACACAGGTTTTTTCATCTCCTTGCTTATTTTGCTCAGACTTCCATTTCAACCAAATTACCATATCTTTATTGAAGTCCTCCTCTTTCAGATTCACTCCCTGCTGAATTTCAACCTCCAGTGGTTCAAGCATTTTTTGTATATCGTAGTCAAATTGCTCCAATTCCTTCAAAGGAATGAAGGGCTAAAATGGGAGAAATACAAAGTTTATTTATTTAAAGGACACATTTAATAGTTTTATTAGAAACAGAAATGAAAAGAGACATCTGTTTTACCCCCTATTGCTAAAACAATGCTGGGGTTTCCATCACACTGAAAAATATCCACACCATTCTCAAAGTATCCAAAGATACAAATAATGATATAAACTTATGTAGAATTTCCATGTAAGTAAACAAAAGAATTTTACAGAGTGAAAATTAAAAAGGAAAAAACAAAATACATTCTCACATTTGTGTGCAAGAACAAGTGCAAATAAATAGTATAACATAAGAATTTGTCTAAAAAAATAAATGTTTACACTATTTGGTTAGGTCTGGTTTGTCAGAAATTATTCATACAGCAACAAGCAGTCCATTCAGATAAAAAACCCCCTGCCATTAATAATTCAGAACACTTTAATGTTAATCTGGTTCAGTTTTGAAATCATTGTTCTTTCACACAGAATAGCAGAAGTGTCAGGTGAATTATACAAAACAAAGGACAGAAAATGTTTGTGTAAGATATTCCCCTAATAGTATTTTCTAACATGTTGGGAAAAAAATCAACAAAACTTTAGCTTTTGTTCCAAAAAGCCTCAACAAAAATTCAGGACCAAAAAAATGTTAACCAAACAAAATAGAGTCAATTCTTCCAAAAGAAACCACAGTATAATTATGATGCTTTAGTTTAATATTCAGTATTGGATTCTCCAAGAAGTGCTACTCATTAACAACAACGCATCGCCTTGTGTTGATCTGACCCAACTGCCTGTGAATAGTTTAATGTAAAATATACAGTATATTTATTAAGTGCATTGCAAATTATCAACAAAAAATATTTTTTTCTTTCAAAGCTTTAAATGCAAAAGCAAGAAAAAAAATCTCAGTGATTTTTGCACAAAATTTAGACTTAAAGGTAATTAATGCTTTTTGATGTTCTCTGAACTCTGGGACACACCTGTCTTCTTGCTAAAGAAATAAGCACATTGTATCCTAACTAGTTCTCTTTTACTCTTTCCTGTGACACAAGTTGTTATTATTATATGCAAAGTTTGTAATTAAGAGGGTAACAATAAGAATTAACTGGTTAAAACAAGAGACAGGATGTCGAATGAAATCTGTTCTCAGATGACCTGGAAGGATTAGGGTAAAAAAGTCTTAATTGTATCTGGTTGATTATTTTAACAACAAAGATTTTGCACACTTACCAACATTAATGGGAATGTAACAATGTATAATATTTATAGAGAATATTACTGTGCTCACAAATTTTCATTAAGAGGCTCAGAATTACACTTATCAAGCACTTCAACTGAGTTAGAAATAATAGAAAACTACACAGTAATTTCTGGTCAAATGCTCTGAAGGATATTTCCTAAGTACTTAAATCTCATTAAAAGACAAACCAACTAATAAAACTGGAATATAAAATTTATAGTCTCTGAAAAAGGCTAAAAACAATAACAAAGGGGAAAGTGGAAGGAAAAACACTAAATGAATTCCACTTGAAAATGTTAAGTCTCATTTCAGAACACTATGAACACTTTGTTACTTCAGGACATGAAAATTATATATTACCATTCACTGACTTAATGGGTCATTTCTTATTTACTTCTCTGTTGTACTGATTATTGTAAGTATTTTTAAAAAAATACAGTGAATTTGGAAACAGATGAGAAATTATTGAAAATAGATTATGAGAGCTTTCAATCCTTTTGAATTAATTTTTAATCTTTCACAGAGTGAACAATTTTACCTAAACATGGGGAAAAAAAGCAAAAACACTTAGGAAGCATATCATCCCATAATAATAATAATTTTCCAGCTCATGAAGCCGAAATCATAAGGAAAGAGCAATTACCTATATTATACATGTAGACAAAACAAACCACCCAGTAATTTAGTCGTTTATTCAAATGCATGTCGCAAGTTAGTAGAATAGTCAACCACTCAGACCAGTTTTTACCTCTCTATCTGATGCAATACTTATTATTATAAGCATCCTTTTTGAATCATATTCTACCTGTGCATTTTCCAAGGTCCTGGAAAAGGTCCCTTCAATTCTATTTTACCATTTTAATTTGTTTGCTGTAGTAATTCCTCTCATCTTGCTGGGCACTTCCTCTAAAAATCTTAGTGTGGTGCTGCCAATTCCAGCCCACCTTGCCTTCAGAAGTGAAAGAAAACCTGAGAGAGAAGGCTTCAGGTGGGAGACATTTGCAGGTTGTGTTCTGAAGGCTTTTAATCTTGATAAGCATTTTTTGTCCCTTCTTTGAGTGAGCCAACAACACACAGTGCAAACACTGAACCCACAATAAGCCATCTACAGGAAGTCCCATTTTTCCCTAAGATAGGCAATGATTTCACAGGATCCCACCAAAAGCTGCATCAGCTCTGCATGCTTACAAGAACACAGAAGTGTAAAATAAAACTGGGATGGAAATCCAGACTGCAGATAGCAGGAGTTCAGAGCAAAAACACCAAACACAGTTGTTTGGGTTTCTTGCAAAGATGTCCTCAGTCTACAGTTTACATGTGTAAGAAGTAGGTGAGAAGCAGAATACTACTGATGGCCATTAGGAAAAATAGACGTGATTTTTAGCCAGAGGACATTATTTTGTTCCAGAAATTAAACCTAAATAAACCCAAATACCCACAAAGATGTGCTAGTCAGGCAGGATACTGAGCCCTGCACAGACCCCAAACAACTCTTGGAAACCATGTCTCTTTGCTTCTCCTTTTTGCAAAGCGTATTCCCTGCTTTGCCATGGATCCTCTAAGCATTTATTTCCAGTGCTATTACAGTGACCAGCAACAATAGTTTAGATCAGGATCTATGTATTCCGTTTATCCTGCATACCAACCTGCATGGCTGCCTGATTTAATCTGCTGAACAGCTCTTCAGAATAAAGGCAGCAAATACAATGGAAAAACTAGGGGGCTTATGTCCTTCTTCATTTGAGTTCAGAAATCACAGCTTGGATAAAAATTACCTATTCCAGGCTGAATTCAGATTTAACAGTCAAACTGGTTGCACAGATGAGTTGTTGAAGTAGAGTTGATATAATCTCTCCCTATTTCTATTACAAGCCTTGGTAAATCCCAGAATCATAGGAAAAAACTAGATGCATCTAAAGCAAAATGAATTCTCAAAACCCAGTCTATATGAGAAAAGGCTACTCATACTTTGAGAAGTTAGCAACTTACAATTCTCAGGGTTTCATTTTATGCAAACTAATGAAGTAATCATTGTTACATGCAAATAAAAGTCAGTGACTGCTTCTAAATGTGAAAAAATGAAAAAAGACTTTAATTCCAAACCCCCCCAAACCTTCATACTTTAAAAAAATTAAATTATTTGGCTCTATGTTGTTTTCCTTTAAAAGCTCAGTTTTTAGAGGAGCTGTACCCCACTATGCAGCTGCAATTGCGCACTTTAGACAAACACCATTCTTTACGCATCTCCTTATGGAAGCAAGTCCTCCTACCTTTACACTCTTAATTCTCTGTGACAGAGTTGCAAATCGCTGGTTGAGCTCTGAGAGTTTAGGCTCTACTACTTTCCTGCAGTGATCCCCACGGTTTGTCATCAAGTCTCTGGCCTGGTCACGCACAGAGTCCACCTTGGGGTGAATGTCATTCAGCTCAGCCTTTAAGCGCTACAGTCCGTGAGCAAGAGACAGGGCTTGAAGTTAGTAATAAATGCAAAGAGAGAGAAAGAGAGAGAGAGAGAAAGTGTGCAAAGGAATAGGGAGCAAAACCACAAAGCAAATTCAGATAATTATGCATGAGTGTGTAAATCCAGTAGAAATACCTTGGATAACGTTCCCACTCATAGCCCTCAAATTTATAGCAGGGATGTATCTACATGTCTGTTTTAATATCTCCTAGAGGAAATTAATGGTGAACATTACTTCTAGGCAGATTCCTATCTGCAATAATATTGCAGCATATTTCAGGATACACTAAATTATTCTATGTTCCTAAAGCTAGGAAGAGCTGTTAATTAATGTATTACAGAACTGGATGTATAGTTGTTGCTTTTATTACTGCTCAAGGCCATAGTTCAGGCAAGTAAAAATGACCACATTAAAAAAAGTGCCATTTTTAAAATAAATCTATCACAAATTGAAAAAAAAAAAAGGGCAAAAGCCTTTATCCTCTGCAATAGTAATCTTAACAGTAGATCCCAGTAGGGGCAGAGGCCAAAAAAACAGACAGCAAGGCATTTGGGAATCAGAAACACAGCTGGGCATTAAGAATTACATTTCACTGTCTGCATGAAATGCTTTTGTGAAATGCAAACATATATACAGGTATTGATAATTCTACTTTGTATCTGATGGTGGCAAAACTGTTCATTCATCTACAAAAAGCCAGTCTCGTAATCCTGCTGAGATCAATGAGGCATCAATTTGTGCTCTGCCTTGGAATTTGTAAAATTTTGCTCTAGTAAACAGCATCATTATGTTATGCTAGTGTCAGCAACACAATTCTGATTTTGATTTGCAAACTGTTCCTCAGATAGTATATACTGACCATGGAGTTCAATACAAAGTAAAATTTCACATTGACTTCAGAAGAAAAAAGAAAAATCCCTACAGATAATAATTTGATGGTACTCTTAAAGAAGATATTTTAAATGAGATAGTTTAACATTCACATCCATATTACAAGCTAATTTTTCATCAGTTGGTCAAATGATCCAATTGGCCAACAAAAACCTGCTCAATACACTAACCCATGATTCTACAGCTAGTTCACCATATAATATTCTTAATAATAATGTCTGTGTTGTTGATCTGGCCTCAATAAAAACAGTGTTTATAGAATTAAGACAACCATATGACAGAGATACCATAGATATTGGAAAAGTATCACAGAAAAAAAGAAATACAATTAAAAATGCAGGGGACAGAAAAAAGGAAGGATTTTTTTCAAATAAAACAAGCCCTGTGTTAAAGGAGTATTTTCCAGCAGACATATGTTTAATAAGCTGCTGTTCTACTCACCAGGAAGTTCCCAAGACTTATAATCACAATCTGGTTTTATTTCTGGAGGGATTTAATTTTGGTAGTGCAGAGCAAATTTATTAAGTAATCTACAAGCTGCCATGGGTAGCTTTATCACAGAAAAATAATTTAAATCCATTTGTGATACCTTTTGAAATTCACTAGTTTTGACACAGTCCTTTTTATAATAAAATTAATGTTTTCCAGAAAATCACATTTTTTTACCTTAAGAATTTCCTCTTTTTGCTGGGGTTTTTGTTTGTCAGATTCATCCAACAGTATTTCAGCACGATACATCCAAGTAGTGACATTAGCTATATTCTGATCAAAAGCCTCCATGTGCTTTTGATATTCCTGTATGTGGAAAAGGTAAATACTGCATACAAAAAATGTAATCAGAACTGAAATAACAGCTGTAATCATGCCAACTGTGGCAAACACGCACACATTATGACATTATGGAAACTTGTTTATTTTGCACTGTAACTTCTTGCTTGGTGAAGGATAGAATCTGTTGCTTGTTTGCTTCACTTTATATGTAAACTTTCTTTAAAAAGACATTCTAGGAGAGAGAAGCTTCCAAAGTGACAGGTAGCAGGATGAGAAAATCACAGCAAGACACAAGTGTCAGCAGCTCAGTGAGGCTGCTGAGAGGAACAGGAAGCTGTTAGCCAGACCTACTGGAGGTGCAAAGAAGTGTTTCCCAAGGATCAGGTACAGAACTCATGTTGGAAAGCATCTGAGTTGACTGAAACTCAGATGGCAACAAGGGTGCACTTGCAAAATCACAATCAAGACTGGGAGCTTTGTACCTAAACCTCTTATTGACATTTCATCTAAATTCTCTGCTGTGAGACTGCACTTTTTAAAAGCTATTCTAGTTGATATTCTGATAAATCTTCACTTCTCTGCTTAATTTAAAAACGTCTTTTCTGGTGAACTCACTAGAATGTGGCCCAGGAGTATCCCAGACAGTAAATACATAAACCACACACCCAGGATCAAAGGTATTACTAGTCCTTTTGGCCCCCAAATGTATGTACCTTTATTTTATGCTGTTCTGAAATTGGTAAAAAAAAACTCAGCTACCTCTCTTAGACCTTTTTATCATGTGTTATAGCAAATATTAACCATAGAATCCAAAGCAGAGAAAGAGAGGATGTACAGGAATACATAACTATATCTATCTGTAAACTGCATTATATGCTTACAATCAGTTCTACATTGAATCTGTGCACCTACATAATTCTGACTGAAATGCTCAAGTTTTCCAAATACTTTCATTTGGATACTGCTCTCAGCTGAGGGAGCCCTGTAGTGGTGCTGTATATTTATTGCCAAAGCACTTGTAATGCAGCCATACAGACTCCAGTGGAGCTCTAACACATCGAGCCCTGAAAAAGTCATGACAAAGGCCAACACACCCTCAAAAATCACTTCAGTTTCCCTGGGGTGAAACTGCATTCCTATGGTCTCAGGAACAGAAAGAGCATACAAGATTTCCCAAAGCTTTTGACAGCCTAGTGGTTAAAACCCTTCCATAGTTAAGGGTTCAAGCTGTCACCTCTTCATGACAGAATGAATTTTAAGGTAAAGCTATGTGACTATCAGGAGTTTGAGGCAGCTGGGGCTGAGACTCCTGAACCTGTATTAAATGTGTATTAGGGGTTTTACTTTCTTCTATGCTTAATCTGGTCCCCTTAAAGAATTATCCCCACCTAAACATGCCCTATAAAACTATCCAAAGGAGAATCATGCAGCATGAAAGACTGAATCATAGTCCTTCAGCACATCAGGTGTAATCCCTCAGCAGAGATTATGATTTAGCTGCCTCTGAAATGAATCTAATTCACACACACCAGCACTACCCTGTGGGCCAAACCAATTTGCAAGTGCAAACTTATTTCTCAATTGTATTATTGCAAACAGAAATGCTAATGCAGCCAAAAGTAGCTGATGCTGTTGGTACCAATACTAACTGAACTTATTTGTCAATTTTTTTTTACTTGAGTCATACTAAAATAGTCTCTGTCCTTGAAACTGCATTCCATTTATTAGGGAAAAAACCCAAACCAAAAACACTGCAAGAACTACTGAGACAGCCAGGATTGCAAACTGCTAACAATCAAGACTCCACTCGGTAATCAATCAGACTCTCCAAACATACACAATGTACTGAACAACAATCAATCTGATTGTCTGTGTACCTGTGTATTCAATAAGCACAGTCCAAGGCACCAGAAAAAGCACTTCCATAAGACTGGGCGTGTACAACTGGAAACCAACATTTCCTCTGTGTGAAGAAAAGCATTTTCCTTACCAGTAACAGATTGAACCATTCCTCAGCACGGGAAGTTACCGCTTTCCAGTTACTGTTCAGCAGGCTGAGTTTATCATCCACAAGACTTTCCTTCCCTTTCATCACTGTCTTCAAGTTCTCTCCTAAATCACTGATGCTCTTAAGCTGGACCTGGCGTTTCTCAATCTCTTTCCGCGTTGCCTACATGAGCAGAATAAGAAATAAAATTTCTGGAAATTGAAAATTATCCACACTAAGAACATGAAATATGAAAACAGGCAGCAAGTTTATAGTAGAACACATGGTCTTGCTTTGTATAGGAAATGAAAGCATTCTGTGAAGAGCAGCAAGTTGTTTCTCTTGAGCTCTGATAAAATTGTACATATTCTTCATCTTCTCACAATAGCTTAATTTAAAAAAGTGTGAATTATCTTTCATTTCACTGTTCAAAATATAGTTTTAATACTTTATTATTAAAAATAAATCTACATTCTGTAATATTTATATAGAAATGTTTAAAGTCACTTTTCATATAATAAAATTATAGTTATCAAATAGCACATAAAGCTTACATAATAAATGGGACAATAACAGAGCATCATGATGACATCTGAAGACAGAAAACTCCATTGAAAATAGTCTAGTGAATATTTTACTACTTTAATATTTTTCATTGCAATCTTTTTCAGAAGAAATCATGTTATGTTCTTCTTCGTTAAACTTACTTCCTAATTGTAAAAATGCATATTTTCCTTGCATTCACTTGGGATTTCATTCTGCAAACTAAAATACTAAAATAAGCTATTGCCCATAGCATTTCTAAACTTGAATGACTAAAACACATATATAGTGCTATAAAATCAGATTTCCAGCATCTCTTCCCACTTTTACCTTACCTTCTAGATCTAAATTCTATGTAAGGTTACATAATTTACTAATTATTCACATCTTAATATTTGCTGCAACATGCAAGATGTCCAACAAAAAGAGCTAATCCCAATACACTTGAACAACATATACAAATGCAGGTGTTTAAATAAAAACCACTGCCATGACACAGTGCAGAGAATAGCAGTCTTGTGGAATACTCGAGGAGAGGCACAATCTCCTTACACCTAATTTCACATATAACCAGTTTTATGAGAGAAAGTTATCTGAGATCCTTTGCACCTGATAACAATGATCCAGGCATATAAACACCTGCTTCTAAAATAAAGCTCCAAGCAGAAACAAAGTGTTCCAAGCTGAACACACAGGAATCTTCAGAGAAACTGATTTCTCACAGAAACTTGAATACAGTAAAACAAAAAATGCTTCTGAGCAAATTCTTCCATCAAATTCTATGCACTAGAACCCCACATTTAATCACCTCCATATTATCACATCTCTCATGGTCACACATCAGTATAATTTTGTTGATAATGTACTGATAGAGGAAGTAGAATGTTCATTTTTCAATAAAGACAGTATAAAATCATTTTTTTTGCATTCAATCTGAATAGCGCCTGCAACTTATTTGGTGTGTCAGGGTTAAAGCAGCAGCTCACTTCTTATGCTTAACAGAATTCATGATCTCATTTTGCAATGTTATTTCCCAGAAAAGGTCTTACACTTGCAGTTCATGTAAGTATGAGAAACTTTCCACATTCTACCAGTTTTCTAAAATACAAAGGATATGTCATAGAGCCAAGGCATGATTGATGCAAATTATTAGCAATGCACTATATAATTATAGAATTTGAAAAGGAGAGTTTCAGATTTCAGCAGGTCCTTGTCAGATTAAAGGAGAAACATGCCCTCTTCTAGTACTCTTTTATCTGTTTCACAGCAGGTGCAGTGTCATCATGAAAAAAGAATAACACAAAGGGTATAATTTACCTTCAACTCAGGATGGAAAATTTTGATCAGCTTTATTACTTTTTCTCAACAATTCACTTTCATTTGGAAAAGACTCTCTGAAGTGTATTTACCATGGGTTGTGGTTTCTTTTGTATTTATGAAAATGCAGACCAATATTGGGCTAAATAAGTAAATATTAATCCCAACTAGTAAACAGATGGATCAAATAATTACATGTCTATTAAATAAAACTGCTACCCAAAAACCAGATGTGCAATTCCATATGTTTAAGAAAGGAGTTATTCCTTTCAAAGTAAAGAAATAATGTAAACTAAAGGCAAGGTGCACCTCTGGGCAATATGAATTGTAACCTCCCTGTGCAATTGCAAGTAAAGGACATGAGCCAAGTAAATCACACTTCCCATCACCCTCTTAAAAAAGCATTGTGGCCTTCAACACCACATTGAAGTGACAAAAGCATCTACTTCCATACTTCAAATCTCAGTTATTAAAAGTTCTTATGTATAAAATCCTGGACCCACTGAATGCAATTGAAAGACTTGAAGGGTCTGCAAAGTCAGTGGGGCTCCATGCTGCATTATCAGCCACAACTTCCTCTGTAGGTTATGATGTGTGCTAGGTAAAATAACAACTTTCTTTCACAACTTCAATAACACAGTTTTGTTTTGTTTTGTGTATAATTTGGCATGTCTGCATTATATCCCTAAGAATTCTGTTTTTCTTTGCAGTGTTACTAGAAAGTGATAGTCCACAAAACTTCATTCACTGCAATATAACAGACAGCACTGGTAAATTTTCAGTGATAAAAAAAAATCAAAAGTACTGCTATTAATTTAACAGCATTATATAAAACAAATAAAAAAGAATGTACCACGATGCCAGGATTTAACTAAGATTATTTCAGTAAAACTCAGGGAGTATCTTTTAAAACCTCCTAATTTCTAAAGAGCAAGATCTACACAGCCTTGCTGGATTTAAACTCCCTTCTGGTGGCTGTAACATCAAATTGCATTCCAGCTGTGAAGGTTATTTGAAAACATATAAGAAAGTTGTAGAATTTTAACTATAGAATTAATAGAATTAGCTCCGCAAGTTAAGAAGCACATTTAAAAAACCTAACACCTTAAAAAAGCCCAAACCCCCAAGTCCCAAAACAGCACCGCAATGTGAACAATAGGAAACATTAACAAATTAAGTAGTGAAATTCTTCCCAGAAGGATTAGGCAATTTATACATTTTGATTTTGTGTGTTTATCAGGGTGAAACTATGAAACATAAATAAAATACCTAAATGTAGGAAGCTAAATGAAGAAGCTATTTTTCTGACATAATCATGGCATCTTGGGGAAACAAAAACACGTAAACAAAAGATTGAACTAAGCATCCTAATGCTCAGAATTCACTTACAGCTGTGAAAATTCATCAGAAATGTTGAAAAGCTCCAAAACAGATTACATTCATTCTGATATTTATCATTATAGTGAAGTTATTACATACACTTTTTTTCCCCCTTAAGACCAGTACATTTATTTATAAAGCAAAATACTATTTAAGTGTTTATTACCTGCTGGAAGAGAACGGTTCCATAAATACTTCCAGGAAAGACATCTCCATTAAAATGTGTATACAAATCATACCGATTATATCAAAGATATAATATATAAAAATTTCAGTTAGACAGAATTCTGCCTCTTTGGGAGAAACTCATCTACTACCACTTTTCTGAAGTACAGTTATGGCTATTTGGTACAGGATACCACAATGGAGATTCCCTGACCCCAAAAATTTATTTGTGTTTCACTGAATGAAATGATTCCTTTGCTTTAAAGGAACTGTTATTCTTTTCTCACGCGTGGTCATAAGAAATATGTAGGAAGTCTTCTTTAATCAAAACTGGGAGATTACACCACCATGGAAGTCCCAGGACTTGAACATTTCCAAGAGAAATGGCACCTAGGTTCCTGGCATCCAGCAAATTAAAGCAATCAGACAGACCCTGGTACAACTCTGCATGCAGAGCATATCTCAGGTGACCATTTGCTAATTCCCTTCCCAGAAACACCAGAATAGGGAGAGGGAGAATCTGAGCTTCCCTTGTACCAGTTTCATTCATCAAAACCTTAGGAAAGGAGCTCCAGTACAAAATAAAAGTTCTGCTTAAAAACCAGCTTTGGATGGGTTGAGACCCATGCAGAAGGCAAATCATTCTGCACTGCGCAAAGTCATAGGGATGAGCTTTGCTGAGAATTTATAAAGAGGTTTGTAGTTGAATACAAAAATATTTTGCCTACTTTACATATGGATCCATGGGGTGACAGGATGAGTCATGTTATAACAAACAACTGCAGTTCCCTGTGCAGATATTGACACTCTGAGTGGTGTTCACAGTTCTGTCTCTGACGCCACTGCACTGTGACAAAATATTTATCTTTCAATTTAGTAAAAAATACTTACAATGGGTTTTGTTAAAACTGTTTGGAGGTTTTTTATAATTGATGGCTTTGGTTTGCTGTGATGGGAAGGCACTTCCATCACCAAGTACCAACTAGGAATTAATTATGTTTGAAAACAGAAGGTACTCAGAAATGGGTTTTTTGTCAGGCTTTTTGTTTTGTTCTTCTGAAGATGTGGTGAAAAGGACTTCTTATCTCTAATTTACAATGATAAAGCTAGCATGTACCAAGATGAACTGCTGATTTTTTTTTTTTCAAACAAACAAGAATTGTAACTAAATGCAGGGGATAATATATTTCGTCATGATGGTCATTAACATATATAGATTAAAAACACAACAACTGTGAATGAGTGAAGAAAAGTTCTGTTTGCCTTTACATGACCTGTGAGCTGTGGATTTCTTGTAAACACTCTCTGCAATTGGAATCTTTCTAAAAGAAATTAGGTAGCTCAGCTCTCACAGGTGGGATTGCAGAATTAATCAGAAGCTGACATTATGGTCTTCTCAGTGGTTGATTATACATATTTATTTGTTTATTTACAGCACACCTTTTATTTTTATTGCATTTTGGCCAGTGACTATGAATCAGTTGACACAATTTACAGTTTGTCTTCTTTTACGGATATTACTGACAGGAAATATCTTGCTAAATGTAATTCTAAGCACTTCAAGTCAACTTTATACTCACTGGTATTACACACTGTGTTAAAAAATCAGATTAAAGCATTGGCAGAGTCATACTGCTGATAGTAGGGAGTGATACAGAATTTTCCTGGTAATACCATCTGCCATTTCCTTTTTAAGAACATGGTTTCCTGGCAATCTAATTCTTATCAGTCCGGTTCCTGATTAAAAGACAAATAAACCCTGCAGTTGTTAATGTCTTCAGTGATAAATATGTTCACTAAATCAGACTTCTAATTATAAATGGATTTCTAATATACAATGTTTCATGACTATCTTTCCACCCGCATGTCATTTTTCTTATCTATTATAACAGAGCTGAATTCAAATGGAAAGATTTAACTTGTCTCTACTGAGCAGAAAGGCAGGATTTACAGTCTTCAGTATATTGCCCATCTCATTTCACATAACTCAGCCAAGTTTTTGTTCCATTCTTAGAAAAATTCTGCGCAGGAACAAATAACACATTTCCCTTGATGTCCAGATTAATGCTATCTCTCATTAACTTCATTTCCTATTCAAGATGGACATTCCTTTTTACTTCAAGGAGTTTATACCTTGAAGACAATGTTCACATGTATGATTTCCTTTCTTGTCAATTCTATAATTATCTTTGTAACCCTCTGAGTTCTTTTCACTTTTAAGAAGCCTTGGGTGCTGAAAATGAATTAGAAATAAGCTCACTAATAAACGTAACTGCTTCCTTGTGCTGGAAAGGGAAAAGATTATGAGCTCTCTGCTTACATACATCGACAGCAGCACACATCCAATTTTCAGTTCATTTGCAATATTGAGTTCTCCTCTCTCCCTCTCCATTTTCCATCTTAGTTTTTCTGCAGACTTTTGTCACAATGGGAATCTGCTGGGCTTAATTCATCTCCCAGTGCATTTCATTAGACTGGTTACTGGCTTTGGCAGCCTACTTACCCAGGAAGTCCAAAACCCAAAGCTGTGACATTAATCAGATACTGTGAGGCTGTGGTTCTGGGGACTAAATTATTGATGTACAATTTCATGTGATGCTTCATTGAAATCCACATAGGAGTATCAGCATTGTACTTATTTATGAAGTCCCCACAAGAATTTAAAAGTGCCCAGGATTAAATGCTGCACTTTCTGTCTCCAAGTGGGAGCAGTGTCTTTAGGAAAAAGTATAATCACATAATTTCTGGAAATATTTGCATTTCTCAGTCTGGGATTTGCCACCTATACTCTCTGTTGGATTGTTCCACATTAAAAGTCTGTTTATACATATATGTGAATATTTGTTTATATTTCCTAAATGGCAATCTTAAAATGGAATTTTGAAAGCCACTCAGTACACACATATTTTGCCAAGAGGCAGCTGCTCTCACCCAAAGTTGTTTGTTTATTCTTATTTTAGTGATGAGCTGACTGAAGGGGAAGAGCTGAAGCACTAAATGAATTTAGATTGCAGTGAAGGCTTTGTGCAGCATTTGAAGCCAAAATATGCTTTTTACCAGTTTTTCTGTCAAAACTTTATGTATCAATTCCCTGTGAGAATTCACAATACTCAATGGCATTCTTAAAGATTAGTAGGTGGAGTGGTTCCTACTTGATGTATTTTTTTCATGTTAATATTTCTTATTTTAATTAGCTCTTGTTACCTTTTTTGATTGTCTTAAGATAAAAATATGTTGTACTTCTTGTAGCAAGCTTAAGACATAACAAAGGCTTCCCACTGTGCAGCTGCACTAATCATCAGGGTTTAGGTTCTAATTATACAACTTCTGAGGCATTAAAGTTCATATCTAGCAATAAAGGGATATTAAGGACAAATCTTTCTCTTTAAACCGGTGAGAAGGTTTACTATATACATCTGGATCAACAGGAACATGCAGTATAAATCTCTGTTTCAGTAGAGCTGTACTGTGTAGTTTAACACCACCAAAGATTGTTTTTATTTTATTGGCTGGGTGAATGGCCCAACTACCTACCAGCTTAGTCTGGGGACATTAAAATATGATCTTCTAACCCTTCTCTTAAAAATCTGATTTTTTTCCTTTGTTATGGGTGTTAAAGACTGGCTGGAAAGCTGTACCACAGAAAAGAAATTGGTGTGCTGGTTGACAGACATGAACATGACTTAGCTGTAGGTGCTCAAACTGGATGGTTTGAAGTCGTTATCGCTGGAACAGGATGCCCAGAGAAGTGATGGAGTCACCATCCCTGGAAATGTTCAAGAAACAACTGGACATGGCACTCAGTGCTGGGGTTTGCCATGGTGGTGTTCAGCCAAAGGTTGAACTCCATGGTCTTGGGTCTTTTCCAGCCTTAAAGGTTCTGTAATTCTATGATACCAATATCTATCAAAAGACATGAGAGGAACTGCACAAAATTTACAGTAGGAAAAGCAGCAAGTGAAAATGAGAAAACATGAGGCAACAATAGGAGAGAACAATGGGGGTTGTAGGGATTTAGGTTTTGATTTGAAAGTGAAAGCTGCAGTAGTCAAAGCAGTGAGTTAATACGAGCAGAAGTTGATATTCTTGGATATCACTTTTAAAATATTATCATTCTTAGAGACTGATGACCAAAAAACAAAAAACCAAAAAAAAAAACCTCCAAACCTCAGAAAGGACATGAAGACTTTTTAAAATTATTATTGTTGTGATTCTATTATTATTACTTTGTAAATTATGAATGCATTTTAAGGGTCAAGACACTTTATCAAGCTCAGAAGCTTGAAATGGTCAGTTAAAAACAGACAAACAAACAAAAAAATAATCCCCCAAGGACACCCAAGCCATGAAACAAATTTTACTCAAGTGCCTTTAATCTTCAGTGCCATTGAAAAAAATTAGGAAGATTACCTGTGTATAATTCATGACTTTTAGAATGCATAGCAAAACCAGTAAAATGTTGAAAGGATTCTTCCTATTAAACTTAGTAGAAGCAGTTTTAGTTTTTGTTGGGTTTTTTTGTTGGGATTTTTTGGGGGCTTTTTTCTCTGGTTGTTTTCTCTTTTTCTATTTTTTTGTTGTTGTTCTGTTTTTGTGGTGGTTTTTTTTATTGTTGTTGTTTGTTTGTTTTTTTCCACAAACCCCCAATAGTGTTTAAGGGGATTTTGGTTGTTCTTGATATTATACAGAAAAACTTGTCCAAAATGTTGCTGACTGTGCACAGTTATTTGACATTCTGAAGCTTTGGAAAATGTTGAGCAGAGTGTGCTCTAAAATGCAGATTTTGGTATGTGTGAATAATGATGACTTGGTTTGTTTATGTCCTCAGCTAGATTAGATTTCTTTTATATGTGCTGAAAATAAAATAGATTAGCTAGTGGTGAATGATACTCTGCCAAGTTTTAACATCACACAGAGATACTCTGTTTTATACACACCTCTTGCATTCCTCTGTTTCTGTAAAATGTTTATCTAAACTGTGATTTTGTGGTAAGTTTTGATTTAGGTTTTGAGTTTTAACCTAAAATATTAGTTCAAGGTGAAGTCTCACAGAAGTAGGAAGCTCCCAAAATGAAAAGGAATGAGCTACAAATCTAAGAGTAAGAAAACAAATATCCTGGCTATCTGAACACGTGGAATATATAGTGTCCTGGCATCATTAATATTTTATTTACCGTTTAATACCTTTCTAATCATGAGTAGAATGGGGTGAGAAAGGGATCTCTATATGGATACAGGGTGGGTAATATATAGTACTCTTAAAAAATTAAATTCTAACTTTAAATGCATCTCAGTGAAGATTATTGCAAAGTGAAGGTGAATTGTGCTATTGATGCCTGCAGAGACAAGATGGTTTAAACTTTTCTCAGTGTTAATGCTAGGCTGAAATAATGCCAAAACATTCACAAAGTTCCACTAATGAAAATGACAGAATTTTTAATTCTTTTTCTTTACCATGAAAGAAATCTATCTCTCTGCAATATGCACGTGTGTGTTGCATGTTTACCTTGCCCCAGGCAATTTCAGCATCCAAGTTGCTCGGCATGCCCTGCACAGCCGATCTCTTTGTCAGCTCCGCGTCGGTCGCTGCGAGCCACTCGGTCAGAGCATTAATCTCTTTCCGTAGTTTCCGGGACAGCTTCAAGCATTTCTCCAACTCTTGCTTTTTCTCTGTTACCTGTAGAAGGAAAACTTCTGGTTATTAACCTTTTGGTGAAACGGGTCCAAGGATTTTTACATAAGATTTTCTGTAGGCCGCTTTTCTATAAAAACGACACTTGTGATTTTACAGGTGACATTGCACTGCTAATATAGGTCTGTCTTGATTTGTTCTCTCAGCATCAGTAATTTTGCTGCTAGAATGCACATGCCTACAAGAAAATTATGTGCAGAAAGACCCATTGTGTTTGCACTAGCAGCAGACCTCCAAAAACCTCCTCCTCTGTCTGGAAGTCCTGATGAACTAGCAGACTTTCCTTGAGACACAAAATAGATGTCAAAACCCTTAAATGGGTTTATTTTAATATAGGTGGACATACAGGAACTGGGATTCCTCAAGGTTTTTGTCTGTGTAGTTAAGCTACATGGAAGAAGATAAATACCAGTCAAAGAAACCCTCAAATCTCGAAACACAAAAAGTCACTGAACAATGTAAAACTAAGGCAGCACTGTTAATTTAATGTTTTAATTTTCTGAATGCCTTGG
This sequence comes from Lichenostomus cassidix, assembly GCF_008360975.1. Taxonomy (NCBI): domain Eukaryota; kingdom Metazoa; phylum Chordata; class Aves; order Passeriformes; family Meliphagidae; genus Lichenostomus; species Lichenostomus cassidix. The sequence continues at coordinate 9,664,765 of NC_139479.1, read as the reverse complement.
ATGTGAAGTATTAGGGATGACATCTTCTTTAGTTGTAAAATTCTGTTAAGCTTGTTACATGGTACTTGGAAGGAAGGCTGAGTATTTATATTGCCTTGACGGTCTTACACTGCATTTTGAAAGAAGAGAGCAAATACAACCTTTCCTGCAAGACACTAAGACTCTTCAGGGAGAAAAAGAAAAGGTTTTACATAATTGGTAGAGAAAGCAGAAGAGTAAATTAAGAGATCTTAGATGGGAATCTAGACCACAACAGACATTAGGCATACAGTAACGGAAAATACAAATTAATCAATCTTGCTGTGATGAAGTTTAAAAAAAAACCAGTCAGAGAAGGAAGATTAAAAGTGCCCCAGACGTCACTAATATTTAAAAGAAATTCCTAATTGCCTTGAATGTCAAATATAATCAAGTAAGACTGTAGCCACCCATTTGTATTTAAGTATTTTGAAATAGAAAAAAGTTTCTTCAGTGGTGAAAAACTGGCATCAGCATCTACATAAATTATTTTAGACTTTGCAACTGACAACAAGTAGTGGCACAATGATCAAATTGATTCTCAGATTGACTGCCAAGAAGAATTTTGAGATTTTAAAATGCAATATGATGTTACAAGGTTAGGTACATGGCTTTTGCTATCCCTGAGTAAGGAGATGAGATTTGCCTAGGGAATAAGCAATAAAGTGTTCCTGATAATTTATTAGCATTCTGTAGAGGCTTACTATTGAAATCTCAGAACATTTCTTCTTCACTGAATATTCTTTATGTTCTTTCTTGCATGCCAAATTTATTAAATGAGACCACAGAACTTACAGTCAGGCCAAGAGGTAAATCCCTGGGAAGGACCATAAAATTCAGCTTTTTAGAGCTCCATGCACACACGGAGCCAGGTTTTTCACCTCTTCTTCTGAAGAGTGTGATAGCAATTGTAAATAGCATTACTTAGCAGCAATACAATGCAAAGTACACTATTCTGAGCTTGATTGCCTCTATAAGAATTTTAAACAGCTGGTATATTATAAAATGAAGTTCCTGATACTTGTCAAAACAGAGAGAGAACTTTTGTGTAGCTACATACATCACTAAAATCCATTTTTGTATAAATAATACAATAATATTTCCATATACACTGTATATATCCAGAGGTTGCTGATTAATCAGTTTGTTAATACTTCACGTGTAAAGATGTATTTTCTACAGAAAAATAGGAAACAGTGCCCTCTAAAGGCCTTCTGGGTCAGAAAATATGATCAGGAGTTACTTTATATATGAGGGAGCCTCTTGAAACTACCTCTGAAATCACACAAGTGAATCTATGCTTGAAGATATGTTTTTCCCTCAGACTGTACATTTCACTCCTGAGACTTACTATTAATTATAACTATTGCTATTTTTCTCTTAAAAAGTGTTTTTCTCAATGCAATTAATTAGTGCTGATAATGGCTATCCCGTTCTTTTATTTCTATATGTCTGGGTTTCTATGACTTTCTTTTAAACTGTTAATTTCCATGCTGTGTAAAAGTAAATGTGAGAAATTACATCTAGGGCAACAGAGCTAGGCACCAGCACTGCAAATTTTTGAGACACATTAATTTGCAATATGGCTCACTTCAAGTCACTAATGGCTCCCTAATGGCACATTTTTATCCCTTCATTAGTTAAGAGAGGTTTCCTACAAAAATGGCACCTGTTTGCTGTTAAGTTAAACATAATGCAGGAATAAATGCCACAGATCTTTCTAAAATAATGGAGAGCCAAGCATATTATCCAATCCCAAATGACAGCTATCCACACCTAATGAAGCAGACCCCAGTTTTCTTGACACTCAAAAGATTGATGTCTCTTAATACCTTTACTTTGCAGGAAGAGAGAACTGTTTAATCCAAAATCCCTAATGAGTATTATCTCTGTCAAAAGTAACATAACTCTCATTGTTTTATCATCCTGTAGTCACCAGGGCTTGATTCTCATTATCTGTTAAAACCACATACTGACTCTCAGTATTACCATGGGCTCATTTTCCTAGCTATTAACAATTTATGATTTGAATAATTTATAATTTTAAAAATTAAGAATTTGCTTCCTGACCTGTTTTGTGTATTTCAAGTGTATAAATTTTAGAAATAACCTGACAGGTATTATCTGTAATTCACAATTTTCAGTCATCCAGTCACAGCAAAAATTCACTGTAATCCTAAAATTTTCAGAAGTTCTTTGAGCAGTTCTAATGAGGGCAAGAGGAAGAAAACAGATTAAATGAAGGATAGTTGTTAATCAAATTATTTAAATGAAGTCTTTAGGACAATGGCACAGTTCCTCTTCTGAGTCTTGTTAACATTGGCTAGCAGCCTGTCCATCCTACTCTGTTTTGTTGAGTTTTAGGCAAAAAATGAGTAAACAAAACAGTTTCCCACTGGGAAGTGGCTTACATATTAAGATACAGTGAAAATGCAAGTCAGGGTTCTTGACATTTAAATCAGGGAATGGTTAGGATGAAATCCAACCACATGCAAATGAAGAAGTCACAAAGCACTGTGGTACACAAGTGCCTCCTGAGGAAAGCTTCAGTGGCAAGAGCTTTTTGTTCAACAGATTTTTGAACAGCAAGAAATAGAAACTATCTACTTTACGATTTGTACAGTCAGAGGCAGAAAGAATTTGAAACATAGAATTTTCTCTTTTATCAAATAGCTCTTTAAGTAAAAATCTAATTTTCTGAAATTAGAATGAAACAACAACCCCCATTTGAACTCTAAAAAACAATTAACTAGTAAAAAAATTACAATGTTAAAAAAGTAATTTTTTAATTGTAAGAAAGGAATTTTTATTTCCCTAGATGTTTTTTCCTCTAAGCAACTAAATAGCCATGCTGATGATCACCTTTGCCTCCATTCCTTCTGTCCCACTGGGAGAATTTTGAAAGGAACCAGTAAAAAAAAAAACATTTACTTACCACACCAAGATTATTTTTCACTTTGCTAGTTAAAAAGAGCACATAGTTTTGTATTAAAAACACAGGACTTACCTTTGCACCCAATTCATTATACTGCAGTTTTAGAGCTGTAAGCCTTTCATCCAGTTCCTTTGGGTTCTCTGTCTGCTGCTTCTGAACAATTTGCCTCCCAGTTTTTATCACTGTTTCCACTTCAGATTTCACCTCACTCAGGTTTTTATATAATTTCTAATCAAACAGAAATATAAAAGTGAAACACCACCATTAAAAGATGAAAACTAGAAAGGACCACTGAAGGATCCAAATGAATAAATTCAGAACCTCAAAGATATGTCACTAAAAACAGTGTTAGAATTGTTACACATAAGAAAGTACACACCATTACGAATTGTTTTAAGCTGTGACAAAGGTTGTTTTCAAACTGACATAGATAATGCAGTAGTTAAACCTACATATGTCTTCTGTCAACTCACATGGAATGTTGGATGTATTTGAACTACAAATAGACACTAATTTTAAAATCTGTCACTTTTTCATACTGCTGAATCCAGAGACTGAAAGGACAGAGGATTACATTTAGCGTCATAGTGTAAAAAAATTAATTAACTAAAAAACCTACATTAAAAAGTAACAAAATGGGGCTGACCTAAAATACACAATTAACTGCATTTTCCTTCACTGTTTCAATTAATAAGTACAAAAAAAGGGGGGAAAAGCTTCTCAGTAAGTCATGGCATGCATATAATCTGTAAACAATACATTTTCCATACATGTCAAATGAGTGATACTAAGAAAAACAAAAGGGTACTTTTTTTCCATATGCAGAAGTTTGGAGTCATTACCTAAATGTATGACCTGCTCACTCAAGTCATTTAACAGCCACTTAAATGGCTAATTAACGTTCATGAAAACAATGCAGAAGTTGAATTTATTTTTCTTTTTAATCTAAGACTAAATTCTGCCACAGCTTGAAAATTCCACTAAATTCCACAGTGAAAAAAGACTACACAGAGACACACAGTGTCCATTACTACACAGGTATGTGAAGAATTGCAAATACCATTCTGTTGAGAAGCTTTACTGTTGAGGTCTTTAGCTTAAGTGTGTGTTCCAGCATTTTGCCATCATGTGTCAGAAAATAAACTTACTGTCTTGTATACTTAGATGAAACTGCAAAATAAATTACACTGTACTTTCCGAATCAGTAATTTTTTTAAACTTTTCTTTTAGGAGCAGAATCTCCTGCAATGTAAATACTCTCTCTGGCATGTCTGGGCTGCAAAGACAAGACATTTTTCAAGCAGATATGACAACATGAAACTGCATTTTCTCCATAATCTAAAATTAGCTACCAAGCCAATTCTTGACATGGTTACTATTTCATTTACCTAAAGGTCTCATGTACATAGTCCAGCTGCTTTCCAAGTGCTTAATACACATAATACATTCCTCATTACTGAAAACCTGTCAATAAATTAGAGAAGCTCTTGTATGATGCATATTGTCTAAATTCTCATGATATACTATCATTTAGACTAGATTTTTTAAAAAAGGAACATTATGAGAATCCTTGTAGTTAAAAATGCTCTAAAATCACTGTAAGTCTTCCACAATATGCATCAGGGCTGCAAAAGCCAGCTGCTGAGTGAAGACACTTTAATTCAGTACAGAGCTTCTAATTACCACGTCATTCCAATAAGAATGTACTTCTGAGAAGAATATGAATTTAAGAGTATTATCATTTAAGAAAAGCCCAGGATGTAAAGCAATAACATTGACTTGTCCCATGTTTTTTTTTTTTAATTTAAATTCTTTCTACATTTACATCTGAAAGCTGCTGGGAGGGGGAAATCTTCAGGCATGTCATTGCCCCAGGGAAAAAAAAACAAAACAAAAAAACCCACAAAAGCAGCAAAGAAACGAAAAAACAAACAAAAATAAAGCTGAATCAAAAAAAAGAGAAAGCAGCTGACTTTTGCTGTTACAATCTCCATTTTATTATCATCAAGAACACAGTGTTTAGCTTGACTTCCCTTCAAGAGTAAAAGGGAACAAGATTATAGTCATATTTAAGGGAAATGTACACATTTGCCTCATATTCTTTAGGATATATTCAGGTCATCTTTTGCTTTTGAAATGAAAGAAAGTCATAGCATGCCATCTCATGGAAGTTTTAATCTATGGTTTTCCATCATGTTTTGTGTTTCCTGGCTAGAATAGACTGAGGCCATGTAACACCTTTCTTGGTTACATCACAGAGTTCCATGACTGTAGAATATTGTGGAAAATAGAGCCAATCCAGGGAGAGAAATCCATATGCACGGTGGGAAGTGGGAATTAGAAAGGGATCCTAACTGATATTCTCACACAGTGAAAGTGCATGGCTATAATTTTGAAGGAGACTTTTGTTGCTTTTCTGGATGGAGTTTTCGTTTGTTTGGGTTTTGGATTTATTTTTTTGTGTGTGTGTGAGTAACTTATACATTGTTTCTCATCTGAATTCAGAACAATAATCTGTAATTTTTAACTTTCTCTGCATAAAGCCGATAGAAAAACTGCATCTTTAAATATTCACCATGCAATGATCCAGCTGTGATTGCACTACTTCCTGCTCGACACTCTTCGTCTCCAGCTTGGGCACCTGCAATTTCACTTCATCTAGAATTCTTTTACATTCTTGGAGGCGCTGCTCAAAGTTGGCTGGCTTCTGGAACAAGCGGAACTTCACGGACACATCCTGCAGCTTTTTCTGAAAAGCAAACATGGTGAGTAGTAAGTGTGAAGTGAAATCAATTCTGAAGACGATTCTCTTAGTCTGCCTTAGTCTCAGAATATTTAGAATCCATTGTGAATCAGCAGTTTCTTACTAAAAGAACATAAAACTTTTGGGGAAAATGCAAGTGGCAGAAAATCTTGGGTCTTCACAGGAGGATAAAAATCCCTCCACCATCCAGGGCACTGGATGAAGCAGAGCCTGTGGCAAAAGAGCCCACAAACATGCACAAAGAAGGGGAGAAGTTTTGTACTTTTCAATATTCAAAATGTTGGGGATGTGGGGAGAAGACAGATTTAATGGCTTTAGACTAAGCCATCCACATCACAGAGTGAAAGCCCTTCAGCTCTATCAGTTGCTGCTTCTTGGTATGAGGAACGAATCTTTTAGTCCTTCAAAGAAACCTAAATAAAGTGGCTTGGTAGTAAGTAGGTCTAGCACAAGCCCCAAGATTTAGAGTATAAAATTGATTTAGATTTCAATTTATAGAAGCCTAACTTAGAGTAAAAAGAAAGCAATTTGAAGGCAGAAAAAAATCAGTGACAAGCTTGGCTTCTAATTGCACAATTTTCACAATTTTCTATCTTTGTGCATTAATTAGACTGCTTGCTCACATGATCCCTACCTCAGTGGGAGGGGAAATAATTAAAAATAAAGCAAAGAAAAGGAATTTCAATTATCTACTTGAAAAAGAACTAATTTCTCTATAAAGTACAGAGTGAAGTATTATTGACTAAGCTTTTCCAACTGTCTGGGGAACAAATAAAAGAATAAATGTCACTAAGAAATAGCTAAGTGATGAAATAGGAACTCATCGTCTGTAAAAACACTTCTGACTTTTTTATCTTCAAATCCTGGACACTTTATTCCACTGGGCTATACAAATTTGAGGAAAAACTGTAATAAGGCATAAAATTGGCATTGGTAAAAACGCTTCCCACATCTATCAGATTTCTGAAAAGGAGGCAGGAATCATGAGAAGCAGACAATCTGGGCTGCCACAGAAAAGTGGGTAAACATCCAGCAGCTCCTTCCAATTTTCCTCATTAAATACTTTGTATGAAATTGAGATCCAATGAGATAAGAAAGGAAATCATTCTGTCAATAAATAAGTGGACAATTGAATAAAAATTGGAAATAAGGACAAGAATAAGTGGTCTTATTTTTCTTGTGTGTTTGCATACACTAAATTTGTAATGTATGTAATCGGTTTTTCATTCTCTTGTGACACTTCAGTTTGATGAAGATAAAATCCTGTGGGAATCTTGCATTGCCACATCTGTATCAGTTACAATTTGTGTTGGTCAATACATTAAAAGTTATTTAGAAAGAGAGAGAATGACAGTATTAACAACAGAGAAAATTAAAGCCAGCTGTGAAGAGCCACTGAAGTATTGAAGAGTACTGAAGATCTGTAGGGGAAAAAAAGAGCAAATTATTTTTAATTCACCCAAAATTTAAGCAATGCAGAGAAACACTAAGCTTGATGTACAAGTGGGATCTAAATTATATTTTAGCACTCTCCATCAAGTTCTCACAGATAATAACAACAACAGCTATAATATATACTTATATTTCTCTCCAACAGTTTTAAAATAATATCATTTCAATGCTTAAAAGCAGCAAAATAAGCAAAATGGGTACTTGGAAAGATTTGGAACATAAAAAAAAGAAAAAGGAGGTACCTGTCACATTATAAAGTCATTGTATTAAGCTATTTTGTGCCTGAATAATGGGTTCAGTTTTGATCACCTTGTTTCAAAAATTAATTTTTAAAATAGACAATTTATAAAGAAGAATGACAGGACAATGAAGACTATTTAACTAAAAGTCTCAATATGATCTAACACATTAGAAAAGAGACAATTGAGGATGTATTCAAAAACTTGACTAGCAAAGCATTCAGGACTGAATTTTGAAAAATAGCCATTCCTTAGAAAATATTTTACTTTCATGTAATAATTCTCATTCTATTAAGATTAACTAGGTCTTGTATCACTGTGGAGAAATAGTCTTTTATTTTGGTAATCATACTTTTCTCCTTAAATTTAAAAATCAGAACTCTCAGCCTACAGTAATCAAAAAAAGCCATGATAAATTTGGCTACAGTTATCAGTTGTTTCAAAATCTCAATGCAATTATTTATTTTCCCAACTGTTCTTTTTCTGCCTAGCTAATTGATCTAATATTAGAATAAATATGTCAAATTAGAAATATTAGTGAAAAAAAGGGAAATGCATGTTTCAATTATTTATAAGTGAGAATGCTCTAGAATATAGTAGGTGAAGACTGATCTTGTGAAGTGTGTTTTACCACTAAAGGTTGCACAATGATGCAAAAGAATTAAAGAGAGTTCGCTGGCCTAAAATCAAATATTGTCATAAATAAACAAAGGGCTCAGCTTTTACCTGGTTTTGGTAGTTGATATTTACATTATGCATGTAAATTACTACTTTTTTTGTTTTTATTTTATCTAATGTAAGCAAAGCAGTGTCTCAAGATGACCTCCACCAATTTGTCAAACTGGTGCACATCATAATCTAGAGAAACCTAACAAAGAAAAAAATATCTGCACATTAATAAAAAAGGCACCTAGAAAGGGTAGTGCTCCCTTGCATGCTGTTGAATTTATAAACATTTATTTACACAGCCATCTGATGCTTGCATTTCACTGATGAAATATGGGCAACTTCACAGCTGCCATGGAGACCATCAGAAGGTGAGTTAGTATGAAGAAAGGCAGAAAAATGATGAAACAAATATTCTCAACAAAGAAAAGACAGTCCTGTGGATAGGATGAAACATTAAAAAAATTGTTAATTTCAAATTAATTAGCTGCTAGCAGAAATTAATGCTATCCATAATAAAAATTAAAACCAAAACTAAGATGCCTAGAAATACCTGACAGGGATGAAGAAAAATTGACCATAATTAAATTATTTGTCTTTCCACTGATGTATGACAATTTGTTTTGCAACCTCAAAAAACCCCAACAAAACAGCAAAATATTCAAGTACACATCATTAATAGGCAAAAATTTGTATTTTTCTCTAGCGTTTATTCAGTCTTCATTTTCAAGAAGGTCTCTCTGTGTCTATTAAGCTAGGTGAAATAATGCATTACCTAACATTTTAAACTGATGTCTGCATTGCATAGCTCAAATACTGAATTTACATTTCAAATGCAGCTCTGCTAAATATTTTCACATATTTTAACCTATTATTAACTGTAAATATTTTCAGTTGAATGATTGAAGGAAAAAGAGAAGAAATCAAATTTGCCTACCTGTGCCACATCAATTTGGGAAAGCACTCTTTTGGCAGCATCTTTACCCCGGTTTCGTTTCTTCATTTCTTCCAAACTAATCTCATGGCTTGTTAATTCAGATTGTATTTTCTATTGGAAAACAAAGACAGCAATCAGCAAGGTGTGAAGGAAAATTAAATTATTAGGGACAGTTGATTAGGAAACAGACTGAACAGCAGTGATAGTCTGTACAGCACTGCCAGCAGAGAGAGGGAGGTGATCCTCTCCCTGCACTCTGCCCTGGTCTGGGGTGCTGTGTCCACTTCTGGGCTTCTCAGTGCAAGAGGAACATGGAGCTCCTGGAGCAGGTCCAGCAGAGGGGGACAAAGATGATTATGGGACTGAAAATGGGTTTATCTTTCTGAAGGAAAACAGCAGTTTTCATTGGTAAGAACATTCATTAACCACAGAAAAGTTATTTGATTCACTAATCTTATTTCCTCTTATTTTCACAGCATCACCAGGCAAGTTGAGAGAAAACTGACTGAAGTATCCTGTAAGTATAGCATCACTGTCAGCTTAGAGAGCTGAGCTCTATCTAAAACAGTACACAGTCTGTGGGGTACAACTGACCAGAATCTATGTTCAGCATCAGTTTTCTGTAGCTAAATGCACAATGACATGCAGTTCATTATTATATTAACTAAACCTCTTTCCTAACACACATTTCTGGTTATGTCTGTCTGCAAAATCAGAGTGTGATCAGAAGAAAAACATTCACGCTTTGGTTCACCACAAATCAACCTTACAAGTAACAATTAACTTAAGCTGTGTTGGCTAGTGCAGTGCAATGGAAAAGAATTCCCATAAAATATATTGATACAATACAATTTAGGATGATTCACATGTATTTATGTTTACATTGTGAGAAAATAAGAAATTGAAATTATTAGCAGAATTGCTAGACAGCACTACTGAGAAAAATTACCCTATGAAATAGAGATACAAAGGTATGTTCCCATCATGAGATGCATTTGAGGCCATTACTTCTGCATTAAAAAGTGATTTTATATTTAATATGTTTTTTAATGGTATACAGCAGTTTTCAGATGCTCTGAAGACCAGCTATAATTTGAAATATATGCACATAAATTTCTCTTACACTACAGTAACTTTAATAGTAAAACTTAATATACATGTATTTTTAATCACGTTTTCATAGGTTATTAAGTACAAAGCTGTGCAAACCATATGCTGTCTACTTTATACAGATATTATGTGGTTATAATGACTTGTATACCATTATAAAGTCGTATTAATTTCAACATTTGATTGAAAGCAGTTTTTTACAACTTATATTGAAAACGTATTAAAGTAACCTTTAAGAGAAATACAAAAATATAGGAAATTATTAAAATCTTTACCAAGTTTAATTGCAAGAATACATTTATGACTAAATTATTCAGTATTACTTGGAGAATTAAAATATTTTTCTTAAAATATTTCTAAAAGCAAAATGACTAGCAGAAAGCTCCAAATTTGGAGGATTTTTTCTTCTAAAATTATAATAATAATATATTTTTGATTTTTCATATTTTTAGTGGTCCTTGACAAGGCTATTTACTGGATGGCCAGCAACATTTGGAGCAAATAATAAATTTTTTTCTAAATATGACATTTAATTTTTAAGAAAACAAAAATAGTCAATTAAGATAATGATTCCATCAAGAAGAGAAGGCTTATTTAAGTGCTGAGCACTTATTTTCTCCTTGTCTAAGTTTAAAACTCCCCCTTGAAGTGTGTTTGAGTTGTAACAGGATTATTTTCCATTTTTGTGCTGCACACAGACCAAACTGATGGTGATTCAGGATTAGTTAATACCTGAAGCCAAATGTTTTTTTCCTGTCTGCAATGCTAGAACTGCATATAAAGGGAAGAGACAAGTCTGAATGTTAAAAAATATATACTATATCACACCCAGTATTTCAACAGTTTGCTTCCTTGCCTCATAAATGAATTGGTTTTTGGTTGTATTTTCCAATTTACTTTATTCAACCTCAGAGTCACTCTGGAAAGCAAATAATTGAACAGTTCTTATCTGAATAGGTCAGAACAGCACAGTACAGATAAAAGCAGTGTTTAAGCAATTAGGTATTATGGGATACTGCATACAGATTGTTCTATCTTACTTTTTTAAATTGCTCTGCAGGAGAGAGATGAAGCATCATCTACTCTGACATCAAACCACAGAATTGGAGAAAACAAACACATTAGAGGAAAGATTAAAAGAAAAGTTAGTAAGGCTTATATCAAGGAGAGGTTTGTTTTTCTTTTTTTTCATTTGCTACTGCTGCTGACAGGCAGAAAGATTAAATCAGTCCTGAATAGATATAAAAGAATTTGTATCACCTGCTGATGATGCTCATTATCATTCAATTTTTAAATGACCACTTTGACTTTTGAGTCTCTTCTGACTCACAAATTTACTGCATTGACTTCTTAACATCCACAAGAAAACACTATTTTCTCCTGTCATCCCCATCTCTTCTCAGTGGTTCCTATTTCTTTTCTTTTTTTTAAACAAAGAGCAAAACTTGTCTTCCTTCAATTTCTATACTGTCCATAAATTACTGTGCCCTACAGGTTATGGATTCTAATTTGCATCACTGGCTATGTTTCAAGAAATTGGCAAAACTTTTTTCATATATATACATATACATACATACATGTATATGTATATGTATATATACACACATATATACATATATATATATGTACACACACACACATATATATCTAAATAAATAGTGTAACACATACAGAAGATGAGGTTACAGCACAAATGACATACAGGTAAGTCTTAACCCAAACTGAATGTTTGCTTATGGACACCAACTTTCAAGAAATATTAACTGGAGAGCCCAAACGAAAAAAGAAAGGTAGAGTAGGATAGAAACATGACTGACAAGGCAATACTGAATAAGCTGGACATGAAAAATAGAGTTAAAACACGGTGTTCAGACACTATGGAGATGTGTAGAGGGTGACAACCTGTATAGTACAGAAATCTGCATAGATATTCAAATTTAATCCATAACAAAATGTAAGCTTACACTCCTGAGTAGCACTTATCAGCTCATCCCTCTTTGACCACTGATCCACTCATGGCTGAACAAAGCCAATCTCACAAGTTCCAGCAGAGGAAAGGAAGGTGTAAATAACTTTAACATTTTCCTATGTAGACAACTGTGAGTTCTTTGTCCCAAAATATTAGTCTGAAGGCAATGAAGCACAGCACCATTCTTGTCAAGTAACATCTTGAACAGCTGAACAATTCTGCCATTGTAACATCACATTAACTTGGGTTCTGAACAAAGCATAACAATATTATAAAAACAGATTAATAGCTACCTTCACCTAGAAAACAGCCAGGCATCACTGCAGAACTGAAATTACCCAAGGAGTTTATTGAAAAGGCAGATTATTCTGCTCGTTTCAAACACACAATATTGTTGAGTTATTCTCCACACCACAATTTATATAGCTTGACCGGGGAGAACAACAGACAAGTGATTTGTCATATGCAGGTGATTTGTCATATACAGGTGAGAAATGAAATAAGTCTATTTTCTTTCCCGTAATGTAAAAATATTCATGCAGTCATTCAGACTAAGCAGAAGTACACATGAAAATTCTCTCTTCCATCAAAAGTAATTGAGTAACAAAGCTACAAATAATTATTTGTAAAATATTTTGTCACATAAATGTAACATTTTCTGCACAGATTTATTTTCTTCCTGTCAGTTAGAGAATACTTGAGAAAAAAGTCACCAACTGAAAATTCTTGCAATGATGACTTCATTCTCTGTATCTTTTCAGTAAGTTTAGAAATATGAAAAAGTCTTCCACGGGGATCATGAGATCATGTATACAAACAAATAATTTTTCCTTTTGGAATATTGCTTTAGAATTTACCTCACTCGAGGCTTTGTCACCACTGGACCTTGAGGAATCTGAACTGATTTATCTGCGTGGTTGCTGTTAGGCTTTTTTGTCTGAATACATCATCTTTAGTTGTACTCCAAATGACTCAGGTAACATTGGCTCTCTAGCATTAAATTCTCAGCGCCACACGGTGGAGTAAGAAGCACACAGAATTTATAGTGAAAAAGTGATCCTAAGGAGAAGTTGAGCAGCACAGATTTGACTTCTCTTTGTCAAGTTTCTGTATAAATGAAACTGATCATTTCACTTAAGAACAGCAGCTAAATATAATTTTGTTTTCTCAGGTTAATTTCTGATCAGCTGAAACAACGATTATTCCTCCTATCGATGCTCTAAATGGATTTGAACTTTTTGAAGCAAACACACAGAGCTCCCAATCCCCCAGCAGCTTTCTGATTATAAATTCCCCCATATGTTCTTTTAGAAGTGCAACACATATTGCTGAATGGTTTGCTAAATCCCTCAGCACGGATGAACTGATCCCTGCCCAGAAAACAACATCACTGACTGAAAGATGTCCATTCCAGCTGTGCAGGCACTATTGTAGGATCTTATATGAATGAACTGTGTTCAGCTCCACAAAAGATCTGTGCCTGCAGAAGCTCCACAGGAGATGTGGCCATTCAGGATGTGCCTGTTCTGCCACTGGCTGGGGTGGCTTTTTGCTGGAGGAATGACTCAGTCTATTTACCCACATAAAAATGATTGTTTATTCCCTTTCCCTCGAAGGATTTTAAAGAGCTTCACAACTGAACTTCAGAGAACTTCAGTATTTGCATTCAACCTGTTCAGTTGTTAATTAAGTTTTTTTTTCATTAGGTCTCACTGGCACCATAAAATAAAAACATGAAAGGGAAAAAATCAGCAGACTCTAAGCTGGTTTTCCCACAGTGGCTATAGTACAATCAGGTGAACCTGACATTAGGCAATAAAATCTCAAGAAAAATAACAAGTTCTGCAAAGGCACTGAGCTAAAATTTTCCTATGACAGTGTGCTAATTAAGGTGGATTGGGTTTTGTGCTGCTTCAGTTTTTGAAGTTCTGAATTACTTCTTTTTACACAGTCTGTAGTAATTCCCAGTATGGTACCTGAGGATGCACATAAACCAGATGCATCCACAGGACATGTGAAGCATGTAAGGGTCCAAACATACCAGAAAAAAAAAAAAAATACATTTTCATATAATTTTTAAAAAGTATTTAGTTTATAAAATTACAAGATGAGAAATTAAACTGATGCATTTTTAAAAAAGTTAATTTTTACCTTTTTAAAAATTGCTTATTCATGTTTCTAGGAAGGAGAAAAATAATTCAAGAAAGTCAACAGATAGCTTTGTTTAGGATTGAAACTGAAACAATTTTACTAAATCTGATCTTATACCAACATATATTGGAAGAAAATACAGTAGGATAAAGATTTTTTTCAAAATAAGACTGAATTCATATGTGATCCTATTTTCCAAATAGTTTTACAGTCCCTACATACACATAAAAATATCTGCATGTACCTACAAGCACACACACACACACACACACACGAAGAAACTGAAAGGTACATCTATCTACATGTTAACTCAAAAGGTATAGTTACCTTACTATAGTAAGGTAGTAAGTAAGTAATAGTAACCTTTATTTCTTAAGAAGAGAAAAAATTATTTTCAGGGCTGCATATATTCAGCTCTGAAAATATTTAATATCATCCAAGCCACTCCATACAAGATAATATATTTTTAGAATTATTTGAAACTCTACAGGCATACCAAAAGAACCACAATTGAAAGCCTCTTCTAAAATCATTATAAAAGCATTCATTTTCAACTTCCCTGTAGCTTTATTTCCCTGTTTGTTTACTTTCATAATCTGACTGCCTAAATTTAGATGGAATTAACAGAAAAGTTGAGGTATATAATATTTTAGAGTGTTAATAGTTTTATTGCAGAGATGTTTGGTTTTATTTTGTTTGTATTCTTACCCTCTTAATGCTGCGGTAAAGCAGACCTTATAGAAGAAAGAATGGAAGAGTGAAAATTATGATCAGATGTACATTTTTATGTCAAAGGCTCTAAAATCCATGTGTAAAGATTGGGAAAAGTTTTTCCTATTGAACTTATGTGAGATGTAAAAATTTAAATATAAGCACATTTATTTGTACATTATGAAATAATTAACAGTGTTGTCCATGTTTCAATAATTAGTAACAAACCCTAGACCACACAATCAACTTTGCAAAAGAGCCATCTCAGTGTAGTGAGGATGATGAATTTCCTCCTTCTAGGATGGGAACTGGATTTTAAAGAATCCCGTAATTTTTCCTCATCATTTTAAAATGACTGCATAGTCTCCCATGATATTTATAACTCTTTACATCTTCTCCACTGCTATATAATAAAAATCAGAAGGAAAATATATTAGAAGAGTAGCTTTAACTTCTCAGAGTAATCCTACACAAAATTTACTTGCACTTTCACGCTGATCATGTTGCAAATCCTCTTTAATGAGAGGCTGAGGGACAACCAAACACTCTTTGGTTGATTAGGAAAACCAGTAAACACCTAAGCTCAACCTGTGCACAACTCACCTGTGCTTCCTGAGGGACCTGTGCTGCATCAACTCTGTCTGCAGTGTAGGCTGCCAGCTGCTTGTCAATGACAGCCAGAGACTCCTGGATCAAGCGCAGGGCTTTGTCAGTCTCCTGAGCAGACTGAATACTCTGTTCAAGACTTTTCTGTCTTCTCACGGCCTAGAAACAACGACAATGTTATCAGCACTCACAGTAATAATGCATGTGATATATCTTTTTCCACACCTTTTTTTTTTCCCCCAAAAATTCAGGTAAAGGATCGGACACAGGACTCCTGGCTTGTGCTCATCCACCTTTTTGTAGGATAAATTGCGCATCTTTTTGCCACCCATTCTGTTTTCCTGGTAAGAAACAAACACCCAGATCGCACAGACAAGTTCTAAAAAAAGGTAGGATCCCAAAAAAACCAATGCATAAAAGGAGGATTTCTATTCAGAGTGCAAGTTGGCAAAGCTGCATAATCAAACCATCCTGACAGTGCTGTCTTTCCTTCTGAGGCAGAGCAGTGCTCCTGATCTTATTATGTAATTCGAGAGACTTTGTTTACTGAGAATAGGGTTACTGTCATCACAATCCTATCCAAGGCAATCCACCTCAGTAAGTGAGAGGGATAAACACTCTCTTGAGCTGGATTTCTCTTATATGAAGCATAAATAGCTCTTTGCAAGAGGCAATGCCTTCTTTTTTCCTCTTGTGGACAAAAAAACTTGAAAAGTTGAACCTTGTTTCTACTCCAACAGCAGTGCCACTGTGGCTTTTTACACAATCCTTTCTTGGAGAAGGATGCTTTCCTTTCAAAGGAGCTCAGTTTATGGTTTAACAAATCAGGACAATAAATTCTCCATCCAAGTTGTCCTTAGAACACACATATATTAAACACTTCACATAAATGAGTCAGCTTTAAATATTATTTTCAACACTTTAATAAGGCATTTACCAGGTAATAAATAACCTGGTACTTCCCTTCCATCTGTCATTGTGTCTACCTACAGACTCATATTTTATTTGGACCCCAGCTACTGCCTAGCAGAGTTTCTGCTTTATACAAAGCACACAATAATTACCAGCAACTTCAAGTGCAATGCAGTTTTTCTGTGTATAAACCCAGCCATACTGCTGACCACAGAACAAGGTGACTAACTTTCTTTGACATGAATCAAAGATGAAAGCAAGCACCCCTTAAATAACATTGCTAGGTATCCTGCCATTTTTCAAGTCAAATCACACCTTTTCTCTCTGGTAAGCCAGCTATACTTTAATTTGATTTCACACCCATTACAACACTCTTGCCTTGAACAAAAATATCTCTCAGCAATTCAGTGAGAATATTTGATATATCTGTACCTTCTTCATGGAGCTCAGATTCTTACCAAGCTTCACATATAACAAATGAAAAAGATTATTTCTTGTGAGCATTCTTGCTAGCTGTTTGACTTAGTTAAAGGATAGCGATCGAACCAGTATTTTCTATATTTGTTTTTGTAAGCTGCTTTGTGCTATTTCAAAACAACTGATCAGATAATCTTGTATCACTGCCAGTTCCAGGAACCTTCTGTGGAACTGAGCAGCTTTATATATCAGACTCATGCTGTCAGTGTTAATGGGAGCACCTAAACCACCAAGGTATTATTACCCTACTAAATGAACCATCAAAACAGTGTAGCTTCAACATACAGTACTAAGGCTTGCTATTTAAATGACTTTTATCTTCATCTGATTTGAGATTTTAACATAAAAATCTTCTCAGCCTGTTCAAAGGAGTGAGTTTAAAAACCACAGCTGAGTTTAAAAACCACAGCTTCTATTTACCTGAGCACTACTTACTACTAATTTGTAAGCCTGGCTAAGATTCAGACTCTTTATCACTCCATTTGCGTCACTATAGGGTAGATTGAAAGACACATGAGATCAGAAAAAGAGTAAGTAGCTTTCTACAGCTAATGGGTAAGGTTATCCTCTTGGAAGCATGGAAGAACCATGGAAGAGCCTCCCTGCCTTTACTGATCTCTGTGGTTAATTGTTAGGACTAACACACAGTGTCCTCATGTGCAGAAAAACTCACTATTTAAAATAAGACACTGATATAGTTCCATTCTTATGAGTCCTTAAAAAAAGTGCCTGCACTTTCTGGAGAATTCAATATACTGGACACAAATTTGGTGCTACATCTATCTGACAAACTACTTTTTTAGCAGTACCTGAAGCTTTGAACCTCTGCTAAATGGTGTCCTATGCTAACTACTGTTTGGAACTAGGGACTTGTTTAAGTACAGACACATTCCCTGCCAGCCTTAGAAACAGACTGCATGCATGCAATGAAGAAACAAAATGCATGCAAATTCACAAAGTCTTAAAATTCTATGAAAAATAAGTGGCAATTGAAAAATCGTCATCTCTGTGCTGATATGATCAGAAACTATGTACATCAAAATCCAATTTTAGAATACAATTTGAAAAATTAAAATACTCATTGATCAAATATTAGAGCAGATAAAATTTAAGAAAAAATTACAACACATCCTTGCCTGAGTGTGACTGAATTTTTACATTTTTATTTCAAGCAAATATAAAGTCAGAGAAATAGATATTCAAGCTTGTGATGACTTTATGTGCATACAACATACACACAAAGACAAAAAAAATCCCCTTTCATTGTCCTCAGTGAGAATTTGAGTACAGCCTGAGAACCTGTTGACATTCTGTGTTTTCCAAGTGAGCTGAAAGTGCATCTTTTCTTAAAGCCATGAACAGTTTAAGTGAATGAATGGA
Organism: Lichenostomus cassidix; assembly: GCF_008360975.1. Classification (NCBI taxonomy): domain Eukaryota; kingdom Metazoa; phylum Chordata; class Aves; order Passeriformes; family Meliphagidae; genus Lichenostomus; species Lichenostomus cassidix. The sequence continues at coordinate 9,646,438 of NC_139479.1, read as the reverse complement.
TGATATCAGACAAAGACTTGAATGCATCACTAGAAGAGAGGAAATATTTGGCAATGGGAGAAGAGCCATGCAGCCAAATGTTGGAAAATAGTACCTTAAGAGCTGTGATGATTTTCTTAGAAATAAATGGGTGCAACTTTACCTATTTTTGTCTGTATTGCTTGCTGGAAACAGACCCTGTCCTGCATGTTCATCTAAAGTCAATCCTACAGCTGACCCTGTTGAATTCCACAACAAATGTAATGAAGATCTTTACAATAATCTTACAAAAGGTATCATACAGTCATGTAATGCAACATATTTCTCCAGTACACAACAGCTGATTTAAAAATCTAATCTTTTTCACCATATAGGTCCCTGGTACTACTACTGGCATTGCAGAATATTTAATTAATTCAGTCAAGCAGAACACCACAATATTGAGGAAACACCTTCTTCTCTTTCAGTAGAAAAGAGTTAGTTGGTGGAGATAAGCATTAGACTACTTTACCAAAAGGAGAAGTCATACTACAAACTTACATCTTGAGTTTCAAATTTGTCCTTACAGCTCTCATGTCTGTCTGTGTGAAAAATCTGTATGTGCCTATTTTTAAAGACATGCGAGAGCTGAGAGCTGAAATTTTATAAACCTATGATATAAAAATATTTTAATTTATGATACTCTGGGTAGTTAATTTGTTTCATGATATATTATGGGGTTTCTATTTCATTGTGGAAAAAAATCGATGGCTTAACACTGCAGTGTGTAAAAGGGTCTAAGAACATAACAAGAAGCTCCAGTTTTGCTATCAGATCATAGTCAATAAAGCTGAAGGCTTTGGTCTCTAAAGAGAAGTGGCTGACAGCTAATTGCTAAATAGAAAATCTCAGGAAAATAACCAAATGTTCAATTATTTCTGATCCAGCAAAATGTTGACAGCTGTCAAGGAAAACTAATTCAAAGAAAAAAAAATCTGCTGTAAGGCACTATCAGAATGAAAGAGACAGGAAAAAATATTTATGGAAAGAATTTTTAATTAAAGTCTAGACAGGGTTTTTATAGATTTTTAGGGGTTTTATGATAAACATAAGATTTTTATGATATTATGTACTGCATAAACCTGTTTCCGGTTTAACAAAGGTCAATGGTAAATGCAGGAAATAGCAACATTGCATATTACCCATATAAAATGCAATATTAAGGAAAGGACTATAGTTCATTCTTTGAAGCTGAATGTTATACAGCTATATTTACAGATATTGCCACTTTTTGCTTAAATAATACATTTCATTTAATGACATCAGTCACACATGCAGGTACTCAGATGTTGGTTAGAGATTTACAGTTAAAACCAAACAGTGTTTTTGAGGCAGCACTCAGTAGTTGGGCTGTGGGAGTATAATAGAAACAAACCTTTTGAAAATTAGAGCACTTTTACTACAGGGTATATTTATTTAAAATGCAGAATTAAATTAATTAATTAGCTTGTAAGTTATAGCTCATGGAAAAGGGTCTGTTAAGAAAGGCAGAAGACTTAGGTTTTGGGTTTGTTTTTTTTTGGCTCACTTACACTCTTGTATTACTGATAAATATTGCCACAGGCAAAGTTAAAAAGTTAGGGAACTTTAAAATTGCTTCTTAACTTGTTTAAATTACTTTAAAACTTAGCCTGACTCTTGGTGTTATAATGGTTGTGACTGAGATATATCACAACTTCTCTGTACCTCTCACATCAAATTCCAAACATGGTAATCTCCACTTTTTGTTTGGAATCAGAGTGGATTAATGTTTATGCTTAGACTTAAATAAGAACCATATTTTTAAAAATCCAAAACATTATATTGGACCCATGAATGTTTAATACCCTCCAACCTAGAACTAATTCTTCTGCAAGTTCTAGCAATATTGCAGTGTGCTTTTCAAGTAAGTGGCTACAAATATTTGACCTCCCAGTCATAAAGTGATATTCATCTTCGATCAACTGAATTCCAAAACTGCAAACTATACCAAGGAAAACTTTTTTATCTCTTCAGGTAATCACTGCAGGCACCTAATGCTTCAGAACTTGCAAAAGCAGCCCTCTCAGCAACCTTCAAAGCAATCATGTGGACATGGGGCGTGAAATATTCTTTCTCCTCTGGAGAGGAGAACAAAACAGAAAAATTGTGTCAAATGATGAATGTGTGCTTTTTGAAAGAAACCAAAGGTAATCTTCAGGGAAGTCCTAAACAGACTAGGAGACAGCACCCAATAATAATAATTGAATCTAGTGTAAAGCCCATGTGAACAATTATGTTTAGTACAGTTTTTTTGCAAGCATAGTCTCAAGAATATCTGATTGACATTTTTGAAGTTTGGTGGACAGGATGTAAATCACTTTCAGCATTACAAAGGATGATAGCTGCTTGCAATATTAGCTTCAAATTCTTCAGTGTTTCTTAAATCCAATATATAGAGCTGTAAGTGAATCAGTCCTTGAGAAGTAAATATAGGGTATATCTGGCTTATCAGTCAGCCCCAAATGTTCAAAAGCAAACTAAAAACACTCAGTCTTTGTTAACTAAGAAGATAAGGCACACAAACATAAAGCCATTATCTGCCTTTAAAAATGAATCTCTATCTCAGTAGCCAAGCTGCATTGTCTTGCAGCATCATTCATATGGAAGTGGGTTGGTTTGGTTGCTCTATTAGTAGTGAATAAATATTTCACATATCAGTTTTTGCCCACATGAGTTTATTGTCTTGGTAATTACCTGCACAATTATTCAAATAAAAACAAATAACTTCACCACTTCAGGATTGCCAATTAGGCTGTCTGAAGAAGTGACCTTGAACATGAGCTGATTTGTGTTATGTGCCTGCAATATAGTTTTACACAAGGAGAATGCTGCTTGAATTTCAAGAGACTTCACAAACAGCACAGCAAATTCAGTATCAGGAATCTATGAAAAAAAGTATGTTTCCACACTTGAGAGTCAGATCTCATCATTAGTATTTAACTACTCAATATCTGATCAAGCTTTCAAAGAAGTGTTTAAAGAAGCCCTCCACCACAATTTTTGTCTATCTTTGAAAGAAATTGGAGAACAATGAAAAAACTACCAACATATTATGCCTATATACTCATCAGAATTATTTCCAGAATTTCACACATCTTCATAATGTACTTTTCACACTAAATCCCTGCAGCTTTTATGAATTCTGATTTAATATCTATTAATGATGACTGAATAGCATTCAACTATCACTCAAAAAGACTATTTGAAACTCTTGTTCTCATACCCTGAAATCCTTCTGTATATTCTTAGTTTTCTCCTTCAAGTCAGTAAAAAATAACAAATACCAAGAAGCAGAATTCCAGACAGTGCATCTGCTTTCAAACAGAAGTGATTTTATTAAAAAAAATAGGGGTTAAAAAAAGAGCAGGTATACAGAAATTTATATTTACTTTTCTATTATGACACTCTTCAGCTACTCAGAATTATGTGAATGTCTGCATTGCACTAGAACTACCACCAGGCTCTTTCCCTCCCCATCCTTCAAGTTTATTCTCAGAAGAGCTGAGGGCCCTCTCTTAATTTTTATTGTAGTATTTTTACTTTCACTGTTTTCAAGAACAAGTATATTTCAAGCACCACGAAAGAAGCAAAATTTTTTCATTGTCATCCTTCTAATACAGATGCTTTCTACAAAAATGCTCTTGTGCATCATTTATATCATTGTAACCAAGTAGTTTTTGACAGTTTTTGCAGCTTATCTTTGAGCATATTCTGGTTACAGTCATAAAGGGGCTTTCTACATCCTGTTCTGGGTCTTTCCCTAATAATTCTTTCTGATCTTCAGCAAGCACTGAGCTGATATCTTCCTGATATTGATAGCACATTTCTAGATTTGGATCTCCTTGTGTTAAACATGTTTCAATACTGAAGCGTCCTTTTAAAACTTTCATTGATACAAATACACTTATTTATTGTTTAATAAAAATGTATCTCTGAGAGATACTATTCATATTTAACTTTGAAAAAAATTTGTTTCTTGCTAAGAGTTTTGTCAGAGAAAATTTCCTAAATATGCAATTAAAGATTAAATCCCCTCGATGGTCACTTCAGTTTTGAAAATCTGTGGTTACCTATTTTACTGAATTTTAATTCAAATTTAATTTGAATTAATTTTCTTCAGACCAGTCAGCATGGTTCAGTGGTGACCAAAACAGCGTTGATAACACAGGGATGCTTTAGCCAGTGCTGAGCAGGGCTTGACCAGTGCCCAGGTCTTCTTTCTCACTCTGCCCCTTCCAGTGAGCAGGCTGGGGATGTGCAAGGGGCTTTGAAAGGATGCAGTCAGGACAGCTGACCTGAGCACCACAGGGTCATGCCCAACAATAAAAAAGAGGTGGGGGAAAGTGTTTCCAAAATTATCATTGCACAGGGACTGGCTGAACATAAGTCTCCTGGGGGTACTTTGTTCTGCACCACTTGCTTTTGCCCTTTTTTTGTTTCACTTATTAAATTGTCCTAACCTCAATACATGAGTTTTCTCATTTTTGCCTTTTCTATAATGTCTGTGGTGCTTTGCTGCCTACTGGAGTTAGCCCACCACACCCATGAAACCAATTCCAACATAACATTTTGCTTGTGACCTGTTTAGGACCTGTACCAACATAATAACTTTTTAATTTTTCAAATGGCTCTAGACTGTCCTCTACTGAATGGGAGGACCATTAAATATACCTCCTGCTGAAGTTCTTCCCATCGAGTATTGAACTTCTCAAGTTTGTCATTGATCAGTTCATCCAAGATTCCACCATCTGTCAAGGTCTGAGCCAGTTCCCGAATCTGGTTGCGATTATCTTCTGGATGTCTCATCAAACGTTCCAAAGACTGAAAAAATTTAAAAAAAAAAAAAAAAAAGCAGTTTATTTTCTTTTTTGTAAATAAGATTTTTCAGAGGCAATGCAAATTTGCCTTAAAAACATAAGAAACAAATTTCATATTCCACATACAACAAAAGTGGAGGAAAAAAGATAAAATACTTATGTTCCATGCCTTGACAATTCATGTTCTGTACTACTTATCACCAAGTACAAAGATTTTTCATACAGCAATTAATTTACTGCTTGATTTTAAAAATGTGGACTATACCCAATGAGTTCAGTGAGAGTACTTGCACTTTAATATACAAAACTTGCTTGAGTATCTAAATGGATGAAATTCAACAGTAAAAATGGATTATCAATACAGTATTTTGTATTTTCATGCACTAAAAGCATTACCTTAATTTCTACAAATTTGAAAGGCTCCATGTTTAAAAATGAAGAATAATAAACAAAGTTGCACTTCTATGATGAAAACTTGGCCTCTCTGAAGCCTTCAACATGTTTTTGTCTGGCTGAAGTGAGGTCTTTTTTTTTTAAGATTGTTTATTTTATCATTGCCAAAATTGTCTATGACACCACACATAACACATTTAATTACTGTTTGACTTAGGTGGATTTGAATTCAAAACCTCACTTGTTAAATCTAGTGAGGACTTAGGACTTTCCAAATATTCTGCACCTTGCTCATGTGCAATGTTAATTCATAGTTTGTTTAGAATGACCTGCAATTTACAGTTTATCAATACATGTGATCTGGTATTATTTAAGTCAGCACTTACATCTAAAGACTCAGAAATCTCTTCTGCACCTCCCTGGACATTTTCAGTTGCTTTGAGTTTCAGTTCAATCTCATTCAACCATTTATTTTCTGCATCCAAATATGACAATAATTCACGCCAACATGCCCAGACCTCCTGATGAAGAAAAGATTTATTTAGATTAAAAATCTTGCCAAAAATCTTCACTCAATAAAATACTGAAAACATTCATGCTTCCTCCCCAAAGCAACATGGTTAATATGTGATGGTTACAGGACTGTATAGTTGATTTTTATTTCCCAGTACTCATATGATCCAAATTAATATAAAACACAAGAAAACCATCATTTTGATTAAACAGAGAAAAACCCCAGAAAATAACATGATAAAGTGAACACTTCTGCAAAACACAACTTCATTTTCATGTATTATCCATTTCATATGTTTTTCTGTAAAGTTTTCTTATATAAATATCCATTTTAGAAATTTATGTCTGTATTGTAAAACACAGCTAGATTCCTTATATGTTCTATATATTAATTGCTTGAAGCATAGGTTCGTAAAATGTCAGCTTTTAAGATTTCAGACTGAAATCTCTATGGAAATTAATTCCAAACCACATTTAGTGCAATTTATAGACCTTTTAAGTGCTAGAGTACTAAACATGATGTTGTAAAATGTTCTTATTCTCTTTATATTAAATTATTGTCTAATATTTTATTTATACATTGCCTGAGGATACTTAAATAAGCAGATAAAAATGGCACTTTATACACAAACAAAACAATTAAACTCTCCATAAATAATATTTTTTCCTTTATATTTTTTAGTAGAAGCTAAAATAATGTTATTGAAATATTATGCTCTGGGCAGACGAAGCTTCCCAGAGTGCCATTCATCTCACCTAACTCTGCTCACACCAAATGAGGGTTCTAGAGGGATATTAACATGCAACAACACATCATTAATGATCAGGGTAAATACAGATTATGAGTTTAGACTACACACCTAATTTTCCACAGTGAAATTTAGACAACATAAATATTACTCTGGTACATTATTGTCCTGTATGATGCTAGCTCTTGCAAATTAGTTCACAACAAAAAAATACACTTAATTCACTCTGACTACTGTAAAATATAAAAACAGTCTCATGGCAAGAAACTGCAGTGAAGTTGGCCAACATGGCAGGGTCAACTCAAAATATTCAGTTTGCCAGCAGATCAAAGGCTGTTTCCATGCTGAGATAACACCACTTGACCAGCTTCAGGGCCATTCAATCAAAATCCTTAGCCATGGAACAGAGAAACCCAGAGGAGCTGATGAACAGAACATCACAGGGCTGCTACAAAGCCAGATTCCTGGCTTAATCTCAGGAGGGATAAGAGCCTTGAGCAGCCATTGCTGTCTCTGACCTAAGAGCCATGTCTCAGTCTTTTCCTGTAACAGAACTCTCCAGCAGATATGATTCTCAAAATAACTTTGTGTATGGCTCATAACATGGGGTATTTGCTATATGGCTCATAAAGTGAGGATAGCCTTGGGCTACTCATGATAGCACATAATATAGCTGTGCTTTCCACCTTACTTCTTGCAGTTAGAAGGGCTATAAATACAACAGCTGACAAGATATCAAACCTCCAAAGTCTTCCACTTTCCATTCAGTCTGCTGCAGAGTTGCTGGTAGCTGGTAATTAGAACATCAAGCTCTTTTTTCAAAGCCTCATGAGCTGCTGGTGGAGCTTTTGCTATAAAATTGTTCACAGAACCTGTAATAAGCTTCACTTTCACTTCCTTCTGCAGGGCTTCCTCCTTTGCTCTCTGGAAAGGAAGAAAAAAAGGAAGTTGTAGTCCTGGTTTAAGAAGGAAACATTTCTAATAACTATCAGAATTCTCTGACAGCATTCTAGAGGGAGTAAAAAAACTCAAACAACACTATAACAACAAAACAAAATACAAAGAGACATTTAATTCCAAGACATACTGACAAAATCTTGAATGCATCAAAAAAGCTTTGTTTCATTTTGTTGCCAATACGCAATACTCAATACCATTTAACATCTCACAACCATCTAGTGCTCTGGAGCTCTCAGACTAATGGAACGTTTCAGTACATTTTTTCCCCAAGAAATACTGCAAATACCTTTGACATCATAACTTATGAACCGCAAATGACAAAAAACCACAAAAATGTATTGTGTTACAAATCAATGTACCCAGATTTAAAGGTAAAATCACAAACAAAGCAGAAAAAAAAGAAAATACTTCTGAATGATTTTTCTCTCTCCTCATCATTGTCATTAACCTGCCTTTAAAGAGAAAGTCAGAAAATATTTTTTCTCTACTGTATATTCCACACTTTTGCTACTCTCTCCGTTGTTATGTGATCTCATGAAAAAGATTTTCATCCCTAGGACAGTTTCCTCTGAGTGCTTTCTGCTTTGCCAATCAGTTACTAAAAAAGAACTGTATCTTTAGAGCAGATGTTTACTTTTGGTATTTGTCTCATTTACAATTAAATTGTTCCATAAATTTCCATATACTATACATATTCTGACTGGCAGCAAGTTATCTGTGCCAGTAAATAAAGAGACCATCAGTTGCATGGTCTGAAACTCTCAAACACTGGAAAAACCCATGGAAAATGACGAGTTTCAGAACAAAGTGTTGGATAGATTGTTAAAGCTATATACATCATGACAATCAGGTTATAATCTGGCTTCCTGAATAGCACAAGCCAAAAAATTCACCTTTGAAACAAGAATTAAGCCCACATCCACTGGCTTAGCCAGAGTGTATTTAAGTATGTATTACAAATCAGTGTTTTTGTCTTAATGCCATGCTCATCCCACATGAAGGAAACAGTATTAATTGAGCTCCAAATACGCTGTTTCTATATTCCTATATTAGAGATATTATATGCATACACAGCAGACACCAATATGCATCCTGAAGTCCTATTTTTTTTCTGCTCACTCTAATGCAAAGAGAAGACTGATTTCACTCTACTGCTGCTAGCACCCAATGTTTAGGAATTATTCCTTAAGTAAAAGAATGTTGAAGCTACATCCAAATCAAGTATCCAATAAAGCAAAGAGGAAAAAAAGCCATGCAGTGTTGTGGGATATCAAATATCTTCTAGCATATTCGAAATAGAAATTACGTCAAGCCACCTCCTATGCTTAACTTTAGGTAAGTAGATCTGAAAAGGCACTTTCCTAAAAGAGTAGACTTTCTTTACAATGAGAGCTTCAAAAAGAACTTTGAACACAGCTCAAGGAATTAGTTCATCTTTTACCTTCAGTTCCTCAACAGCTTTCTGTAACTCATCCGGTGTTTTATACTCAAAATCTCTTTCCAGATATTCTTCCTCAGCTTGTGTTATCCACTCATGCATCTCTGACAAATCCTTTCTGAGACTCACAGTCTTATCCAAACCACCTTTTAATGCAGCCTTCTTAGCATAGGCCTTTAAGAAAGAAAAGATTACATGGCACTTGAAGCAAAGCTACTGAAAAAACTTGACAGTATTTTAACCTGAAAAGGATCAAATTAAATCTTATATTAATAACACTTCTGTAATTAGGCAGATGCTAACAAGTATTAGATAGATATTTATAACAGACAATCAAAAAAGTACCACATTTGTTTATATCCTTATTTTAGTGAATCATGACTGTGCAGAATGAATTCGTAATGACTCTAGAATGAGAACCTACACCATATGCTGATGTCATCAGAAAAAAAATCTGGAAAAAAAATCCCCCAGGGACTATCTTCTGCAAGATGTAGAAGAAAAATAACCACAGGAGTCTTTGAAAAATCATCCAAGAATGAATCCAAATGCTCTTAAGCTATAAAGTCAGATGACCTTCTAATTAGTTTGAATGCAACTTAGTAGAGAATAAAGCAATATGCATATCTTTCTTCTATTGATTAAGCCATTAATAAATGTCTCAGAAAGGTCAATATCCTAAAAATAGGTGAGGAAAAAATCCCAGTCTTCTACTGGAAGAAACTATTTATCTTCAAGGAAAAAATACTACTGTTAAATTATTTGCCAATCACTAAGTGGGGGTCATAAAATTGTGCTATATAGCTCAGGTGTAGAACAAAAACTAGATAATTTTCCAGATCATCTCTATCCCAAAACATTCTCTGATTCTACGAATTGTGCATTAACCTATCAAAATTGTCCCTGACTGACCCATTTACCATCCCTCTATAGTATTAAGAAGTTTGCAACAAAAACAGTAAGTTGCACTGGTGCTGTTTCTCAGAGTTGGGCTTCCAGAGTTTATTGCTTATTGCTCAGTAAACATTATTTTCAGTAATATCAGGAGGAATTTTCTTGGTATTTGGTCTTAATTTCTGACATTTATAGGTTTGTTATTCATCCCTGAGGACTGGCTGTTAAACACAAATGCTGTTCTACAGAACAAAAAAGAGCAACAATCAGTGAGTAAAAAGAAGTACTTTATGTGGCCCTGCAAAATTGTATTTTCTTAAGCCCCAGCACCAGCAGAGAAGGTAATCTCCTATCACCTGAAAAGAGCATCTGAATTGCCAGTGACAATTGCCAGTTGTCATTTCTCACAGTCATATTAACTGCATGTATATCAACCCAAACTGACTTCTCCAAATCTTTCCAAGGAACTTCCACTGACCAAACTGATTTTTGTATTTATTATTCACGTATTTTAATAGCTGTTACTGAAGGTGTGTTAGAAATGCCCACTGAGAGGTAATAATTTGTGCTGTGTATTGAAGAAAAGATTACAAGAAGATTTTCAGGGAAGTCAGAAGAAAGCTGTGACAGATTGCTATACTTGTAAGGCAATACTTGAAATTTCTGTGGGAGAAGTGCAAAGGTATCCAACTTATTAATATCACCAAAAAAAGGAATTAAATTCTCCAAAGTAGTAAAAGGGGGAAGACTACAAAACTGGTTCAATAAAATGTCTCATAGATTTTAAAGGTCAACTTTTTTTCATAATTATGTTTATCATAAAAATATAGACTATTTTTCACATGTAAAGTGAATAATAAAAAATTTTAGAAAATATTATACCACATTAAAAGGCAACAGTTTTACTGTTATGCAAATATACATTAAAAGGGTAGACAAGAGAAAGAGCAAGTAGGAAAAATTTAAAAGTAATGCAACATGAAGGAACTATTATTTTAACTGTCATAAAGAATAAGAATCCAAATGCCATCAGTGAAATAACAGTAATTTTTAGCTTCTTATGCTGTAAAATTATTTATTAATAAGGTCTTTAATTAAAATAAAAGAGCTGTTTTTTCCTGTTATGTTCCATTCTCTCATACTCCTGTGACTACTGGAGACTAATTTATGCACATGAACATGTGCGTGTACTCTTAATTCTGAGTTATTGAATTATGAACCCTTCACTGCTTTGATGTCTTATTTCATCCAGACTAATGACATGTGATCACAACAACACAGAAGAAAACATAAAACTAAATACAGAACTTGATTGTTTTGCCAAATGCCTAGGCAACACCTTCAGAAATCTAGTTTTGCAGGAGCCATAAATTACAGTGCTGTTAGATCTAAAGTGTTAGTACATAACTCTGTTATAAAAAAGCAAGATATTGTTTTATAATATAAATAAATATACTTTACATAAACTTCTACAGGCTAAATTACACTCTGTAAAATATTAGTTTAATTAAGATGTATAAATTCAGTATTGTTTCCACAGGATATGTATAGAAGGACAAATTCTACCAATGAGAACCCTGATGATTAATTCAAAAAGAACCAGTCACAGCAGGAGACTTGGTACCTGTTGGCAAATGTGGTCCCACTGAGCATTGAGATCCTTTAGCTCTGACTCTATTCTGGAAGCAAATTCTGGCTCTGCTTCGCTCTTCATTTTCTTCCCAATCTCATTAACACTGTTCAAACTGGGCTGGATTGTCTGGATATCATTTACCAAAGCCTAAAGGAATAGCAGAAGATTAGACAAGCAGCATTCACACAAAGTTTCAGTTATGCTGTCCCTGTGAAAATGTGTCTACATGAAATTCTGACTTGTCTGGGGTCCAGATCTCCAGTCAAAGGAGCACAACGAACAGACTATCAAAAGAAATAAAAAAATAAATGAGCTGCTATTCTATACCAAATAAAATTACATAATTTTTAACTGTTGTGTATGCACTATAAATATATATGTAATGTTATATTACATATATCTCTTAAAATGCTTCCCTGCTGTTGATTGAAAACATGAGAAATACCTAGATCTTTCACTTACATTTCTGAAAGAACATTCCATTGTAATGATAATTCTTATTTAAAAAATGGCTAAGAGAAAGTATGAGGAATTTGCAGTTCTGCAAGATCACTGTGTGTGTTTCATAATATTTACACATCCTGCCAGAAAATTTACAGAACTTGTAAATTCCACTGAACATGTCGACAGGGACCATCATGGATTACAGGATTCACTGCACTTACACACTCTGCTGGGACAGGAAGAAGAATTTGTAAGCCCTGTGATGGAAGTACCAATACTTCATGATGCTTTAAAACTCTGCTGGGATAACATCCTGGAACTTGAAGTTTAGTGGAAAAAGAATGGATATAACTCACAATACCTGCAAGTACTTTTGGTACAGTCAAAAAAGTTTGTAAATCTTGTGAATAACAGATACAGAAAAAGACTGTTTGGCACAATTTATAAATATTAAAAAAAAACAAAAACAAAATCGCAATGTTCGTAAGCCCAACAAAGTAAATAAACAGTTGACTTTAGAGGCTAGTTACATATCATTTCCTGTATTTGATGTTTTGTTTCTGCTATAAATATGTAAAAATACTACCACCGAGTGCCTCCTTCTGGTATTAAAGTTTCCATGTTTCTAACTGAGTTTTACTTCAAACTCAGGCCATGCAAAAGGTTCAGATACACTGCAGAAGCCAATCCCCTTTCTATGAATTTATATTTAGGGACAGTAATCATTTGTGTAACTTCTGTATAAGCTCAGTTCATAGAAAGGAATTGAATAACTGCCAAGCAGGCAGGTAATACTCACTGTGCACTGCTCAAGTTGCTTTTCCAGTGCTTCTGAGTCTCCAAGGGCAGGCCACTCTTCCTTCAGAAAAACATCCACCTCAGCCATCCACTTCTTCAGTGTTTTGATGTCATTCTGTGTATTAAAAAGAAATTTCATTGCATCACACAAAACCTGACTGGCAAGAGTGTAATTCATCTTGACACTACAACAAAAACTCATTGCAATGTAATTTCAAGATTATTGAACTGTCTGCAAATACAAACACAGCAAACAAGCAAAACCAATTTTATCTGGGACAGTCATCAGCACTTTAACCTGCACTTTGACCATTTCTGACCAAGTTTAATGTGTCTATGAGCAGGCAACTTTATGGCTCTCAAATTTATGCCTTCTAGACATCATTTGTGTTTGGATACTGCATGCTTGTTCATTGGTTCCTTCTATGGCTTCAGATTACTCATACTTGGCATTTAATTCAGGCTCACCTATCAAATCTTGTGTTCTTCCATTTAAACTTCAAACTCCTTTTGGAAGTTATATGCTCCAGTGCCTATTTTTTCTACCAGAACACAACACAGAAAACCCCTTTTCTATTCAGAATGAAAAAAATAAACCAATGTAACTCAAAGAGATTCACTTCTGAAACTAAAATCATGAAATGACTCAATGAGTCATTCCAGAGACTCTCAGTTACTGTTTCTAGCACTAGAATAGAAATATTATTTCCATAGCCTTTATTTAACTCTTGCAGTTAATAAAAAATCTGAATATCAAATACTTGAAAAGAGGCAATGTTATCAGTCCAGGCACCATTATACAGGGAATCTAATAGCTTGAAAAGTAGAATGAGATTTAAAAAATACCACTTAAAATTACCTTAAAATACCATCTTAGGCAAACAATTTGATGCACATATTAAAATAAAAATATATATGGCAAAAAATTTAAAAGTAAATTATTAAGCATTTTTTTCTTCAAACTCATGATATGTATTTCATGGACAATGAAATATGTATCAATATTACATGCTGAATGCAAAGTTGAACTAAAGCACAAAAAGGGACATTAGAATACAGACTGTGTCCTGAAACACATACAAATATGCCTTAGTAACTGTTATGAGGTAGGTAACCAAAGGCAACATTTCCCAAATGTGACTGACATATTTAAAAACAACTGGCTACCATGGGAAAGAAACTGAATTAATAAAATTAATCATACAGAAATTATCAGTATACTTCAGAATGGCAGTTACCAAAACACTGTTGAAATATCTACGGTGCATTCCATTATCCAACAGTAAAAATAGTTCAGAATCATATTTCATGATGAAACTTTAATACCTTTAGAAGAATATTTTAAGTATAGTTCATTAATGTGGTAAAATATAGATCTGATGGGATTTACTTAAAAAGAGATTAGTCTCAAGCTACCAATGAAGATCAAATGTATGACTCACATTTTCAATCAGATTGTAAATGCATTTTGTTTATGAACACTGATTTCATCATATCCCATACTGATGCATTCCATAAAATACAACAGCTAAAACAATAATCTGGATGAGAAGTCATTCAACAAGCTGAAAAGACAATGACTTTTATATTAGATGTGTCCCAGGGGGATTTCAGCAATAAATATAAGGGCTAAAGTTTGAGTGCAGCAACAGCTCACACAGCTTTGAAAATACATGCTCTCCAGAGCATGGTCATGATGTTCAGGACCTTTTAAAGAGCAGTGGGCAAACCTCTAAATTTGACCAGGGAGGCAGGGGTGGAGATGGGAGGCAGAGGGAAGGGAGAAGTCAAAAGTTTTAATTTCTTAAGTGAAGTGTATTGCTTTTTTATGTGTCACTGTTCTGGGAGTAGGGTGGCATCAGTGAGGAGAGAAGAGGTGCTGTCCTGTGCTGGACACAGACAGTTCCTCCTATGGAACCACCACTGGACATGCTTGATGTGGTGAGCTAGTGATGCTCAGCCACAATGTACTTTAAGAAAGGGCAAAAATGCCAGACAGACAGAGGAGGAGAGGAAAAAAAAAGAGAAACAACCCTGCAAAGAGTGAGAAACTGCCGTACAAACACCCAGGTCAGGTTTCAATGCTGCCATTCTAAAGACCTGAAATACGTTTCTGCTTTCTGGCAACTGCTGCCAAAATAACACTATATTACAGATGACATTAATTATGTAAGTGAATTCATTAGAGTCAGTACAGCTACAGCTACTTCAGATGCATGAGTAAGTGCTTCAGCTACACCAAAAAAGGAAGCAGAGGAACATTAGTAGCATTTTTTTCTGAAATTAAAGCCTTTTGCTATTGAAACAACATAGGCAGAAACAGCCACAAAATCAGAATTCAAAGTAAAATCTTGGCCCCATCAAAATCAAGCAGACATTTAAACACACTTTTTGTACTGTTTTGATCATCTCACTTTGGCATTAATTTCTGGAAGCACCTAAACGTGTTCTGCCCTAGTCCCACAGCAACAAACCACCACATACAGGCTGAGGCTGAAAAGGTTTGACTAACCTGGAATCGCTGGAGTTTGGTCATTCGCTCCTCCAGTTTCTGGCAATGTTCTGCCAGCTGTGCTGAGAGCTTCTTCCAGCGGCCAAGGACCACCTCGACCTCCGAGCGATAGCTCTGACTGACCTCTGCAGGGGCTCTCCTGGACAAGTCTTCCACAGTTGTGCTAAGGTAGTTCAGGCCTTTTTGCTGCTCTTGCAGAGAACTCTGTAGAGCCTGTGAATAAGAAGCAAATGGAATCCTGATTCATGTGCTAGGCAATTCTCTTTGTTTCACAAACACAGGCAAGACATAGAGGTCACCTTTGCTAAAACTTGCAATGGCATAATTTACTGAGCAATTTGGAATTTTTTTCAAAGTAGAAAGTAGGATTTTTTTTAGTTGAACTAAGAATATAACCAGAAGTATTTATACTTGTTAATAGATGTGATCTACACACATTTCACTTACTTGAGATAGGAATTTACTATGGCCCTGATGCATTTCAAAAGAACCATAGAAAAGAACCAGAACATGGAGAAAAAGAATAAACTTTGTATCACAGAATCAGTTCTTTAAGTTTTTGACAACTTCTCAAAACTTTTATAATTCTCAGCCTGAGTTTAATTCATCTATCTTTTATTCCTACATTCTACTTTTTATTTTTGAATGTGCATCAAACAATATGGTCATTAGCCATCTGAGAGTAGAACTCTATCAGACATTAAGATACAGGGAAGGTTTGTACCCACTGGCAAAATTTGTTCCACATTTCTGTCTGCTTGTAAATTTGACAGGAAACCTGACAAAAGACTGCGCTGCATTTTGCAAATCAGAATCGTTTTCATGTCAGCACTGGAAAATGAAACAACCTAAATCTATATTTAACTACCAGAGCTATCGTCAAAGGAATATTTTATATACCATGGGGAAAAACAACAGCTTTTCCTTAACATTTTCAATAGCTTATAACTGGTTTCAGTGGTGAACACCACTTAAAACTCTTTAACTTTGGGAATCAATATAAGCAAGCAACCATCTCCTGAAGCCCTGGCCAAAAATCAAAATGGGCATTATTTACTCAAGATTCACAGGCTTCAGCAGACTCATGACAGCTAAGAGTTCTGTTCTTCTAGACTTCTCAGTTGAGACTTTTTCCCCCACAGCTTGATCACTCACCTTGAGCTCCCTGAGTCTCTGCTCCATGATTTCATATTCAGCAATTGCGACCTGAGGCATGGAGAGTTTAGTTTCTGACTGCTGCATCCACACAAGTATAGTGTTCATTGTCTCCTTGTAGTGTGCAGGAGGCAAACTGTCAAAAACTACATTCAATGGGGAAGAAAAGGGAAGGAAATAAAGGAAGGAAGGAAGGAAATAAAACAATTTTTTGCTTCACTATTCAGTTTGCTGACAGAAGACCCTTGATAAAAGACCAAGCCTTATTGAAGTCTATGGCTATTTGGCGAGAGATTGCAACAGGCCCAGTGTGTATCAGAACTATAAAAAATATTTTTGGAAGCAAAAATATTTTGAAAAATGAACACACTCCTTCTAATGTTTGAGATGCCTTTACTGCTTTATGAGCTGTGTGCCATTTGACCTTGTTATTATAGGTCAGAAGACAACTTATGTGGCCAAGACAGCTATTTTAAATATGTGTGTTCAGAGATCAATGGACAAACCATTGTACTTAACCTAAAATCTAATTTCAGAAATGTATTAAGAACAAGGCTTCCCTTTTATGGCCCATGTTTACGTGTTCAATGTTTCTGTTCAAGTAAAATGTTCCATTTAAGACATCTGTTAAAAGCTTAGAAAATTAATCTTCCTTTTACAATGAAGTTGAATTTTATTGAACTGTGCTTATTGCGCCAACATTACAGCTGCTGCAAATAGACAACATCTGGCACACACATGAGCAACTCATTAGCAGAGACATTCCCTCTGCCATCAACAACAGTTGCCTCTATACTCACTGAAAAATGTACAAATAGCATGGCTGGTTGGAACTGAAACATTTCCAACTTGTATCACATAATAATGAAGAATATAAAAGCTCAAAAAAAGTTACACCTCTTTGTATCTCCTGTATGCTCTTCCATTTTTTCTGATGCTTCACAAAGAAATGTACTGAAAAATAATATAGCTGTCCAAAAAGCAGTTTTGACAAACAACACAGTTGAACTTTTTAAGTGTAAGCTTGCTTACACCATACAGATGCTTGGCAGAATGTACTTCAGATTTTAACTTAATTTTTTTTAGTTGATCAACAGAATGCTATGTGAAAAAAACTTAGATTTCCAGTCATATAGCATAACAATATACTAAAATCAAAGCTCTATTTTTGGATTATGCACACTGTATGGCAAACTTTCCTCATAAAAGACGTGGGTGATCTGATTTATCACACATACCTAGATTTACAAAATATAGTACTTGGTTCCAGGAAAGACAAGAATTTCTTCCCTTGTGAGGTATTTTTGTACGTAGAAATCAATAGTAATATATTCTTGGAAACACAAACCCAAACATTCTCCTACTCATCCAGTAACATTTAAATCTTTACTTTCCTTAGGGAAATTTGTATTGTTTTTGACTCATTTAATCCAAACAATTTCTACTTTAGAATAGAACATACATTTAAACTCTTCATTCCAAGTGAATGAAGATATAATTTCAGCAGCTCAAATATGTTAAAGAATTATACAACTGGAGTTTTATTTAGAAATGGGAAATGGAGTTCAGTACTATGATGTAATTTTTGACTTCTCTAAGTATTTCCCCTTTTAAATGAATAACAAATCTTATGACTAATGCAGAACTTCAAGCATTTAAATACAAGAATATCTACTTTCAGCAGTACTAAAGAGTACCTCAGAACAGGTGAAAACTGCTACAGCAAAACTCCACCAAACTGCATCAAACTCTTATCCTGCAAGCTCACCAGTAATAATAATAATAAAAATAATAATAATAATAATTTTAAAACTACCCAAACACTGCAAAAATTTCATTGAACTGTAATAAATTATGTTTTCTACAATTTGAAGGACTAAATAAGAGTTAAAATGGGATGACAGATGTTGATTTAATCAAGCTACTGTCTTTACAATTTGCTTATTAAATCCTAAATATAAAAACATCTTTAAGTCGAGTGAAACCATAGTTTTCCCATTTTGCTTTTCCAGATGACTTCAGATCAGTAATAGTGAAATAATTTTCGATTTTTTTTTTTTTTTTAAGATAGATGATATATCAGCATTTTCATATACAAGTAAGCAGATTAACTTTTAGGATGGTACTTAAGAGCCTTTATGATTTTAGCAGTACATAATGTTAGTGGTGAGAATTCAAACTCCTACAGTGGGAGTAGGAGTTCTACCTCCTAACATTACCCAGTTACAACTGTCTAAATAATCTAACCTATTTATGGCCTCTCTGTGGGCAGTATGAATCTCTAAATTTCCCAGGCTAATAACATGCACCCACATTCAAGACCTGTTTCTTTTTATCCTAAAATTTGCTTTGTGATACTAATATTTATGGACTAAAGTCCACACAATAAGTCAAGTGCATTAATATGGATTCTGCTGTATTATCTAAAAAAATTAATTGGCAATGAGAAAGATATAGTATGTCCTCAATACGGGCCAAGTTTAGATATAGCAAAATTAGGTCGATGACAGAACTGCAACAAAATATCACAGAGGGAAATCATGAATATGTTACTGTGAAATATCAGAATACAGTTCCCACCCCAGAAGGGAAAAATGTTTTTGTATTAATCTATTCCACTAGTATGGAATGCATTTTGGTAAGACTGACATGGTAACCCCTGAGAACTGACAGGCAAATATATTTGCACTTGCATGTTTCTTTTAGAGAAAGCCCTTAAATTTGGAAACAATGTTCAAATAGATACTTGGTTAGGATATATTTCTAATAAATAGAACTATCTGAACATTTGTAAATTGCTTTCCAAGTAAGTAAAATACTTTGTTTATTTTTCCTCCCTGCTTCCTTCTTTTTTGCGACCAGATTTTTCAGTCAAAAATATTTTCCCAAATCAGAAATGAAATGAGAATACAATTATCTCAGGAACCATCAAATCACACTGGATAGGTTGCAATGTGTTTCCCCTGCAGTCAGTACAAATCCCACTTTTCATCACACCATCGTGAAAGTCAATAAATATCATCTATGGGACCATTTTAGCAAAGACTTATTCCCTGAAATAAATTAACAAGATTGAACTTCATGTATTTCCAATAAAAATCTCCTCAGTAGTAAATGCAATTTAAAACCAGGCTGATTTTTTCACAACTTTGTTTTGCTTATTTTGTAATACAAATACTTGAACCAGTTCATCAAGGCCTTTAGACAGATATCTTAATAAAACCTGGGATTCCCTTCTATGTTTTTAACCAGGAAGTCTCAAAGTGTAATCTTGTGTACACTTGATCAATTTTATGCAAGTAAGTTAAGACTTCCAATTGTCTTTGTTATCCAGCTCTTAAAAGAAACAGAAGGGAATAACAGAATGGTTTGAGTTGGAAGGAGACTTGAAGATCATCCAGCTCCAACCTCCCTGCCATGGGCAGGGACACCTTCGACCAGATCAGGCTGCTCAAGCCCCATCCAACCTGGCCTTGAACACTTCCAGGGAAGTCCTTCTCCAGTTCTACAGGACCTAATGTAACAGTAAATATCTTTTAAATATCTTTTAAGGACACAATTATTTTTCAGGTGGTTTTATTTCCCATCCATAAAAAAATATTCATTTTTACCACCGAGGAAAAGGATAAAATCACCTACAGAGTAGAGGACATTATCTCATACACATTCATTTCACAGGCTGCTTTGTCCTTTTGATCTTGATTTAAATAAAAAATAATTACAGGAGGAAATGGATGGGGGGAAAAAAAAAGAAATTGCTCGCATGCTACTTATTAAAACAATAAATTCTCACACACATCGGAACTCTATCTTCAGCTTGAAAGACACATTCAAAGAAGGTTAAGCAAACTTTATCCCTCAAAATCAAACAGCAATGAATATTTTTACTACTACATCATAGTTCAGATCTTAAAGAAAACTTAGTTATGAACTTTTCAAGACACTTGCTTAAAACTTTCCTTCCTCAAGCATACAGTGCTTTGTGAAAGATTATTTTACGTATCATTACAATTTCACTGCCACTTATAACCCATTCCCAATGTACTTAGAGCATCAAAATAAGTTAGGAGTTCAAAGTTTTAACCAAAGCAGAATAATTATAGACTAAAACTCCAAATGGTCATCATACTGTTAAAGTTACTGTCGTTTACTGTATTATAAAATTATGCCAAGTTTGAATTGCATGATCTCTATACACTCTAGGATACTGTATTAATTGGATTTGAGTCACTAATGATGTGCATGTAAAATAATTTTAAGCAGGGCATGAGTAAATAAAAAGTCTAAAGAATCTTGACATGATATAGAAGGCAAAAACTTTCTAAAGTACTTCTGGAAATAAATAGGGGAAACATCATTTAAATGCAGATGAATAATTCATCATTAATAATAACAACAGCAATGATGACAATGATGACTCCACCCCAGGGAATTACTGATCCTGCAAAGGTAGAATCAGAACTTGAAAGGAAAGCATAGTGCATAAATTTATGAAGCAGAGAAAAAGGGAAACAAATATGACTTTTTCTTTGCCACCTCCATCTTGACATTTTTAATTTTACCTATGACAAAAGTGTGGGGTTTTATTTTTCAGCTACTTTATAAAAATCTAGTGATTTTCCAATTTCCCTCTGAAGAACAGCCCCATCCAAATGAGAATATGTATCTCAGTCAAGGCCATGCCTGGATAACAGCTCAGTGCAGCAAGACTGAAAAGCAGAAGCACCCTAATGGAATTTAGTTCAGTCACAGAGCTAGAGGAGCTCTGGAATGAATCAGCTCACCCAGGAGGAAGTGTGAAGCAGGGAGTCTTCACTTACCTGACAGCGACTGTCAGCTCTCCCTGGCCTCAGGGGGAAGGGGAGGCTGCTCCCTAGAAATCTCTCTCACATAGCAGCAGCTAATTCCAACATAAGTAGATATAAAGTACAAGCCCTGATTTTTCACCATTTTTTAGTCATCAGAAAATCTAAGCATTTCCGTGGGAAATCACATTATTCATTTCCGAATTATTTCCAGCATTGTCCATTTCACTCCCTTGTGTGGAGATTACTGAACAGTTTTAAGCTCTGTCTGATCTTCATTTCTGCTATATACCAATATTCTAGAAATCTCTCTAAATGTGTTTGGGTAGAAAAGAGAGCTGGAATGTTGGAGACATCAAATTCTAAATTGCTTATGGATATACAGACATTCTATGAAGTGAGAAAAATGGGGTCATATTTCTTCATATTTTATAAGGTTGTATTTCTTAAACAACACTACAAAATAATAAAAAAGCCCGACAAAATAGGTTTTAGAATTTAAATTAGGTTTTATAACATAAGAAAATCTGAGTTAGTCTTTAGTATTATTTTATTGACAAACCTACAGTGCAGCACAGAGGAACTACTAAGCACTCTTGAATATTTAAAAAAAACAACCCAGAATGAAACTACCATCACTTTCAAAAAACACAATCAAAACCTAAACAAACAAAAAATATTTGAGGGAGACAACCCTCAAAATTAGAGAAAACTCTTTATGAGGGAAAAATTCCCTCGGAAAACAGAACAGCTAAGTACCCTTATCCATCAAAAAAGATAATGAAGTACTGGAACACTAACAAAAAATGAAAAAAGACCTTCACAAAATACCCAAACCTCTTATGATGGTCAAAAATAAATATCTTTTTAACATTAAAAAAACCCCGAATGATGACTCTAAAAAAGTCTTTCTAAACACATGCAGATTTTATGTACAGGAAAAATAAAAAACTCCAGCAAATATTATAACTGATCTGCAAAACATCATTCAGTCTTCAGGAAATTTTTCCATCCGTAGGAAATAATTAATTCCTAATTAATTCCTAATTACAAATAATTTATGTAAAAAAATGATGGAAAGACAATGCTCTAACAAAATTTCACCATTTTCTATTAAAGTAAGGCCAGAATAAAGATACGAGATACGGCTCATCTGTACAAAACAAGAAAAGTAGTCATTGAAGAAAGCAGAAGAAACTCAGTCTCAAAGAGACAAATTTTCTATGCTTTGGATTCAGGTTGGGGTTTTTTTCCTACATTTTTTTGCTTCATAAGACTATCCCAAAACAGCAGTAGGCAGAACTATGGCATGTTCAGTAGGCATGTTCATTCACTTCCACAGCAGTAATGAAAGGAAATTAGAACTTTGGATAAAACTGTGTATAAATTTTCTGAACATTAAATATGATTGACATAAAATTCTCACCTAAAACACCACTAGAGGTATGTGCTGCATGGGATAAAAAAATCTCCTCTTGCCAGCTGAACCATTTGAGCTGAAGCATTCATGATGCAGAGCAACCACATAAAGTAGTAACAACTGTCCAGGGCTCCATAAAATACTTATTTAGAGACTTCTATTCTCTAGCACTTTAGCAGACTCTCCCCAATCTGTTCAATGCTTTCACCTCAAGACAGCTGTTTCTGCAGCTGGCCAGGGCACTGGAGGAGCTTAATCCAGCCCAGGAGGGGGAAGGAATACCCAAGAAGAACTTTTCCAAAGCCCATGGCATTACAGTTCAGGCAGTGAATACCATTTATCAACTGGTTAATTCATGACCTCTCATTACAGTAAAATTTGATGTGGCAAACCCACTAATTATGGAACTTTAGATAGAGAAGAAATCATCAAGAAGATATTATTTACACAATTTTTCTTTCAGGAGGATGGCAACAAATTTCAGCACACAAAACATAGTCACATTAATGTTTTTTACATCTTACCCACTGTATCTTGACTTTAGAGTCATGAAAAAACTTTACACTCCTTAATATTAAATTTCTACAATTCATTATTTCATCACTTGCTATGGGACACTTTCATTTATTTCTTCTGTTCTTGTATGCATCACCTCTTCAGTTTGCATATGTGAACACATGTAAAATAACTCCAGCAGAGCAATCATGTAGTGTTGAAAAAAAATCCAAAACTCTCAGTGAATGAATTTAGGAGGAATATTATAAAAATCCACTAGAAGGAGCTAGCACTATGTCAAATTTCCAATCAGTACAGTAATTTAGAGATATTATTGGCTTAAGGGGAGAGAAAAGTTACGAAAGTTAAATTTGTAGTTTTATATTTTTTTGTCTGATACTTTACTAATTTCATAATCTAATACAGAAAGTGTACAGCAGTCACTGATATGACACGTATCATTAATTAGGAATAATTAACTTTTTTTTTTGGTACAGCATTTTGCCCCTTTTGAAAAACTCATTGTATAAAAATATTGCAAATAGTGTTATAACTGGTAGTTGTGTTCTGTGTTTCAAATAAGAAAGAGCTGACACATGATGAAAAACTAGATATGCTAAGGTAGCTACTCTCTTTGATAGATTTTTGGAGTCAAATTTGTATTCTGTGAAAATCTAGAGCAGATTCACTCCTGTAATTAGGCTCTCTTTCCCCTCTTCTGACTGACAGAGACGGACTCCCCCATCTTATAACCCAACCAAACAAAGTTTTATGGTGCCAAAAAACATCACTGAATCTGTCCATAAACATACTAACAAGAGGTTTGATGGTAGAACTACACTGAGTGGAAGCTTTGCTTCTGAATAATGTACCTTCCCTTGATTCCTTATTAGTATAAAATATAGAATGCACTGACAATTTTTGAAAGATTAATTCAATTGCAAAAAAGATCACCTAAATTGCAGTACTGGTTTAGTATCATAAAAGTAAATACAAAACTGGAAAAGCAAAATATATACACTTATTCTTTGCGTTCTAGTCAGGCAAATTGAATTCTTGTCAAGAACACTTACTGGTCTGTAGCTGCTTTTCCCTGGCTTGCATGTCAGCAAATATTTGTTTGAAATGGCTGGTAAAAGCAGCAAGGTCAGCATACAGAAACACTGGTCCTTGTTCTTTCTCTTTGAGTGCTTGACTTTGAGCCTTTAGCCGCTCAATTTGAGGCTGCAGGGTTGACATTCGAATGATTTCATCCTGAATGTTTGAACAAAAAAAAAAACCCAAACAAATCAAGATACAGCTACCCAAGAAATGAAATCACTAGTGCCATGAAATCACCACTGTTTCAATGCACATTACACAACCGCTTTGCTTCCAAAAACAGCAGTTACAATACAAACCAATTAAATTTTTTAAACCTTTCCTCACAATACCTCTGCTCCCAGTAAAATTGTCAATTGATACCCCTGCTTAAAGTCACCTTAAAGTCACTTTCAAAGGACACTATGCTCAAAGAATATAACACAGATTGTACATTAAAAATTCAAGCCTAAGGAACGTCCTTTTCAGGTGAAGCTGGGAAGAGAAAAACACCATGTGTACTATAATTCTGAGCCCATCTCTGTTAGATTAAGTCCAGGCTAAACAACATGGAGAGCTGAAAATGCCCAGTGATTTCTAGCAGCCTCACAGTAACACATCAGAGGCTGAGGTTAAGATCAGGTTAGCACAGATCAGTTGGAAAGGACCTTCAAGAAACATCTATTCCAACTGCCTGATCACTTCAGGGCTGACAAGTTTAAAGCACATTGATAAGGGCATTTTCCAAATGGTTTTTAAAGACTGGCACGCTGGGGGCATGGAGCACCTCTCCAGGAAGCCTTTTTGTTACACTCTTTGAACTCCCTCCCATTCCAGTCTAAACCTCCCCTGGCACAGCTTTGGACTATTGCCATGCATCCTGTCTCTGGACACCAGGGAGAAGAGATCAGCACCTTCCTCTTCACTCCTCCTCTCAGGAAGCTGTGGAGAGCAACGAGGTTGTGCTCCTTGCATACACTGACACACCCAAGTACTGAATAAAAAGAAATGAGCAAAGCAAAGCAGATGTACAGATCATAGCAGAGCTATTCAAAGAAAAGTTTGCTGCATGAGAACAGAGACTTCTGTAAGTACAATGCCAGCTTGGAAATGCCTGAAAATTGAAGTGATTGCACAGATCTGGATTTGGGTTTCAAATATTTTCTGTTTGAGAGCTTCTGGAGTCAGAGATTTCCTGAATTTAAACTTCTACAAGTATGTCACACAATTTACAATGCAATACTACATCTCAATATATTCCTGTCAATCAATATTGGCTTGCAAGCTCCTCACCCACAGAGTTGCCTGCAGTAAGAGAGAAGCAAATTTCTCTGATGGTGTAGCACAGACATAAAAACAATTCGGGAGAATTATAAATCAATTGGTGTGACAGTTTCTGTACAACTATTGTGATTCTCTGATATTGTGACAGAATAATATTTCTCCATTTGACTACACAAGCCACACTGAATCAGAACACAAGGTATGTCAGAAGTGGTCTGCAATGGCAGAATTTTGGACTTCAAAAAACATTTTCTGGCACAGATCCCTAACAGAGGTGATGAGCAACATTTTCTTAATGAGGAACCAAAGACACAGATTTTTACATGAAAATGGAATATGAAAAAGACTTTAGGGCCATAGTTCCCTGTAAGTGTCTAACTATCTTAATAACTAAATATTTTGGGCAGAGTTTTAAAGACCCATATCCTGGGTTGTATTGCCTCTTTATTTCTTTACCAGTCTCCCCTTTCCCTGAATAAATATTTTCAACAACTACTTTGTAAACCCAAGGAGTCCATTTACCATTTTCATACTGAAATACTGCAGGTCATAATCTGCCCCACTGTTGGAACACCTGTGAAGGACAACACCATAAAAAACTTGAAGAATGATCTCTAACCTTGCATCTTTCTAGCTGTGTTTTCACTGTAGCAGGATCTGTCGCTGGTGTGGGTTGTGCTTTCAGCCAGTTTTCTGCAGTAATTGCTGTCTGCTCCAGTTGCTGCAGCTGGGAGTAGAAGTCAATGATGTTATTTTGGTACTCCAGCCATGCCAGTCTTTCACTCAGCAACTGACAGAACTCAATCCAGCGGCTCTTCAGCTGCTCTGAGGCTTGTCTAATGTTCTCAGGATTCAGACCCTCTAGAAAAACAAGAGGAGAAGACGCTTAAAGATAAACAAGTTACAAAGAAGAGCAAAAAAAGTGGGATAGTTTAACAATTCATTTGCTCTATTTGAGAGCTCATAAATCCAGTTAATGATTTATCACCAAATAACAGTTGTGAATATACAGATGTTGCACATTAGTGGGGAAAGCATATCAAAAATATTTAAAGTTGCTGCCTGGGTACTTTTGTTGCTATGGGAATTAATTATAAACTAAATTAAAGTACAAGAATGGGAATAAAGCAGAAAGTGGAGATACAATACATAAAGCTAATTAAAACTGCTGTAAGAAATAAGAAAATGTCTGACAGCTGGATTTTGAAAACTACGCCTGGACTGTAATTAGATTTTAATGTACAAGACTGTTGCTGGCTTTTATCCCATGAAAAGACTGATTACAATTCATTGGAATTATATTCCACAGTTATTTAGAGGTTTCTGATAATCCAATCCTTAAATTTTGCATTACATGTTATTCTAGAAACACAATAAACACTAAGGGATAAACAAAGTATCAGATCAAATCTCCATCTAGGCCAGTCCTGTGTGTCCAACAATGGCCATGAGGAGACACTAAGAAGAGAGCCAAGAAACCACAGGAGATGCTTCTCTATGGTTATTTTCAAAGTGTTTGGTTTCTCTGATGTAGTTTGCCTATGTCTGTTGTTCAATAATCATGCTTATATTAAAGTTCATGAAATAAAACTGACTTTACTTATTACAGACAAGGCAACTATTTAGAACAAATAAAAGAGAAAAGGAATTTTCTTCACTTTCTGTGACGAAAGTAAAGCAATATATATGAAAGATAAGAAAAGGTGTCTTAGAATAACAATTCACAATCATTCTGTAACTTGAACTCAGGTTGACTTCAAAATAATATTAACTTATAATCTCATTTATTTTTCAATGGAAGTTTAAACATAGTCCCTAACATTTTTTTTTATTGTAATGATCTGTAATGATACACATAGCAATAGGATCACTATTGACTTCAAAATGAATAAAATTCTCAAATTATTGAGTAATGCCATATGCTTAAGAACACTTTTAACAACATCATCACATAGTCATACAATAGCTAACCAGTAAAACAGAAGCTATGTTTTTATCAAAATAATAAAAAATAGGGTATTTTTCTTTAAAGCAAGCTTAAAAGCAAATGAGACAAAAGCCTTCAGTGCTCCACTTCCGCAATCTCTGATACACTGTCAAATATGGGTTTTCTGGTTTGCAATCTGTATTCCAAATCTGCAGGAAAATTTCTTTATCAGCATTAAAAATTGGAATGTTCATGGCAATTTTGGAAGGTAGGACATAAGAAACAGAGTCCTAATTACAGCTAAATGTCTTAAAATAAAGTACTAGATTTTTTTTATAATAAAATTTTGTAAGGAATTTCTGTAATGCATGCTCTAAGGTAAAGCACAGTAAATGATAATCTGGGATCATGTCTGCTGTGAAGCACCACAGTGCTCTGGCAAGTCCTGTTCTGGATCCAGCTCAGGGCTATTCCATTCAGAGCTGCTTGGAAACAACCCACTTGGAAACAGACTGTGCAGTACCTGATAGCAGTTCTCTGGATACACTTTCTCTCTGGGATGTTGCCCTAGCCAAGCAAATTGTACAGCATTTCAGAAAGCAGAACTATAGGAAAAATATAAAGCCTAGGACTACTGGGAGATAATGGCAACTGTGGTGGTTGGAGCTGCTCCACATCCACATTATACTCAAAAATCTAAAGAGCACAGTTTAAGGACTGAGCAAGGATATGAAATGAACCTCAAAGCATGAAGAGGTAAAAAGCATTTTGACACATCTTAATAAAATCCAAAAGTGATCTGGTCTTCTGTGAGTGTGTGTGTGTGCATCTGGGAATGTGGCAGCATAACCATATTTTCCAAAAGTGTAATGTCTAATGAGCATGTGAAGAAGCAGCATAAACCTGAATGGCACAGCACATCTGAACAACAGCCACAGAACCAGGCACACAGATACTGAATGTTAACAACAGCAAGAACAAACATATGTATAGACAATAAGACTTTAACTAGGCTGTATTTCAACAATTGTTTCTGTTGTGAGTTGGTCATAAAAATGCTGTATATTCATAGCAGAGAGCAGATTATCTTTGCCACTGTGTTCATTATTATCTCTGAACCTGGAAGACATTGCCTGTGAGTTTGGCAGACTAGATATTAAAAGATCACTTTATTTATTCCTCCTTTCCTCTCTTTTCAGCTGCCACAGTCTCCAAAGTACCCTTAGGCAAGATTATGATTACCAGGAGAAGTACAGTCATGGATTCTCCATACATAATAATACTTTTCAATGCAATATTTTCTTCAAGGATTCAGAGAGGATTCTGTTTCAGACGAAAATCTAGATTCACCAGATCCTCTTTTCTTATTTTGCTCATAGGTCCCTGTTAACATGACATTTAAATATGCACAAATTATTATAATTATTCAAATTTTCATTAATTCTTTTATTTAATATCTAACCTTAGAGGCTAAATGTGATTTCATAAGTTCACAGATAAGGAAATGCTTTTGCTCTTCATGTTACTGAAGTGGACAATACAAAACTGGTTTATGCAGAGTCATGTTTGGTAAAATATTGCAGAGATGCACCTCCATCAGGGAGCACCATATCCTACTGAAAGGAAGACAAAATCTCTGCACCATGTGCTTTTAAAACTCTTATTTCTCAGTCCATTCAGGTAACTCAAAATTGTCCATCAGATGCCAGCATGCCATTTCCAGAGAGATATAATAAAATGGCTGTTACTTGCACTTGAGATGATTTGGGCAAGTTTGACCCATTGGTGAAAATCAAGAATTTCACAGAATCATGGAATCATTAGGGTTGGAAGGGACTTCTGGAGATCACCCAGACCAATTCCCCTGCCCAGACATGGTCACCTGGGGCAGGTGACACAGGAACATGTCCAGAGAGTGACTGAATGTCTGCAGAGAGGGAGACTCCATAACCTCACTGAGTTACAGGGCTCTGCCACCCTCAATGTAAAAAAATTCTTCCTCTTGCTGAGGTGGAACTTCCTGTGTTTTAGTTTATTACTCCTTAATGAACTTCATTTTTCCTTTTCCTGTTTGTAACATTCTTCTGTGATAAGTACTGATTTCTTCATTAACTTCAGCAACTTTCGCAAGACATACCAAGAGTTTACAAGCAGGCAAAGAAACAATATAAAAACCATTTTCTGGTAAAACATTATTTTATGAATAGCATTTGGTTCATAATCTTTTCATGTTTCACATTCCAAAAGCTTCTGTTATGATCTTTGTATAAATATACTCTACCCAGAGGAAACAGATCATTATCTGAAGTGCATCCATTAATTTTATTGCCTTGTATACTGCACATAACAAATTGTGTCTGAATATTTTTAATTGTGCAGCACCTTACATGCAAGTGCTTTGGAATTGCCACTTAATATGAAGTATATCTAGTTAAGTGCATCTGTCATTTGCTATGGCTCTGTGATAGAATAATGTAATATTATCTGGGGTTTTTTTGTAGCTTTTGACTCTTGTGTAACATACAAGGTAATGTATTTCTTCCACAGAATGGTGACACTTCAAAATTACATTTTATTGCAACAAATTCATTTGTATTCACTTTAATGTTTCCTATCAAAATTCTCTGATTATTCATTTTGATGCCCTCTTTATTTTATTCTAAACTACTGTAATAGCCAAAAGTCCACTCAAACTGCTAAACTGCTTCACTTATGCATCAACAGATTTGTTATTCTATTTTGGAATATATTTTAGTAAAGAAAAACAAAACAATTTCTTTCCTGGAAACAGTGGTAAACAGAATATGTATTTTCATTTATTGTAATTATCAGACTTCTTTGAAAGCATGAGCAAGGAGAGGCAGAGCACAGCCCATGTGGGTGGTTGGGTAAAGAAGCATCCACCAAAAGCACCAATGACTTCCCTTGTGATGGGAAAAGTCCTTCAATTGGCAGTGTCCACACAGCCTGCTTACAAACACAAGAATAGCTATGCTGTGTGAAAAAGCAGCTCTTTCTAGTACAAAATACTCCTGCTGACAGTGGCTGACAATGTTTTCATAAGGCTAGAAGAGGGTCCTGTGTAAATATGTCTCCTCAGAATATTTTCCTCAGCTAAGGAACAAACAAATTAAACCCTAAATGAACCAATCCGATTCTCTCCAGAATCCTGTTTTTTACTTATTCCCTCTCCTACCTACCACAGGAAAAATAAAAGCAAGAAAATAAATATAAATGATCCAACAATGGAGTTCACCACCATTCTGAACTTGCTCTTATAATCCACCAGATGTCTCATCGTTTTATGCTCTTCATCTGTTGTATTCAGAATCTTGTTTATGAGCAAAAAGAAAGAATATTTTATAAATTGAGCAAAGCCAGGAGCTCAGTGCCAGCATAATTGGAATCTTAAAGAGTCTAATCATTATTAGCACAGATCTAATTGACACACAATAAGTAAAAATTAACAATGCAATTAAAATTGTCATCACTTGACTTCTGAACTGATCTATGCCTTAAATCTGTTTGCCTTGTGTAGTCTTTTAATTACAGATTATACTGCAAATGCATGAAAATCAATGCAATCACTGACTCATTTCCCTAAAGAATAACAATGCAGCATCATCATTTTTGATCTGTAAATTGTGATAGTTAGAAAGGTTTTTCATTAAAATAACATAGTGCATCTTCCCTTCACTAGATGTTAAACTTCAGACCTCCCACAAATCCATACAGGGACATGAATTAATTCAAGTTCTTTCCCATGTTATGGAAAAGAGCTCTAGCATTGGAACAGGAAGGTATGAAGGAATAGTTAGGCTGTTCCACTGAATGCTGTTTTTGAGATTCAGCAAATCTTTCTTGCTGTTCTTAGTGAGACCAACAACAACAGCAAAATAATTTACATAAGATACAAAGACTATAGAAACCTAGCTGAATTACTGTTGAAATTATAAAGCTGCATAACTGCTACAGTTTGAGATTAAGTTTTAATGTTAATACTTTACTTAACTTTTAGCTCAATTTCAGTTGAACTAAATTGCAACCATTAATTGCAATTAGATCATAATGATTGAAAGAAAAGGCAAATAGAAAATATGTTGTATTCAAAAGTACACTGGCTTTACAATGGCAGTTAACTTTTTCTACCCTCAAGGAGTAATTTTGAGCACATCACAAGATATTCCATTTGCCAACTCTTTGTTAAAATCATCTCCCAGTTCTCACCAAATAATGTTATTTAATTCTACTCTCTACTGCTGGTAATTACTGCATTAATTAACCATTCCAAACACTATTCTTCAAACTGCCTTTGCATTAGTGGAGCAGCTGAAAGTCCCATAAATACTTAAGGCTTCAAGTCCAGAGGAATTGTTTCTCTTATCAAAGGGATTGTTTCCTCCCTAAAACCGTGACAATTAGAGATCTTCATTTTCACAGCCAATTAACCTGTCAGCCACGCTAGAATGTTTTTGCTACCAAGGCTACCACAATATATAGCACGACACAGACCTCAGAGCAGCTGACAAAGTTCAAGAAGTTGATAAAGTCATGCTGGCTCAGTTAGCCTACCCTGGGCCTGCACCCAGTTGGAAGATGTGCTTCCTAAAAGAATAGGTGTGATTCGAGAAATATGGGAAATATTTATATGTATGTCTAGCCACAGTGAAGAACACCTGTAAACCAGCAATAAGGATGGACCCATGGACTGAGGGAGAGAAAAAGAGACTCTTGAGTTAAAACCCCATGAGAATAATTAAGACAGAATGTTAGCCTTCTTGACGTGTGACATGGTAGGCATTACAGTACAGGGAAAGCATTATTTAAGATGGTAGTGAGCTCTGCAACTAACACCAAAATTAGTCATCGTAAAGTACTAGACAATCCAAAGAAACTAAAGTGGAATTCTTGAGGTGCAGGTCTGTGTTTGGCCAATGGAAGAGTGGGGCATTACTAAATATGCCCTAGATTCTGCTGCAAATAGGAGCCTCAATGTGTCAGCATGCAAATTCCAGATGCTGCCCCAAAAGTCATGTACAACCAATTCTCCCAGGCAGAAAACTTTAAAAAAAAAAGTCAGAGCTTTTTATGTAATCAACCACGGAAAAGTGTGCAATTTTTTCACAAAGGCTGCAGATGTTACCAGATTGCCTTCAGTCTATTCACGGAGTCTGGGAAGAGAGTCTTTGTTTAAATTGTTAATGTAATGATATTTAAATATGTCCCACACATTGAATATGGTCTATTTTAAAATATTACACCTTCATATTTTAGTAAAATAATCTGAGGATTCCATCAAATTGCTTTAGCTTGGCCAGTTATTACCTTAGACTTAAAGCATTTCCCTTTTAGTGATTTAATTATTGGTTATTCATTGTAACAATTTAAAAGAAATTATATGTTCCACAGGTCAGTGCATTTAGCATCTATATTTCTGGTAAACATTATGACAGATGCTGGCCCATGTTTAGTATTTTATTGCAAGGCAAGACATTCTTTAATACTAAGGACAATGGCATGAATTAAAATTTTACTTTCATTTTCTTTGGGTTTTGTTTTCCCCTATTTAAAAGTTTAAAGAATGACATAATGTATTTTTTAAAAAAAAACCAAAACCAAACTCTCCTTGCAGCTATTTTTCTTTGTTTAAGAGTTGTATAAGTTTTGACAATTATTATTTTCAAAAAACAAAATGCCAAAAATCTCTTCCAAACCCCAATAAAATGTTACATTTTCTATGATACAGAATGTTACAGCAATATGTATATTAGAAGCCAGGAAGCATTTTTTCCCCAACTGGATCAAGTAATGCCTTCGCAGCTCTCCAATTCAGATGTGTTAATGCAGTTCAAAGCTTAGCATAGTCAGAAAATAAGATTACAACCTAAGTCTCTGCACAGAACAGATTGTTAATATACAATTCATTACTGTGAGTTTTCCACACGTTTCTTTGTGTGGTACTGAAGTGGTAGTACTTTTTTTCCCTCTTTTCTAATTAACAGATTTAACATGCAGAAATAATAAAAGAAATATAAGGCAATATCACTTTACCGTTCCATTTAGACAGTATGTGCTAATATAATTCTTGTGATAAATATGAACCTGTTCGTTTATCAAATCCCTCAGAAGATTATCTAAAGCAACTCCCATGTAATTACCATTCACCATCTGTTCCACCAGGGCCTCAGCTGATCTGCTGGCATCTTGCAGTTTTCTGTACTTCTCAGGCTTTTCTCGCTGGATGGCCTGCAGCACAACAGGAAAGGTGAGTATTTCAACACAGGGATTGTGAACAAGAAAGTAATTCATCTCAGGGATGTCTTCTGGTTTCTTGAGACATTTTAACCTGTCATATCACCCTGCCTGCCCCCTGATTTGCAATGACAGCAGCAGGTACCACAAACCACCAGGAAGGGAGTCAGTCAGAGTCAAACACAAAAACTGAGAGTCAGAACACAACTGAGTTGACAAATGACACACATCAGTATTTTACAGACAAAAAACGGACATAGAAATTAAGAGCTATTCAAAGCACAATATTTCACAAATAATATATTTGTTCAACAGAAATTCCTTGTGGAAGAATAGATTTTCTCATTTTTCCATGGTAAAATCAAAAATTGACCTTGTCACTAAATTGCAGGGATTCATAGCATTCTACAGTATTGAACCCATATAAAATTTGATTGCTTATGTTACTATTTTGTTTGAAAACAAAATAACTGTAAAATGCATATATAAGATCACAACAGGCTTCTCATAACGTATTGTATTTAACACTCTTGATTCACCTTTCTTTACAAAAAAATTGCTCACAAATGTTCAGGCCAGCACTCAGGCTAGCTGGTAAGGGCTAGTAAAAGCCATTTGCTAAAGTGAAAGGATGTAGTAGGAATCTAAATTTAAATTTCCTTTTCAGTCAGTAGCAATACTTGTGGAAAGTAAACACATTTTAGATCTGACAGCCCATCAATGCTGTCTTGTAGTTAACATCATGAAGTCATTTCATTGACTTTAAACTAAATTAGTTGCACAATTTAGATGTAATCTAGAAGTTCAAAGATGCAGCAAGGAGCTACAATCAAGTTTGGTACAAAAAAAAAAAACCCAGACTATGTATCTCCCAGAGATCTTGACCAACAGAGTGTCCCATGAATCAAGGCTCTCACTTTCCTGCAGCAGATGGACAAACACAAGAGGATTTGTCCCCTCAAATCCTACATGGTGTATATGGAAAGATAACACATGGCCCTTGCCCCAGATGGGCTTCCCCATCACCCTGTGTATTTCTACAGCAAGGGCAGATGCTGCATGACTTTTAAAAGGTTTCTTAAATTAAAAAGAAAGCTCAAGTAGGTGTCTAAGAATATATTCAGTAAAATAACCTTATACACTTGCATTTGGAAATATTATTTTTCAAATAGATTGTTACACCACATGGAATGAATACAAACACCTTTGAATTAACTCTCTCATAATAACTTTTAAAGTGCGATGCTTAAAACTTCTTCAATTTCATAAGAAGCAGCTCCATGGAAAACTTTGTAGGTGAGGAGCCACAGAAATTTGAAAGTGAAATTTTCAATTAAATTCACATTTTCCCCCAGCCTACCTGTAACTGCTATTCATTTGTGCATATAGAAATAGTTAACAGCAGGCTTTCTAACAGTATCTCAAAGATTATTTTTAATGCTTTCACTAAAACAATTTTGGATAAATAAAAAATATAAAGAAAATATATTTAGAGAGTAATCGACGATGAAAATATTTTGTATAACATAACATTATAAACATATCATTAATATATAACTTAGTTATCATTGAAATATTATAAAGTAAAATCCCAATAAATTACAGGTGACTGTATGAATTATCTGTCATTTTTGTAGGTCAATAAAATCTTGCACCATTCCACAGAACAATTTAAATATTTTCCAAATTAAAAAAGTAAATTAACTCTCTGCAGAGCTCCAAAATCTCTCACAGAATCTTAATTAATACTACTCTGTCTATAATGCCAGATATAATTAACATGAGAATAACTACTGAGAACTCAAAAGAATCATTAAAACACTAAAATATACTGAAAATAATTCTACTCCGTCTGTAATGCCAGGTGTGTAATTATCATGTGTATAACTGTAGTTAGGAGAAATTAATCATAAAAAAAAAGAAACTTTCATAAAATATGCTAAAACTTATCTTTTTAAAATATAAAAATGATTTGACATAAAAGCTTGGGGAAGTCAACCCTTCAGTGCCCAGTAATATAGCTAAGTGTGCAGGAAAATGTGAAGAAATGTTCTCTTCTAAAAGACTGAAGTTCCCAGGTTCTGGTAGATAATATAAGCACTATATGTGGAGTCCTTAAATAAACATAAAAGATTTCACACATACCAAACTTTCTGCCAACTATATTTCTCCATTATTTTTTCTGTAACTGGCACATATTATGAAAATGAAGGTTGAACACGAGTTAAGAGGAAGATAAACACACACAGAAAGCACAGTGCCAGCCAAAGGAGGAGAGACTGAACTCTTGGTTCTTCATCCAAAGAAAAATGATGTGATATGGGAAGAAAAGAGGAAGTTAACTGTGGTTACTCAAAACCCTGAGTCACCACATGGTCCTGCCTTTAGTCTGTTCCACACTGCCACTGTTTGCCAAACCTGCAAACTGTGTCTTGAGTTTTTAAGATCCTCAGAAGTATATCTATAAACCTGTGTAAAGTGCCTAGAAATGAAGGGATTAGTCCTGGAAATACCTCTCATTTATCTCTTTAGCTCTGTTTTCTTCATTTTTTCCTTTACTGAAGGGGACTGTACACTTGATCCAGGCTCATTTATGACACAAGTAGAATGGGATAATTTTGAAAGGATTTGTGAAGTTTTGAAACTTAAATTCTGTACATTGTAATAGACAATTTTTGATAGTGGTGGTTAAGTAACTTCAAAATATTTCCAAATATATAACTTCTCTTTTCTTCTTTTAACTCTTTTTTGCTTTCTGTGAAAGATTTTTTCAGAAAAGCCCCACCAATATTAG
This sequence comes from Lichenostomus cassidix, assembly GCF_008360975.1. Classification (NCBI taxonomy): domain Eukaryota; kingdom Metazoa; phylum Chordata; class Aves; order Passeriformes; family Meliphagidae; genus Lichenostomus; species Lichenostomus cassidix. The sequence goes on along the minus strand of NC_139479.1, from coordinate 9,610,036 downwards.
AGGGAAAGGTTTGCTTTACAGACTTTAGTCCAAGCAGAAATTGATTCTCTTTTGGACTGCTTTGTAACAGATAATGCAAATGTATTACAGCCTAGTTTTAATTGACCGAAAAACATTATAAATTCATCTTTAGCTAAATGCTGGCCAAAGGCAAAGAGGCTATTTTTACAACTCTAAACATTTTATTTGACCTTGAGATTTTAATTGGCAGCCAATGACTCCATAACCTGGAAAATACAGATGGTTGGAGAAATTTGGATGTTATTCATATATCAAATCGACATCCTACTTTGGGATCTCTGTAAAAGGATGCAGGGTAGCAGTAGTCCCTGACCTCCTGTGATGGTGACCCATCACCCCTGAGGGCAGAGAGGACAACATAATCATCACCACCTCTGACAGTGATTCAGCTCTCAAATATCCAGGCCCAACAAAGCATGTCTGAAAAAGGTCACTAAAACAAAACAAACATATGAGAAAGGGGCTCCTGAGAATGCCAAGAGAACAAATTTAATTGTCTAGGATATCTGACTTTTTCCCTTACATCTGTTCCTTATGTTTATCTTTGATTCTGAATTTCTAGGTGCTTCTTCTTGGCTAACCAAAACCCCTTCCAAAGAGTTTTATTTCCAGTTTATTGTTGGATAGTCTCAAATCTGATTTACTAAAGCAGGATTTACTGCCTGAAATTGAAGGGATTTTCACACCTGAACCTTCATATATTTGACCTTGCAATATTGTGAAAGCTCATTCTCAAAAAAAACCCTGAGTCATTATTAGGTCTGATTTTAGTAAAATACACACAATAACTGTAAAATATTAATGGTGGGATGCAGCATAACAATATTTACAACATTAATGTTTGGATGTCTCCATTATTTAGGAGTAGAATGGTTGTTCAGTAATTTAACTTCGATTCTTATGGCACCACAGTCTCCCTGCCCAGGTAAGGTAAGTGTCTTTCTTTTGTAACAGGGAAGGGCTATGAATATTCTTCTTCTCCCCAGACAGAGGAATGGACTTTTTGCACATGTCTGATATATTCAAGCTACATAATACATCTGCCAAAGGCTAATTTCCTGCCAGGATCTGAAGAGCAGCTGGCTTAGCAAACAGAGTCACTGCATTTCATGCAGCCTGCTCTTGGCTCTGTCTCCCCCAGGACTCCTCTAAGCTGGGATGGAAGCAAGCTTTTGCACTTTATGAATCACCAATGATGGCAAAAGAGATTTCCTTGTGCCTTTTATTTCCCATGTCTCTGTCCCCCCATCATGCAGCAGATGCATTTCCACTAAATCTTCTCAAAGTAACCCCTCATCCATGAAAAATGATGGGCAGGAGCAAGCTGCCACAAGTGAAAAAAAACCCCCAAAACTAGTAACCTCTCTCCAAAAGAACAGCAGAAAAGAAAGTCATTATAAAAAGGCTCTAGGACTCAGCATGGACTATGGTTGGGAATAAAGGGCAGTTTTGATGTCAGCCAAGCACAGCTGTTCTGTGATATGTATTGTCATATGGGGGAAAAAGCCTAAATGATAAACCAGTAAGGGCAAGATGGGACACCTTCACACACGTGTAAGTGATCACATGTGTGCATGTATGAGTGCAACATGGGGCATGGCTATGGATGTTAGTGCACATCCTGGTTTTGTCTGGGATACAGTGAATTTCTTCTCAGTAACTGGTGGAGTGCTGTGCTTTGGATTCATTATGAGAAAAATATTGATAACACTGATGTTTTGGGTTTGCGAAGTCGTGTTTATCCTCAATCAAGAATTCCTTTTTTCTGTGTGTCTCATGCTCTGCCAGTAATACACAAAAAAATAAAAAGCTGGGAAGGAGCATAGCCAGGACAGGTGATCCAAACTGGCCAGGGGGATATTCCACACCATAGAATTACATGTTCTGTGTATAAATTGGGGCAGTTACCTGGAAGGTCACTCTGGGTTCAGGGATGGGGTCTGGCTGTGGTCAGCAGGCGCTGAGCAATTGCATTGTGCATCACTTGTTATTTGTTGTTCCTTTTTTATAATCATAATTATTAATTGCTATGATAATATATTTTACTTTATTTCATTTACCTATTCTTATCTCAACTTTCAAGTTTTACTTTTGGCTCTCCCCGTTCCACTGGGATGGGTGGGGGAAAGCCAGCAAGTGTGGTGCTTAGTTGCCAGCTGGGCTTAAAGCTCAACAGTACAATAAAATCTATTTCAATTATCACTCACATATGTTTTCTTTCTGCATTTCATTTTTTTTTATATGCCTTCTACAACTTTACTAGAGATTACAATATGTTAAAACACACACTATCTTATTTTCTATTGATTTGAGGCTCATTTTGAGAGAACTAATAACTAAAAGTGTCAGCAAGCAGCAATGAAACTGTTCAAATCAATGAACTGAACAGTACTCTCTGCTTTGGCTCTCACTTCATAGATGGAAACAGAGACAAGACCAGGAAAAGTCAGGTCAGGACAAGTTTTAAAACCTGGCATTTATAAAAATTGGATTTTTTCTTTGCTATTTAAAAAAGTGTGTACAAAGACTTACACAAACTGAAAACCATTCAACACAGAATTCATGTAGCACTTATCAAGTGTCATCTTTCAGAGTTCTTTCTATCAAATTAATACATGTAATTAGAATCTTTTCTCCCTTAGAACAACTAGAAACTTCTAAAAGCTTTTATAAGTCTTAGAAACAGACAATATGAGGTGGAACAGGTGGGAAACCTGACAGTGAGGGTAGCCAGCTTAATTTGTCAGTCAAGATGAGCTAATTTTCATCCTTGATATTCCTCAAAATGGGAATGTATGAAGGGGAGATCAGTATTTTGTTACTTTTCTTCAATTTATTTAAAAATTTAGATTGGAGCACTTGGAAAATTAAATTTATATCTATTAATGTATTAGATGAATCCCATTAACTCAGAATGGAAGCACGTGAACCCATGAAATCTACTCTGTGTTTTCGATCTAGTCTGCATATATATGTACATTTATGTATATTTCACATAACATGAAGCTGTGGCATGAACTAAATTCAGGACTTTCCATCTGAATGGATAATTTATAGCGCTAATATTATGACAATAATATTAGTAGCACTAATATTAAAACCCAAAATTATTGCAAGAAACCTATGATTTAACATGGAATTTTAAAATGTATACTTACAATCACAAATTGTAATGTTACAATCACAAAAATTCCATGTTCCTCAATCTTATCATAGGTGATTTACGATGGAAAAGCAGATAATGAAGAAAAACAGTAGCAAATCTAACCTCAACACAATAACTTTGTTCCATCTATTTGTGTTCTAGGAGTATGTATCAAGTCATGCTTTAATGACATTCCATAATAACATTCAATATTATTCCATTAATAATAACATATACTGTGCTACTATCAAAGCTAATTATAAAAACTCCCCTTTCTCTTACTTGGAAAACATGGGCATTTTTTCATTGATCTACAAAAATAAAATATGGAAGAATACTTGTAACAGTTTAGTTTTCAAGGGCTAGATTCAGTAATTCAGTCTGTGACACAAACACAAAACCACAGCTACTTCTTAAGCAGTGCAGAACTATTCACTCTGGCAGAAAAGAAGAGTTTTTGTTTCTGACATGGTACTACAATAGAGTAAAAAAACCCAAAAAAACCTCTGTGGAAATTGGTGACTGTCATATATATTTTACAGCTCTGTAAAAGGAAATAGATATGGTTTTCTTTTGCATCCACTAGAGGGACAATTTTCATGTCCTTCAATTTATGCATGTATAATGTCAAATTAAGCTGTCAGTATAGAACGATGCTGCATATTTAAGATATGATATATAGTCTTTGGTATAACTTCACCTAAGACTTTCACGGCTCTAGAATACCTTAATTAAATATGAATATGCATGAACAAAAACAACCAGAAAAATCTATGTATCCAGACAGCCTGTGTAGCAATTTTGATGCCAAAATCTGAAACTCACAGAAACAGCAAGCACTTCTAAATTTATCCTGGACAATCAATGCTTGTCAGTCGACATTTGAACTCATTTAACCTTGGGCTTTGGAAGCACACTGCCAAGCTACTACAGACTAACAGACATGTATTCGAGCAGTTTCTCCTACATTGACTCTTTCTCTGAGGTCTGAGAGGTTCCCTTCCTTCCGATAGACGGCAAACTCGGGGCTCTGCAGCACTGCCTCGGAGCGAGTCATCCAGCTGTGCAGCTCCGTGGTGTCTGAGTCAAACCTGAGGGACACAACAAGGGCAGTAAGACTTTGTATTTCCACAGAGTTTCTGAAAACAGCAGCAAACATGTTTAACTGGTTGTTCGAACAAGTGAGTAAACAGCAATTTCTCCCAGCAAAAGGCAGTTTTAAACTCCCGTATCTCATCAGAGAGTTCATAAAACTATTCACTCTAAAATTTAGAAACATAGAAATGCTTTTTCATTTTTACGACCCTGATTTGACAGCTGGACAGACACAATAATTTTCACAATAAGTATTCTAATTTTTCAAGCTAATTTTTTTTTTGAAGGTATGAAACAAATGTCTCTCAGTAAAGAGAGAGGACCACAAGTCCTGTTGGCTAAGCTAAGGATGTAAGATCTATCCGGCTGACCAAACACAGCCTTCAAACCTATGAGATTTTGGTCCCAGCTTGTGCTGCTGATACTATGAAGGAAATTCAAGCAGAAAATTTGATGAAAGAAGCTTTTTCTGATTAACTCAAATTTGCTGTAGAATGTAATCACTAATCAACAAGTAAAGTATAATTTTCTACAGTTAAAGCCTTAGAAACCAAAATTAAGATCCCCAGCTCTTACTTTATAATTAGTTTTTACTCTACAGTCCTCTTTACAGTCTGGATTTTTTCATCAACTCCTTTAAAACTGATCTTAATATTTGTTAACCACTTCTAAGGTAACATCTCAAAATACAGATATTTAAATTAATAACGTTTAAAATTTTCAAATTGTGATTCAGTATCTACTGTAGTTTGGAAAACAAGAAGCTTCAGACAATATTTTTTCTCAGTTGTGCCACACTCTCTGCTTGATTGCATTTCTTTATTGCTTTGTATTTTCTAATATTTATATCCCTTTTGCAGCTGACTTTCCTTCTGCAACAACAGAACAGAAAGACCTGGGGGAATAAATAACAAGTTGTATCTTTCAGTTTGCTTTGTGACTATAGGTTGCATCATTTGCATACAATTGAAAATCTACTAAAGCCAGAAACTTGAAAAACAATTATACCCCTGGAGGAATTAATTATTTTATAAATATATACTTCATTTATACAAGGATTTATACTTCTAAAATACAAGGATGTAAGGCAAAAGCAGGTGCTACATAAATCTACACAGAAGAAATGAAAAATGAATACAAGAGTTCCATGCTTGAGCTAATATTTATGCTTCCTTTTTTCCTTCTCCACTGTGATTTTTTAAAATTGATAAATAATGAAAAAAATCACACACTGCCTTAATCTCAGTCCAATATTCTATATTCAAATTATAAACTCTTAGGAATAATTTTGATAAAACAATTCCTGATAATGCAATTTGAATACTCATTCAAGGAGAAAAAATGCAACTGTGAAGTAATGGAAGGTGCAAAAAAATTCAGTTTTGTAAAGAACTACAAGTTCAGAGGCAAAAGACAAAATAACCTTCCCAGATGGTTCAAGGAATGTCTGTGCTGGTAACAGATTCTAAATCCTGAACTCAAACCGCACAGTCAGTTAAGAGCTTCCTACCTGAGCTTTATTTCTGATCATTAAATCAACTGCAATTCTTGAAATAAAATGTTCTGCAAATAACAACTGCATATTTGATGATCACAAAACACGAGACATTTGATAGCAATGAAGACAAGTTTACCAGTCCCTCAGTACTAAAATTCCTTGACTGCAGGTAAAATTGTATGAGTTCTGGCATTTGCTCCATTCTGAAGCTGCAGGCAATTAGGATTAGTGAGACCAACTCTCTGAAAAGTAGCCTGGTCTTACTCTGGTACAGGATGGAAAGTGACAGAGAAAAATGTTTATCAGTGATCAATTCTTCAATTAAAAGGATTTAGCTCTTGCCTCTGCAACATCTGGAAAAAGAATGGGAGCATTTGGGATAGTTTTGACTGTACAACAAAATAATTAGGAACACATCTCATGACCCAGAGAGCCATCGGATGGTGGCAAGTATCAGACACAGATCTCTGAAGTCCCTTCCAACCAAAAGCATTCTATAATATGGTATGATTCTCTGATATGACGAAGTTGATCTCACATAACAGATTGCTCTCTGTCACTTGCAGTTTCTTCTGGAGATAAATATAATTCCAGAAACAAAGCCTTCTGTTCAAAAAGGGCAATAGAAAGGGGGCAGAAAAGAATTCAAATACATAAAGGTTAATTCTAAGTACCTTTTCACAGTACATAGACATCCTTAAGATAAAGACATTTTACCTAGTGGGGGTAAAAATCACTCTCTCAGGATCATCTTGTTTAAAAGGAGGAAACACTGGTAGAAAACGCATTTAATTATTCTGCTATAGTGATTGGATACTTCCTCTCTGAGCACAGCTGCAGTTACAAATTATATTGGCTCTAGATTGATATCAAAGTATAAATAGTCTTTAAATCTCCTAGGAACAACAAAACTTTTGACATAAAATAAAGCAATATTACCTTTCTTACCAAACAAACTTCAACTCATGCAGAATTTGTAAAAACAGATCCATGGAAGATACTAAAGCAAAAATCACTTGAGAAATTACTCTAAATAACTTCCTTAATTTAACGTTGCACATTGGCATGCTCCCCCCCTAAAAATTCAATTTGAAGCAGGAGATTTATTCTTCATGCAGCAGTCATGGTTTTGTTTTCCAATTAGTCTTTTCTTCTGCTGTTCCACAAGAGAGATACTATTTTTCCTGGTCCCATAGCCCTCTCTTCACAGGCCAGCACATGTCAGCCGAGTTCAAATGGAGATTTTTTTAAATTGTGAAATATAAAGAAAGCAAGTCTTGTTTCTTCGTGGTATCCAGAAGTTTTTTGATTAGATAAGGGACTCCTCTTAGGACTAGAGTATCCTACTCTGGTGGGTATTTGGGTTGGAAATTCCATGCACGGAAAGAGAAAAACATAATGCACCTAAATTGTGAAATGCCTCAAAGGTGAGATTTATCATGTATTTAACACAGAAAAGGAAAGCCAGAACAAGGAGTCAATTTTGAACAAATACATGGTGATCTACTAAGAGAATTTGGAATGGGGATCTGAAGTGAACAAATGGCTCATTATAATCCAAAAAATAAATGTGTGGAGAATTTCCCATGAAAATATGACTCACATAGATTAAAAATATGAAGATAATTTTTAAATATGATTTGAGTGAAAAGATATACAAACAAATTCAACATTAAACAAGTTCACATAGGAACTCAACGAGGCATGAAGTATCTTCCTGTCAAGTAGACTTCATGGTACATAATCTTATCTCTAAACTGAACAAATTTCATCTTTAAACTACATTACTATGTTACTGCTCCCATGGCCTGACAGCGGTTTCAGTACTTTATCCTTTTAACAGACAGAAATTGCCTAACAATTTCCTTTGCTCATTCATTTTTTCCTTCCTTCCTTCCCCAAACAAAAATCACACTGGGCCTATCAGCACTGTGAATCTCAGGCAGACATAAGACCATTTGCCTACATATTGAGTTGGCAGGCAATGATACCTCTTTGATCCAAGAACCACATTACTGAATTATTTCATTTCCATGTCTGGACTGAAATCCCCAGCTCGCCAGAGGTCTTTCTCAGCTTGTAGCTCTTCACTGCTGAGAATATATCAAAGAACAACTTTACAGTACACAGTACCCATTGGAAGAATTATTCTGATCTAATTCCCTGCTGTCTGTCTTCCTCCTCTGTATTTGTAGTTGATGAGCCATTAATTGATAAATAGACTTGTTCTTATCTTCTAATTCAACAGCTGATTTATCCTAACAAACATTTTCATCTTCCTATTTTTTTTTAATTAAGTTGTCAATTTTATTTCCTTTTGGAATGACATTTTGACCCTCCCTCTGCACTTGTGATGCTATTCAGTTTAACCTCATCAACATTATGACCAGTGCATTTTTGTAATGCACAACAAAGCATCAAAAGAAATACTAAATCAACCCCAAGTGTGAACCTCCAACAGAAACTTCATCATTAGGTACAGAGCACTTTTAAATCCAGTCATCCAGGCCTCCAGCAAGTGCTGGCTGCTACCACTCCCATAATATTGCAGGTAATTTCAGGGGGTAAGCGTGAAGAATATAAATTCCCTGTTTATCTGACACTAATCCATGTCTCACCTCACAAAAAGAATGAAGGGTTAAAACTAACAAGCATTAAGAAGTGTCCATGTTTACAAACCTCTACATACCCATACTTATTACACTCCAAATGAAAATGTTTATTATTTATTCCCCCTGGAAGACACAGAAAACTATTCTGTTGTGTCTCAGTCTTCTTTTCCTCTGGAACTGGCTACAGACATACTGAAATCAAAAACCACCAGGAAAATTGAAGTAATGACTTTCTTCTTTTTGGATTTGGTATCTATCATTAGATAACAATATCAGAGCAAAAGCTGCATTTCTGTAAGAGAATAAGAGTGAAACAACCCATTGGAGTGGCAGTAAAAGTGCAAAACAATTACCATTTAGTCCTGACTAATATAAATAGTCACATAGAAATTGGATATTTGAAACAATAGCTATCAAAAAGACCATTATAAAGTCATTAAATTTTTTCCTTTGATACATTTTTTCTACAAAAATCCAAACTTATATAAATAATGAAGCATTGGAATCCCAAATATAATAATTTTCAGAGCAGTGAGGGCTTCTCTCTTTTCAAAAAGTTTGTTTAACAGCTGTTAAATGAAAAAAACACTAGATGGAGCAACTCTCCTGTTTTAACACACCTTTCTTTTCAAAGTAAATCAAGTCTCTTTCCAATCTTCAGATTAACATTGTATCAATAATAACGTTATGACAAGTTGAATTTCCTTGGAAACATTAGGAAGCGTGTAAAAAGTTATTTACCAAATTGCAAAGAAAGGTATCTTTGGACATCATTAAATCACATTAATATTACAAATATGTTTAAATTAAATATTAAACAGCTCTTACCTGCCTGCTATTTAAAAACTTAGCATGAACAGAGAAATTTTCAGATTTTTCTATGATATGCAACTGACCTGTTGTTCCTAGAATATGTAAATACCATGAAACTAAATGCTACCTTGCATCCCCTTCTCCCATTTACAGGGATTTTTAATACTACAACCTCAGTTGTGTTACATTCATCTCTAGTCCTAATGCCTACTACATACTTTTACTGATCCTATTATACAGCTCCAAGTATTTTATCTTTCTCAGTTTCAAACTGCTTCTTTTGGGAAAAGGAGCTTTTCTTTGACTAGTAACAGAACCTAACTCACCTAAATTATTCTGACATTTTGAAACATTACTTCTGAAGCAGTTTCAGATTTTTGGGGAAGAATGGAGTGGGGAGAAGTAAAAAAAGAAAAAAAAAAAGAAAAGTAATCTGGTTCTTATCTCTGCTTTCCACCACTTATAGCAAAAAGTTGCTTTAAGAGGCGAGAAAAAATCAACAGCTTCCTTGCCAAGCATTTGTGCCACGAAGAATCAGAGCAATGTTATATTCAGTCCTGTGGGTGTTAAGTCCCATTGCTTCTTCTCAATTTCTTCAGTTTAAATAGAGATTTTTATACTTTTAATCCTAATGAAACACTCAGAAATATAAAAGTAAAATGCATTCTAGAAAGTCCAGAGCTTCAATCTTAGTCATCCATTTTTTCCTCCTCGGCTTATTAACTGTAGGCTGCCCTCATAGTACACGAATGCAACATTCACAGAGTAGCTAAACTACTCTTTCTTCCTCCTTGTAAAAGTTTCTAGTATTTCTCAAACATTTACTTCACAGAGAAGCAAACCTGGCGCACAAATCTGTCCAAACAGGTAGCAATGGAGCTTGACGCATTTATTTCAAGCACACTCCTTTACAGAAACAACTCTGCCTAAAGCCTGAGAAGAGATGAAAGAAGTGGCAGAACCTGGGAGCATTTCTCATCACCTCAAAAAAGCCCCAGTGTGTCTTTCCCTCCCAGCCCCAAAAATACCAAGCAAGAGGATGCAGTGGGCTGTACTGTGACTGAAGAAAGCAGCCAACACAATCTGGTTATTCAACTTCAGAAGCTTCTGATAAGCCTTCAGTAATTGCTAGGGTTTTTTTTTTTATCAAACCAAAACTAAAGAGTAAATAATCAACTATTAGCCATTAAGTGGTCAGGGAAAATTTTGGTTGTAAACACATGCAATATAGAATGATGTAGGAGAGATAGGTTGAGAGCCCCCATTCTCTTAGTTAATTTTAAATATCAAAAGTTATGCAGCACTATGGGCTTTGTTTATCTTTGGGTGCAGCTACAACTGAATACATACAGAAACACCTGAAAGATCTTGCAACCAACAATGTACCCAGAAAACAAATGACTGGCTGTTTGGGAATAGAACTATGGGGCTCTTCCAGCAAAAAAAAAAACAAAAAACAAAACAAACAAACAACAAAAAAAAAACCCTACCAAAATGTGTCTGGTCACCAATTAGCAAAGATATTTTAACTGAGTACCCACATTCTAAGATGAACTTTCTTCTTCCATTATTAAGATTATAGTTAGTATAAATTTGTATTTTCTTGTCTTTGAGAAAGAAAGACAACTCAACATTCTATAAAAGGTGCTTGTTTCCAAGACTGCATTTTTACACATTAATTAAAAACAGTCACAAAAACTGTTATTCTAAGATGAAACTTCTTCCCCAAATTTTACCCTCAAAGTGTTTTTGTGAAGCTATTTATAGACTTGTCCTCCCACTGTGGAACACTCACTTGGACTTTCTAGAGACTAAAGGTGTTTGGGGTTTTTTTGGGTTTTTTCTCTGTTCAGTTAGAAATGCCAAAATGATTATCTGAATGGAGGACTGCTGCTTTCAGGTAATATAACCATCATCATTCACCCTGCTCCACAGCTGTGGACACTTCCAACACTTTGTATATTACCATAATGTAGGTCTACTCACAGGTGTAACAGTCACACTGAACTAGTTCTCATGTGCTGCTGCAATCGCATCGTTAACACAAATCTAGCAATTTCTGCACACAAAACAATAGAGCATATTACAGTACATTAAACAACTAACTCCCTTTTTCCTTGGAGAAGGAAAATTCAGATTTCTCTCCTAGCATATCAAAATACAAGTCCAGCCCATGCAGAAATGAAAAGGACTCTGATTTTAAATATCTAAAAGAAACCACAACTTATTCAATTATCTAAAGTCGTCCTAGGCAAAGACTGAGAACTACAGATTGCTCCATCTTGACTCTTATCCAAAAGTGAAAAAGAAATCAAATGGTGAATGCACATCTTTTAGACAGCATTAAAACAAATCAAAACCCTTCAAGACCTAGTATGCATAGTAAAAAAAACAAACACTCCGTAAATCTGGTAGCAGATCTCCCAGTAATATATCTACAAGCAACCCTAGGCTCAAAGTTGATAATACATCCTATTTTCTCTACAAGGATCAATTAGATTTCTATATAAACTTGTTGGTTGAAAAGCTTTAGACAGACATCAATTAAAATACTCTAGTAACACTTAATTATTGGTTTCTATAAACCAAGGTAGCTCGGAAAAACCAATTCCTATAATCCAGCTAATTCCTGCCCTTGGGCAGCTTCCTTGTGTGATGACTATGAAGTCTGACAAGTTTACTTTCAGTGTTAAGGTAAATTAAAAGAAAATGAGCAAGAAGGAAAGTACATGCTAACTGTACAATGATAGTAGCTGAGAAAGGAACTTCTAGTGCCAATTGGTCTCCTGTTTTATAATAATGCTTATAGCAACAATTTTCTCAGAGAGTTGAAAAATAGGTTTTAAAGTCTTTCTACTTCATTTAGTTTTAACTAAGATAATGCTTTCCTTTATAACAGCCATCTTGCACTTCACTTCCTTATGAAGTAAGATCACTCCTAAAACATTCAGTTTGGAAAGAAAAAAGTGAAAAGTTTTAAAGTACCAATTATTTAAATACTTCAACACTGAGGGATTTTTCATTCTTAATTTTTCAATTTCAAAATAAAGCACAGCACTGTTTTCATTATAGGGACCATGCTGCAACAAAGGTTTATGTAAGGTTTATATATCTCATATATAAACCAACAGGACATTGATCCTGCTTCACATCTTTGCACATGACTAGTGAAATATTAACAGGAGTGCTAAGGCTTATTATTCTTGATAAATAACAACATGGCCATTTAACAATTCCTTGGACAAATTCAGGAATCAGAAGTCTGCTGATAGTCATCACTGTGAATTACTTTTAGTGCTTGAGAATATATTAGCAAAATATAATTCTCACTATGATTTAGTGGTAACCTAGGATATGGGAAAAAACAGATTCCAAATGAGGACTTTGAAGATAGATTCAATTCATTCAAATTTAGCTCACAAACTTATCTAGATTAAGCACTTTCTATAGAAGTAGTTATTCAATTCAACAAAAAGGGAGAGAATCACTCTTCTTACATCACATATACAGGGCATACCTAAATAACAATGCTAAACTAGAAACCTTAGTTTTAGAATGGTTAAAAAAAGGCATGATGCATATGGATAAAAAGTGTCTATTTTTTCAATAACATAAAAAAGTTCAATTAAAAAAAAGTCGGATTTCTCCTATTCTTGCTATATTCAATTCTTAACAAGTTAAACACTATTTTACAAGTAAATAAAATGTCCTGGTAAGCACATTGAACTAAACAAAGGTTTTGTCTATAGAAATGAGACACTGAATGGAGTCTCACATCCCTTTCAGTCTTTGAATCTGTTACCTTGGAATTCATGTTCATGTGAATATCAAAAATCATTTCCAAAGCAAACATTACAATGAATGTTTGAAATCTACCTTTTTAGCACCTTATTTAGAACCTTAGTGCTTGAGCTAATGCTGCTTAAACACATCAGAAATTTTTCTGCCGACTGTAACTAGTGTTCAGCATTAGTCTAAAATCCCTTGTCACTTGTACTTGAGTTACAGGAAAAAAATCGGAAAGTAATAATAATGCATGTTTCACCAAATATTAACTACCTCTGCAGAACTGCTATTTTTACTGCTGGCTGATAAGCCCAGAAGAATACAATGAACTTTAGAAACCACACAATATCTGCATTACTAGTATTTTCATTGTCACAAAATCCTTCTTAAAGAATACAAAAATCTTAGAATTAATGAAATGCTTCTTGTCCTTCCCGTTTCAAGTCCATAGTCAAGTGGGATCCCCACAAAGCCATGCATAAGAACTTCAACTGACTATAATTACTATGCAATAGTATTGATGTAATCATTAACATTCTATAATGCTAAATGGTTGGAATAGAAGCACAATATAATCCATATCTCATACTGAGTAAAGAAAGATAATAATCATTTGGTGTCCTAAAAGAGAACAGAAATATAATTTTGTGCTTAAAATAGTATACAGAGTCATATTGCAGTCAAATGACTATTTTTGCATTTTCATCCAGACTCTATCAGTATTCTCTCAGTCTCTTGGTGATTCTCACCTTTTCCTAATTTCTGAATCCACAAGGAGTTGCCTTTTTTTGTGGGGTGGAGGTGGTGGGAGTTCCTCTTTAGCATGCTTAACCAGGATTTGCTCTCTTGTGGTCACCATAGTTACAGTTTCCATTACAGTTGTCTGTGTTAGTGATGTCTGAGTGGTAGTGACAGCCTGCGAAATCTGTGAGAAGTATAAAAACAGAGGTCATACATTGTCTGAAAGACTTCAGTAAAGACTGTTTGGAGTAGCAATAGAAAATAATGAGAAACTGCTCTCATTTCATTATAGGCTGACCTTCAGAAAAAACCAACATTATACGCAGCTCAAGCCAGATTGTTTTATCTGACTCACGCTGTGTGAATAAGATATCTGCAAAAGCCAATATCAAAAGCAGAAAGGATTCTAATGAACCTATGGCTCCCTGTAATCCATGCTGAAAGAAGAAAAGAAATGAATGGAATTTTATGATGGAATTGAATGATAACAAATATATAAAATATTGCTATTACTAAATGTTACCCTGCCCCCAGTCTGAAAATTTGCTCCTTGAGAGGTGATAAAGGCATGAAAATGGCACTAAATTACCAAATAATATTCTTAGAGTTTATAAAAAAAAATCAAATAGAATTCAAAATGAATGTAATTCACCAGAACCTACTCTCATGAAAGGGCAGTTAACTTTCTGTCAGAAAATATTGAATTAGAAAAAACATGCACTAGAAGGCAAATTAATTTGCATCAGTTTTATTCCATAAATTAAAAACAATATTAAGGGGTCACACCAGATAATAACACCCATGGTACGTAACACTGCAAACTTTACCAATCTAATGAATTTAGCTTTGCCCCAGCAATATGAAAAAGACCCCTTTGTATAGCTCAGCTGCATTTAAAAAAGAATGATGAGAGATACTTTTTTACTCATATTTGTTTGTACACTGCTTGAGCATGTACTGCCCATTTACACTTCTTTCCATGCCACACCAAACTAGAAACTTCCGACTCAAATGTGGCAGCTGTTCGTAAATCCCTTAACTCATGAGAAATAGGTCACTTCTTTTTTTGATTCTGCCAGAGGATGGTTCATTTGTCAAAATGCTCTAGTTACAGCTCCAATGACCACCTCACAGTTTAAGGGCAGTGAAATGGAACATAAAAGAAATAATTTATACCAGGAGTAGAAAAAATTGTGCACCAGAAAAAGCCCTGCTTCTTTGTTTCTGTTAATATGCAAGAACTAGAGATTCCAATTGAGCAACAGATATTCCAGTATCTAAAAGTCTGTCAAACTATAAACACATACATAAATTATCTATTACTTCTTGCATCAGAAAGTTGGTAAGACAATTGAGTTAGCTTAGTTACCGAGACATAAGGGCTTCTA
Organism: Lichenostomus cassidix; assembly: GCF_008360975.1. Classification (NCBI taxonomy): domain Eukaryota; kingdom Metazoa; phylum Chordata; class Aves; order Passeriformes; family Meliphagidae; genus Lichenostomus; species Lichenostomus cassidix. The sequence continues at coordinate 9,594,937 of NC_139479.1, read as the reverse complement.
TGAACAGTGAAGAGGAACCAGGTCTAACACCTTTCCCACAATGCTTTCTTGCATTCAAAAAGAAAAATAGAATGACAAGGAAAGGGAAATACTGTTAGCAAGCAGCCTGTCCCCAGCAGGCAACATCAGTAAAGCTAAGAAACCTGAAAAAAAACCCCTAAAATTTCTGCCAATTCTGCTGAATTCTTCACATGGTCTTCTACACAAAAGTCTTCCTGTTCTTTGTCCAGTCTGCCAGTGGAAGTGATGAGTAGGGAAGTGCTTCAACACTGTAATATTGTCAGTATTGCTTACACAGAGCAGTTAACCCTATGCTCTGCTTCCACCTCTAGAAACAGGCAGTTGGCTAGGTTTTACAGCAGACTCTGGACTACTCAGAAGACTACAAAATTTAGATTCAGAGCTGATTAAAAAAAACCAAAAACTATGGATTAATTATGTCCTTTGAATAAGCTGCTTGCGACCTGCAGGAATTTAGCTAACACATGGAGTACAAAATTCTTTGGAAGACACAAACACCCAGTTGACTTTTTAATCACTACAATTTTATGTAGTAACACTCTTATTTTAGTTCTCTCAACAAGATGTATTGGTTTTGATATTTACTTCCTACTGAAATCATGACAGTAGCAAGCAAATATTGTATTGAAACTATATACAGCATTCTTTGCCATTCTCTTTTAATTAATTAGAGGGCAGAAGGAAAAGAAAGTTAAAGCTCCTGATGTCAAGGGTTCTATGAAATTTGAGGATAGAACTGGATGTCATCTTTCCCTAACTGCACATAAGAACAAAAAAAAAAAAAAAAAAACCTCTTGCCTATTATATAACTTTGGATACAGTCTCTCTGTCTCTTTTTTCCTCTTCTCATAAAATTCTTATTACACTCTGTTTTATCCAAAAATCAATGATAGGAAGATGTTTCTGACACCCAGGGTCACATCCTGCCATGTTTTCATTTCCAAATCAATACCAGGGCAGAGTTTCCAGGGAAGAAGGTGCAACACAGAATAAACCACAGCTAGGGCACTGCAGGAATAATCTGCAGCATAACAACAATTCCACAGGACTAGCAGCTTCAGCTGGAGATGGGGAACTGCACTTCCAGAGCTGGCAGTGCAATTACTGCTCAGAGCAGTCAAGTCACGATGCCGTGGGGGTAATGATCTGTATGTCAAAACAGTAAAAAAGTGTTTTTCATGCTTAATCAACAGGAGTGGAGGTTAAATACTATATGCTTCAAACGGAGAATAGAGATGTGAATTTGAAGTTCATAATCATTCCAATTAGAGACAGGGTAAGACTGAAAGGTGGATTGCAATCTTACTCTGCAAGATGAAACTGGTTCACGTTTAAACTGCATACACTCTAGTGTGTAAAGGACAATAATTACAAATATTAGGAATTACAAAAAAAAAAGAGAAGGAATTAACTTTAATTGGCTCACCTGGGTAAAGAAAAAAGAAGAAAAAAAACCAGAAAAAACCCCCAAAACCCCAAAATGCCTTATTAATCACGAAAATGGTGTGTTTCATGTATTATTCAAAGAGGGTCCAAATAATAACTGCATATTTTCTTCATCCCTCTCAGTTCCTGAATAGCAAATGTGATTCTGAGAAGGGGCAATATAGACTAGGGCTTTAACCCACTAGAAAATCATATGGAAAGTGCTAAGGTGACTCACAAGGCTGCCCATTAAAAGGCTTTCAAAGTACAATGCTTGCCTGCAGTTTCACATCAAGCCCATCTTAGAAACATGTTAAAACTCATCACTTTTCAGAGTAGACAAATTCAAATCCTCTTTCATCGTCTATAGGCAAACATATGTACAATGTGTGTATAGCACTTCAGTAGTTTTATGTCATTTTATTTCTCATTTATACAGCAGCCTACCTGTAATGCCAACATTTATTACTGTCTTTGGAAGTGCCCTCTGTCCTGATAAACTCATAATTTTCCTTTACACTCACTTTTGGAGCTGTCATCTGTTCTTTGATGAAATTTATCTATGTGAGTGGGGAAGTTCAGATGAGGAATGGTGTTTTCTTTAGTTTGGAAAGATTCTCAGTACAATTTAGTGGAGCATAATGAAATCAGCAAAGCTGGGTTTAGAGTTTCTGGAAGCTACGCATCTCATCTAAGCAAGTTGTCCTTGTCCTTGATTCCACTGTGTGGTCAGTGAAGGAAAGCTGACATTTTCATGATGAGAACAAACTGCTTGTTAGAGGTATTTCTCTCCCTCTCTCACACCCCTGCCATGCAGTCATTTGTAGCAGAAGCTTCAGCCATGTGTCCTGATTAGATGCTTGAATTCAAGAGCAATTAATTCAGCCAACTGTGGGAGGACTCACACTCTACGTTCTGCACTTTTCCTTTGGGATTTATAACTACTTTATATGTCTTGTTGGAGAATCATCTTTGAACCAAGCCTGAGGTTGTCTCTTCCATTTAATTTCTTATTTTGTTAACAAGTTAATCATTTAGTGACACTTTATTAAGAGAAAGAAGGGAAATAACTAAGGACAAAATGCAATTATAAAGGCACTATGAAAAATATTAATCATAGAATCCTTTAGGTTGGAAAAGACCTTTAAGATCATTGAGTTTAAGTATTGGCCAAGCTTTGCCAAGTCCACCACTAAACCATGTAAAGTTAATTTTGAAGTCAGTATCTAAGTTTGATGAATTAAACGTGCATTTTCTGATAGATTTTAGTGAAAAACACTCTACTTGTCACTCTCTTTGAAGTGTTCTCCTCCCCAGGTCATGATTAGAGAGCATAAAATGATCTTGTAAAGGCATTTTTTCCCTTGCAGCTTAAACACAGAAATGAGCTCTCTAATGAATACATGTAAAAACCCCACTAACCTTATCTGCCCTGCCTAGACAGAAACACATGGCACCAAATACACCATCAGGATTTCCCAGAAGATATGTCTGAGCAGTGCAGCAGTGCCTTAGGGACAAGTCCTTCAGTCTGCCCTGACTGTGCAATGCTTCCAGAAGGTGAAGCAATCTGCCATGGCAGCAAATCACCTCTGTCCCAAGCAGAGCAGCTTCTCCCTGGAGGAAAAGCTAAACCCACTGAAGTGTTCTGCTATGATGGGACAGCTACACTCTTTTGGGAATCCAAAGCATCTCCCAGCTGTGCTGATCTATGTTTACAGTCTCAGGACTGCTTACTTCATTTTCTGAAATCTAAATTCCATTTTCAAAACTAGAATCTTCTTTCAGGAGTGATCACCAATCTAAACAGCTGAATCTTCTTCTAGGAGTGATCACCAGTCTATAAACAGCTCTTGAAAAATTCAGAGTGACTTACTAACATCCTCAAGTCATGTGACCCTAGAAATCCCAAATTCAAAAATGAATCTCTGGAATTTTCCTCTGCTTTGAAATGACAGGTTTTCCACAGCAAATATACTATAATTAAATTGTATCTTCAAGTCATAAATGCTGTGTACACAATCTGGTTTTGCTTTCTGTTACTAAGTGAAATTGTGTCCTTCCCCCATTTGTTTCCCTTATGTTCTCCCAAACTGGTTTTTCCAACTTCAGCTGATTTTTCCATCACAGAGCAAACTAAAATATTAAGGTATGAGTTGAAAGCAAGATTACTGAGAGAGATTCAGATCACGACATGAAGTATAGCAGCTTTTATTTAATTACTCAGACATAATTTGGTAGAAGGATTAGCATAGAGCAACATAAAAGGGCAGCATGCTCAAGGGAATTGAATCAAACTGACCAGAACTGCGAGAGACCTCCATGGACAGGACAGAGCTACCTGCTGTAACATTCTGCTCTGTGCTGTCTAATTAAAATCCCTTAATATCCATTCCTATTTTACCAGTCACACAATGACAGCACAAAAATAACTCAATATTAGTGAGATAATGGAATAGAAAAAAGTGAGTTGAGTTAGGTTTAAATCCAGTAAGAAGGAAATGCTAACAAGTTGTCAAGGCAAAATAATTGGATATGGGTTTGGGAACTACACCAGAGCACCGAATTTTGTTACCTGGTTTAAAACATTGATTTCTTTTTCTAACATATTACAGTTAATTAAAGTGGTCAAAATAATAGCAGGTTATATTTTTTCATTGGCACTTTGGTTACAGGTATAGATTGATTCCTTTATTTTTCCTAGAAATGTCTCTTTTTTGTAGCCTCTCTTTTTAATCTGTAAATCAGCATATCATACGCAGAAGTGAAACAGCCATCAATTATAAACTTGTACTGTTGAAAAAAGAAAAAAATTCACTTAAACTAGCAGACAGTTCTTGCACTTATTTTAGACTACGAGCTATTTCACAGAGACAGACATAAAAATGTGTGTTATTGTAGGTTAAAAATAAATTAACTGGAAAGGTATTTTCATTATGGTTTGTATCATCCCTGAAAACATAGTTAACAACCCAAGAAAGTAATCAACACTGTAAAGAGAGATTAAAAACTAAAGAAATAAATAAAATTCTGCTAAGTTATATTACAGTTGTATTATGCTGTCCCAAAAATAAAATATGTCTTAAGCAATCATGCAAGGTGAAAAATTAAAACAACATAACAAACAGCACCAAAACCACTTCAAGCATTTGACTGCCAAAGGATATAATTGTCACAAACTGATAAAACTGGTTTCTACAAACCTGTTTAGAATTGCTCTCCACCTTCTGCTCAAGGCTCTCCCAGCGCTGGGCAAAATTTTCAAGACGACTTTCCAGCTTTTGAGCCACTGCTTTATTTTTCACAGCTAGAAGGAGATCTTGGCTGAGCAACTTCAGCTTACTCATCATTTGCCTTTTCATTTCTAGATCTCCTTTTAGGATCTGTTAAACAAAGTAGCAGAAGGAAGAACATACATTCATACGCAAAAAAAACCCAAAAAAATCAAACCAAAACACCCACCAAAAAAAAAATTCAACAAACTTAGAAGAGAAATCACAAGAAGATCATCATAAGAGCTGAAAATCACAGAAGCTTCAGGTGGTGATGTAAACCAAAAAGCTGACAGTTATGTTACAGGAATAACCTTAAAATTGCACTAATGTTAACAACTATATCAAAATGTCAAACAATCTTTTTTTGAAGTTTCAATGTACTTTGTTATATATTGCATATTGAAAAAAAAGTTTCCTAGAAAAATAATATTTGATCCCAAACTAGGATTAAAACAAACAAACAAACAAACAAACAAAAACCCAAAAGCCCAAACAAACAAGAAACCCAAACAAAACAAAACAAAAAAAAAAACAAAAACCCTGCCAAGGGACCTTGAAACTCCTGAGATGTATGCATGCAAACCTGCCCCTGGAACAAGATCCAATGATCTTCCACAGCTCCAGTTCTTACCTGGTTTACTTTTTAAAGCCTTAACTGGTTTCCTCCACTGATTTCCATTCCTAAACATTCATTCTCTACACCCTAATCTGTGCTAACCATGGCCAAATTTTGTGGATTGCATTCTAATCCCCAAAGCATGAAAAGGATAATTAAACAAATGTTTAGACAACAGAGTTTAGCCTACCTATACTTTTCTACAGCTACACAATCCAAAATTGTAATTAAAAATAAAACTCAGAAAAGGAAATATTCTCTGTCTTTGTAATCAGTACTCTTTTGACTCAGATGTGATTTGAAACATTGTAATTACTAATGGTAGGTACAGTTTATGTCAAAATTTAAATTGATGTATCCCTGGGAAATAGAAGCTAACTTTACATTTAAGAAGCTGTTTGCAAAGTAGGAGATCTAACAGATGGAGGAAAGTAGACGTAGACCAGTTTAGCATCTTAAGTTTCAAGCTCTGCTATATTTGACCTATTTTTACGCCTACATTGTCAGAAAAAGCTCATGTGGAAGCCACCATATACACTGACTGGAATAATAAAAAATGGCATCCTGTGAAACATTAGTTAGTTCTGAAGAGCAGTGTTTGATTTCCACCCACCCCAGCTCACAGCAGCTGTCTAATGCACCAGTGAGTTCAGCAGCAATCCAACATACCTGGAGCACAAGCAGGAAGGGAAACACTACAAAGAGAAGGATGCTAAAAATGTCTCTCATTTCACACTACAACTAAGTATGTTTTTGTGATAGCTACAGTCAACCTGGAAAACTATACTGGGAGATTCTGTTTTCACATTTCCTCATTGAAAACCTGTCAGTGTGCCACAATAAACAAAAATATGCTCCGATTTTTGGTGGGTTTTTTTTTTCCCCAGTACAAAAATAGACCTAAAATAATAATAGTAACTGCAAAACATGTAAATTGCCAATTTGGAACACAAAACATGGTAGTCAGCTTTATGGAATTAATTATCAAATATATCAGTCATAAATTCTGTCAAGTATATACTCTATAACTCTTGAGTGTTATGGAGAAATTTCCTTTTTTTTTTTTTTTTTTGCAATGTGGTTCTATTTTTGTGGGATTTAAGTTTTTAACTATTGTTTTTTCTTTTCAACATCAGAAACTTTCTTTGCCTACTGTAACAGTCTAACCAGCTACACCCACTATAAAGCAAGTTTTCAGCAGCTAAGAAATTTACTCCAGTCAAAAATAGTGTAATATCTAACCGATTTCCTATAATATGCAAAAAAAAAAATTTAAAAAGCATTAGTTGAAGCAAGAGGAGATTGATATTAATGGAAGATATACCATAAATATGTAGAGGTAGATCTTGTATACCTTTGCAATAGCCCTCAGTATTTTTTACCAAAAAAAACCCAAAAAGCCAACTTCATTTTACAAGCTACAAAATGTAGGCCTAGGACATGAAAACAATCTCTCAAGCTCATGCTGTACTTGGCATCAAAGTTTCACTTCAGTTCTACATTCTCAGTGCATCACATCTTCCACCTCAGTGCATGTTCTGTTTCGCCCCACACCTTGTGTAAGAATTAAAGAGACAATTATAATACCAGTGAATAAATGGTAGGTGGAAAATTAAAACCAACAAAAACCTCAGATTTCTAGGGAACCATTTTAACAACTGGAGCAAATATCTGCTAAACAGTTTTTCTGACTTTTAGACTAGGAGGATCGCGGAAGAGACTTAATGACAAAGAAGATAAATTTTCACATGAAAATATTGAATAAATCCTTTGAAATAAACTGCAGCCTGTGGAGGACCCCACACCAGAAGAGGCAGATGTGCTCTGAAGGAAGCTGAGACCCTGTGGAGAGCCCACACTGGAGAAGGCTCCAGTCTGTGGACATTATTGTGATTTATCAAGTTTTTTCCTGCTGTGAACAGTATCTCAACAGACCTATTTCATGTCAGTCACTTTAGAATGCTTTAGGGCCTTGTAGGAGGGTTGTAGAATTTCAAATCAACAGTCACAGTGCTAAATGATTTAATAAATTACCTTCAGAGATTTTCTTCAAGCTTAAGAGATTGGCTAAAGAACAAGATCCTAATCTTGCCAAGTTCTACATATAAGAGAGGCAGAAAACATAGGCTGGAAGCTCTCATGCCTTACCACAATATCAAACTTCAAATCCTTAAGGTCTAACAGGAACAACTAATGCTGTAATTTCTTGCTGGAAATGACTGGACAACTGAGGGACCAAGCTATCATATTGTTAAGAATAGAAACATTTTTATATGAAGTGAAAAGATATATTTTTATTCCCTCACAGGCTCACTTTTACAATTCAGGCCTAATTACAAGAGTATTTCTTGGTGACAGCTTGTCCTCTACTACATTCAAACACAAGTCTAAGTCCAAAATAAAACACACCAAAAGACAGGCAGGATGTACATGTCAGGGTCAGGACAGCATGATCCCATTTTTCTCTATTTCTAAAAGCCAGTCTTAGAGTTGGAGAATATATTCCCTGCAAAGAAAATGTAATGTGACTGATGTATTAATACAAATTCCTCATGATTTAGACAAGATTAAAATAGTAAATTTTCATACACAAAACTTCTATCAATTTGGCATTGTGTGAATGTAAAAACACATACTCACTGGAATTCGGAAATGACTGCTACTAGGTCTAAAACCTGATGGAGGAATTCCAAAAGTAAAAGCTATTTTTCTGCTGCAAATCAAAGAGACACTAGAAATGCAGTGTTCTTCTAGCATACCACCAATATTTAAATACCTCAAGTGTTCCACTCAATCATGTTTCTAAAAAGATCAAAGTTATTCATGTGTAAAAAAGATTAAGTTGCAATTAATAAACTCCACCTGTTCTGTTAAGGATGACATGATTCTTTTTGAGGTTCAGGGCAATGGAAAAATCACTTTATTTACCATTTTATGTTCTTCACTCTCTGTCATGAAAGACTAGAATTATTTCTTGACAATAATGCTTAACAATTTAAACTGGCAGTATAATTTTAACTCCATAGAGTTCATACTTACTTCATTAATGAAACTTATGAAAATACTACTAAAGTGTTTCCTTCTTAACATAATATTTTCAAACAATTCTGAAAGGTATCCAAACTGGCCCTATGCTTAACACTTGCAAACTATTAATAGTCTGCTACTTCACAATTTGTGACAAAGATTTCAACCCTCGCTGCCTATGTCCTCTAGCAACCTTCTGAAATCCAAAAGTACAAATTTTTGGAATAAATCTGCATTTCTTGTTATACATTTTTCTTCATGAATGTACTCTAAAGCATGCTGTGATGCCTCTAATCCATTATGCTTTAAAAGCCTGGCTTGAAGTCAGCTTCAAGACTGCTCACATGTTAGACAGCCAGAATTTCCAAGAAGTATATACACTGAGGCAAATACATGTTTGCCTTCCTTTAGAAAGAAGTGGACTTAATCCTAAGTAATCTTCAATCAAAATCCAAGTATGTACTTCTAAATGCATATTTTTATTAACTACTGAAGAGTTGCAGAAGGAAGCAGAAAGGAGGGAACAAAAAAAACTGTTTGTGGCAGTGTCAAAATTATAGTGTCTCAAGAACATGCTAAAATGCAATCTTTTGGCTCTTACATTAACTACTTATTCATTCTATGAATCAAAGGTACATCCACCAGTAATTCTAGATCAGCTGCAATGGAACTAAATAATCAGTCTGTAAGTTTACTTTTTCGAATGTTATTCACTTGTATATGTGGGGATAAAATAGAGTAAATATTAGAAGCATCACAGTTACTTAAACCTCAGAATCATTGTGGTATTTTTATCAATCCAAAGCCTGAATGTTTCTACTTTTAATACAGAATGATGAGAAGGACATAAATCCTAAATTTATTTTTAAAAATCTAAGGCTGAATCTTAGATATATATAACAAAGATAAGTATAACTAGTCATAAATAATTAATAAACAATATATAATTATTAATTGTGCCATTATATTTATTATTACTTAATAACTAAGAATAGCTAATTCATAGAAAATCTTTTCATGCCTGAAAAGATTACCAATTTCATTCCTAATAAAGCAATAATAATTTACCTATTTTAACCAAAGCATGGACATGACTGTTATGTTTCCTCTAAATGCACAGACAGTCATAATTACATACCAAAATACCATATAATTTTCTTTACAAGGGTCCTACTTCTGTAAAACCATTGGCAAGTCTAGGCTGCAACAAGTTTTTCACCTCTAGAAGGCACAGCCAGACCTATGCTCCCTCCACAAAGACCATGCACAGTGCAGCATGAAGGGTGAGGTGGAGGACATGGTGAAAAGGGTGCATTTTGTGCAAGTAACTACATTTCTGATGCTGAGGTACAGCTGTAAATTAATATTCATTTCAACATTTCATAACTTCTCAGCCTTTAGCTTTTTCAGGTTCAAGGAATGCATAAGAGGATTTTCTGTGTGATAAATACTTATATTCATATGCCTTTGCACATATGCATATATATTCAGTCTCACAAACAAGATATAAACCAACAGTATAACAAAGAAACTTTCAGCCTTGAAGTATACATATTTTTAAGACACACAAATGCTATTTTATTTCATGAGCTTTTGACTGAAGTTGCAATCAAGAAGAATTCCTGTATCTACCTCTTCCTTTATCAGCAAGGCTATGGACCAACCTATTCCATCCACAGGAGGCAATGCTCAGCCCTAAATACGAAACTGTTAAACCATAAGGTCTGAGAGTGGGGTAAAGCCATGTGAATCCAGACTCAGATTAAGAAATGTGAACATAAAATAGAAGTATGAAAAATACATACAGCTAATTTGCTAAGGTTGGTCAGCATTTCATTTTGATCTCCAAAGCCAGTTGTATGAATTTTGCTCACAGCATCCTCTTTCTCAGTAAGCCATGCATCAAAAAGGCACTGAAATAAAATTGGAGAGGAAAAAGCTTTAGTCAGGCCTTTCCTATATATATTATATATCATTAAATTTCCTGTAATATTTTGAAGAACATTCTAATTTATAATTTAAAAAGCTACTCACCTGCTCTTCTGCAAAATGCTGCCATTTACGAAGAATATCTTGCAGAAGGACCCATCGCTCTTCTGTCCATCTACAGATGGCTGCCCACCGCTTTCCAAAGTGCTGGAGAGAAAGAAACACAAAAAGAGAGTTTTTCATTTATTTCTTTCCCTTAAACAAGGAAAGCTGTTTTCCCTATGGCATTAGGATTTTTTTAATGAAAACGTTTCCATAATTCACTTTGTTTTTCAGGCACATGCCCTTAAAATATGTTGCATATCACACTGAAATGGATTTTAGGACCATTTGAGATAAAACCAAAAGGGAGCAAATAGGGAAAGCAATAGATCCAACCACAGAATATTTTAATACTAATGCACAGACAGTTCTCTATCAAGTCTCTAGTACTACACTTTCAAAAATCCCCTCTGTTTCAAAACTTTATGCCACCCAAGACAGAACTACTTGAAACGTAAACGTGACGGCCCAAAGACAACAGTCAAAGCAAAAAAGCATTTGGATTTCAGTTGCATCATCACTACAGTTGGTCAAAGTTCTTACCTCTTTTAAAATATTGCAGTGGAAAAAGCCCAGCCCTTATCAGCTCCCACACCAGCACAAATCCCACTGAGCTTTCCCATGTATTTGTAGCATATAGGAATGTGTATGTATTTAGATTACACAGAATGCCACCTTGTCCTCTTCTCCCTTATTTTAGTTGATGATACAAAACTTTTATTGCAATTATTTATATTGACTTAATTACCCCTGGGCATCAGAAGCAATTTATTCAGCTGCTTCCAAATAAAAAAAAGATCACTTATAAACATCTGGAAGATACTCTATACTTGTGCATTCTTATTTTTTCATCTACTTCAAAAGCACATCATGACAAAAAGATAATAGTTTCTTCATTTTTTCATATTTAGTTATTTACTTTATAGGTCCCTTATAATTTGAGATATTATCTGGTTCTATATTTTTTTGTATTTACGTATTTATCACAGAGATTATAATTTAATTTTAGCAAAAATGCGGAGTCCAAAATGGTGGATTCGTAAAACCAAGGGATAAAAATTAGAACTGTATTTTCTATCAGGAATAAAAACATTAATTTTCACTTCCTAGAATATGAAAGATAGAACTTCAGAATGCCATTTGAATTTGTTGCTTTAACAGTTTTATGTCACAGTAAAAAGCCAGCAGGTACAATTTTCCATTTAGTGGACACTCACTAAAGCCATAAAAATATTCATTTGAATTTTTTTTACCTTGCTAATTAGTAGTTCAAAAAGCACATCTATCCTCATAGCCATTTTATAAAAATCCTCATAACCTGAGTTATTTTAAAATATCTCACATCCAAGCTTATTGAATTTTCTTAATAATTCTCATGAAGAAAAATATTTCTCTCAACAACTGCCATAACATCTCCATCAACATGCCTTTATCACTGTGGTATACTATCAAAAGTATTTTTTATTTGGTCCTCTAGAAAACACCAAACTCTCAAGAGGATAAGATCAAATATCTGTCTCTGAGAAATATATTGATCTGCACAGCAAACTTAATTCAAAATACTGTTTTCAGCAGATGATTTCAAAGAGACAAATAATGTACCTTTTTTTTGTTCTCAATAATTTGACAAGATCTTTTTATTTTAATAAAGTAAGCAAAAAGACCAAGTAACTTCACTGATATAAGTGTTGATTCTGTGACCTACCTTAAATCTTTCTAAATAACTTCTTTCTCACGAGAGGTTATAACAATCATGAGACCAAGATGCACTGTTTGGTTGAACAGATTTAAGACATGAAGTTCCAAGTTTGAAATATCATGTCAAGACTGTTATTTATAAAGCAGTTATTATACTAAAACATACAGTGCTCAATTTTAACTCTCTATTCACATCAAACTTGTAGCTTGTAGCTCAGAAACTCAGACTTCACAAAGTGTTTTGATCCTAACACCTGGCAAAACAAATCTTCAGAGAAACCAATGGAACCCAGACTAAGAAGTGAAGTACCCTCCTGAAAAAAAGTCTTTTCTTACAGCCCTTACCTGAATTTTTAGAGAAATTTGCATGCGAAAGAAGATTGATTTTTTTTTTCCAACACAAAGGACACTGAAAGAATATTCCTTCTGACTATCAAAAGCAGAAGATTAAATATTTGTAGTCTATTAAAAGGTCAAAGTAAGGAAGCACATGCACAGGAGAAAATGAGTAAAACAAACATAACTCTAGGAGTGAAATAAGGTACTTCCAGCCTGCAACTAATGGGGCTTATTTGAAAAATGCCTTTCTAATAAGGAATAAGGTAAAGCTATCCACTTTTTAAAATAATGAAAAAAAGTGGAAAAATGCTTTTGTCTATATTCAAAATTAATTCCTTAAAAGAGAGTATTTAGCCTATTCACAGAATCTCTGCCATATAACAATAAGTTTTGTGTGCAGTTCTGAAATGCTCAACATCTCATACACCAACAAAGAGAGTAGGACAAACAAATAGGATGAACTGGAAGCACAGGTCAGGTCCCAGAGCTGTGAAACCTTTGGTATTAGCAAGACTTGTTAATTACCAAATGTGGGAATGAGTCCCACAACTGGAGTTCTGGGATGGAGAACTCCAGGCTGCTCAGTATCTAAAGACCAGTGAGTTATTCTATAGGCAATTAGGAGAAATTTCTAGAGCAGTAGCCTTTATGGGGGTTTTCAACCTCCCAGGCATCGACCAGGAGCATCATACTGTTGTGATGAGCAGGTCTTGAAATCCCTGAACTTTGTAGGATGTAACTTCTTGTCATAAGTTCTCAGTGAGTCAACTGAGATAGTCTATTCATTTTTTAACATTCCTCACTTATTTTGATGTATTTTTGCAAGAACTACCCATATATCATCTTCAATCAAAGGGTATTACCCTGAATAATATCAATATATAATCCTGAAAATTATACTCTCAGCTCCTTTCCATCAGCAGGGGAATGAGCCATCAAGTAGCATTTGATACACTTAATTCAGATTTCTTTCTAGCACAGACTCTGACTCCTGAAAGCCTGGGGAAGCCTCTAATTTGAGCTAGCCCAAAGAGTCCTTAAGTGACCTTTTGTCTGCTGGGTATAAATAGGGAAATATCCTCCCTGAATTCATGGCTTCTGTATGTTATTCAGCCACTTCTCCAGGCTGAAGATAATTTCCCGCATTTTTCCTGCAGAAACGAGTCAGAGCACAGGAACAGATCTTCTAGTAAAGTCCTTTGATTCTGCAGCACTAAATACAGATTTGAGCCTTTTTCAGAAGCTGCCTTGGTAAATCCTTGGATTGAGTTTAATTGGGGTCTCAGAGTTTAAAGTCTAAATAGTTGGTTCTCAATAGCAGCACAAACAGAGCCTCCCAACATGTCAAACACTGATATGTTAAATTCTCAAAGTAGTGTAAAAGTAGTTTTCATACTCACACTCACCCAGTCTAGCTGTAGTCTCTCAAAGTACCTTAGGGGGACAGCAGTTTCTAAGAAAAGCCCTGCAACTGGGTTTACTTTTATTTTTCTGAGCAAGATTAAATTTTCAATGGATAATTTTTTTCAGGGGACACTTTTGGCTTCTATGCCCTTAAGTGCTTCTTAAATAGGTATATTTTTGCATTGGCAATAACATGTAGGAACTTCGATGCCATTCGTTCAAAATTAGCATAGATTCTTCTCAACCTTTCTGAGACCTAAAATCTCAAAAATTTCATTTTAAGCTTTAAAAAATTGTCTTATACAGACACTTAAGAAAAAAATATAACACATACATAGATATTTATATGCGTGAAAATATTTCAGGAATCACCATCTCAAAAGGAAAAGCATAACTGAATTGCACCTGCTTGGAAAATGCCTCTTTGACTATTACATGGAGATAACTGCTCATTTTCTTCCTAATCTGATCCTGACCAGTATCTCATTGAACCAGTCTTATTAAGCTCTTTTGTCTGACAGTTCATGCTCTTGTTTTGTTCAGCTTTTAGAAGTCAGACTGACAGATACATAATCAAGCCTGAAACTTTGCTCCATTGTGCTTTTTTTCAAATGCTCTAATGGTTGTGCCTGTCAACACATTTGATCTCCTATGCTTATATTCAGACTGCAAGTGATCAAAAAAAAGGAAATCCCAAACAGTTTCTGTACACAAAAGAAAAAAAAAAAGGTGTAACATTTCACTAGGAGAGCAGGTGAACTATGGTAACTCAGTTCTCCTGGGCATTAAAGTATAAAAGCTTGAACAACTCCCTAACACTCTAAACCCAATAGCTTTATATCTGTATTTGGGTTTTATTAACATCTGTAATATTGCTACATATTCTTTGACTTCCAGAACAATGGGATTATTAACTTTTCTTTCCGATTCTTCTCTAAGAGGGTGTGATTCAAGGTGAGAACAGAAGAGCAAATGGACTGTTCCACACCACCCCATGCTCTGCTCAGAGGAAGCCTGTATGGTGAGGAGACTCAGGAATTGTCTTGCTAGCATCTTTCAAGGAATATACCTTTTCCAAGATAGTAATAACTGGGCACACTTTATAAAAATAACAGGTGCTTTCTCCACTAGTACAGTTACAAATGGTCTATTTCCAACGTGTTTCATTTACATTCATTATTCATTATGCTTCTTTAAGGTATTGCAGCAATGTCTGAGTTGTATTTCAGGTTTTATTCCAATATGGGTCAGCCACAGATTTCGTGCAGGATACTAATGGTACCTTTGCAGCCATTGTAATAATATGGGATGAAGCTTTCTCACCTGATGTTCCCTTAATTCTTCCTTCTGAAGATGTGAAATTAGATTGTCTAATAATCCACCAACCTTTCATTTGTTTTTCACACTTTTTAAAAGTCTCATTTCTACATTTTCTAATTCATGAAGTGCTGTAAATGTCAAATATCATCAATAATTTTCCTTCTTCTTCCATTCAAGATACTTTAAAAGTTTAGTTTAGTTTAGCTTCTAGATCCCTAGTTCTTGATAGGGATCTGCTTTATTCCACTGAACAGTTCCAAGAAACTTGCTGGTAAGAAATTCTGGAAGTTTAAGATTATTTTGAGCAGGTACACCACAGTTCTGACACTTAAGATGAAGTAAAAAGGAATTAATAATTATGTATCAGTAGAGGCTGTATTGTTATCTTGGCTGGGTTGTGCTCCTAGAATGACTAAACACCTGCAGTAGAGAAAACTGAGATCTATCTTTGAAGTGGCAGTGCTCTGCTTCTTAGCCAAACCTCCTCTAAATTCCAAACCAATTGCTGGTTTACTGGTATTGGTACCGAAATTAGCTGCATTTGAGAGAGCACACAGCTATCTGTCTGTGCTACAGCCATACCTTCTGGCTGAATGTATTGACAGCTTCTCTAGAGAAACCTTGGGTTTCACTGAATAAAACCCAAAAACATTTATTTTCTTGGGTAATGAAGCAAAATGAAAGAAAAACACTTTCTCCTTCCTAAAAGAGAAAAATAGAAGGAATCTTGGTTGTAATATTGCAGCTCCTCTTGAGCTGTGTCCCTGGATTTCTGACCACCAGCACAAGAGAACCCTCCTTCAATGTATCTCAACATGAATGGATAATGAATTATCCATTATCCATTTATGCAATTTCATTCAGAAGTTACAGTAAGAGCATTAGAATATAAATAATACAGCAGTTGCAGCTTTTTTAATGATGCAGGTGAAATAGTGAGCTTTTATTGTGAGTAAGCTAATATTTGACAAACTTTTAGAGTATCTTGGCTGCTAGCTCTATCACAAATGTATCTCCAATGTGTCATTCCTTTAAAGATACTCAAGAAATTGTACGTAGAAAATACAATAGAGAGATGATTCTCTTCATTTGCTAAGAAACATGGCCATGAGAAAATAATGGGAAACAAATTATGGCTTTTCTCTCAAAAATGTTTTAGAAAAAAAAGCATAATCTTAATATTTCTTGATAACCATTATTTGTCTACAAATGAAGATCCTGTACACATTAACTATCAGGTTTTGGTTTTCTTAAAAATTTCCTATTTCAATGTTGTGGGACCAGCATTGCCATTCAGTCATTACCTGAAGCTGCTCTTCCAGTGCAGCAGTAGCTTTGTCTCCACTGTTTTCATCCACCACCACTACCATATGGGTTAGAGAATTCACCTTGACTTGTTCCTGCTCCAGATCTTCTTGAAATGCCTATAATTAAAGAATTAAAGTGTTAGAGAATGTGTCTCAAAGTAAAAACCCAAAAAAACTGTGTACCATTTACTGATTAAGATGCACAACTAACCAACTATGAGAACTTCAGAGCTTAAAGTCACTCAATCACAAGCCCTAACTGTTAATACAACATTCCAGGCGAAAAATTTGGCTTGAGAAATGATTTGTTGAGTTTATGTAGCTGATTTACAAATATTCACATACTATGTATACATATCAATAGCCTCCAGATTTGAAATAGCCACTGAATTTGATTTTGTACTTCATATTAAAACGTGTAAATTTTTTTTTCAAAGTTTTAAGAACATTAAAAATCACATGGATTTCATTAAACAACCACATACTAAATTCAGCTTGGCACCCCTACAACATTACTGACACAGGAGAAAACTGCTCAGGAGGTGATCCACCTTTAAGAAACTCATGCAGAAGCCTAGTTTCACTCACTGCAGAAACCAGGAGATTAAGCAAGAAACAAAGGCATTTCATGATATCTGCATGTCTGAAGAAAAACTTTCTTGAGGTTTTTTTGGTGGATTTTTTGGGTTTTTTTGGTTGGTTGGTTGGGGTTTTTTGTTTTGTTTTTTTGTTTGTTTGATTGGTTGGTTTTGTTTGTTTTTTTCTCCTCACTTGCCATGGAAGATGGAACTTCTCCTTTGCTATAGTTTGTTAACAAAATCAAAACTACCCCACCTCTGGCACCACGGAACTGAGCAGCCAGACCTATTTTCTCCTTCCTTTGCTGAGGTGCAGCAAAAATGGAAGGAGGTAATCAAGTGTTGGTACTGAAAATTAAAACCACAGGGAAGACCTCATGTCACTCCCCTGAGAAAAAACCCCAAGGTATCCAGGACTCCATATTGCCTGACACACTTTTTAGGTTTCTCTAACTTGCTTCAAACCAACAAAAGAATGGGGGAAACCAAAGTCATGGATGATACTCCTGGCAAGTGTGTTCTAGGGATTAATACATATGTAGTGGGATAGCTACAGTCTGAAAAATAACATGGCCTTGTCACAAGAGAAACCTTGACTGTGTTACAACTGTGTTGAATTGAATATGCTATGGTTTTCTGCTGCTTTTTCAATTAGAGTAATTCACTTATGTATGAAGAGTAAGTCCTTGCCGAACATAAGGTCATGCATTCAAAGCTCTTTGATAAGACATCATACTTTTATTTGAAAATTGAAGAAATAAATATAATGTGGTTATAAGCAATAGGAAAGGAATTCACAGACTACTTTGTTTTTAGGGCATACATTTCTTACCACACATTTCAGAGTTAACTCCTTCATGGACATATTGAGACAATATAAGAATGCTCCTTTTTCTGACTTTCATGCCTGTGAGTACCATTTGCTTCAGAGAGCTACACTATAAAACAATTCTCAAGGACTGTGAAGTACACTAAATTGTTAGAGCCATCCCTGGAATTTAGACTTCTCAACATTTTATGACCCAGCTTTTGATCAGGGGAGAGGAGGAAGAGCACTCATGGATCAGAGTGTATAACACAGCTCACTTCCCCCACGTTTAACCCGCTCTTTAAGCCACACAAAACAAATTCATTGCTCTGCAAGTCTACAGCCATGGAAAAGGTGACTTTTATTTCCTTTTTAGTTGGAATCTGACAGATGGCATCCCAGAACAAAACCAGAGTTAGCGATGCTCTGCAAGTGCAGGAGTGAATGGCACTTGGGGAGTGGGAGTCTCACAAACATCGTGAAAGACTTGAGAAGTCATGGAACAGATGAACCAGAAGGTTCAGTCATTATCTAATCCTCAGGCAGATTCAATCTACTCTGAGCTAGAGGACTGCTCTTTATAACCCAAGCGTCTATTTTTTACCATTAAATTCATTGGTGAAAATTGTTTGTTTACAGGATCTTGTTGGAACAGGAATTTGCGAAGGACAGTCTCAAGGCAAGAGCACACTCTGTTCAAATCATTTAAACTGAAATTTCTAACAAGTTGTCCTGAGCTTATTAGAGAAATAGCAATTTTTCAGGGACTCCAAATGTAAGACAGATATAGATGTTGATGAATAAAGATAGCAACAGCAGGAACTAATAAAACTCCACAGTTCCTTCAATTCCTATCTATCAGATATCAACTTACACAACTCCAACATAATCCAGTTCAAAGTGAATAAAAATGCCTACCAAAGTCATCCAAGTACCCAAAGACAAATCCATCCTGATATTTGGACACTGAAGAAGTGTCTCATTTTACCTTTTAAATTAATTAGAAGTACTAAAAATCCTAGCACTAAAAATGCTTAGACGTTTCTAGAAAGTAAATGAAACTATAAAAATCTCCTAACCATACATGCTATAATAATAATTTGGAATAATAAAACCTGTGCAATTAAAAGCACTATTTTATTAATTATAACATTTCCAATACAATATTCTGCTTGGAAAGCCCAATAGTCCTTAGATTTTTAACTCAAAAGTAGCTTTCTCCCTTCACAGAATTATAAGAAAGGGATAACTGTAACAGGAGACAAAATACTTAACACACTACTGCAAAAAATCCAGTACTTTACTGAAATGTTTAACTATTACTCCAAAATATATTGCCTATGGCAGATTTCATACCAGAACTCTGTACCTTTCTAATGGCATAAAATTTTCTAGAGTTTACCACTACTACCACTCGGAAAATTTTTGGTACTATCAAGGTATTAACCTCATATATTTCTGAACTAAGCAGCATGATGGAAAGAATGTTGTTTTCTTTCTCTGCTCTGAGTGTTGAGTGCCATTTCTGACACACATTAGTGGGGTTTTTGTGGTTTTTGGGGTTTTTTTGGTGGTTTGTTGTTGTTGCTTGGTTTTTTGTTGTGTTTTGCTGTTGTTTGGGTTTTTGTTGGGTTTTTTTTGTTGTTGGTTGGTTGGTTGGCTGGTTTTTGTTGTTGGGTTTTTTGGGTTGGTTTTTTTTTTTTTTTGTTATGGGGCCCAGTAGAGAAACTGAAGTGTCAGTCACAAGAACTAAAAACCAGTATTTTTGTGACATCCTTTTAAAATATACAGAATTAAGAAATCAGGTGTATGGAAATCATAAGTCAAAGTGGGATACGTAACATGAAATAAAAAGCAGTTACTAATGAACAGGTAAAGAGAGGAAGGAAAATTATAAGGGTGAAGAGGAGATAGAGAAAGGATGATGACAACCCAAAACTACCATGTTTGCTGAAGTCTGTTTCATTTGAAATTAGGATTGCCTTTTATATCTTCTAACTTTTGGTTCCTCTTATGAATTTACAAAACATTGCTTTCTGATACAACCAGAGTCATGTCAGACTAAGATAAAATATGAAGGGTGTTGGGTTTTGCTTTTTTGTTTGCTTGTTTAATAATGAAGTAGTAACTGTCCAACTAAAATTCCATTTCTTTAACCCTTGCTATAGGAGGTAGCTTTGCTGTATATAATATACAATAAAATTATATGAAACTTTCTCTCAATAATTGAAAGAATGAAGAACTCTGTTCTTTGGTTTCTGAATAAGGCAAATGATAAATGAATACAAATGTAATTAAAATTAAACCCAAAACACTTTATTTCCAGCATTTCTAGCTAAAATGCTTCTTGCACATGAAAGAGATTTGAAAAGTAATGCACGTAAATAAATAATGTTCACTAACTCAACACACCAAGAATGAAGAACTGGTATGTGGAAGAGAGATTTCTGCATGTCTTCACTCAGAATCTTCAAATACAAACTAAATACCCACTTTTCTCAGTATTAGAAAGAAGCAGCATAAAGAGATCACATAAATAAAAGGATTACATTTTATGTTAGTATTCAAGCATAAAATGCATAGAAATAGGAGTAAAGTTATTCAGGTCTTAGTACTGATGTATTCAAAATCTTTCATGTTTCTTTCTCTAATTACCATTTCATAATTACCTGCTGTCTTTTTTACAAAGAAAATTTAATGTCAGAAAATGTCCTTCGCTAGCAAAGCCATACACTGAAATACATTGTCTCCTCACAGGGCAAGCACAGACAGCACAAACAGCAGCAGGAGCTGAAGGATTTGTATTCTTCTGCAGAAGCACTCCTTAATCAGAATGCAAAGAAATCATCTTTTAACACACAAGTGGATCATGAAGTCTTTTGCAGCTTTTGACCTCTTTGTAAAAGAACTGTAAAGGCTGATTTCAGTTTGAATTGTTTTTCAGGATGATCTGCCCTCTAAAACCTGGATTAGCACTGACACAGGCCATGAAGCATCAGGTGTTAAAATCTCTCAAGATATGATGGAACAGAACTGCTTTGAGCCATTAATGTAGAAACATAACAGGTCATCACATTAAGTCTCCATCACCATACAAATCAAAATCATCTCTGTTTTCTATACTTTTCTGTGTTTCCTTGTCATCATCATCAGCATGTGCTAGAGACACACAGGTAAATTTATTTTAAATCCAAATTAATATGAAGCAAGGCCATCTAATCCAGTAAATGGATTAAATCTATTACACAGGCTATTCTTTCTCTCTTTTTAGTTCTTAATTCTTCCAATTAAAAAATTACCTAGACGTAATGTGGAAAAAAATTGGCCAAATTCCATCTCACATTCCATTTATGAGTTTGATATTTTTTTGTTATTTTAAATACATAACCAGAAAGTGTTTTATACAATTAGACACCATTGTGTTTTACAGTGCATAATATATATTCAGTGCAAATATATATCCAGAATGTCAGAAGTCCCAACAAGATTATGTGGTCTAACTACTGCATTGTTGCTGCTACAACATGTAAGGAAAGAAAATAAGATGCAAAAAGAAGAATACGCAAGCATTAAAAAATCTGATATATTCTTATTGTAATGTAATGAAAAGATGTTACACTTGTCCTACATATTCTAGTATATTGCTTATATATAAAAAGAAAACAATTCTTTTTTATATTGGAATAAAATTCACAGTTGTGATAAAGCAAGTCTACAAAAGCTTGTTAACTGTACAGAACAATAAATATTAAACCAAGATTTTGTATTACTTTGCTATGCTCTAATGGCAGCAGTAGAGCTTTTAAAATGTCAAACACCCAATTTGGTTTTTATGCCTTTGGAAGTACACCACAGCATACCTTATGCTCCTCTATTTGATGTTTTAGGTCCTCTAGATCTGGACCTAAGGGCTCCAAATCGATTTTCTTTGTCCTCTCCTCTGTTTTTGTCAGCCAATCAGCCAACTGGGCTAGCTGCTGATTCTGCAGATCCATTAGGATTTTATGTAAACTGTAAAACAAAGAAAAAATAATTAGAATTTATAAGGGAAGAAAACAGCAGGCAGAAACATCTTCCCTGTTTACTAACTGGTTTTCAGAAGGTTACATTTGAAGGCAGAATAGAAATATATCCTTTCCAAGCTCCCCAGAGCAGTGGTTACGGCACCAAGGACAGAGCTTGAGGAGCATTTGGACAGCTCTCAGGGACAGGGTGTGACTGTTGGGGTGTCCTGTGCAGGGCCAGGAGCAAGACTCGGTGATCCTGATGGGTCCCTTCAACCCAGAAAATTCTATGGTTCTATGCAAGAGCTAACTGAAAATTTTTTTTAATTAGTTTTGATGTAGACAAACTGTTTCGAAGCTTTTTCTTTAGAAACTAATTACCTGATATGTCTGTAAAAGCTTTGTCCTCCAGTTGCATTTCTATTAGAGCTGGAGTTCAAAATTTCTACTTATTTTTTTTAAAGTTTGTGTTATCCACAACAAGCATTTTGAAATCTGCTCAGACAGCTGACCTTACCAAGCTTCCTCCAGGAAGGAATTCAATTGTTTGGTCTCTGATGACATATTTACCTAATTGTTAGTTGCTATTTATTATAGTTAAAAATATACATAACATTAAGTCATATTGTGCAAAGGAATCACCAGGTTTCCAGCAATACTTCATATTTATCCTGGCTAACTCTCACTTCATTCTTAGACAGGGACAGGCCAGGAGGAACCTTACAACATTCAAACACAACAAACACGAAGGACCCTGGAATGTTCCCCAGGCTGGGCGCTGATTGCCTTGAGGAACTTCAGCAGTAAAGCAAACTGAACCTCCACCACTCTGATATTGTCTTTCTCTCCCCAAAATGGCCTTTGCATTAAAAAGCATGGGACATCACATAATAGACCTCCTCAAAGTAAACTTTATGATGTTTATGAAAAAAACAAATTTTGCATTCATGAACCTTTTTTAAATAAGGATCCCTTTTTTTTGGAAATCAAAGAGAAGTTTAACCACAAACACAGACTTCAAATATCCCAAAAATAACAAGAATGTACAAGATACTTTCAAGCAGAAGTACAAATGGAATTATTAAAAAACTCCTATGACTTAGGGTTTTTAATTAAAAAAATCGTAGCTGTTAAAAAAAATTAAAAAGTAATTTTGTACATTATTTTCCCTTGTTGAAGTCAACAAAACTAATAATTTATCCCAGAATTATTACTTGAATCTGAATAGAGGAAAAATAATTGTCTGAGGATATTCTGAAATAAAGTTTTAGTAGTGATCATAGGAAGAGAAGTCAAACCAGAGTCTCTTGAAGCAGGAATGGTAAAGGTGAGAAAATGTGAAAGGCAATCTGTGAAACCAAGGGAAAGCAGTGATCAAAGGAATCCTGTGAAGTACATGAACATGGAGCAGATCTTCAAATGCAGAGTGGTAGATATAGAAAGGGCAAGAGGCTGCAGACAAACACCAAGGTCAACCAACTTTATGGAAATAAAGCCTTGCAAAAAAACCTAATTTTTTTTAAAGTTGTTTTGAAATAAGGCTTTAATCACAACCATTCCTTGAATGGTACCTCAGTGGTCCCAAATGACACTGAGATGGTATGAGGTGACACACCTGCAGCTCTGTGAAACAGAGTTACTTTCTAGAGACAGAAATCACTTTTAAAGTCTCCAGTTAACAGCCCTTTGATGCAAAGGTCCAAAACAACCATATCACAGAAACATCTATTAGCAGAAACTGAAACTTAAACAGAACTTGAGACACTGAAGAAAACAAAAAAAAGGTCCAGGAAATAGAAAGGACTGCATTAATCCAAATCTCTAAATAGTATCAAACACTAATGCACTATGATTTCAGGTGGTTTTGTTGCTGTTTTACTGGAATACATTTATACGTATTAAGGACTGATTAAAACAACCTCATGTAGTGTTGTTCCCATCCTAATCCCTCCATTCATTAGAGCACAGAAAGATGATACCCTGCTTTAATATAACCCATGATTCACAAGGGATTAGGGATCTCAGATCTCAGTCCTTCACTTTCAAGTGTGTATTTTATTGTCTTCCTTGATGTTATAAATTATTATAAATATAAAATACAATGTTTCATCATAGAGATATCCTCTTAGCAATAAATTACATAAACTGTTCAGAAAACCTGTTAAAGTAAACTGAATTTATGAAAATGGAAATATGACATTGCACATCATATTGATATTATTCTGAAGTAAGAAGCATAAACTTGAAAACTAAATAATCACAGAAAATAACTACAGTTTATTACTAAGCAGAAGAATGCTTCTTCTTTCTTACCATTCTCCAGGTACTTCCTGATTTTCAAAATACTTTTATAAACATCTGATAGAGGTTTTAGTACTTACTAATATACCTCAGGAGATTATCAAAACCTTTGTTTATAATATAGCTCTCAAAGTTTCAAATTAAAAAAAAAAAGCTTTCATTGAATTGAATGTGTTTTAAAAGTTGCAGAATTCTCTAGAAAGTAGTAAAATGCATTGTTTTTCTCTCCAGTGGTATATTTATCACTCTGAGATGCTTTAGTATGGAGAATTCTATTTGGGAAAGCCCAGGAGGAAGAAATTAAAAAAAAACCAGATTGTTTTCCTTCAACATATTAGTGCACTGCTTATTAGAAAAGTCAAATACTTTCAATACATAGTGAATACAAGAAAAATTCGATCTGGGCTGCTTTTACACAAAGGCATTGTGTTCCAAACTTCCTCTGACATTCTGACCTCCTAAATATACTTTTTCTAAGACCCTTTCACTTTTATAGCATCTTTTATCTTCCTCCTGTCCCTGTTTATTTTTTGTTTTCCCTGTACTGTGAAGTGTGGTGCCTTTTTTACACTTTCTATTACCATTACAGAGGTTGGACCCCTTGCTGTTATCTTCACAAAAACCATCTCTGTTTGGCTAAACATGTCACTGTTGCCTTAGGGACTGGATTACAGCAATGTGTTCAGATGATTGCTTTGAGCTGAAGTAGAAGATGGATCCTGAGAGTTTAAATTATGTATAATAACCCAGAAATATAATATATTGTGATATGAAAGTTTTTTATAATCCTCCGTCTGGTTTCTTGAAACACAGGGGTTTGACCAATAGGCCAGAATTAGCTATATCTGTCACTCCTGAGAAATGTTCTTTTGTCCTAACCCAAATTCCATTTAACTTATCACAGACTTTTTTTTTTTTTAATATAGTAAAGTAAACAGCAGCACAACATTCTCTGTGAAGCTCCTATGATTTTATATCTTCTACTGAACTCATATTACCCAAATATGATCTGCTTCAGGAGATACTAGACCATTCATTTCCCCAAGCAATGACCAAATGCTCCATCTGGGAAATGGGTTTAAAAACTGATGTTAAAGGACATTTTAAGTAGACACTGTACCACTCATAGAGGTGAGGTTGCTAGTTGCATTTGCTGATTTAAATGAAAATAAATTTGGCAAATAAGAACTCCCTACAGTAAAGCATCATAGATTTTTCTCTCCAAGAAAATACTAAAACTGGAAAAAGTTAGCTTGAAACATCCAAAACCCATCAACAATTTTATAGCCAAAGGAAGGCAGAATAAAGAAAACAGTACTCAGTATCAAGCTGAAAACAAATGTCTGGAATTGCTAACAATGTATTGCAAGAAAGAGATTTTTCCATGCAATTATGGAAAACCAGTTTGCTTTTTAATGCTTATGAGCAAAGTCCTCAACTCCAAAAGGTACAGTATGACTGCAAAAAGTTCAAAGAAGAGCAAGATGATTAACTGAATATGTTCAATACATATTTATGAAGAAATAAGAAAAGATATACTGTTGACCCTCACTTCTAATGAAGTTACTTAAGGGAATCACTTAAGCTATCACAAAGAAAAATAAATCATTCTGCAGAAAAATGTCCCTCTTTGGATAAGAGACCTTTGGAATTCACTGCCAAAGGATGCTAACAGATCCAAGAGGATATTGACTAAATAGGTGGAAAAAAAAAGAGAATAAAATTAATACACAAATACATGAAACCTCTTCCAACTCAGGAAGTTACTCTCAGCTGAAAACAACTCGAGATCAAAATATTTCTGTGGAGAACTTCATAACATAGCACATAATTATCTGGTCAGACCAATGATACACACAGCCCAGTATTTGGTCTCCACTGTGGAAAAAGATGATGAGAACTTGCTGGTTCAGGAGATCATGTATTTCCCCCAAACCTGACCTTTTCTTACACTCAAAGCATGATTAATCATAATCGGAAATCATAAAGCCCAACAATTGACCAAGCACCACCCTATGCTCACCATTCAACCATATCCTCAAGTGCCATACCCACACACTTCTTAAAGCTTCCAAGGATGGTGACTCCACCACTTCCCTGAGTGGTCTGCTCCAATGCTTCATAACTCTTTCCATGAAAAAAAAAAAAAATTGCAATATCTAATCTAAACTTCCCATGGTGCAACTGAAGGCCATTTCTTTTTTCTCACTGTCAGGATGCTGGACTAGACCATTGGTCTCACTGCCAGAGATACTCAGCTGTTACTAAATTCACATTTACAAATGACTCCCTCTCCAGCTGTATTGAAGAAACTGACAGAAGAGTTTCTCTCTTAGTAGCTGCTCAGTGGGATTTTTCTGAGAGAAAAATTAACACTTCAGCAGAGAGATTTTAAAGAAGTCTAAGTAGCCTAAAGTACTTAAGAACGTTTGGGGTTTTTTCATCACTGCATTAATCTGGTTTTACTGCAGAGAATGGCTATATTCTTCAATAATCAATACTGCTTGGTTATAAAGAAGCTCCTACTAATATTTAATTAAGGGTACAATTTCCACTGGATTTGATTCAATATGACAGTTTCTAAACTTTGCCACTGGTCCTCTTACAGAAAGGCCAGGAGGTATACAAAATTCTTCTTGACAACATAAGAGCCAGTCACGTGAATCCCAAATAGAATTATTCTATCAAACTGGGATTAAGAATATACACATAACATGGAAAAAAATTTAAAAAGAAAAAAAAAAAGAGGTTGGGAAAAAGAAATGTGAAAAATCAGGTAAGTAACAGGTATTTTCTTAAGATAAGGAAGGAAGTTCACACACAGAACACCTGTAATACCATTCCTAGTATTTCTGTATTCTGCAAACCAAATTACTCCCCTGTGGCACAGTCACAAGCTCTAACATTCATGGAAGTTCTTATACCAGATGATACCATGTGAATCCAAATTTCAAAATCAGACATAGTAATAGTGCAAATACTCTGAAGATTAATGTGAGTACTTCATAGATTATTTTTCTACTTCCACTTGTATTTCAACTTTAAGCTGTAGGACTTGCCCTTTTTTAAATAGTGTAATTTGTACTCAGATAAAACCACGGCAGTATTTCCAGGAAAGTTAAGCTCCCATTTACTCTTTTTATGGGATTGAGTTTTGGAGGCCTTAAAAGATTTGTTTCCCTTCTCTTTTTTTAACTTTGCAAAGATTCTCTCCTTTGTAGTTATATATTGTGTGATACAGTATTTGTTGAAACAACTGGAAAAAGGTGAGGTAAGTTATAAAAATTTTAGTTAAAGTGTTATCTGTGTCCAAGTTGTTGATAGCTGCTGCTTTATGTGGCTTCCAGGCTCCAAACAATGTGCAAGGTTCAAAATCACTACACATCAAATTTCATGTTAAAACAGATATGAGATAGAGTTCTGTTCACAGTGAAGTGAAAGACAATCCCAACTGTTAGTCAAGTTCAGGATTGTTTCAGTCAAAATCAATATATATTATTTCACCTGATATATTACTTACTTGCTTTGTTTTTCCATACTTGCTACCCTGAGACTTTCCCAACGAGAATTAAGTAGATTCATTTGTTCTTGGATTTCATTCTCTTCCTCATCTGAAAGTTTTCCACTTGATAGAAGTTGACTTCCAACTTGCAAAACATTACCAACACGTCCTTGGTGAGCTGTTAACTCCATCATAAAACCCTGAAAATAATAAAAAAAAAATTAAAAAAAATCCAGTTTTAAGTTGCATTTTTTGAGAGGAAAGAATAGAATTGCAATATTTGCAAACATGATTTCCAAACATGCTTTTAATTTTTCAACCCCTCCCCAAACATTCTAGTATAAACCAGAAGTAAACCAGAAATAAACACTTTCACTTCTTTGAAAGGGCAAAAAGTTATTTAATTGGAGAAGAAGAGGCTGAGGGGTGACCTTACTGATCTCTACACCTACCTGAAAGAAGGTTGCAATGAGGTCAGTATAGTAACAAACAATAGGATGAGAGTAAATAGCCACAGGTTGCACCAGGGGAGGTTTAAATTGGATTTCAGTAAAAACCCATGTCCACTGCATGTTGTCAAAGTTTGGAAAGGGCTGCCCAAGGAAGTGGTTGAGTAGCCATCCTTGGATGTGTAGATGCAGCACTTAGGAAAATGGTTTAGTGGTTAGGTTAATGGTTGGACTTGAAGGTCTTTTCCAACCCAAACAATTCTGTGACTCTAGGGCAGAGTCTCCAGTTTACATTCTCCAAATCAAAATAAAAGAAAAATGAAAACAACCCCCCCCAAAAAAAACCCAAAAAAATCCCCACCAAATAAAAGAAATATCTTCCAAAAGATTAATATAAATATATACCTCATGTGTGTGAAACTGTTCTTTAACAACTTCTACATCATTGGATATATCTCCTTGTGCTTGTAATGAATCTTCAGCAGAGAGAAGCCACGTGAGTACTTCTTCTAAAGCAGTTTGGTAGTTTTCAAGATCCATTCCAGCCCCCATCTGCACGGTCCTAATTGTCTTTTCTTCAACTCTTTCTGAAAACTGATCAAAACCAAAATTTTAAGGGCAATGAAAATGAGATCTCCTCAGAGAGCTCTAGTAAGGAATAAATGGAACACCATTATATTAAAAAAAAAATCAGATGGCTAATATATAGAAGTACTTTGTAATATAAAGTCAGTTAACTGACCAAGATCAGTTAAGATGAAGGGAAATAACAAAATCTCATATTCAGTTAGAGATTTTACACCGGTATGCAAAATTCCTATCAAGTATCCTAAATAGTGAATAATGAGAGTAATGGCAGATATTTATTTACCACAGCAGGTCATAAAATGATACACTCAAAAAGGTAGCAAGTTGCATGCTAACTTTGCAGAGAATCTATGGAAAACATGACATTTAAAAAACCCAAACCAACAAACCTTTACACTACATGCAATGCTAGGCTTGAGAAATCCACAGACACACATTTTGTGAAAACCATTCCAGGAAGTGGAAAAAGCTCAAAAACCCATGCAAAATCATAACTTTTTAAAACCAAGCAAAAGTGCATTACTGTTGAGTTCTCTTTCCTGCTAAGGCCACCTTTATAATTACTTTTAAGAATCCAAGTGTCTCTTCTGAGAACAGAAATCACATTTCTGGTCTACTGCTTAAAGTCAAGAGAAATCAACAAGTATTTATTGATTAGTATAATAGTAGAAAATGAGGACAGAAGAGAAGCAAGAAATTAATTTCCTATAGAAGATACCGTCCCATAAGTTTTTCAAAAAACTGAACAAGTTTAGCTACTTTGTTAGGAATTTAGTTTTAAAACACACCATTCATAAAAACATGCTTATGCTTTCATAAAAAAAAACTTAAACCAAGGCACTTAGTTTTTACAGGGA
Organism: Lichenostomus cassidix; assembly: GCF_008360975.1. Lineage (NCBI taxonomy): Eukaryota > Metazoa > Chordata > Aves > Passeriformes > Meliphagidae > Lichenostomus > Lichenostomus cassidix. The sequence continues at coordinate 9,565,387 of NC_139479.1, read as the reverse complement.
AAAAAAATTGTCTCTACTGACAAACTCATGCCAATAAAACACTCAAAGCAGCTAATAAAGCCTTTCATTGCAGTTTAGATCAGAAAGTTAAAGTTTATCAGTAGAACCACAAGCAGGAACGCAGAAGACTCTGAGCTGGAAGGGATCCAGAAGATCATCAAGTCCAACTCTTACGTGAGTAAGAGTTGTCCATAAGTCCATACAGGGACCAAACCCATGACCTTGGTGTTATTAGCACCCTGCCCTAATGAGATGATTAGAGCTCAACCAGCTGAGCTGACCTCAGGAAGTACAATGCATGCAATGTAATCACTAAAAATGAAATTTTCAATCTTCACAACAACAACTTCATTCTGAATTGTATAGATCTAATAATCACATGCAATTTATGCAGATCCCTAAATATGTGTTAGGCTAGATAATAGTCATGACTCTATCACCACTTGCATGGAAACACAAAGTTCAGTAACTGAAGCCTCATCAGAAAAAGCAGGCTTGGAAATCTGATGAACTTCATGGTTTGGGTTTGGGGTTTTTTTTTGGGGGGGGTTTGTGGGTTTTTTTTGTTTCCTTGTTTTTTGTGGTTTTGGGGTTTTTTTTTGTTTGTTTTTGGGGGTTTGGTTTTTTTTTTTTGTTAAAAGAAAATAATATCCTATGGAAATATAAACAGTGAAGCACAGAAAATGGTCAGCATTTTGCGTCCCTGTGCACAAATTAACATGTGAACAGTGTGTAATTCTAGATTTCAAATAGTATACAACGCAATAGAAATGACACCCAACTACATCACATTTCTGCAGCAAGATAGGTTTTTTCCCACTGTGGAAAGGGACAACTTGACCATTGCTTTTCACAGGTAAAATTATTTTTTCTTTCCATAGCAACACTTCATGGGTTATATCCATATCTGATACAGTGTAGGAAAAAAAGTGCCCTAACAGTTGAGTGAGGCTAGGGATATCATGTTTGTAGAGATCTCTGATGATTTGTGTTGTCTGCATTTTTTTGAAAATTCTTCATCTGAAAATCCTTATTTCTCTAGGTCAGACACAGAATACTATCTCATGTATGACAAGTGTTTAACCAAAACCCCTCAACAACACTTTGTCTGGGGAATAACCACTAAGTATAATTTTTCCTATTTATGTTGATCAGCATTTTCACTGCTTTCTGTCATGCTAACATAAATATTGTATGTATGTGCATTGAAAAATCTTGGACTCATGACCTCCTATGACAAAACAGTGCCTAAACTAATTTAAGATCTATCGTAGTATCTCTTGAAAAAGTATAAAGCCCCCAAACACTCTAATAAAAATAGAAACCAAAAGAGTTTCTTGACAGGTACGCCAAATTGTGTTCTCAATTAAAAAAAAAAAAAAAAAAAAAAAAAAAAAAAAAAATTAAAAAATAAAGTAAAAGACTAGAAGAAAAACACGTAAGTAGAGAATGGTAAAATTGTAACAGTGTAAAATCTATGAGCATAAGAAAAAACTCCTTGGAAGAACCGTGGGTTTTGACTTGACAAAAAACACGTATAAATGCTGTTATATTTCATGTCTACTACTTCTGTCGGTGCTCTTTTCTCTCTGAAAGACAACTGTCCACCCTTGCTCATCCTGCATATCAAATGAAAAACAGCTCTCAAAATCAGTGGAATTAGCTTCAAATAGAATACAAAACACTTAGAAGTGGATAAGTACTGACCTAATGCTTAAAACACAGTCTTTGTATTAAAAACCAAATCCAAAGTAGTGTTTCAAAGATTATTATAAAGATTATTCATCCCATAATAAACCCCAAATTTAAGTATGCAGATCCTGCAGCACTAAGAATATTCCACAATTAAATAATCCACATAAGACAAACAACAATGGACACCTCTGATTTTTATAAATCGTATTGGTAGGCAATAAACAGCATGATCTGTGAGCATTCTTAATTGTGAACTCATATGAAATCAATCTTTTGGAAATTCCTAAAATAGTGAGAAAAATAAAATTTTAAGGTGTTGCATATACTACATTGATACCACAGATAAAGAGTTATTGATAAAAACATCTGATATAAGTTGTGATGGCTGTTTCTAGCCATATTTTTAAAGGGAATCAAAAACAATAAGGACAGGCTGAAGTCAAATTGTTATAGCCATATATTGCTAAGATGGCTATGCTTAGGAAAAAAAGCTGCCTAATTATGCATCCAGTTCCATTCTTGAATCAAACCTATTCTTAATAAAGTACTTAATGAGTGTGCAACACAATCTTGATTGGGTGCAGTCAAAGCAAAACACAGAGTAATTTTTCAAGTAAAAATTTCAACAAAATCACATTGTGGTGGTGCATCCCTCCCTCCTCCTCCAGCTGCACAATAATCTCAGAAATACTCATGGGCCTTGGCCTTGAGCTCATCAAAATATTGTCTGCTCCCAGGAACCCATGTTGGCTAATGATCTCCTGTTTTATTAATGAACAGTTTTGGAAACTTTTTTTTCTTGCTTGACCTGACAAAATAATGACCTGAGTGGAGCAACAGTGTTGTTACCCAACTTTTAAAGAAAGTCGTTCACCCGAATTGTGGCCAAAATGGAAAGTTACTATGACTAAAGCAAATTCTCTTGTGACTCTATAAGCAGTGATCCTACACTGAGACCCCTGTAGCTTTCCTGGAGCACAGGAGGATGTGATCAGCAGCCTCCCTCTGAGGGAGTTCCCTCTCAGAGCCAGAAAACTCTCAAGTTTGCTATACTTGGGGGATCACTGACCAACATCAATGAAAATGACATGAGAAATTTAGATGGTTAATGAACTCTGCATCACATGGAGCTAGGAATTAGTCAGGCAGTCACCTCACAGACTGTTTTGAAAAATGCTCAGACACTTTTGCAGGTAACCTAATCCTTCACCTCTTGTGGACTGATGTAGAACAAAAAAACTGCTCTGGACCCATATGTTGTGCTCTAGACTATCATTTTTTTTCCTTTGCTTTCTGTTGCACATAGATGAATTATAACTAGGTGAAAAGATGGGAATTTTAATCTCTGTACACTTCACCATCTTCTGCTCAGGTGTGGGGGCTGAAAGACCCCAAGGACTCTGAAGATTTAATTTAAAGTTTAGTAAGTGAAGATAAAAATCCTCTGACCTTCAGAAGCCTGGAAAAAATGAGGTATACCTGGCAAATGTATGAATTAATTCACAGAATTCAAACCATGAGCTTGTAGCCCCTTCAAGGTGAGAGAGTGATGGGACAAAATGTTCCTCCCCTGCTATTGCATTACGTTCCTAAAGGGAAGAGAAGGATTAGTTGTGTGCTAGCAAATTATCCAAGAATGTTTATATTAATTCATAAAGACTGCTTCTGAGTTTTAGAAATGAGTTGGGCAACTTCAGAAAGTAGTTTTACTGGAAACATTACAGCACTCTTATTTATATGTTTCCTTCCTTCAGAAACTGACTGTCCCACTGTAAAAGATAAAGAATGTGGCTCTAGACATTTAGAGCTTTTAAACTCAGAGACATAAAATTTTAAAGAAACATTTTTTAGTAAGGCAAATTTAAGTTCAGAGAATCTTTCTCATTTTGAAAACTCCCTTTGCAGTATTACAGCCTCAGAAAATAGCAGACATTATTCACTCTCTAACTGTGCCTCCTATCATGTAAGAATGAAACCATGGCTTATTCTTTTGGTTTCTCCAACTTTCTCATTACAAAACCTATTTTATGTGTCTTTGTATTTCAAAATTATGACTGTTAAAATGTTAAATGATAAAATGGTCTTTTCAATAATCAAGACTGTGTTTTCTCAACAGATGACTCCAGACAGAATAGTTCACTCATTTCTGGTAATAAAACTCGTAAGATAAATTGGTCAGACTCCTTGTTATTATAATGTTAACTATTTATTTGTTCTAAATGAGGTTAGCACTTCCATTTTATTATGCATTTAAAAAATACCTTTGTAAATTAATCTTGGGTAAGAACGATTTTTTTTCTATTTATCTGAAAATCCACACAGGTTTGGTGGCTTGGCATTATGATAAATCTGAAAAATTGCAGGTTTTGCTTGCTCAGTTGAGACAAGTTAGATTTTTAGTACTTGATTTTCTCAGTGGCTCCATTTGTACTGCATATGTTTCCACCTGGATGAATTGACCTGTCCTTGCAACTGCAGTTTTGAGATGCAGCAGATTATTAGGTCATTAAAAATCAATGGAGCTTAGGCAACGTATATGCTGAGAGGAAAAAAGCCAGAGCCAGGCAGTATTGATGAAAGTACATTCATTACAAAGGAAGGGAAATGTTGGAACTATCGACAGGAAAGTGGTAAAAGAAAATGAATCTCTTCAACCACTCTACTAGGTACAGCTAGTACAGAGTGAAAGAGACAAACAAAGAACTGATTGACACTAAAGCAAAAGTTTGCACCTTGAGCTCTAGAGTGTAGAGTTGGTTTAAAGAGAACTGAAAGACAGTGAGAAAAACTGGAACCAATTGGCTTGTGGAAAAGACTAAGACTGGGAACTGTGAGGACAAGTAAGATAGTACTAAAACTCAAGAGACAGGAACCAAGGCTGCCAGCTGCCCATAATGATGAAATTTTCTAACAAGTTAGAAACTGTGTCATTTTGCATATATAGTCAAGTGAGTCAGCTTCACAAAAAGATTTTCTCCTTAGCTTGCTTTCAATACACCCCTGCTTGGAAAAAGATCAGGTTTTGCCTAGCAGCTGCTTGACACAAAGTGTATCAAAACACACTGCTTTTATAAAGTCTCCAGGGAAAGTTTTCAGCCTCTGTTTATTTAGGGGTTTTAACTTTGTTGAGTTTTCCTGATTATAAACTGTATTGCTGTTTCAGCATTGCTGATGACAAAACACCAGTACTTGTCTCTCTAAGGAAGGCACTTCCTATTCAAGCAATTAAGAACCATGGCTCCAGACAGTGATGTGACTTGGTGTGGATGTGTAAATCAACTGACTGTGACTGAATGGAATTACTTTCATCATAAACCTACAATGAAATTATGATTTCTTCCTGTTGAAAGGGCTAGCCTATTCACCATTCTTCAAACCTTCCTTTTCCTGATGAAAGAGCAGGGCACATTTTAAGGGGAAGTATATTTCAGGCGCTGTCATGTAGACTGTGAGATCACTTGTCCTCTAAATAATGCAGAAATAAGAGTACTCTCTACAGAAAGGTGAAATTTTCACTGAAGGATAAGTTTTCAGTATTAACTAGTGACTCTTCATAGAACTCTCCAACAGTTAATGGTAACAGGGTCCTGACAAAAGTGTATCACAGGTCAAGAAACCTGGGGCCTTCTCCCAGTAGTGCTACCAACAAGGTAACTCCAGGTCAGCAGATTCGGCTTATTTGAGAAATTTTCACAGTGTTTTATGCTGTCAGTGTTTTATACATTTCTGTGTTTTACACACACAGAAAAGGAAAAGGTAATTATCCACTGATGATGATCAAACCACCTTAAAATTTGAATTGTGATCTCAGTATAATTCAGTAGTAGGAAAATTACTAAAGATGGAATAGATAACAGTCATGTTTATTTAATTTTAATTTTTAAAATGCAAATTGTAAATGTAGTAAATACTAAAGTATCAACCTTTTAACCTAAACCATTCTATAAAATGTTCTATATTCTAAATTGTATTCTCAAAATCTTCATGTGGAGAAAAACCGTTAAATTTATAAACAGACAACCCTGACTGGAGAGAGGTGAATTATGTCTTAGCCAAGAGAAATGCAAATGGATTATCCAGAAAATAATAAATTATTTCTTTAGCATGCTGTCCTAGGTTACAATATAGATGTATTTATTATTCTATTACCATCTCCACCAGCTGTGGGGCACAGGTTGTTATCTCCTGCTGTGACTCACCCCTGATAACTGTTAATGGATCATCAAGAACCAACCACATGATTATCTCATCCTATTGTGAGATGCTCCACCCAGGAGGGAGGAGCCAAGCATTCCCACCTGGATATAACCTGGCTTTGGAACTGCACAAGTTAGCCCTGTTTATTGGATTCCCAGAGGACAAGAGCTACCACTGGACCTTCAGCTGGAGACCAGACCTTCCCCAGGATCACTGCTTCAACTGAACTACTTCACTTGGACTGCTACTACCACCCTAACTGGGTGTCAGGTTGTATCTGACTCTGTCAGTGTTCTTCTGCATTTATTTTTAATTTTACTATTAAATTATAATCCTGACTTGCAATCTCCCACTGGTTTGTTTTCAAACTAATACACATGTCATACAGGAGGCTGAGATAGAAATATAGACTTCACCCTGTTTTTCTCTGGAATCAGACAAATCAAGAACAAACATCAAAAGGTATCCTGCAAAAATACTAAAGGAGACTTCAAGATTAAGATTACAGAAATGCAGGCCAAGAGTAAAAAGTGGGGAAAAAACACAAACAAATGAAGCCTTTTTTTTTTTTTTTTCATTTTCACATATACTTCACATTGTGAATTCTACAGCTTATAGTTCAAAAAAGTATGAAAATGTATATACGTGGCTCCATCATTCTGGAAAAAATGTAGCCTTCTCTTTTCAACATCGCATTCAGTTGTTGTAATTTCTTCCTTTTTTTCTTTTTTTCTGTTCTCTCTCTTCTGCTACTGCTGTTAGCAAAATCTGTGTTATCCCATAACATAAAAGACCCTCCAGTCTTCTCAATAAGGACATTTATCTTCAAAACTCTTAATATATTCACATAGTGCAATATCAAAATGCCTTCAAAAGCATCAAAAGCCACAGCAATTAACTACATCAGGATACCTCTCTAGAATAACTTTTTCTTTTGAGAAATAAAGATTCTGGGACAAGAGTTAATTAGTGGACACACTAATCAATTTGTGGAAGTTAAGGTTGAGGTCCTGGAGATTTCTGAGTATTCAACAACATTATATGCTACTGTAGTTGGAAGGAATTGTTAAAAGAGGTGTTTTTGCAAAGTCATCTAAAATCTTAGTGAAATTTGTTTGAATAGGCTGAATATCCCATTCATAGCTCTTATAGAGTTTATCCATACTGTATTTAAACTCTCCCTAAATGTATTTTAGTTTCTATTATAGAGGCTCTCCTTCTTCAATGGAAACCACTGCAGTGAATATATTGTCAATTTAAAATTAAAAACTAACCAAAAGGCTGTTACAGAAGTTCAAGTAATTTCATGCTGGTTTTTTTTTTTTTTTAATAATTCTGTAGTGTAACTACCTTGCTTGTAGATACATGCTCTGAATAATAAATTGAAAGCTATGAATCACTGAAAATGATAACCAATCATCTCACAATGGGATTTTTCTCCTCTTCTGAATGCAGAGCTTCAAGTTTATAAATTGGGTATTAATACAGAAAATATTGAAATATTTCTGAAAGATAAGAATAGAAACTACCAAGAAGTCATTCTGAAATACTGAAAGATATGTAGAAAACTTTCCTAAATGCTTACAGAGAACAGCGACTGGTTAGAAGAACAGGATAAAAATCCACTGAGGACTTTTAAAAACAGAGATGCCATTTGCAGTCCAGGAATTTTTCTGAGCCACAAATCAGTGGCTGATTGAATACTCAGATGTAGTCAGATATAATTACTAATGAGGTGGGCATGAAACAGTGACTTACAAGCTTCTAAATTCTCATTATAGAGACAATGTACAACTAATATGTAGCTTTGTAGCCACTAAATTCCTAACAGACACTAGAAATTCTGAAATTGTCAGTTTAAAAAATACACTATAGATGTACTGTTTCAAAGCCATATTCTTCTCTACCTTTACTCTTTCTTTTTTTCTCAATATTTGTTTTCATCTTCCTCTTTCCCCTTTCCAGCTGAGACCTAGAAAATGCAATTTCTTACTTCTGGTATTGCACACCTGTTGAGATTGATTTATTTATTCATAGTAAATTCTTCCAGAAATAAATTAACAATTTCAGCTTTTCAAATGGTTATCAGAATGTTGAATCAGAATCCACAAATATATTATCAAATACTTCTGCCTGATATTGCTTATGCAGCAGAAAAGAATTACAGGTACTTTAAAGGTTAAGTTTTGCCAAGCAATATCATCCTTCCCCATATCATATAGAAATGTACTCATATGCACTAAAATATCATAATACATGACTCAAAGCTGTAGGTGTTAGCATATTCATTGCAGTAGCCATCAGGTATATTCACAGAAGGGGGCAAAAAAGCCAGGAACAAGGCTAGACAGTGAAGGGAGGTGTTAAAACTGGGAAAATTTGGAGGCTGAACATGAATGAGTTGTTAAAACTTACTTTAAGCCATCACTGCAGAAGAGAGTGATTTTGAGAAGAAATAAATGAAGTCAGAGAAATAATGAAGGTAATTTTTAAGACTAAATATACTGGACAGAAATGGAATGTATTCCAGAAAGGAGTGACCAATTATAAATAGACCAGAGCACACTTTTTAAAAGGTAATCACATGAACAAAATGAGACTGAGGGGCTGAAGTAACTTAAAGCACATACTGTGCTGTGGATTTATACTTTCTTATTCATTTTGCAAATGCAATCCAAGTGGAAAAACCTATGCAACCATGTAGTCATTTACTGTCATCACACCTCAATACCTTTCAGAATGGACAAACTGATGTAGAACCTTTATTTTTGATCCTAGTCTTAAATTCGAAGTCAGCAAGTTATCCCTAGTAAACAAATACTGAGTACAGGAACATTGCACTTCCCCTAAAACACATGCACAAAAAAAAAACATCCCCAAAAAACCCACACAACAAAAACAAACGCAACAAAAAACCAAATAACCTCTTTTCCTTAGTCAATACAGAAAGTAAAACCCAAAATTAATAACGAAAGTGTCACTCTCTTTTTACAGAGAGTCTAGCACTTCAACAATGAAGTTAATTTGTTATGGGTATTGCTGTGCTGAAGAGAAAAACACCTCAGCACAAACAACAAAGAAGCTTGGAAGAAGCTTGGGATGCACACAGGAAATACACCATGTGGCAAGCACACATTCTTTCCCATAGGAACTTTTCTTCTTCCTGTGTTTTATAAATAAAGATAAAGTTTGGATGTTACTGAGACGGTCTCTGGAAACATAGGCGGTTCAAGCCTGGCCAGTGGGCTTAGGGGGAGGTTTTGAACTGACCCAATCCGGATGATCTTTGAAAGTCTATATAAGTTTTAGAAATTAATTAATAAATCAGAAATTCATCATATTCAACTCGGCTCAGTTCCTTCACTCTGCTAGTGGTTCAACAGTGACAATGCTGCCTTTATTAATCCTGTAACAGACAGTCAAAGCCTTTTTCATTTCATCCTCCCCTTGTCTCACTGATAGTCTTTGACTTCACCTGAAGTTGCTGCTCTCTGCATGTGACACTCCCAACACAATCAATGCGTGCATGATGTAGTTTTTTATTTTATAAAAAAATATTTATTTTACAAAAAGGAATTTTATAAAAACTTCTTATCTCTGCTGTCTCCCCCTCTCCCTCATCTCCTTCTCCCTTCTCGGGTTTCTGGTTTTGGTTTCTGACAGACAATAGAATTATTTTTAAAATTCTTTTGTTGGTACTCCAGAAGCAAAGTATTAGAATACAAAATAGAGAAAAATCGATATCAGACTTGCTTTATTTTTGCAAAAAAATGTAGAACTGAAGTTGGTATGTGTTCTCCACCAAACAAAGCACAAACCACTTCAAACTAACAGACAGAAGATCTTCTCTCAAGAAAGTTAGGAAAATAATTTATATCCTTTTAGAGTGAAGAAATATCAACCTTAGTACATAAGAATTGGCAATTCAGAAGCTGACACAAACAATATACTGGAACAACAGTTCGTAAGTCAATTGTCATTTTGTTTGAATAAAGATAAAAAGCACTTTTGGTAGAAGCTGCAAATATTGTTATGTTAGATAGGATGCAAATACCAAAGAGAGAAAGAAATCTGTAAAGATTCCAATAGAAATAAAGAAGGTAGGAAAATGTGAACCTGGAAGACTGCCTACATAAACATCAAACAAAAAACTTGCATATAATATTTTCACCTGTCTATACTTTTTGTGTTTTTGACTTCCTCTAAACACACATATATTTACATATTAATGGGAGACATGCTTTAAAGTTAAATCAAGTCTTTATTCTTTCCTTATTCATGCTTAAGAGGTAAACTTTTTTTTCCTAATCTTTTCCAAATTACCTGCAAATAGTTCTCAGAACTAATTTCATAACAGATTGCTACTGGTTTTGAGTAATAACTTCGATTTCTTAGGAAAGTTAATTTTGAGTAATAACTTCGATTTTTTAGGAAAGTTACATTTTGTACTCTTTTAAAACACACATCTGTTTTTTTCAAGTTTGAGGCTGCACTATATTGTCCACAGTTTATTATAACTACCGTTTCCACTCTAATAACATTACTGTCAAACAACTAAAATTTTCTTTTTCATTTTTAGGAATTATTTATTCCATCAAAATATCTATATTATTTCTTTGCTACAGCTAAACTACGTTCTAGCAAAACAAATGCTTTCTGTCCAAACACCGTATTGTGCCATAATTTTTATATTTTTGAAGTTCTTATTTTTGCTGTGTGTTATTATGCTTTCTGGATTGGAATTCCTAAATAAAGTTTGAACATCTAAAAAATTGTTTATTACCCTCCAACCCAAATGTATTTTTCTTTTAAAATGTATGATTTCTTCCTCCTTTTTCCCTTAGCTCACTGATCACCACAGTCTAACACACCTGCATTAATATTATTGCTTAGAATACGTATAAATCTTAGAAAACTAAAGCAAAATTCTTTAATGCTACTGTATATGGCAACATAATTCTGTAGGAAATAACCATGGAAAATCTATGAATATTTTCTTTTGTATATGTTGATCTGTAGTCTGTACATGCACACGAAAACTAAAGCGTTGCAGAATCTTAGAGGGAGAGTCTTCTACACAAGCATTACAGTACTCAGTTCCTATTGCATCAAAATCAATGGGGAAGGAAAGAAGCCAGGACTTTGATGATCAGTGGAGATAAGCAACTCGGCCTTTCCAAAGGTCACTGATTCAGGTAAACAGGCAGATCTCCCTCCCATACAAATGTGAACTAACAGACAATCCACGGCATTTCCTACACACCCTGAAAACATACAACTCTAATGCTGTTGTTAAATACAATAGGGGAAAAAAATGGTTATCCACTATCTCACAGAGGAATGGTTTGGGCAAAAGGACATTCAGGAAGCAGAAACTTTCACTGGCTCTGCAGGGGAGTGGGAAATTAACTGTTGATTCACTCCTCAAAATCCATAGAACCATTTGTCAAGCACCAAAAATATTTTAGATTTTACCATGAAGAGTATTATATGCACGTGGGGGCATAAAAGTTTTCTCCACAGAAATCTTACCACTTTCTAATAGAATCAAACATAAAGCTATTTCCTCAAAGTTAGAGCTACACTTGGGCACAGGTGTTTTTAAGGGCACAATGCATACCCTGCACATTTTTTGAAGCTATCTTCATTAAAAATCCTCTTCAGTTTTATTTTAGCAGAATAGAATTCAACCATATGATGGTGTGGGACAGGACAGGAAATTTATACAAATTATACAAAAGTAGTGTAATTAAAACTCAAGGAGCTTTAACTGGGAAATGCAATCCTTAATGTTTTCATCACATTAATATATGTCTGACAAACATGACAGGTAATCCTCTGAAAGCCATTACATGTGAAAATGAATGTGTCCTCTGACACTGCAGAAAGGCAGACACAGAAAGATGAGATGAAACTGCTGGGGGCAAAGATGCTTCTCTAGGTGATGAGAACCAGCAAACAGAAAGAGGAGGCTCTAAACTAAACTTTTCTATTTCTGAGCGTGAATAAAATTTGCTGCTGCTACATCAACATTGCAGGATTTCTTTGGGTTAGGGTTTGGGTTTTTTTCCTGGCGTAAGTGGTAATTCTCATCTGGTCACATAAAAATATGATTAGATTAGCATATGAAACAGACAATCTCATCTTCGCTGTCTCTTAAGTTTTATTTATGTCAAATCTAGATAAATTAATCAGTAATAAAATTCTTAATAAGCTAAGTTTTAAAATAACATAATGCTATCTGAAATTATGAAGCAAAATTTCCTTGTACTGTTGAAAAGTTCACCTGCTATACAGAAATAACCAAAATCCTAACAATAATGTTGTTTAGAATGATGCTATAATTTTATCTCTAGAAAAATACTTTAAATTGCTTTTGTGTGCTAAACTGTGCTGTTGATTTGAGAAATTTTTCAAAAGACATGAGTACTAAATTTTTTTTTTTTTTTTGCACTTCAAAGGTTTTATTAGGTATAATGAAAGAGTGCAAAGCGTGAATTACTTGCTTTCCCAGTCTCAAACTAAATTCACTTTTTGTGTGTGCATAAAGTGAAAGGTCTATCTTAAGTGTTTGAAATGGGGATGCATAATGACTTCAAATTGTAAAAATCCTCAAATTACTTCAATTTCAGTCCTCAGAGCAGGAAAAAATGAGCACCAGTCTGTTTACCAGTAAAGATTTTCATTAACATTGAGTCCTACATTTTATCCAGCCCTTCCTTTGCATCAAATTCACTGCTGATACAAATTCTGCACTGCTGCCTAAGCTCTACAGGCCAGAAGGGGGACTAAAATGTACTAAGTAATGTATTATGGATACAGAAAAAATTAAAATGTTCACAGTAAATGAATGTGTCCTTATTTGCTGTATCTACATCCATCTTTAACGTACCATACATGTACTTTATGCTCGAGACTCAGCGGCACAAAATGGCTTAAAAGAACATCTGTAAATGTTATAAATTTTAATATATATATTAATATATATAAATAAATAAATCTTATTGCAGGCCTTGTACATTAAGCTATTTAACAACCACAGAAAACAGGTTTCTTTCCAAAACAGGAGAGGCAAAAATACTTGAAACTGCAAAATTCAAGGTTTTTTTAAAGTGAATCCTCTCACTCACATTAGCAAGGTCTTAAATTTGGCAAGATCTGATTTTTAGTACAGGTTAGAACTTCTATAACAGACTTTTTAAAAAAGAAGCAGTTGTATCACTGTTCAACTTTGAAATTAGGAAACTCTTGGTAAGTGCACTTTTCAAAAACATACAGATGGAACCTAAAATAGCACTGATGCTACTTAAACGCACCCAAAAATAACCTGTAAGAAAAGAATAGTCAAGGTAAAAGTTGTGTTATTCACAGTGTGTGCAGTTGTCTGCATTTATTAAAAAACACATTCACCAATAATGTAATCAGGAAATTAACAGTACAACATTTCCATGTTTTTAATAGGAAAAAAAAACAAAACCAGAAACCTCCCACTTTTAAAGTAATACAAATCAAGTCCACTTATTAGAAAACTATTTTGTTCCTAAGTATTTCCAACCAGTTATAGGTATACTCACAATTATTAGATTATCAATTTATTCAGAGTTACTAGATTCAATCTGAATATAAGATATATTTTCTGAATACAAGGTTTATTTTGTCTAGGAATTTTTACTTTCCAAATAACATATTACCCTTTTTTATCAGTCAAGGAAAACACTAATAGATCACATGGGAAATTCCACATTGCATTTCCAGTGTTCCTTTGTTTAAACAAGCTTTACAGCTATTTTAAGAAAAAAAAAATATTTGAAAAAGGCTTACATAAAATATAAAGGCTTCCTTAATATGTTTTTAAGGTCGATTAAAAGTGAAATTGAAGAATGGAGAGGAAAGTCAGTAAGTAATTGCTTTTTATGACAAACAAAAGAATCGTCCTTACCCATTAGAGGTGGAATAAACCCACCTTAATTAGTGAATGTGAACAGGAACATGTACAGGGATTAGATAACTGTGCAAATGTGTGTGGAGCAGAGGCTGCTGAAAGCCTGAAATTGCACTTCTGAGCTCCCCAGGCTGATTCCTGCTCCTTGCTAGCTACAAGCAGCTGGAATTGGTCGTAAGTTTTCCTAACAAATGATCTAGACATGGTTTAGCATGGTTTTAATCTAAATCCTGCCATTTTTGAAGAGCCAGAAGACAGGAGTGCTCCTGGTGAGGCTGAGTTGTGCTTCTGCCCATTGACTGTTTAGACACTGAAAACTGGGATCTCATGGTTATGCAAAGATCACCTACTGATGAAAAGAAGAATCCTGAAAAAAACTCATTTCAGGAAACAGAACGGGATTTGGAAAGAAGGTGGAAAAGATGCTGAGTAGAAGAAAGATCCTGGAAGTAAGGAAAGATCCTGTAGATCAGAGAGTTATAGAATATCTAAAATTGGAAGAGGCCCACAAGGATGGATTGACTCCATCTCCCTGCTCTTCACAAGCCTACCCAAAATTAAATCATATCACTAAGAGCAACATCCAGACTCTCCTTGAACTCATGTCCTGTTGCTGGTCAACACAGAGATATGTGGAGACAAGTAGCAGGAGATGACTAAGAGTTTTGGCCAGTGATGTCCAACATCTGTAAATGCAAAGCAGTGGCACAGCCCAAGCTGATGGCTGGACCAGCAGCAACCTCTCTGCCCCAGCAGGGAACTCATGAGTTCAGCTCTGGGGGGAACCAAATGAGTGAGTGTGTGAAGTAAAGAAGTAGACTGAAACTCTGATCTATTGGAATCTAGATCCCCTACAAGTGATCACTTACCCAGGACAGTAACTAACATTTTTGACAACAAAAGACTCTTGAAAAAAGGTCTACAGAAAACATTCAAACAACAACAAAACCAAATCCTAACAATAACAATAACAAACCTGCAAAATCCAAAAAAAGAAGAAAAAACCCCTAAAAAATCAATCGCCCCTCCCCAAAGTGAAAAAAAAAAAAAAACCAAACCAAAAACCAAAAAAACCCCAAAAAACCTTACCACCCACAAAAATGATTTAGAACTGCTGCTGGGGTATACATGCAAAGCAATGGCAGGAAACAACTGTCAATTTGACAACCCTCCAGGGTCAGACAAGAAGCCATCAATTTGCCAGACTGTTACTGAAAACATAAAATGTATAGAAACACTTGAAATTGTTTGCTTCATAATTTTTCAAACTGTTCCTTGAAGTTATTCAAGGAAAGCTCCTAAGAAATCGAGTACACGTGCACTTAGCTTCATTTTTCCATCTCTGCATTTCCTTGTTCTGACCTCTGGTGGCAGATTTTGATATTTTATTATGCTCAGTCTGAATCTTAGGGATTTTACTTAGCTGTACAGAAACAGTTCCCAGCTTTCTGAAAAGAGCAAGTTTCTATTTAAATGAGAATGCCTATGCTAACAGCTGGGACTATCATTCTACTTGTTGTCCAAATATATCCATCATGATCTGATAACTAAAAGTGCAGATAATTCAGTATGTGTGAAGTCTCCTGAATTCTGCTTTAAAAATATGCCAAAAATCCCCACAATGCTGAAACAATGGGATATTATCTGGGATAAGTCTCTTACATTAGGTATATTTCCAAAAAGTTGAAACTAAACTTGTTTTACTTTACTGTCTTATGATGCCTCTCCAAAAGCAGGCTTTACCATATGGTAAATAGGACAATATTTAGATCACAGCTTCTAAGTCAAAGAAAGATCTGATTTAGTTCAAAGGAAAACAATAAAACAATCCTCTGATGCTGTATCACTAAATTCTGTGGCACAGATGAACACTGAAGGGTCCCAGAAAGGAGGTCTCACAGCACTTTTAAAGAAGTTAAATTGTTGGCAGAGGACCAAGAATGCGGCAAATTAAGGGTCTAGAAAACCACTATTGTCGAGAGCAAGACTGCCAGAAGGATTCTGTGCTGTGGAAATAAATTCAGCTTAATTTTATAAGGAGTTTTTAGTGACTTTTCAAGTTATTTATTATAGTTATGAATTGACTGACAAAGTCCCATGCAGAAACTCTGTGAAATCCACATAAAAAGCCCCACAAAACACAAGCAAAACCACATCATAATAGTTCTGCAAAACAAGAGTAATGACTGGATGGTTAGGAATTTTTCACAAACTAATAATGACAAGGTTGAAGCCTGAGGTAAAGCCTCTAATTCTTAGGACCTAAATCAAATCATCATGTGCCAGTGAATATTGTCCCCATTTACCACTGCTTCATCTCAAATTATTTCAGTTCAAATACACCAAAGCTTGTAATTTTAAATGTTACAGAGTAATTCTGCACACAAACTGTATTTCATATAATGTGGAATGACGAAAACATAACTCCTGCCAAAAGAACAAAAATCTACAATCATAAAGATCAATGTGCTTGATTTTGAATAACAGATAATTTAAGGCAGCCAAATTCACAGACTCACCTTTCAGACAGGTATTGTCAAAAGCTTATTCACAGAAGTACCAGTCTCAAAATATACATAGATTTTGTTCAACCCCATTTTTTCAATGCTTATATTTTCAGTGCTGTTTTTCCAATAGGAATAGAGGTTGCCCTCATTCAGTTTGCAGGTGACACTGAGTTGGGTTGGAGAGGTGATCTGCTGGAGGGTTGAAGGTCCTGCAGAGGGATCTGGACAGGCTGGATTGATGGGCCAATTGCATGAGGTTCAACAAGGCAAAGTGCCCAGTTCTGCACAACAACCCCAGGAAAGTCTTCAGGCTTGGGACAGAGTATCTGGAAAGCTGCCCAGAGGAAAAGGAGCTGGGGGTGCTGGTCAACAGCAATTGAACATGAGCCAGGTGTGCCCAGGGGGTCAGGAAGGCCAATGGCACCTGGCCTGGGCCAGCAATAGTGTGGCAGCAGGACCAGGGCAGTGATTGTCCCTCTGTGCTCAGCACTGGTGAGGCCACAGCTCAAATCCTGTGTTGATTTCTGGGCCTCTCACTTCAACAAAGACCCTGAGGTGCTGGAACATGTCCAGAGGAGGGCAGTGGAGCTGGGGAAGGGTCTGGAGCACAAATCCAATGAGGAGCAGCTGAGGGAGCTGGAGGTGTTCAGCCTGGAGAAAAGGAGACTCAAGGGGAGACCTTGGGGACCTATTGCTCTCTATGAATACTTGAAGAGAGTTTGTAGAGAGGTGGGGGTCAGTCTATTCTCCCATGTAACAAGTGATAGAAGAGGAGAAAATGGCTTCAAGTTGTGCCAGGAGAGGTGCAGGCTGGATATTGGGAAAAAATTGTGACTGAAAGGACTATCAAGCACCAGAAAAGTCTGCCCAGGGAAGTGGTAGAGTCACCATGCCTGAAGGAATTTAAAAGACATGTAGATGTGGGGCTTAGAGACATGGTTTTGTGATGGACTTGTAAATGTTATGGTAAGTTGGAATTGATGTATTTAAGTGGTTTTTTCCAAATGAAATGATTCTATGATTCTATATCACAACAAGTTTCTTTTCTAGATACTTCAATTTTAACAATTTATTTTTTTCCTTGAACAGATTTAAGGCTGTATATTTTATGTTCTGTGGATGTTGTAGGTAGCAAGTAAAGATGAAGGCAGTGAGATAGGAGTTTTGCCTGGGATCAATACTAGGAACTGCTCTGATAAAACAAAATGGAAAGTAAACCCAGCATTCTTCTTTGTAAAGTTTTGAGTGAGATAAATCAATAAAACAAACCCCAGTGCCTTCATAAATATAAAACAGAAGAGAATGGGCAGTTTAAAATAAGGATTTTGAAATGTCTCAGAAAATTAACTTGAGGATCCTTTTCTCTGTAAGTGAAGCTGAATAGACTGTCTTATTACAGAGAATGCATACAAGGCACCAAGCAGTAACTGCCATCTGAGAACTGTCAACATAAATATTTTTTGTTGGACCTTTATTAGTTTCATTCAGGAAACTAAGGGATTCAAGTTTTAGAAGTGGAGTCTTGTCCCAAGATCTTCATGACTTTATGAACGCTAAGTAAACAATGTAAAGGAAGAAAAATTTTCTTGAATTTCAGCAGAAAAAATGCTATTCATGTTATCTCTGGCATTTGAAAACACTTCACTGATTCAACCAGAAGTGGTGAAGCACTGCAAACAAGAAGGCACTGAATGAACAGGTTTGTAGAGCAATGATTATCTTTGCATTTGAGAAATGTCACAGTTAAAAAACCCAAAACTTGTCTGTCCACAATTTGCACAACTGAAATGCCAGGTCTTGCAAGTACCCTCCTGAGTGACAGTGAGAACTCAGAAAGGAAGGCTGAATTTGAAGACACACAAATTGTGAAGCTACTAGGAAGAGAGAAGATAGGGAAACCAAAGTGAAATGTGACATAAAAGGATAGACAAGGGCAGAAGATAGAAGAGAAAGAGTTTTGACAAATGATGGTGTGAAAGGAAATGTTATTCCTTCTTGCCAATATGGAGCTCAGAGAATCATAGCTCATTTCTCTTACAACTTCTGACAACTGACATATGAGGCAACTGTATGACATGTAGCAAAAGCCATATTTGGTCAAATTTGCAGGACTATGATCAAAATCTTCGGACAGATGACTTATTTATTTTTCTTCTAAGTTCCAGGGGGCTTCTGGACTACAAAATCTATCAGAACATTCTTCAAAACGCAGGACTTAAAATATCACCAAATTAAACAATATGATATTTAAGATTAGTCTCAGCAGCTAGAACCTCTAGAGAGAAGCAGGTTCAAGATTTTTTGCTGATAGTTGCTATGTATCTTCAATGATAATCTTAGGGAAATTATAATATTCAAGTCCTATAAGCTGAAAGCTTGCAGAGATCTAGAAAGAAAGAATGATTCCATGATTTCAACAGAGGACCAACAGACTTTGTGAAAATTGCTCCTCCATTACAGCACCAAAAATACCATGGAAATTGGCAGACCACAGTCAACTAAATCTAATGAAACTTTTCTTTGAGAAGTAGATGGAAATGAGAGTCAGTTTCCTAAGCTTTACAAAATCCAAGAGAAAAAAGAAAAATTTTATTCCTCTTGATTTCTTTATTGCAGTCCCCTAGAGAAGTAGAGTTTATTGAAAAATTTTAAGGCAGTTGCAGTATTTATAATGGTATCCAAAAATCATAATATAGCTGGCAGAAAATTGAAAGGCTACTAAGAAATGAAAAGGAAATAAAGTTAAAAGTTTCATTTCGTTAAAATAGATGGGATTATTAAATTATACCAGCACCAGGTATGTGGAGAAAAAATTATCAACCACTACTTTACTGGAATTATAAACTTGTTTTAATAGGTAGACAACAGCTCTTCTTTAAGAAATACGTGGCTGAAGGGAAAAAATAACCACTGACTAAGAACTGCATATATTTAATTGGCATATTAATTGCTATTATTTGCAATTCAAGTTTATCTTGATTATAATGAGATTATGTCTGGTGGTTTTCCCAAAGGATTCTTCAGTGAATGCTTTCCATTTGTTATTATCTGCTGTGGCTGCAGCCAGTTTGGCCTGGATTTTTGTTAGGTCTTCAGATTCTGCCAAATTGGCAGACTTATAATATAATTGTATTAGTTATTGCATATAAGTGTAGTAGACCAAGATTCCAAATTCAGGAAGGCGAGATCTGAAAACTGGAATGCAAAATGAGGACTGAATAACAGAATTATATTTTTTTTGTAAATTTTAGCAACCATGTTTTGTAGAAATTACTTCAATTATTTCAGCTTATACATTACTCTTGATGGTGGAGGTGCTGGCAAAACTTGCAACTGATCACAACAAAAGTGCCTCAAGAAAAAAAGCTATGCTATATAACAGCTTCTCATTACTCTAAAATATCTGTGTAGTGTCTAAGTAGAACAAAACAATTACGATAGTTTTAAACAACTTGTTTAAAAGCTGTATGAATCATCACTGCAGCACATTTGATGTTAGAATAATATAGCAGGGCTCACGCTTGTGAGCACAGGATTTCTGTCCCGGAGTATTTAAAGGAAGTCATTATTCAATAAAACACCTGTCACTTTAAGAGTAGATTTGAAAACACAGTGTTGAATAGAAGTATAATTTAGCAAAAGATTTTTAGACGTTAGAAAGAATTGAGTACCCAGAGGCAAACTCAAACCGTAGTGCCACATACACACAGATCTTTCTTCCCTGAAGTAATGAAAGGAAAGCACATTGCAGTACACAACATGACCTTTGGGTCTCATACTTGTCAAAAGTTATAAAAATTCAACTACTGAAATTCTCATTATAAGGTTTACTTGAAATAAGCTTTATTAAATCACCCCAGCTATTTAAAAGTGAAAAAAAAAAAAAGAAGTAAAAATCAAATATAACCCCGTAACCTCAGCACCGGCAGGATGCCATTTGTGATAAAAATGACCAACTGTTGTAATCTAATAATCCAGGGTTAAATTCACCTTTTTTCCAACTACAGTAACCTTCTCAGAAATGCCATCCCTTACTATTTTCCTTAACAGGAAGGGTTAGAAAAAGAAAGAGAAAAGCAATGGCTCTTTTTTTTTCTATAACTAAACCTGAGGCTGTAATATAATAGATGCCAAATGTGGCTTACGTTAGATTTGTTCTTCTAATACTTTTTTAAGGCAATGTATGTACTATTTTCAAAAATGACTGAAAAAAGAAAGAAGTTTATGATTCAAAAGCAGCAGTGCTTGAATGTTAATCATCCCCTACAATCAGCACAACAGCTATTGCCAGCCATGCACAGGAAAAAATAAACACTCGACAGAAAAACATCCTGGAAAAAGCAGGTCATTAAGATCAGGTAGAAGCAAAATGCACAAGCTCTTTTACTCCAAGCACAAGCTTAACAAAACAGCTCTAAAAAAAAAAAAAAAAAAAAATTACAATATTGACCAACCTGTGGAGGAACTTGCCTCCTTTTTTGGTCAGGGGTTGTGACATACACAGCTTGTGCATATGCGTAACTTTTGAACCGCGGTTTAGGAGAAGGCGAAGGTCCCTGGGGTACACTGACTGTGATCTACAAATAAATTAGAACGTACATAAGGGTAGGAGCATGGGTTGTAGAAGTAAAGTATTGATTCTAAGAGTAACTGAAGAAAAAGAAGCAGGAAGGTCGTCACCAGCTACATTTTTCAAGGACAGTGTTGGTATTCAGCAGACAAAATGGGATGGTACTAAGGAAACCTCTCATTTACTCTGACACCCTTACCAAAAGCAACACACTGTCAGGACTCAATACCAGCAGAATACCAATGTAAAGTGAAGCTTCTTTATAATTTACAAGAAGAGGCTCAAAAAAGTAAGTGGTCTTGTGTCAAAACTAGAATAAACAGAGCCCATATTTATCTGCTCAGTGCTCTAAAAGAGAGTGAGCATCTCAAACCCAACATATAAATTAAATTCAGGCAAGTACACTAGGCCTAAAATGCACCAAGCACTTCAGCAGAGACTGATGATTTCAGTAAAAAAACAAAACTGACACTGCAATCAAAAATAAATTCCAAGTATTACATGAGTTTTTTGAGAGGACAACTGTAAACTGAGAAGAGTTTGTGTAAAAAAAATGCTAAAACATTAAAAATGTATAGTGACTATGGGGAAATGTCAACTGTCATTCCTTAAAAAGGTAAAAATATTTTTATCTCTTTTTTAAATGTAAAGCCTCCCCCAGTTTCTTTGTTTGAATGAAGCAGTATGGAAGTACATGCAGACAAGTACATCTGATTTGCCTGGGACAGACACTGTCCATTATGCCCATGGGTTTTTTGCCTTCCACTGGCCATTTAACACCAAACTCATGGGGCAGGTAGGGAAACAACCACTTCAGAGTAGCAAGATGAAAGCAGAAAAGTGAAACTCACTTCTTGTGAAAAATGCTCTTGATGTACTTCTATGTGCTCTTCTCTGGTGACCCTTGAGTGTCGTGGCAACATCTCCACCTCCCTGATGGCTTCCATGGTGACTTTCTGGGGCAGGACTTGAAAGAGTGAAGTCACGTACATTAGGATGGACTTTTTATCTGGACAGGCAGTTGCAACATCTGGAAGGCAAATTAGCATGTGTCATTTCAGTTTCCACACTAGACATGAGAAATAGCCAATTAGTTCCATGGGAAGTTGATAGACTAATGAGCAATCTATTGTCCACATGAATTCTCTAGAGACTAATTAGAACTTTACAACCAGTTCCAAAACTGCAGAACAAACTTGCATATCAATGAGAAGGAGGCAAAGTTTATAAAGGTAATGTTGTCTCATTCAGCATGAACTTTCCATCTATATTTCTTGAGTCAAAATGCAATTTGACACTGTGATCCCCATTAAGCAGGACCAGACATAGAAAAAGATGTTTGTGCTGTATAAATACTGCAATTATAAAAAAGTAAGGACTACCTCATTTTCCAATTCATGCCTTGTAAATTCTCCTCACATCATTTAACCATTGAAAGCAATCGTGATGTGGGGGAAAAAAAAAAACAGTTTTTCTAGTGAATGGGTTCATAAAAACCAACTATTGAAGTCAAACTATAATAAAGCTACATAGCTTTTATATTCTACTTAGGCTTGCATTCTTCATGAAATCTGTGGAACATCAAACAAACATGGAATTCACAGGCATTAAAATACATAATAGAACAACTCTTAAAAAAAAAAAAAAATAGTCCTCTAAAATCTCTATGGTCTTTAGCAGTCAGTACAAGAAACCTTGCATGAACACAAAGAAAATTCCAGCTTTTGCACATAGCCATATTATACATCAGCAGGAAAAGCAATTTCCCTGACTCAACAATTCAAGTCAATAAGGATTTGTAAAAATGTAAGGCATGTGGCAGCTCTTTGAAATAGTCACTTTGTTATTTGCCATTGACGCTTACTTCCTACACTCAGTCTAGCGAATCAAGATGTAAAAGGACAGTTGTACAAGAAATTTATCATTAATTCCATAAATGTTTTAACATGAGCGCTGGCAGAAAGCCAAGAACTATGAGTTTTTTACTGTCTTAGATCAATCCTGGCTTAGCTAAGATTTGAGTTCACAGAAAAAGGAAAAAAAAAATCAATAATTCTACAAGGTGGCATCTCATTCTTCCTAGAATGTGAAATGGACATGAGGGAAGGTGCCTTGCATTAAAAACTTCACAGATATTTGGAAATTAGGAAAAGACATTCTATCAATAATTTTGGTTTGGCTTTCTGACCCATCTCCATGACTTTGATCAATACTTTATGAAAGACAGGTGAACGCTCAGTTCTACTTAGCACTGGCTGGAAAAATTGGCACATTCCCTCTAACATGCCCACTTCCATAATATAAGTATTTTACTACAACCATCTTCTTGTCCTCTCTCGAATATTCTGATATCATTTTGTTATACTTAGTGTCCACTAATAATTGATGTTTACATGAATATCCATGCCTTCCTACAGAGAAGAGTACACACTGGATGAACAGACATCA
This sequence comes from Lichenostomus cassidix, assembly GCF_008360975.1. Taxonomy (NCBI): domain Eukaryota; kingdom Metazoa; phylum Chordata; class Aves; order Passeriformes; family Meliphagidae; genus Lichenostomus; species Lichenostomus cassidix. Next base: position 9,542,028 of record NC_139479.1, on the reverse strand, counting down.
TTACCAGCTGTGATTTTTCTATTGTTTGCTCATTATTTTCCCTTTCAAAATGCCCTGTTAACCAAATGGGCAAATACCTTGCCATTTATCTACAAAAATATCTCACGCAATAAATAAAATGAGTACCTAGCAAATAACATGCACGCCAAAAATTGTTTACCCTTTCTATTTGACAAATAAAAAGTACATATGCAGCTGTCAAAATCCACTGGAAAATAGGAAAGGATTTAATTATTTAATCACAACAAATAGCTAAACAACCATAGTTGCAAAGTCTGGAATATCAATCTGTCTCTCAAAAGTCTTTTTTACATGCTCCTTAATTTTCAGAGCAGGAATGACTTCTGCTATACTATGCCTTTGCCTTTGTATTATCTTCTTTTGAACCCTAGTCTGATATATTATCTTTACCACCTGCTGAGTCTGATAGCTATTTGAAGTCCCTGTAATTAGGCAGTAAATAAATTGAAATTCGAGCATTTTCTTGCAAGTTCACTATTTCTTTGTAAATGTCTACTTTCATTTGTGGGGCAAAAATATCTGTCAAGCAAATATATACCTCCTAAAAACAAATCTCAAACGCTTGGAAAATACAGAAGATTTTAAATAAAACTAAGTCAAGATATGCAGACTCTGCCATTTTTCCAGTACTAGTTTTGAGAAAATTATCCAGGATTTTTTTCTCCAGACCAATTTATCTTCTCAAATTCTACTCGGAGGCAATCCTTTCAGAATATTTTCATCAGTTTTCTTGACAAAGACTATCCAAAATAGGATTGAAAAGAATAAAATTAATTAAAAAAATTAAACTGCAAGTCAAAAGAGAGTTTAAAATGGGAAGCTTTTTAAGGTTAGCAGAAATTATATTATTAACATGTTTATCAATAAAGAATCGGAAAGGCTTTGGAAAGCTCTGGAAACCATTCCAGCTCTTTACAAAGACATAGTTACACAAAAGAATTGGAAAAGTTTCATACATGTGTATTCCAGTTATTGAGAGAAAACTTTTTCAATACAAAACTTTATGCTGACAGATTAATATTTTTAAAAAGAAAACAGTGACTCAAACTTAAATGTGTCTCACAAACCATATAGTTCTTGATACCTTTTGTGATCCATGGGATAACTTATTACAATATGTGGTTTCTTTAAGTATCCTTTATCATTAAGGAAACAAGGGAAGGTCCAGGAGAGGCCTCCAGTCAAATTCACAAAATACAGAGAAATAAAACACTTATTTTGATATATGGGCCAAAAAGCCTGTGTTTCTCTAAGGAGACACCATAAGAGCTGAATTTTGACCATTAATTTTAATGTACAAGAAGGTTCTGTTCATCTAGAAAAGAAGTTACTTGGTAACAAATAGCAAAAGAGCAGAAAGAATCTGAGTTCACCCCAGAATATTAAAACCATGAAATAAAACCCAAATCCACCTCTGGTTAAGTGCAGTTGCCTTTGAAGGGTTATTACAGGTTTATATTACAGGTTTAATTTGGGAAGCAATTTGATAGAAGTTCACTACAGCTTGATTTTTATTAGCAAATATTCTTTGTTTTCTGATGAACATAACTACAAGTTAGATTGTTTGTTAATGATAACAACAATAAACCTGAAGTGTTCTCAAACTAATTATTTTCTAACAGTGCCAAAAGAGTATGCAAACATGTCAAACTCCTCAAAAAGTAACTCAGCAGCCAATTTTTATAAGCCTTGCAGTTCACAAGTGGTTTGGTTATTGCATCCATGTGTTTAGTCAATGAACAAATCCCTGCCAATACTCCCAGTTCTGGTGCAAAGAAGCCTTTTTAAGGGATGAGTGAAAATGAGGATGATATAAAATCCTAAATAAGTTCTATACCAAAAAATACAGGTCTAGCAACACAAACAAAATCCAGCATTTCACTACACAGTGTTACATTGTATATACAAAGCCACACACAGAGCACAAGTTAAAATCGTTTTTGAAAGCGTTTCTTCCAATTTTCAAATACATGGCTACTTATAATATAACTGTTCCTTTTAAATATTTTTCTTTCTCCAAGCTCTGACCAAGTAACAGTTCTGACACTATTTGTGCTGATTCCACTTACTCTTTGTATCAAACTAGTAGCAAACTAGTTTTAAATGAGGAGAGCTTAAATGCATGCTGCATTGCCAGAAAGATTATATTTCTGTACATAAATTGCTGATCTGGTTTCTTTAGATTGAGAGACAAATTCTGAAACATTCTATAGCTTACATAGTGCTGCGAAGCAAGATAAGACTTCAGCCCAGAAATACAAGAAATCCTTTGTCCTCAACAAAAGGAGCTTGGATTTTCACAGAATCATGAAGTAGAAAACTAACTTCTAAATCCTATACATCATCTAATACTGTTTGCTTCTATTACAATAGAAATGAAAAATCCCAGTATTTTATATTATTTGCTGCAATCCCAAATGAGTTTTTTTTTTTTTTTTAATTGTGCTAAATAAAAACACATTGCCCTCCCTTTCACAACAAATGTGAGATTCTCAAAGCTGATTTTAATTTTCAGAGATTATGTAATTTTTTTTCCCTGATAAATGAAGGTTGTTGTTATTTCTTCAATCAAATTGGTGGTTTGGGGTTTTTTTTAAAGGCTTTTTAATGATATTGATGCAACAATAATACTTATTACAATTTCTGAGAAAAATTCTACTGATATTTCCAAATGCATCTGTTTAGAAGGTAGCAGCTCTCAGACTGCCGAGATAAGACAAAAATCTAACTGATACATAAATTATTACTTTTTACAATGTAACCTCATTACAGGAGAGATTCCCACATTCATATGGCCACTCCAGCCTCAACCACAGTATCTAAGATGAGGGCAGAGTAGAAGCATTTATAAAAGTACAGCCACATCTCACATGTAACATTTATTTGACCTTTTAGCCTCAAGGACAAGGGTGAACTTTTCAAAGCATGTTCAAAAATCTGTGCTAATTTGTCTGACAAGGTTTACCAAAACATTTTGAAAGAGCTTCCATAAAACCCAAGTTACATATTTGGATCACATTTTGATTTTGAAGAACCTAAATTTGCAATTGAAACTGTATGAAAGTGCATGAGACTGTACTAGTAAAAATGAAACTGCTTAGTCCTAAATAGCAAGAAAGAAAAGTAAGTTTTCATTCTCAAATTGGTGCATTAGAAACTTAGGTAAAAAGTATCTTCAAAACATTACCCCCAAACCTAAGGCTAAAAAAAAAAGGGGGGGAGGAATTTTAAACATCATAGTTTGTACTCCAAATGCATATTTTTGGTTCTTTAACAAGTCTATTTACAGACATCAAGCTATGACAGAATCATGAGGCCTGTCTTAGATTTGCTCTTACTGGTGACTTAATTCCCTGACTGAGAAAACACAAGACTAGATATAGTCCATTCTTATTCAAACGCCAAGAAACAAGCAAGATTACCAGGCAAAGATTATAAAATGTTTTGCTTGAATGTATACAAGCTTGTCCCTCAGTTTCCACTTGGTCTCAAAACAACATTTTCCTACAATCCATGTTTATATTAATGATATGATAATAGCAGGAATAGTAGAAGTAGTAATGGTTTACTCTACTGATACTCACTGCTGCCACTAAGACCTCAAAGCATAAACTTTGCAGTCTGAAAAAGGCCAGCCAGTAACTGCAGTTTCTTCTCACAATTACTGACCTTTTTTGCTTCTTTTTTAAACTTGTAATTATTTTCTGCCCTGTTTTTCACTCCACCAGTAGATTGCATGTTAAGTTCAAAATGAAAGCAATCTTTGCAAGTAATCTCAAGGAACAGTCCTGGGCTTGCAGACAGACAAAAATCAATGTATGGAATACTGCAGAACTGTAAATATTGAAATGGGGAAATTAAAACTGACAATTTTAAAACTTTATTTTAAAAACAAAGTTAAAGCAAAGGTAAAAATGTTTTTCAAAGGCTACTTAATGGCACACATGAATAAGAGCAGTGATCACAGTCTATTATTTTGCTGAATAAAATTCACATTTTACAAAGTTAACTGCTAGCAAAAGGCACAAATTACATACAGACTATTAAGTGAGAGTGAAAGCCTGGAAGACAGTCCACTTAACCAGAAAGTGGCACTGTTTTTTTCTTCTATTCTGTAGATATGAATCCACATAAACCCAAACCACTATGACACTCCCAGAGGAAAATGTTGTTAGTTTTTTAACAGAGATTTCCTTAAGAAAGTAAATGTTTTAAACTTGATGGTTAAGACCTCCAGAGTGCATTCAGAATGCTGACTTGTATAGGCTGTATTGAATAGGGTCACAACAGCAGCATGAAGAAAATATCTTCAGAAGATTAACACATTTGTGTTTGCCTTTTAGAATTACAGAGACAGGTCAGGATTTGTGGGATTAAAGTGCTGCAGAATTCAAGCGTATCTGGTATTAAAATATTTGGTGGCAGATAAAACCTTTAATCTGTCTGAATGTCTGCTCTGATTTGCTGCATGAGTGTGAAGGAGCCTTGGACTAATATGCCAGCACTGTTCTGGTTAAGTGAACTTGATGCTATCTCTGGTTTTTAAATCTGCAAAATCAGACTTTATACCTATGCTGAACAGTAAAGGTGTTGCTTATTCTTTTTCAGGTTCTTTACAGTATTAAACATTGATTTAGTAACACCACAAGCTTAGCACCTTAAGCAATATCTAAAATAAGTGTCTTCTTAGCAGCAAAGATAGGGACAGAAAGAAGTGAAGTCAAAATGGTAACAGAATAAAACAACAGTTTTGAAAAATTGGGGTACGATGTTAACATTTTTATCATATCATGCTGTATACTAATATTTTTGTCATTGAGTAGGAGTGAGCATGGCTCACCAATTTTCTGAAATAACAAATAATAGCCAACAGGTAATTTACTCACAAAGCTGATACATACTACTGAAAGCTGCAGTTTGATTTTAAAAAACCTGAAAATGAAGTGAGGTGTGGGGTGGGGAGGAAGGGCCAGAGGAAAGAAAACCAAAATACACCCTATCAACTGGGTCCTAATGAAAAGTGCTGAAAATGAAGATAGATCAAGGGAGTTACGGTGTCTGATATCAGGAATAGTGTTCAAAAATGGTAGCATTAGCAGTCACTGAAACAGTAATTTTGCTAAGAGTATTTGAGATATTTTCAAACAGGCTAATATTTGAGAGAGTAAATGGGACAATATTTCAAAATATTGTACATTTTCCACTTTACTTTTATAAATATTTAGTCTAGAAAAATTGCACAGATAACTATGGAAAAAAAAAAGGAAATTAGAGACTGAAATCCAGTACCTAAACATTTTATAACTTCATATGGAGATAAATTCATTACTTTTATTTCATTGTAAAATCTTTCATAAAGATAAAACGATATAAGGTAAATGGAAAAGGGCAATCAAAATCTAAACAGCCAATTCTGAACTGACAATAGAGAGAGCTGTGTGCCTACTGGATGGGTGATTCCATACTTAGTAAGAGAAGGTAATATTTCTTCAAGTGCAATCAAAAACATTGGGAGACACAGAATTCTTCTGAGATAGTACTGAGAAATACAGTGTCCTAGGTTACAATATAGATGTATTTAGTATTCTACTACCACCAGCTGTGGGGCACAGGTTGTTATCTCCTGCTATGACTCACCCCTGATAACTGTTAATGGATCATCAAGAACCTCCAGGACTCATGGAATTATCTCATCCTATTGTGAGATGCTCCACCCAGGAGGGAGGAGCCAAGCATTCCCACCTGGATATAACCTGGCCTTGGAACTGCCCAAGTCAGCCCTGTCTCCTGTATTCCCAGAGGACAAGAGCTACTACTGGATCTTCAGCTGGAGACCAAACCTTCCCCAGGATCACTGCTTCAACTGAACTACTTCATTTGGACTGCTACCACCACCCTAACCGGGTGTCAGGTTGTATCTGACTCTGTCAGTGTTATTTCTTGTATTATGGTACTTATTTTTAATTTTCCTATTAAATTTATTATCCTGACTTGCGATCTCCCACTGGTTTGTTTTCACACTAACACATACAGGGATAGCAGAAGGTTTAAGGAACATAGCTAAAGTTCTGTTCAGTAAAATTCCTAAATTAAGGTCAACTTCAGGTGTAAAATTACTTCTAGGTATTTTTAAAAAAATACAAATTTTATTGTGTACAACAGTACCTTCCACAATAAGTCCTGTTTCCCACTAATTTAGGCCAGAGTACTGTTTGCAGACACAATGCAATACTTCTTATATTCAATAGACCATACTTCTATAGGGCATGCAAGTTTGATTGACTGCAACAAAAAAAAAAAAAAAAAATCAGAGAAACCTTCAATAGCATTATGAGATACTGGGAAAATTTATAGCTATTAAGGTTAGGTTTCATCCAGAATATGTAATAAAAAAACCCCACTGTCAGGAATTAGTGTGTACAAATTGATTTGATGTGTCAGTTCTAAATTCAAAGAAGAGGTTTCTTGCAGAGTCTTATGGCTACACGTCTTGAATTTTCTCACTGCATGTGTTGTTCCCACATCTAAATTATGACAAATTTCCTCAATAAAATTGGCCTCTATATGTATGACAGATAAGCAGGGTAAAAAATGACAAATGAGGTCTTTAAGAACGTTAACTGTAGCAGATGCAAAAAGGCTATTTCCACTTTAAAAGTGTATCTTTAAAAAATACATATTGAAAAAGTTGAAATTAAAGTGTTAAGAATTTATATATATCATGATCATTCCTACATTGAAATGCTAAAGAAACAGGATGGAAGAGATCTTGTAAATGTTGCAGGGGACAGATTTTCAGCTTTTAAGGGATTATTTCACCAAGAATGCAGCAAACAGATTAATGTGCTGGTCTTTTTCCTTAGGCTGATCATGTGGAAAACAAGCCTAAAATGTGTCATGACAATCCTGTTTAAAGATGCAAGCTTTGACTGAAGGGTTACTACCTATATGCTTTCAATTTTCCAGGAAGTTGTTTAAATATGTGTTACATAATTTAAGAAAAAAAAAAAGTTCCATTTGATTATCTGAAGAAGAAAACTGCTCATGCTCAACAGTCAGAACTTCTTAAGCCCATTCTCTGAGGCATTTAATACTTTTTCAGCTGGAAACATCTGCTCATGTTTTGCATAAATGTAAGCTTCCATTCACATTTCAACAATTTTATACATGGCTAGTGTTGGAGAAGCAGAGAAATAAATCAAGGGCAAAGCAGGATGTCTGGAAAGTAATGCATACTGTAAAGACTAAGAAATCAAGGTTTTAGTGACTCCTATTTAAACAGGCAGCAGAAAGAAAGTGTCTTGCCTTTTCTAGCCAATGCAAGCCTCAGCCTAACTGATTAAACAAAAGTGTGTGTGACACTGATGGGTGTGGAGCACCCCAAAGTGAAAATGCTAGAGCTTGGTGGAATCAGACTGGATTTGAGGATATCATAGCTATAATACTGACTTCAAAAGTTCCCTGCAAGATGGAAAAGCTGTAAATATGCAACAACAGCAGCCAGATGTGACTGGGGGCCCAAATGGTATATTATGTATATATCAAAATCTAATAAAATAAATATAGCAAATTTCAAAAGTGCAACACAATACACTAAACTTCTTTAATAGATAAAAGGAAGCCATAAGTATTAAAATGTTACAACAATTACAATCTAGTGGTCAGTGTAATAGCAGCATTGCAATGTTTTTCTGGGTGCCCTGGAAAAGGAAATTCTTCTTAGTACTTTATCCGAAAGACAAATTGTGAAGGAAAGGCCTACATGGGATACCTGAAATCAGTATTACAGTATCAGCTTGTTTATTAGACATGTTTCTGACTTCACTATTAAAAGGTCCTCTCACATTTTTCTCAATTCAGAATTATTAATTTTCTTCATAGTCTTCTCTCACAGACACAAATGGATAGCAAAATTTCAGTACTCAGTTAATTCTAGGAATGTTTTATGACAATAGCGGTACAGGAGCAATTTAGAAAGAATCACAATATTTTTGTGTTAGCCTTATTAAATAACTCTGAAAAATCTATGTTTTTAATGGTTTAAATACCTTAATCTCTATTTCACCCCAACACACCTAGGACCTAAATAAGCATTGTAGCAGTTTGTGGATGAGTGCTGCAGCACAGACTTGTTGAGTCTGCCTGGAATCAAGGATGAAAGGCTAAGAAATGGTGATTTAATCTTTTCAAGAGTTCCTAGAACTGATACAAATTTTGGGACATGCTGAATGTAACCACACTTCAGATTACATAGGAATACCAGTCTAAATAAAGCACAGCTCCCTTTAAGGCCCTGGTAGTACATGTGCAGCTATTGTTCAGCAAATGCAGACACAGCACAAAACCAAAGCCTGTTACATTGACCAAAAATTGCAAAATTACACTTGTCACACTTTGCAGAATAGCTGCATGTTTATTAAATATCTATGGTGTTATGCACAACAGAACCTCCTGAAAATACTTCTTATATCTGAGCATTCAATGAACAGAGAGATCACAGCCTTGGAATGCAAGGCTTATTTTTTCATCCAAATATCAATTTTTAAAGAGAAACCAAATTCATCTTCAAGAAACATAATATTGATTTTATTCCACAAAGCATTAACAAGATTTGATTTGGAATTCTGTCTTCTGATCAGACACATCCAAGAATGATAAACCACAAGTGGAACAGAAAAAAGTTGTTAGCCTTAAGCAGATGGTGTAGAGAAGAAAAAAAAAGGCTATTGAGAGTCTAGTTAAAGAAAGGCTTAGAGCAGCTATATGAGTGTTCCTTATAAATATATCATGGGGTGAAAGCAATCAGAACAAAAAGCATTAAGCTCAAGGACTATGTTAGCACAAGAACAAAAATGAACATAGCTAACCTGAAGAAATATAGCCTAAAAATGCAGAAAAGTTTATCACCTTCAGAAAGTGAGGTTCTGAGCAAGGCAAAGAAATAGAGGCAAAGTATCCAAGTGACTACAACAGAACTTGAGGAATTCAATAAAATCTTTATAATGAGATGATTACCTGAAATTGCAGGTAACAGGATTTCAATGAAAATCAGGTCCTAAATGTTCTGTTCCTCCCCTCCTTTTTACATTATAGTTAATGCTAACTATTTTTGACTTACACTACTTTAATACAGGCTATATATTTATGTTTTTTCTATGAAGTCAACTCGCTTGCTTGGTTTGGTTGTTTTTTTTAATTTTTCAATTATGGGGTAATATTTTGACAAGGTTATTGCATGAAAATAATGATAAAAATAATGTGTCATGTCTGACTATTCTTAGAAACTCTGATAATGCATTACAATAAAGATGTAAAAGAGTTTTTGCATATATAACATACATATACATATTTAACAACTAATAATACATCAAGACAGCATGTGAAAGACAGCTGGAGATTAATCAGCACAGTCAATATAATGTAAATAGGAGTTAGGAATGCATTAGAACAACGACCAATTTTATTACATATTTATCATGCATTATGCTAATGAAGAAAATGCAAACAAACCTAAAAATGTGTTTAGATAGGACGATGAAGCAACACAAAAAATAACCAGGTTAAATCTAAACATTAGTTGGTAAATATTTTAACAAGCAGAAGGATTTGTAAATAAGGAGCAGGGGCCAAGCATTAAAAAAAAAACAGAACATGTAGAAATTTAAGAAAAAATACACTCCTGGAAAGAGAAGGCAGAACTGCTAATCCCACCATTAATATATTATCCCTTGATATTTAAATTACAAGTATTAATCATGTTTTCTTGAATTATGTCTCTTTAAAATGGAATAAATTACATAAACTTCAGATTCACCAGCTGAATACCCATTTGTCCAATTTTCACCTGAATGTCCACTGAACTCACTTCTCTCACACAGCCAAATGTGTAACTCCCCACTATTGTGTTTTGTTTTTTTTCCTGGGACCTTAAAACTCGCTATCAGAAATCTATTGGAGCACAGTGCTATTCCCTCCTTTTTCCTGCCTCTTTCTCCACACCTCCCTTGCACTTCTATTTAGTCCTTCCAACCCAGACTTGAAAGAATGGTAAGCCTTTTTCCTTATCCCTAAACCTTTTAAAGACCTAGTTTCCAGCAGATTATTAACTAATTGCAGACATTTTAGCTCAAAGTAGAGCTACCCAGCAGTTTTACTCTTATTTTGCTTCTTTTGAAGCAGTGTTACATCTTTTCCTGGCATTTCATTATTAATTGCTGAAGAGGTTATATCATGCCAGGCCTTAGTCTATGCTTTTAAGTCAAAACAACTTAAATACAAACTTTTATTAGCATTTGGGGAAAGAACAAACAAACAAAAAAACCACAAAACCAAAAAAAAATCCCCAAAGGTTGTTAGAAGATGTGCTTGAAAAGTTCCACATATTTGGATTTAGAATTGACTTCTCCAGGCTGAGTAATAAACAAACAAGCAATGCTACAGGTACAGGGCTCAAACAGAGCCATGATGAGAATAAGAAACATTCATGATTACAGCCATGGGAGCAGAGGGTAGGATTATAAATGAGAACAGTGGAGGCCAACACTTTTTTCAAGTCTTTCTTTAATTACCCATTACTAGAGAGACTGACTTTAGCCCAAACATAAAGAGTGGATTTAATGGTTATTAGCTAAAAAAACTCCCATAATCAAAACATTATGCAGAACAGGTCGCCTTCGCAAAGAGCTCAGAATGTTCTGAAGACCTGAGATTAGGCTTTGAAACAGGGCCTAGAATATCTAATAAATACCTAAATACATGAAATACATGTCCAAACCTACTGGGAAATTTTCAGTCTTTAAATGAAGCACAGCCTTGTAATAAACTACAAACAGATTATAAAACAAAGGTTACCAGTGTCCTCTCTCACTGACTTCTTCCCCTAGATTAGCATAAAAAGCCAACAAAAAAAAAAAAAACAAACCACAGAACCAAAGTCTTCCAAAACTAAAGGAAAAAACAAGCAGCTCTCCAAACTTGAAACTAACAATGTACAATACTTTTTTAAAAATAATCTACCAAATATCCCAAAATAAACATAAAATGGCCCTAATTCTGTTTAGCTACTCTTTACTTTGGGTCTTTATTTGACAGGGTAATTCCTGAAAAATCTTTGGGTCTGCTTGTGCAGCCATATTCCCCAAGTAGGTTACACAAGCTGGCCCAACAGTCTGAGAATTTAGCCCATCTTACCAAAAAGACAGTAATTACATTAAAAATGAGCCTGCAGGATTCAGACAGGACAAGCAAATGACACCTGTCACAGAGAACTGGCATGTTTTATTAAATTGTAGCATTAATAATTTAGTAAGATCTATTCTGGGCCCTCAATAAACACTTTTCATAAACATGAAAAGTTCTAATTGCTTAGAAATGGCACATTTTCAAATCCAGAGCACTAGATTGGCAGCAGACTGAAACACTCAGTTTGTCAAGGACATATACAGCAGCCATGGGATCAAGTGACTTCCCCACACTATTCTCCTGCTGAACTCCAGCTAACCAGAGAGCCCAGAACAAGCAGAAGGCATGCTAGGATCTTCTCAGTTCTGGAGCACAAAGAACTATAGGAGAGAACTATATTTTAAACCTCTGAATAATTACACAGAATCTTTATGCCACCAAGCCAGCAAAGCTATTCAGCAGATGTACTTACATTAGCAAAGCCACATTCTTCTACAAAGCTGAGTCAAGGTACACCAGCAGACAAACACCATGGTTTACACCTCACAAATATTCGTATAATTAGATTCTTCCTTCCAGTCAGACTGCTCAGGTAAGTGAAATTAAGCTTAAAACACTGTAGCCATGGTATTGCAAACAATACATAGTGAGCAGTTCCAAGGTTCTAGACCTTAAGGCTCATCTACATGATTATTTTGAGTTCAAAGAGAGGCAACCCTTGGTATACATAGGTCCTTGCTCCCTGTGTAATTTCTTACAACTTTCACCAAAACTTCAGGGCTACAAGGATATCATTTAACAACAAAACTTGTAAAAAAGGTACTAAATCCACAAGTGACACAAAAATGAAATACCCTATACCAGGATAAATAGAGGAGGATAAAACAAGCATAATCAAAGCAAAATATTTACGAAAACATACCTTCTATAGTCTCTGTGCTCCTGACATGTAACAAATAGGAACAATTGATAGTGCATTATTACTGAAACATGTTCAAAGATCTTATGGGTCAGTCTCTTTTTGTCATGTTTGTGTTCTATCATTTAGTCTTAAGGTAGACCCAAATGTTACAGCTTTCTGATGATCCTGCTAGAGAAAATATGGAAGAGGCAGATAAGTATCTCTCAATCTCTTAAAACAAAGTTTTTACACATGTATGTTTATTGCCTTCCTTTTATAAAATGTTTATATGCCATAGACAGTGATATTTCCTCATAAAAATGTCCCAGCCTTAGCAAGTTACCCAACAGGGAGATATTGACTGAAGACAGAGTTTGATTTTTTGAAGTATTAATTGTTTCTGTTCTTAGGGTTGCACTGGTCAGTGCAACAGATATTGTTGAGAAGAAAGTCAGGAATGGACTATCAGAAAGTAATTAGTTTAATGACAATTAGAAATTCATAAAAGCTTGTAAATCTTCTTTTTCTTGTATGTGGTCAGAGTAGTCAAATAATAAAGCAATCATAATGGAAATCTTAAGTTTTTAGAAACCATCAGATAACTGGGATATACAGTGAGGTGTGCCACCTCTAGGTCATTAAAAAAATATTAAAGAAAAAAAAACAAAAAACCACCAAGCAGTTAGAATGGAAAATCACTATCATCTGAACACTGAACATCTCATGTCTGTTGGGTAGCCAATATGCAATATGTCAGTGGTTTCAATTCAGTTCCTAGCGGAACACATAAAAAATATAAGTTCTCAAGTTCCAGTCCATCACTCAGGGAGGGAATCTCAGCACAGGAACACACATATAAAGAAACTGTGATTCACACCAGTGTCAAAACCTCCCCAGGTTAAACACAGAAATTCCCTACACAAACCAAAGATGAACTGGCAATCTTCACTTTCAGAACAATTCACAAGGTTAAATTTACTAACATGCCTAATGATGATGTTTTATTTCAGTTGTTGAAAACACAGTGATGCTACATTGGCTGACTTAATTCCCTTCTCAGCATTTTCTCCAGCCCTTATTTTGCATAGGACACAACCTCTCTTCCCCATTTTCTGGATCCATCTTTCCTTCAGCACTCCAGTCACACAAGTTCCAATCCCTGGACTCCCAGAGAGGTCACAGCTTTGCAACTGTGCATGGACCTTTCCCATTTCATGTGCATTTGTGTTGTTACATAGAGAAGATGAGAGTCACCTCACCACACAAGGGTTTTTTAAAAACATCTTCATTGTCCCATGATCCTGCCCTTTTCTTCAGCTTTCTTCACTCCTTCTCTGACACAATTAGGTGAAAGTCCTTGTCACAAGGATAGAACCTTGTTGTCAGAGATGTTCTTGTTCCACTTGGACAGTCCTGTTCCTGATCAGCAGGCATTGTTCCTCAAAGAGGTCTCCCCAGTGAAAAAAGCCAAAATCCCCTGTGTCACCAGATCCACAGTCAAATGCTGATCTGAAAATTTGCCAAGTCCTCCCTGAGCTTTTCCTCTTTAGCAGCAGGACAGAGGAGAGCACCCTGCAGGCACCATGCCCTTTGTCCTCACCAGAACTCTGCAGTCACTCTCTAGGCTCCCAGGCACCACCCATTCTTTAGTGTCCAAATGAATGAACAGCAAAGGGGAGCAGCCTGAGGGTCAAGACACACTTGGGGAGACTTTGTGCAGCCTCTTGGACCCACGTGGCTGACAAGCAAGAAAGCTCTCAAGACATGGCCAGGTTTGCAGAGGAATGCCTCCATCTGTGAGAGACACTTTCCAGGAAATATCACCTTAATTTTCTTCCCCCTGGCTGGGGGCTACCTGCTCTGATGCCTCCTGTCACAGAGAGTTATCTTCCTCACCTGTTTCACAGGCCCTTCTTCAGGGGATAACTTTTCCAGAGATCATCTAGGAACTGGTGAGGGATAGCTTGTGCCAACCTCTGCTGCAGGCTTGTGCTTCTGTCAGTTCCAAAAGAGCAGCCAGAGGCTGACTGCTATCAGCTACCCCAAAAATCTTATCTAGAACTGCTGATCAGGGAGCATCAAGCACCAACTCAACTGCTTAGAAACGATTTATATAACCAGGGGGCAAGAGCACAATAAACAGAGGCAGCCAAAAGAATCACTGTAGTACCCAAACTACTTCAGAAGAATTTAAGAGTAATAAAAAAATAATTAGGGAATGGTAATTTCCCTCTTACATGAGCAATCAGAATTTATACTGATGAACATTATGAAACATTTCCTGAACAAATAATGTGTACCTGAGAGTACATTGATAGTGCTCCTTACAAACATTAAAATTCATTCATAACTTGGATGGCATCTGGTTTAATTCTGAATAATGTTTTGAGAAAATGAAGCATTACATACAATCACAGTAGCCTCCAAGAAATAGTTTAATCCATAGCTCTTTAACAGAAAAAGAAAAATCATCCAATTTTCTAGTAATGCCTTGACTGGTGACAGTTATTTGCCTCCTTAAACCCAGTCCATAAGTCCAGTCAAAGTTGGGTTTACCAGTAAGTTAACAAATAAAGTTCTTTTATCCATAGTATAAACAAGCTCAGACCATGTAAACATAACATTTCAGTTTGGCCAATCTGTGTATCTACAAAATAACTGCAGTGATAAAAAACACAAAAAATTCAGCATATTGCCAACATGCATAAAGCATTAAAATCAATGAAAATACCAAAACATTTCTATTATTATTCTGTGCACTATATAGTGATATAGTGGCTAACAGTACTGATTATATTCTAACAAGTATTTGCTAAAATACATTTAAGAGAAAAAATAAAGACTTATAAAGCACTCTGGTGTGGACAGTTTGTCCCTATTATCCAAGGAATTAATAGTAAACAAGTCATGCATTGACTTCAAAGTGGATATTAGTAGGTACCTCCTGCAACAGGAAAAGAAAACTCAAGAAAATATGCTCTTAATCTACAGCTTTCACTCTGAGTAAGAAACCTTCTGTACATTTTTTTGTGGGAAGTAAATTGACAGGCTGAGAATTTTTAAACTTAGCCTGCAGTTTCACAACAGTTTTATCTTTAAACCTTAGCTTAAGGAATGCAGCCAGAACATTCTTGCAATTCCTACCTTTCAGACATTTCACTATCCTAACTCGTTGCTTTGAGAATGCACTAGCATGTTTATCTCAGTTCATAAAAAGCAGACTCTAAATTTAAGCCATAATGAAACCGATGCAAAATAAAACCCAAACCAAAACCAGAATAAATATTTATCAACCAGTTAAGCTCTCTGAACCATTTCACTGTGGAATAATAGAGAAGAACAGTGCAGGAGGAAGGAAAGAAATTGTTTCAGGGCTGACTGGCTTAAATGCTGTGAAGCTTTCCCCATGGCTGCACCACTGCTGCCTGGTTTCTGACTGAAATAATGTCAAACCAGATTAAAACTAGAAAATGGTACTTGTGATGCCGCTTTTCTAATACCAATTTGTCAAATTAAAACCAGCTATCATTAAGTTACTGATCACAGGTAACAAGTTTCCTTTTTAAAAAAGGAGAATTCTCTCTAAAATAAGCATTTAATAAAAGTTACTGGAATTCAAATAAAGTTTTATTTGTTCATCTTGTCTCCAAACAGAGCATAGAAATGATGTAACAGACTGAAATTCCCAGATAGGGGCATATTCTAATTATTTAGGTATCAGTCAAAGATTTTATTTCTTCCTTCAGCACTTCTCTATTTTTTTCCCCAACTTCTTTGTGCACTATTTCTATTTCAATTCTGTGTGAGTGACTATGAATTCAATTGTTTCTGTTGCATGCTCAATTATTTAAACATAGTGAAGTGTTAAATTACTGTAAACACTTTTGACGGCAGATGCTGATATTTTAAAATGGCACCTGATGGACCTGTTTCATAATTATTTATAATGAGCAGGAAGGTGGAAGAACTGTTCTAAAGGGATTTCAGCACTGCAGCTTTCCCATGCTCTATGAAAGGTGGTTATGTTCCATAAATCTCCATACTAAGTTCTTGTTTCTTCAAACCCAGCTTGTGATAAAGGGTATAAACCCCCTAAGGATTTATGCACTAAAGCTAATTTGCTGAGTTAAACAGCCATCAAACTCAGCATTGCTCTGAGCTTATTCCCTCCTACACACTTAAAAAGTATTCTATAGGAATACTACTGACTGTTGAAGTAATGCTCTCTTTTAATTTCACAATACAGAAAATTAAAATAAGGTAAATAAACCAGAAGGGTAAAGAGCGTTGTGGAAAAGAGAAAAAGTAAACCATTAAACTCAGTACATTAACTGCTCTGTTGGAGCAAGTAGCTTAATTTTTCTTCATTTCCTTGTGATCAACAAGCAAGTCTCTTGATACATAAATGAAGCCAATATAGTCCCAAAGAGGCTGATGGCAGCTTTTTCAGAGAGATGTTACATTTTGCCTTTTTATAGAGTCCTCAGACATGGAAACCCACTACTGGTAAAGCCACTACACAACACAAGGAACAGGTTCCACACAGACTAAAAGCCTTTCCTTGCAAAAAAAGTAAACTTCTTGAGGATTTCTGCTGCCATAGTTCAATAGGTAAAACGTCTATTTATATTCAGCAAACTGGAGGCTCTTGGCATAAGAGCCTCGCTGCAATTTCTTCCTTTATTAGGCTCTGCTCAAAAAGCCATTACAGAGGTCTGTGTTATGGCTCTCTAGGCACACACTGCTCCATGACCTTAAAGAAATGAATCTCTCTTTTAGTTTTATATTCTAATTTTAGTCCAAGGAGCCAAGTCACACATCATGGAGCTGTGTAAAATGCTAATAAAAATTAATAATTTAAGCCTTTCTTCCATTTTGAATGTAGACTTACATTAGTTGCAATAATCACCAAGAAAAGCAAAGAACATAAGTGTGAAGTACCATGCTATTGCATACATTACAATGCCACAAATCAAAATACAATTAAATCCTAAAATGCTTTGGTTTCTTTTAAATAATACAGTTTAGGACATAAATAGAGAGATCTAAATATACATAAAACAAGGTTTGACAAATAGCAGGAAAGTGTTTATTTTTTTTTTACTTAAGTCATAACTAAACCAGATTATCATCTTTGCTTTACTATCTCTGAAGGGCTTAGAAAGGAAACTGGAGGAAACTCCCACAATGATACAAAGAATTGGTGATGAACCTGGAAACTATCCTTATGTGTTCTGACAATGTCATCTGGGAAAGCATTCTGTAAGTATGTCTTACATGTAAGTCTTATACACACAATAAGTTATGTAAAGTAAACATACAGTTAATGGTTGGCATTTTCCCAAAACATGAAAGTACACTATATATTGAATTATGCTTGCACAAGTGGTTAAGCTTTTTTTTTTTTTTTTTTTAAATTAACTTAGTTTCCTTAGTCCAGGGTGTTGTCTGGCTTGAAACAAAACAGAGAATCTTAGAACATTCCCTTAGCATTGGGATCAAGCGGCACAGAATCTGATTATTCTGTTATTGCTGTTAAACAAAAAAGCCAAAGCAAGGAAGCGTCACCAAGAGTCATCTTTAACAACAATTTTATATGTCCATTTAAAATAAAACAATTAAAAACAATTTCCATGTCAACCTGTAGGTCAGAATAATGTGTGATACAACATTTCAGCCACTGAAGCCAGCTGTCTGGTTGTTTCAGTAACAGAAATGTGAGGGTGAATTCTGGCACCTGTCAGCCTATGATAAGTTTCTAACAGACTAATACTTGTCAGGGGAGTGATAGCTGATTATACAGTAAAATTGAACTAGAGAAAGGGGATGAACACACTATGAGGGAAAGATTTAAAAATCACACAAGTCACTAGAGCTCATGGCAGAGTAATTCTGCAGTTCCTTGTTTTAATTTATCACAGCAAACTATCCAATACCAATTTTATCCAACACTTCCCAGTGGAATACTTGTAATACAAAAACACGGCTCAAGCAAATGTTCATGAACTTTGATATATCTAGTAGCAAATTAACTATAGTAACCTTGCTACCACTGTCAGTCTGTATTTAACAGGATGGATGCTCCTCCATGCCATGCTCACAGCCCGTGCAACTGAGAGAGATGAGTGCCTTCAGGGAGCAGCCTGTACTCATTGATTTTCCACTTACACCTGACACTTCAGAGCAACCTGGAGTCTCTTCCAAAAAGGGACACCTTTCCATAATACTGAGCGAGCATCTGCCCATGGAGAGCAGGATACATGTGACAGAGTGCTTTGTTTTCCCACTGCAGCAGCAATGAAATACATGATCTGACGAGGCACTACAAGGGTCTGTCTGAGCAGAGGTAATGGAGCCAGAGCCCACCCTTCTCCTCGTGCTGACTGCCAGGATGGGAACAGAAGGAGATGGGCAGATGTGACATGACCTGTGAACAGCAGTTCAGCTGGAGCAGCTTTTACTGCACACCACTCAAACACAGATAAAGGACCCAATCTGCAGGAATTAAAACAAAACAATACCTTGGTTTTCACTGATGCTGAGCACCTTCAGATGATGTGCAAAGCTCTCTAGTTATAAAGTATCTTCCTTCCCAATAGGTACAGAGCAACTTAACTCAGGTACTAGTGACTGTTATCTATAATTAACACTCACAGAAAGCCATACAATAAATTAAAGCACTAGATCCTATAAAAACTTGGAGTTCCTAAACAAGAGCTACCTGATCATGTACTGTGGTCTTGTGATGGCTGGTTTATTATATTTATCATTAACATAAAGTAGGATGCACCTCTAGCAGAACATTATTATAATATACACATAGAACCACATTCAATGTAAATCAATCTCCAAAATAAATTTCTGTCTGCATTTAAGAAATATTCTGAAGAGCCTGATTTAAAGCAATACAAAATGATAAAGAATAAATAGCTTGATCATATATTTCTTGGCAACTTTCATTTGAAAATTTCATAATTAAATTTTCAAATCATTTAGACTTATTTCAGGAATGCGTATCAAACAATGTTTCCCATTTTAAATGCTAGAAGTTGTCCATCCTCTGATACTTATTTCTAAGCAATTTTAAGCTACAACTTTAATTCAAAGGATGGCTGACTGGATCAAACACAACTCTACTGTTTTATTAAATCATGCATCAAGCAGTTTGATCCTGTGTAGCTAAACAACAGCCCTGTTGCGGTTTGGAGGATGTTGCAGCAGACTTTACCCTAGAGCTTCTCTACCCAGCCCGGTTCAGCGCCTCAGTGCTCCAAACCCTCTGTCCCAGGGCTGGACACTGCGCTCTCACCGGCCGGGGAGCCATAAGGCTAGCTCTGGTCCGTCTGCTTCCACAACCGGCGGTGATAAAGGAGGCGAGGAGGGTCTATGCAGTGTGTCCATGGAAGATGTTTATTCGCATGGTGCAGCAGAGGCCAACGACCTCCCCGAGGCAGAGATGCCTCGAGGGCGAAGGCCTCACATGCACAGCCACATGTGGAGCATAAACACACGTGGAGCATAGACAGCAAGATGGCGGAGGGTAAGGGGTTTTATAGGGAAACAGAGAGGGGCAGGGACAGCACACAGGCCCAGTGACCTCTGGGCACAGGGGAGGTACAGGGGCGGAGTTAGGAGTACAGGAACCAATAGGGGAAACCCGAGGGAGTGGCCAGGGCCACGTGGGGTTAGGGTACAGGAACCAATAGGGAAAACTGGGGGCGTGGCTAGGACTATGTGGAGTAGGGAAGGCAGGACAATAGGTGACAAGTACAGTCGTTAAGAAAGGGGTGTGGGGAACTTGCAGCTATTATCACAATATTTCCCCATTTTTTACTAAATTAAAGAAGGAAAGGCTTTTCCTAAAAGCTTTCATAGCAAATTTTTAAACAACAGGAAAATGGTAAAACAACATAATGTAAAGCAATGACAAAATTAGTTTTGCTGTGAGTATGGGGAAAACGATGATGCAGCTGGCTGATTTTGATGTTGGAGTTCAGTACAGGCTGAATTTTCGGACTGCAGTCATGTTTGTAGTCTGTTTTTCTTTTGCTGGGGCTGCTAAGATGAAGGCAGGGTTTGCAGCAGCAACGGGGTTGTCACCGAAGTCTTTCTCAGCTTAGGAGAGGGAGAAAACTTTGGACGCAGTGCAGCTCTACTGGGTGACACACAGCTCTTCCCTGCTGTGGCTCTGCCGGGTCTGGAACAGTTCCACTAGGCTCCAGCACGGCCAGACGGCAGCACAGCTTCAGGGACTGCTCTGGCGCAGCTCCACCAGGCTCCGGGGGCAGTGTCTGCCGCGGGGAGCTAGAGGTGCAGCTCCACCGGCTCTTCCGAGCTTGCCGCAGGCAACTGGAGGTGCGGCTCTGCTCCTGGCCAGGCTATAGCTGCTTCTGGCTGAGAGGGAACACCTGAGAGGATGGGAGGAGGGGTTCGCACCGAAGAGAAACACTCAGATGGGGAAGGATCTGTAACTGAAGGGAGCGCCCACCGACGCGGGGGAAGAGGCTACAACGGAACACGAGGGATGCAGGGGGTGGAGCTCCGGCAAGCCCGGGAAAATTTCAAGGGGAAGAAGACAACGTGGCGTGCCTGACTATGCGGCGGGCGCCATATTGGAAAACATGTGGAGTCAGCTCGGCTGAGGTTTGGGGCACAGGAAAGGAGGTTAGCAGGGATCTCGAGTTAGAGTGGCCAGTTCTAACCCGGGAAAGGGACAGGAGAGGCTGAAAAGCGTACGATCAGCTCTCTCCTGAGGGACAGAGGGGGAGCACGAGCTGGTGGAGGAGGGGGTGCTACCAACACATGGCCGGCACCATGTTGGGGGATACATGCAGGGGAAGGTGCTTATTAGGGAGAGAACAAGGGTTTTTCACTGTCAGATAACTAAATAAAACAAAACACAGATTAGTTTACTTTATCTCTCACGCGCAAAAACTTCTCACACAACAGCTGATTCCTCATTCCTTATAAAATATGTCTAATTCTATAAGAAAAACTTCTCCCAAAATGGGGGCACAAAACTTAGGTCTCCCCTTGTTAGAAGTGGGTTTTTTCTTGTCGAGATTTCGCATGGAGCGCGACTCCCTTCACCTCGACAAGACGCCACCTCTAACCCTCCACCCACCCCGAGGTAAAAAGAACAAACTAAAAAGAAAAAAGGGACTCCCATACCAAGCCGACCAGGCCTCCACCGGCTCCCCTCCCAAGGGGCTTTCCAGAGGGCTTTCCAGGGTGGCTTCCGCCCCACGTTGGGCGCCATTTGTTGCGGTTAGGAAGATGTTGCAGCAGACTTTACCCTAGAGCTTCTCTACCCAGCCCGGTTCAGCGCCTCAGTGCTCCAAACCCTCTGTCCCAGGGCTGGACACTGCGCTCTCACCGGCCGGGGAGCCATAAGGCTAGCTCTGGTCCGTCTGCTTCCACAACCGGCGGTGATAAAGGAGGCGAGGAGGGTCTGTGCAGTGTGTCCATGGAAGATGTTTATTCGCATGGTGCAGCAGAGGCCAACGACCTCCCCGAGGCAGAGATGCCTCGAGGGCGAAGGCCTCACATGCACAGCCACATGTGGAGCATAAACACACGTGGAGCATAGACAGCAAGATGGCGGAGGGTAAGGGGTTTTATAGGGAAACAGAGAGGAGCAGGGACAGCACACAGGCCCAGTGACCTCTGGGCACAGGGGAGGTACAGGGGCGGAGTTAAGAGTACAGGAACCAATAGGGGAAACCCGAGGGAGTGGCCAGGGCCACGTGGGGTTAGGGTACAAGAACCAATAGGGAAAACTGGGGGAGTGGCTAGGACTATGTGGAGTAGGGAAGGCAGGACAATAGGTGACAAGTACAGTCGTTAAGAAAGGGGTGTGGGGAACTTGCAGCTATTATCACAATACAGCCCATGTTCAGAAAACTAGCAATTGGATTGCAAATAGCTCATCCATGACCTAAACTAAACTCCTCTGAAGTTTGAAATAAATCATCTTGAATTCAGAGCAACATATTAGGCAAATGTGATACAAAGTTGGAGTTATGTAGATATAACTGCCTATTACAATCCAGAATGTTTTTTCCACTTCACAGCTATCTCAGTAATGATAGGCTTTAGCTGAAAAAACAAATTAACAGTGCTAGACAGACTCCTGGACACAAAAGTTCTCTAGTACTAGTGCAGAAATATTAACTGCATTTACCATCTGTGAAAGAATGATAATGCTTGTGCACAGTCCTCACAGGGATTTTTGTGAGGTTTAATTAATATTTTAATGTGGTTTTTAGATTAAATACTCAATAAGAGCACAGCTCACTATTCATTCCATTTAGGAAAAGTAGTTCTTTAAAACAAAACAAAGAAACAATAATTGCAATATCACTATATGGAAGGAATGAGATTACAAAATTATATATTTAAACCCTGTGTAATAGTTAAATTGCAGTATTTAATGGAAAATCCCACTGTTTTCCACATTTTCCGTACTTTGGATGTTTGAAAGCATCTTTTCTTAAGTTTTCCATTTAGAACTCAGGCCTAGTCATGGATCTTTCCCAAAGCCTGGAATCTTTGTTAAACTTTCTTCTCAACAGAAAAAATCATGTTCTTGACAAAATGTGTTCTTGACTTAAGAGCAAGAGTACCCTCTCAATTCCTTCTATATAAGGAAAGTACTTAATACCTACAGTAAAGCTGGTAAAAATTAAGTGTGGTTTGTTTTTTTTTCCTGAATAAATCTCAAGAAAGGCTGGATTTGAAAGAATGATTCTTGCAAATGGAGAAATTCTACTTGCCCAGCTGGTATGAGACACTTGACAAAAGACTGTCATGCCACGAACAAGATCTCCCAATCTGCTTCCACCACCCAGTACTGCACGTGATCTATTTCACATTGGATAAACACTGACTGGTGGCTGTGCTCTCTGCAGGGTGAACACCAGGAAAGAATAAGGTTAGTGCCATTTGAAATGCTGTGTCCTGCTACGTGGAGCTGGATTCAACTTTCCACTGATGTTAGAATTACCACTGGAAGAGACACTCAGCCTTCCAGCATTGTAATGGATGATGAACAGAGGATTTCCCCCTCTGTCTAATTCTTAATCAGCACATGGCAGCATGAAATCTTGTACTAATGAAGCATAAACCTATGGCAATTCCTTAACTCTCAGCATAAGGTGAAGATCTTCCAACACATTAATTGTAGCCTGGGCTCTTTCTAATCCTGGTGATATTCTGCTTAGTTCTATTACATCAATTCAGGATGATTACCTTATGTTTTCAGTGGCTCAGGGAAAAAGAAAAAACTTAACTCTACAGTGACTGCTAAAAGATAGGTGAAAAGACACACAGCAAAAACCAGTGTGTATCTATCTATCTATCTACCATTATTCTTATAAATTTAATTCAGAAATGTTTAGAAACAAAATTTGTGCATTCAAGATAACTAATTACTACTAGACTTTAAAAATATTTACAACCTCCTCTTCCCAAAGGGACAGATTAAAAATAATATTTGAGAGGGAATAAAGCATTAATTACTGAATCTGATTAGGCTAGCTAGCAGAAGAGAAGCAAAAGAACAATTTCAGAGAGAGAGAAATTACTGCAGAAGACAGTAGCTGGGACTACAAAGAACAACTGCTAAAGAAACAAAGGAAGTTTAAATGTTTCCTTCCAGCT
Source organism: Lichenostomus cassidix (assembly GCF_008360975.1). Classification (NCBI taxonomy): domain Eukaryota; kingdom Metazoa; phylum Chordata; class Aves; order Passeriformes; family Meliphagidae; genus Lichenostomus; species Lichenostomus cassidix. The sequence continues at coordinate 9,518,264 of NC_139479.1, read as the reverse complement.
CATAACTCCTGTCACACAGGCAGCACAGTGTCCATTTATCACTTGCCAGATTGAGATTCAAGAGAAAAATCCAAAAGGAGATCAGGGTTTGATCACGAGGGAGCAAGCAGCATCACCTCGGAAAGTGGAGATGAAAGGGAGAAATGAAGACTTAAATAAAAGCAAGCCAAGAGGGCTGAAGAGTAGTTACCAGAAGTATAGTTCAAGAAGCTCATATCATGTCCAAATAGAGAAAACAGAAAGGATAATAAATTCTGGCAGGCTTAGTGTAAAGAAAACACAAAGACTGGCCCAGGAGGAGCAACCAACAAAACATATGAAAACTACTAATAAATCTTGCCTCAAATATCCCCAGAGTCAGATCTTTTCTGGAGGCTTCGCAGAATGAAAGGATCAGCACAACAGGAGCATGTAAAGACAACAAGGCAATTGCTGAGAATCTAAATGACTTATTTGAATTTGTATTCAGTACAGAGCTTCCCACACTGAGAAAGTCTGTGACCGTGACCAGCTAGAGGAAACAGGGCACGGTATGCTAGAATGGGACTCAAACTCTAAACAGAAGTGAACAATCACTTCCCTCAAACTGCTGGCTACATTCTCACTCCTACAGATGAGTATGTTGTTGGACTTCATTGTGAGACCTGCTGACTCATGTTCAGCCAGGAATTATCTCCAGACTGGCTGCAGTGTTCTTCCCCTCACCTGGACCTCAAAACACTAAATATCAGCCCTCCTCTCCACCCCTGAGGATCACAGCCACCCCAGCCACCTGCTGGGTTTTGTACCACTGATCACAACCTTTTGAAAGCAGCAATCTGGCCAGTTTTCTACCCACGTCTCACTGCTTTGGCTATGAGGATATTATGAAAGGTGAATATATTATAATAATATTATAATATTATGAAAATATTATGAAATATTTTTTACCTTGATTCTAGCAAGGTAAAAAATATTCATTGATTTCCTCGTATCCCCAGCACTATCCATCTGATCAGAGGAGAATGTCCAGACATCGTGTTCCCAATCACTTTTTAATTCTCCACACATCTGGACAGTTTCTGGAAGAGCTGTTTCCATAATCTTCCTGATGAGAGAGTAGCAGCAGAGGAGACTGTAGATTTCTGGATTATCTTCCACATCCCTTCTGAAGACAGTTGTGACATTTGACCTTTTTCCAGTCATAGGGAGCTTTTCCCAAATGCCATGAATTTTTGACGATGTTTGTGACCAGCATCTCCCTCTAAGTGTGTCACCTCTCAGAGCTAGAGGACTCCTCAAGGAGCAACACCAAACAACAAGGGATCCTGGGCTGACATTCACCAACTCCTTGAGGCTCAACCCTCCACACACTAAAAAGATGCAAAGGCATCCAAAGGGAGAGTTTTCCTGAATTTGAGGGGAATTTTTCACAGGTACCTTGTACAGACTGTTTTTGTCTGTGTGCATGCAAGCCTCCATATGCTGTATCAAATGTGCTGGGAATGCTGCTCTCCTAGATTCTTTTGCACTACTTCAGATTTTTATGTTAGTCTTGCAAGTAAGTTATTGTTGTGCTTTAGTAAATACTTAACCTATATAAATCCTTTGCTAAATTGTTTGACTTAAGATATCAGTTAAGTCAAATGCTGTTAAGCTGAAGTGCTGAAAAAGGAAAGGAAATGTGATTGATACTGAGATTTGTAGATCCAAAGGAATTCTCTGTGGAAAACAAGACTCTTCTGCTGCATGAATTTCATGGAGAGATTCAGCTCAGAAAAGATTTTTTGCTAGAAAAAGGTTTCTGCAGGAAATTCCATGAGGATTTCATTTCAGGATGTTATTTTATGGTAAGTAGTAGTACTTTTTATTAGCCATCTACAATTTTATGAAAGTTGCAGCCTCCTAGTCTTACTTTTTAAAGAAAATTGATTTTATCGACCAATTTTAAATTGAAAAGATTACTACCAAAGAATAAGAAAAGGCTTCCCGCCTGCTAATTAACTTTTCATCAACGTATTTTTCACACTTGTACTCCACTTAGCATCCAAGACTGCTCCTTTAGAAATAGGAATATTCTAGCTAGCACATTTAAAACTCAAACAGGACCTCTGCATTTGGCTACATCATATGCAAGAGAGAAGGACATAAAAGGTTACTCAGACAAACACTCCCAGTGTTCTTTGCACTATTTGAAAGACTGCTGTTTTCTAAGTTAAAAGTTAAAGGTAAATTGTGCATTCCTAATGCAGAAGAAATACTTGTCTCAGCTCATTGAACTAAAGCCATTGTTCAATAAGGCTTCACCTATACAAATATACAGTTCACATAATGCTGAAGGTCAAAAGAGATGAGATCAATCTGAATTTCAGAGGCTGAATATGTCAAATAGTTGTTTTTAACTGTTTATGTAGTAATTCTGCATGCTAATGCCAAAGGACACACAACAGGTACGTGGAACATTCCTTCTGTTTTCTCCACTCCTAACATTTAATTCCCAGAAACCATTTTAAGACAAGTGCAGTGCTAAGTCATAGAAAAAATAATCAAACCTGTGGAATATTAAGCACAGAAAAGGTATAACTTATGCATTTATGCATACAGTGAAAAATATACATAGAATAAGCTACAGGAAAAACGGCAGTGCTAGAAGTAGCACATGTAAGCTGGGAAATGCATGCTGGAATTCTACTGTGCCATCCTGGATATTTTCTACATGATAACCATTTATGACTGAGTAGAAATCAATGCATATTAATATTTTAATGCTGTGGGTTTTCTTTACACATGATTTCACCTTAAAAACATCTCTTAAATTTTAGTTTTCATTTCGCAACGGAATCTTTTCTTTTAATAAATATGCGAAACCCCTTTGATTCATAAAACATTATCAATTAGTGACACTGGGAGAGTGACCATGCAATTACTGTAGAGTCCATAGGGCAGCAATGCATCTGAGCTTTATACAGTCTTTCAGGCCTCCTCAGACTGCAATTTATGGAATTCCACTAGCTTATCTGGTACTTCCTGGACGTTTACTCCTCTTAGCAATTACATTTCACTCTTTATGAGCAGGAATACCTAACACATCTGTTTATAAATATTAATCTTGACACTTGTTTTTCTATGGAACACTTATCTTCCTGAAGGCAATCTACTTGTGTTTGTAGCCACACAGGAGAACCAGAGGAACACAGAACTTACAAAAGTTAGATCAGGAGGTAAACAAAGAGCACATAGTACCATTCCTTCATCATATTCAGTTTAATTCACTTAAATAGATCTACTATTATGACCTTGTAGGTCATGCAGACATAGAAAAAGCAAGCACATTCACAGTTATACAAAACTGAAGTATAAGTGTGTTTCTGACTTTGGTCCCAGGTGCAACAATGGTGGTTTTATACTTGACCTTAGGAGGCCATTGTCACAAACAGCCCAGGCACTGGCAGCCATCACACCTATAAAACAACTTCCTTCAGGGATGGAGAAGACAAGATTGTTTAATCTTTTAGAAGCCAATGAAATCCTGAATTATCACCTGAACAACGGAAGAGTTCAAAAAAGAAGACGCAAGGCTAGAGCACTAACCAACATCCATTTTGTTTTGGATTACACTTCAGTTCTATTTACTGTGTTTGAGGGTTGTGGGTTGACATGGCTGGCAAACAAGCCCCATCCATAAGCAGGTTCACTCCCCACGGGACACAGGAGAAAAATGAAAGAACAAGAGTGAGAAAACATATGTGTTAAAATAGAGACAGTGAAATCACTCACCAGTTACTGTTACAGGCAAAACAGACTCATTTCAGGGCATTTGAGTTCATTTATTGCCAAATAACAAAAGCTAAATTTAAATACTCACTTAACTATTAAGAAACAAAAAAAATTACATGTAAATATTTAGGAAAAAACAACTTTCCCCCCAGAATACTTTTGCCAGGCCCAGCTTCACTTTCAGGCTCACTTCACTTCAATAAACTTGCATTGCCTCTTCACTTTTCCTGTTCTTCCCTTCCTCATTCCAGACACCTCTCCTCCCTTGCTATTGCCACAATTTCTATCCACTCCCTTCAGTGAGGCAAGGAAGACACATGGGGTCAGCACTTAGTGATTTCTCAGTTCCGGTAAATTAAAATACAAGCAGAAAATTTGAATAGGCACTACTCTTTTTTAAAAAAAAGTAAATTCAAACTTCAGATTTAGTGTCTGTGAGTTCTGAAACCACCAAAGAAATGCAATAATTTTTATGATAATGAAGTTGGCAGCAGATTTTTTTTATAGAACCTCTATTACAAAGGGCATATTAGCCCTAAAAATATATTCCTTCGGCACTCATTTTTGTAGTTAAAGTTGGCAGTCTAGGTTTTCTGACACCCTGAAGACTTTTCCAAAGAATTAGGATGCTTCATCACTTAAACAAAACGTAATTTGCATGAAAACAAACCAAGAACTGTTTCAGTCATTTTCTACACTAACCTTCACAGAGATATTTTTTCTAATTAGGACACCATCCTGTACAGCAACAGCTTTAAACAGCATTATTTAAAGATGCAATCAGAATGGTGTTTGTGTGTGTTTGCTCCCTGCACACACTGATTGGTGAAAGGTGGTCAGTTTTCCTGTTTTGTTCTGTTTGGTTTTTCTTCTCCAGCATTTAATGCAATTATCAATCCCATATTTTCCAGAACTGAGTCATTGCTGCTTGCAAATGTTTAATTCCCTGACTGCTTTTCAGCATCTGGGTCCAAGTACTCTTAACTGTATGAATGCACTTCCATGTGAAATTTGACCATGGAGTACAGAAAGAACCCATGATGATTTCTGGCTGGAAAAACTAAGAAAAAGGGCAGTAAATTACAGTCTTCAGTAGCTTTAATTGCCTTGCCTTGAGCACAAGCAATGCCATACAGCCATGTAGGAATCAGAACACTGATTGCTGTTTTCCATTGCAGCTCTGGAGTCATGGTTGCACGGAAGTCAGGAAGCCTGTCACAGCAAAAAAGCACTATAAAAATGAGGGATTTCAATTATTTTCATTTAAATTATGTAAGTATTACTAGAGCAAGTAATGGAGAAATTTGAATATTTTTTCAGACACTATTTGACAGTAACTCCTGGAGAAGGCATTCAACAAATACACAAGAGCAAAAGTGATTTTTCATCGTGTTCAGGGCCATGTGCAGTGTTTGCATAAAAACTACCAAGAACCACTTCATATGGCCTCAATGCACTCAAATTCCACATGATTGATGATATTCTATTCTGGCATTGATACAACTATTTTTATTAAATCCACCATTATATTTGACTTTGCTACAAGAGACATCTTTGGTTCCAATGCTGAAGTCTTAATCATGTCAAAATATTAAAGTAGAAATATTACATATTTATAACTTTGAAAATTCTTGAAAGTTTTCTATTTACTTAAGGAAAGCTATGTAGTCATAGCATAGCACAGTCAAGCACATTTCCAGAATGCAAACAAGTATGATTTTCATGATGTGGAAAAAGTGGCCAGAAAAGATACCAGAGAGCAATTATCCTTGCTGACTACCAATGCACACAAGCTTTAGTCCCTTGCTGCTTGGTGACTAACATGTAATTTCAGAAGCATCAGTCCATTTGCTCCAAAGTCAGTTTATTTCAAGCACTACAACTGATTCCCTCCGTTTTATCTCTGCCTATCGCTGTCTGATTTTAAAACACACATTGGGTTACTAAAAAAACACTTCACTCTCTAAGCACACCTTTCACTCACATTCAGATGATTGCCTTAGTTATGGCTCACGGAGCTTCTCCTTATTTCAGACTGATTTTTTATGGAGAGACTTAAGCTTTTTGGCAGCGTAATCCCTACAGGTCACATCTCAAAAATATTGTTCACAGAAGATATAATACACCTCACTGACACAAACCTCATTAATTCAAAGCTTTTTTCCTTATATTGATATTCTTGCACAAAATAATATATCAATAAATTTTATGATAAGCAGAGGAATCAGAACTAGAGAAAGATAATCTACCTGCTTCCTTCAAGATACTATACAAAAGAAAAATCTCCCAACAAACTGAAGCAAACTATAAGGAGAAAGGGAATACACCTTTGAAATTAACTCCATAATCACTCTAAAAAAAATATGTCACACCCTTGATTGGATTCCAGATGAAAATTGCAGCAGAAATTATCCTGCAATAATTTTGCAAAATGGTTACTTCCTATATCTGCCACAAAGGAAATACACATTCTAATTTTTATGTCAAGATTCTCTTGTGGCATTCATTTTCTTGTTTCCTTACACCAAGCTTCCAGAAAGCAACTACCATGAAAGCCAGTGCTCATTAAGACACCAGTTTACAAAGCTGTAGATGGAAATGGAAAAAAAAATAGAAGAAAACAGAGAAACAGAGAAAGCATAATTCCCTAATGCCTTGCTCCTTTACTTTTCCTTTTTTTTGCAAGTGTCCCATCCATGACTGCCACTTGCCATTCAAATGCCTCAGAAGATTTCATAAATTCTGTTTGAACTTCAGTATCTAGGGTGAATCAATTTTATTCAAACTACATTGTTTCAATGAAGCCACTGAAAATCCCCCATTACAAAAGACTAGAGTCTTACAGAAATTTAGAAACAGTTTTTTCTGATTTGCAAAGCAAATAATTCCCAGAAAGACCAAAAACTGAATAACCCCACCATTCTCTATGAAGATTATGATAATACAGTTTCCTTCTCTTTTAACAGTGAACGTCAAAGCTAAAAAAATTTGAAAAAGAACTGAGAAACTACGCAAGCGTCTCTTTCAAGTTTCTGTAGTCCTGCTCTCCATACACTTTCATTTTAATGTATTAAGAATTCAAGAACTGCCTGAGGGTAGGTGATTCTTTTTTCTATTTTCAGATTCAATCATTTCAAGCATTAATTTGTGTTCTCTTTGGAAGCAGTAGAAAAATAATACTCATTGTATGGAAAAGAGAAAATTCTTCTCTCAAGATTTTTTTTTTTTCTGATCAGATTTCTTACAGGAAACCCATTACAGTGCCCAGAATGTCTTGTCTGCAGGATTAACACAGACACACCGAGATAAGGAAATTAATTTAGGCTTCAGATATGTTGCCTTGTTATGGAAGAATATCAACTGAAGATGAAAATCATTACAGAGAGAATTATCTCTCTTAGGGTCTTTATAAAAATTTTTATCTCAAGCCCAGTCATGCTAAAGGTTAGGATACATCTCACAAAATTGGATTTTTGCGCACAAACTGGTGTAGACTTGCTCAGAGTCAGAGCCAAAACATCCACCTCAGATGACTCAAAAATTTGGTTCCTCTATGACTATGAACAGCTCAGAGGTCAAATTCTGATCTAAAAATTGAAGTTCAATTCTATTAATTCTACCCAAAGATTAGTATGAATTTTTTTCCTTCCATTTCTTTTCTACAGGCTTCAATATAGATTTTTTTTCTTCCACCACCCAGTGGATAAACATGTTTCAAATGACCTCCAAATAACAAGAACCAGCAGGAGAAAGCCCAGCATTTCCACTTGGGGCACAACAACTAAGATTTAGTATATCATCCTTCCATTTGTGACCTAAATAAAAATATAGAAGTCTTAAGACACTTGTATGAGTTCTTCCCTTAAATTAATAATCTCTTTAGGAGTTTTTCAAATCAATAACAGACAAATAAAAGTGTCTTCACAGTAGAATATGGGCTATGGGTTTTATAAATAGAGCAAATTCTTTACCTTAAAAAAATTTTAAAAATTGAAGGATATTAATATACCAAATATGGGAAGGGAGCTCATTAATTTTAACTGAAGTCCTCCTCTAGATTTTTTTAGAGTATTAATCTCCAAGTGTCATCTCCCATACTCCACAAATCTTTACACAAACCCTCTCTATTTTCAAAAAGCCTTTTTAAAATTATACATATATTTGTACATGTACAGTGCTGAAGGTAAAGATAATAGAACACTTTTGTAGGAATTTTTATTTTAAGATGAAAGCAACATAATTTGATCTGGGCTTATTTCTGAAGAACTAAAACTTTATCTAACAGATAAATCTCCTTACTTCAACAGAAGTTGATTTAAAATCTAATATAGAAATTTTGCTGGCTAGGTGACTACAATGCTTTTACATCCTTTTTTAATTACCATGAGACAAAATATCTAGTAAAGATATGCATTGCAATTAATCACCAGAAACTCACCAGACTATATGATGGACATTTACCTAAATAATCCTTCTTTCTTTGAGATTTTAAAACAGGAATATACTCATTTCATTCTCTGCCTTGATGCATCAGATAAAATAATTCTGTTATAACTGATCTCTTCTCAGTTGTCTTCCATCAGTGATTATATTGAGCAACGAAGAATTACGTACAGAGTTCCAGAGGGCTTCATTCATTAAATTACAGAGTTAAAAAAAACCATGCTTAATTCTAGCCTAAAGCATGGATTATGGACATATCAAGTCCCAGCACAAAACACAATATATTTACATGAGAAATTTGGCACAGAAAACCACAAAATTTAATCTTAGTATTTGAATATTAATATTTTAACACTTAGAGATTTATTTTGAAAAAAAATTGCTAAAATACAGTATACTAGTGACAAACAGAAAACTACACACATTGTGATAGAGTGGCAAAGAAACCAAAATGATTGTTGGAGCAGACCAACTACTACAATTTGCCAGTGTTCTGAGGCCCTATAATTGCAGAATATTAACATAGAAAAAATATTTTGTTGTACCACGTTCTTTATAACAACAAAGCAAACAAACCAACAAATTAAAACAAAAGAAGAAAAAATAAACACCCTGCCAAAAAAAAAAGCATAGCAAGGAGAACTGTAAATTCCCTGGTAGCCAAAGGATGGTGCACCAAGGAGGTAAATGGTCTGCATAAGCAAGAGAAGTAGCATTTAGATGTGAATAAGCATAAGCTTATAGAAGTAGCATTTAGATGTGAAGAAAAGGAGTATTTGGAATATTGCTTTTTTTAATGTACCTCTATGCTTGTGGGATATCAGGTGGTAGTGTGCTAAATCCAAAGCTTTTAAAAGCAAAAAATTGTCAAAAAATAGGCTCACGGCAGAAACAGCTCTGTGTTCTTTGCAGTCCCTGTAACACCCAGTTTCACTGCTGGGTTTAGTCTGCAGGCTGATATTGCTGCCCATCTCACTTCCACTCCAATTCCTGCTGTAGCTCCACAGCAGAGATTCATTCTGCTCCTTCTCACCTTGGTAGAAGCTGGACAGGAGATCCAGGTAAGAAATTACTCAAGTCATTCCAGTACCTCATCCACAGTCCTCTCAGCACTATGTGAAGAACAGCAGCTGTGGTCACTGAGGCTTATCAATTTAAATAACATTGTTCCAGGGTTTTACAGAAACATGTAGTAGTATGCCTGAATTACACCATCCCTAAAAATCCAAGATTAATATGACCATCATCTGTAAATATGAGGATACATATTCATTAGTTCATTATACTAATATTACCCCTGCTTTTATTCTTAAAACACAGAGGTATGACCACTGTTAGATTCTGCATATATTTCAACACAGCTCTCATTTCTGTGCTTTTATACTTAGCTAACCTTTGCTGAACTACTTACAATAGCAGCTGCAATGCAATGCTACTACAGAGCTCTTTATAATTCCAAGTTCAGTACTCCAAATTACATTATAAGCTGCACACCCCTTGTAATAGAAAACCTTACAATTTCTTTTGTAGCATATGTGCTCTGCTCCAAATTAAATCACACTTATTTTAGATTTTCCCACTGATAAGAGGAAGGGCCCATTTTGTCCTTGAGTCTCTTAATGCAGTACCCTTCAAGCCATTTATTTCCATGGAAATCTGCAAAAGGTACTAATTGTCGAGCCATCTCTTGTTAATTCAATTGCTCACAGGTCAAAGAAACAGTCATAAATCTACTCATAAATATGGAAGATAAAGTGGGATTAGATGGTGTCTAGTGAATGTCTTATTTTTGTTGACTATTTGCTTAAGACTGCAAAGAAAAAGCAGAATTTTCACCTTAACAGTAGGTAAAGAAGAAATGCAGTTTAAACTTGAGGGCAAATATTTGCCAAAAGAAACTGCAGAGTAAAATATTACAAGAAGAATACAGATGAAACTTGCAAGCATTTGGAAAATCTATGTATCACAAGTTCATTCATATAAAGTTTACCTAATCCACTGTTACTTTTGAAGGTATTTTCATAAATTGCTCTCGTTCTCCAGTTCCTAGCTGTGCTACAAGCTAAAGACAAAGCACCTGTTGTGACCTGATGGCATGTCCAGCATCAGAGCTGCAATTTGTGCTGCCAAACATTAAAGCAATAGTTAAAAGTGATACTAATGCTGTACTTTTTATTGTGAATCCTGTAGACTTTCCTCTTATTTAACCAAAAGCTTTCCTGGCTTTGAGAACCAAAAGGAGCTTTAAGAAAATACTTTTTTTATTTTATTTTCTAACCATTATAAGGTTTTCATGCAACTGAAAGAATGATTTCTAGGCTTGAGCCAGCATTTTTCTTGACTACTCTCAAAAGCACGATATCAAAGGTAGCTCTTGTGATTTGTATTGCTCCTACATTTAAAAATACTAAAAATATCCCCCCAGCCTTGACTCTGTACTGGGTGAAACGTTACTAAATTTTAAGGCATGATAGAAAAATCCCCAAACTTCTCATATTCCTTTGGCATAAGACATATCAGCAAGGGTAACAAAATGAACTGAAAACCAGTATTACAACTGTATACAGCTACTAAGTACAGAGTTAACAACGTCATGAACTACAATGCTGACAGGTTTTTCCCCCTCTTCTTTGTGCTCCAACATGGTAGAATCCATTACTGCTGAGATACAGAAGTACAGGAAGTCAAGATCAAACAAAAAAATATTATCAAATGAAAAACTGTACGAGTCTAATTATCACTTAATAATGGTGCCAAAACTTCATGTCATCGGTGCAAATTAAGGAAAAATATGGAAAATGTGACTGGGATGGATTAAATGAGGGGTTTTTATCAGGCTAGACAAAATATAAGAAACTGGATAATTACTTTATCTAAAAAGGACAGCAGAAATGCCATTATATAACTTCATAGTGCATTTATTATCGGGCTAGTACAAACAAGCACAAGGCCCAGAAAAATGACAGCAGGGAAAAGTTCATTAAGCCAAGAATCAGATGTTCATTGCTCGAAGGAAGCACACAAACACTTCTGCTGCTACCACACTAGCACTCAGTTGTTGTAAGGGGAAAGAGGACAGCTCAGATCTATTCCCAGATTCAGCTCCTGAGAGATCACTCCCTGCTTTTCCTTAAAAGGTCCTTGTGCTTCAATCTGGCATTAGTATTTTATGCCAAAGTAAATTGTAGAAGCTATTATGCAGCCAATAACAGGTAGCTACTATGTGTTCCTGACCACTCCACGTGTTGCTGTTTGCTTGTCCTATTCCTTGGGTGAAATCTTAAAGGATGCTCTCGAAAAAGTGAATACACAACAATGAACTTAATAGCCTTTTGTATATTTTCTGAAGTTTGTATGTGAAGACTGCAATCATGTTCCTCCACAATTTCAATACAGATAAATTTCACAAAGAACCAGTTAACTATTTAAAAATGGAAGCCCAGGTTGTCAGCTGCTCTTAAAAATTGCAGATTAATATTAACAGCTTGATCAATCATTTAAGCTTTAATATGTACAAGTTGAAGTTACAGATGTCATCATCATTTGGTTAATTTGCTTAAAATATTTAAGTCTTTTATGAAAATTAGCTTAAGTCAACTCATACCAACAAAGATGGCAAATATCTTCATCACTAATTGATGCTGAGATGTAAAAATAGCTTAAAATAGTGAGTGTGAAACATAAGGACTTTGTAATTTGGAAAAATGTTCAGAGGTTTTAATATTTATATCTAAAATTCTCTAAATTAATGAGAACAAAGAATAATAGCCTGAATTGTTTACATTGAAATCAATCAACCAAAGTCTTTTGAAAAGTGAGGAACTCAAATTTACATCCAGAAAACCACATTTTTATCATAAAAGCATGAAAAACAAGTCAGAAATTTTCCTTAGTTGTACCAAGACTAGTGGTTTTATTTTTAATCAAAAAAAAAACAAACAAAAAAACCAGCATTAAAAAAATACACATGACTGTAGTAGAAGTGTTCCATGTAATAGCTTTGCCATTGCAATATGACCAGAAATCAATATTTAAATGATCTCATTTATTTGGCAACAAATATTAGTTTTGAGTAAGCAAAGCAAAATAACTATTTATTCTTTGAAAGGAACACAGAGAGCATTATTGATATTTAAAATATCTTATCTGCAGAATCATAAATGTCTTATGAGAGGAGGTCATTATGAGTTTCTTAGAGATGCTCTGACCTAAAGATTCCATTTGCAAACACGTTTTTCCTTTTGAATCCCACCCACTAATATATGTATAAGTCTAACAACTTTCTTCTAAGTAAAACTAACATCTAACAATTTCTGCTCCCTGATCTGATGTTTTCCTTATTATCTTACTTATACTACAGTTTGAACATACTACAGTAGTGAACAGACATTTAAACCTGCTTATATTTCACTCACTGACAGGATTCAATCAAAAGGATGACAAATATGCTGAGTTGAAAGGGACCCAAAGAGATCACTGAACCCATTCCCTGCTCCCTGCAGGACTACCTGCACCACAAACCAGGAGCAGACAGTCCTTGAACTCTGGCAGGCTTGGAGCCATGACCACTTCCCTGGGGAGTGTGTTCCAGTGTCTGGGGAGCCATCACCCTCAAGCAGCAGACTGCACCAGCACAGAGGAGAATGGGACAAGAACAAGTGCCTGATGTGCCCCAGGACATGGTTGGCCCTTTTGGCTGCCAGGGCATACTGTTGGTTGGTGTTGGATTTGCCATCAACTCAAACCCAAGATCTCTTTCCATAGCACTGCTCCTGAGCCTCTCATCCCCCAGTCTGCACTTTTGTTAAATTCCACACATTTGGTGATTGCCCACTTCTCTAGTCTATCCAGACATTTCTGTAAGACCTCTTTATCCTCCTACATGAGTATTATCAGCAAACTTAATGTCCATTCAACTCCTGCATCCGGAGCTCAAACTTCCACTGTTTCTTTCATGACAGAAGAGTATAAAGAAACCTGTCCTTTATGATTTGTTCTACATACCTTTTCAACATCACGGAAAAAAAACCCCTCAAACAACATCAAAACAAACAAAAAAACCCCAAAACAAACCAGCTAACATATTTAATTTTTTTTCCTGTGGAATCATGTCAGATTCCTCATGTCTTCCAGCAGAAAAAGGAAAGTGAAAAAGCAGGCATGAAGCTCCTACCACGTATCTTATTCTTGCTCATCCCACCATATATCATGAACATTCCAATTGCAGAATAGTTCTGCAAAATTTAATCTACACTGCATTTGTAGCCTTTTTGGGAATTTAGATAAAAACACTTTATCTTCAGAAAAGACCTGAATAATCACAACTTTCCCTCAGCTAATTTTGTTTCAAGGAAAGCTATAAGCGGAAAGACATATTGCTTGGTATTTTTAGGGGGAATTTAGCAAGGTAAAATACTTAGTGAACACATTATCCAATTTCATGGACAAGATACATAGACAATGTACCAAAACAGAAAGAATCTTGTAAAACTATTTTTGGACTTGAGTATAAAATAAAATTTGCTTAAGATGATGAAAAAACACCAAAAAAAGATTTCTATGGGAGGTGCCTACCATATTCTTCTGTGTTCTGTGATTAAATACAATCGGCTAAGATATGTTTTGTCAAGTTTACTTGCCTAAAAACAAAGCAAAATTGACAGCTTTAAGATATACCAATGATATGAAAAAAAGCATTCCTAGTAGCTAATGTAAGTAATGACAATAAGTAAGTAATGATCATCTCTGCATGAATCCAAATACAAAAGCTTTAACTCACACAACATAGCTTTTACAAGAAATACTTAGACATAAACTATCTTCACCACTTTGATGATTGAAATGGAGATCAAATTCTGAAAGATGTTTTAAAAGCTGCTCATGGGATGGACTTAAAATATCAACAACCTCAGTAATGAACTGACTATTTCTCATGGGACAGACTTTAAATATCAGCAACCTCAGAAACAAGCAAACTTCATATATAGCCTAGAAAACTAAAGTTTGGCTGAGCATAAATATTTACTTTTCAAAATCTAATTGCTAAGATAGACTCCCTGGACATCTGTATCCACATGTACCAATCATTAGTAATTTCAGAACACAAACAACCCCAAACCCTTTCTTTTTTAACTACTACATTGGTTGCAGAAGAGTAGGCCTTTACTGAATAATGGCTTCCTTTCTACCTAGTATTTTGAAACCAAGACAGCACACAATTAATGATTACTGAATAGTGGCTTCCCTTCTACCTAGTATTTTGAAATCAAGACAGCACACAGTTAATGAAAAAAACTAAATTTCAAAGTGTTCACAAATTACACATCTGCTGTTTTGACAGGTATTAAATTACATGAATATAGTGTTTCACCACTGCATACTCCCTTTTTGTTGTAATACAGTAGCATTTTGCAACCAGAGAAGAGGGTGTTGTTAGACAACATGGTGTTAGGAGATTTTTGAGTATGTAATTAGGAGACTTGATAAATATAAAAAGCAAAATTATAGAAAGAATATTCTAGAACTCTCTCCCTTGCATACATGTCAGAAATTCTGAGTTTCAGTCGAGAAATAAATTTATTATCACAAACAAAACAGTTATAGTTCCACACAGACATACTTTCAAATAGGTACAAAATGTTCTTTTCCTTTGGAAATATTTACAGAGGGAAAATAGAAATAGGTGGCCGGCACTGTGATTTACAACACTGAATAGCAAATAACTACAGCAGACATTTGGAAAACCACCAATGTTTAAGAGTTTTTCAGTTGTTGGCTAAACAACTGCAAGTCTCTTTGCCAAAACCAGAATAAAATGTCTAATCAGAAGTGACTCTTGCATACAGAAAATAACTTATTCACTAACCTATTTTAAGAAAAAAGTTTAACCAATTATAGAAAACACTGTGGCTACATCTACTCAGTTGCACAATTCAGTTTTCAATTCCAATCTCATTCAGAGTTTACAAGCTCAATTCCATGCTTTAGGGTGTAGAAAGCCTGTTCTTCCTCCAGTGATTCACCAAAACTGAGTTCTAGAAATGAAAGAGTGCACTAGGAAAGAAATGCTGCGACATTCAACTACGTATTTTTTCAATATTTCTCCTAGGGAAATAGATGGAATAGAAGGTTATTAGTCAACAACTGAGACATGCCCAACTATGTTTAAATGTTAAGAGACTCCATGATATGTTATAGATTCTTTTTTGCATTTTGTTAAATTCTAGTTCTTCCCAGGAAAAAACTCACCATGAGTGAGCCACTGAAAACAGCATGAAACAGCACAAACATATAGAAAATTTCATTTATTAGTGGCTTAATAGGAAATTTCATGAAAATACAGTAAAGGTATCATTGTATGGAAAAATAAAGTGTGTGTGTGTATGTGTATATATATATATATATGTATATACATATATATCTTTTATACGTCCTTATATATAAGGATGTATAAAAGATAGTCAAGGTAAAATAGGTAATTCTATGACATGTAAGATTAAATGACAGTGATATGAGATATGTCATCCTGATAAAATTTCAATATACAGAGAAGTATAAGTCGTATTTAAAAGATATGACTATGTAGAATTTGAATATACATTGAAAAGTAATTTGAACTCAAGATCTTTCCAGAAGATATAAAAGCTGCAGATGCTCTAAATTTTCAAAACAGAAATCAACAGCTTACTGATTCAATGCATGCCTATTAAAAATCTGGTCCCAAAACTGAAAGAAAAATTGCTTTAGAGCATGTACATACAGGCAGTTTTATGCTATTTCAATAGAGTACAAAGGTAGCATTAAAAGTAAAGGATTTTGCTTCAGTTTATAATTTATCTTGCAAAATGCTAAATTCTTGTGCCCAAAAAAAAGTCGAATTAATTTACCATCAAATGCATAGAAAAATTTATTTTTCACCTAAAGAAAAAAAAACAAACCAAACAAAAAAAAAAGCAAACAACCAAACAAAAAAACCCAAACTAAAAAAACAACAAACAACATAACTTCTACTAACCTTCAGGATCAAGGAGTTTCTCTATTCCCAGGTGCTTCCTGGCCATGTTGAATGCATGGTCTAATCGTTGTACAGGTGACGGCTGAGAAGCAACAGCGTTCCAATCAAATAGGTCTGGTCTAAAGCAGAAATCAGAGGAAGAAGTTCCTTATTTTTCAGTCCTAAATTTATTTGTGTATTTCTAAAGCTATTCATCAGCATCAGCTACTGCTTTTTTATTTTCATAACGAAAGATCTTGTTAATTGGCACTGGAACTGATGAAGCTCAGTTTCTAATGGGTTTGCATTCTGTTCTCATCCATGTTTCCACCACGATTACATTATCCACATTTCTTACTCTCCACCAAATCCAAAAAACCTATAACCTCACATCCCCAAACCAGCTGCTCTCCCCACAGCACTGGGCTCTTGTCACTGCCCAAAATGCCCACAGCAAGTTGCCTCCTTCATTCCATTCCCAAAAAGTGCTTGGGTGGGAAACACCAGGTGCTGTGGCAATGGAACTGGGACTGGCAGTCCATGTGGCAGGACAAGCAGGACAGAACTGCAGAGGACATTTGGGAGCCTTCCTCCTCTCCCCAGCCTCCAGTTTTTCATCTCAATTAATACTTCTAAGCATGCAATTGCTTCTGAGATTACCAGCTCACTGTTACATCGGATTGAAATCAGTCAACAGGTTAAAAAATTCATGGAATCACAGAAACATTTGGGTTAGGAAAACCTGAAAGAACACCGAGTTCAACTCTTACCCTAACACTGCCAACTCACAATTTACATGCTCTAATAGGAAAAGACAGAATGACCAAAACTGAATTACAGCTCAGATATACAATCTGGGACCTTGTATAAGCAGGTTCACTATTTGCAGTATAAATAATGTTAATAAACCACGATCTTTGGCCTTTCATCTCAGAGTTATCCATTAGGAAATCAGAATTTGTTATCCGGCACTCTAGAGAAATAAAGTTTAATCAGATATTCTGTAATTACTGTGCATGTAATAAGAAGAAAAACTACTATGCTGTTTTTGACTTCAATAAAGTGTTCTAAATCAGAAGACATTTAAACATATAATTTAAAGTACAGATAAATCAAGTACATTATTTACAAAATTTAAATTTTGCAATTAGTTATGACAGATTTACTTACATTTATATTACTTTTAGAAGTCAATTTTAAACAGTCTCCTGAGTTATAATAAATGGAGAAGTGTTCACTACATCATATTGTAGTAATGTCAAGAGAGCAAAGGAAAAATGCCATTTATCTAGCAGTAATTCCCTAGTTACGTACCTTTGCTATCCAGTTTTTTTTCTGAGGGGACTGATTTACATAGTAACAATTAAGTTATTCCAAGTTATTTTGCTTCTCTGTGCATAGATGCTTAAATATTAAAAGTAGAGTTTTCTCCTTCCCACACACAGAATATTAATATATCCCAAATAATTAATTAATATTAATTAATATTAACATTAAATCTGGCTGGGGGCAGGGTGGAGAAGGAAGAGGAAACTTAGATATTAATTTATGGGTTTAGTAATGAATGCATTAAGTCTGTGATCCCAAAGACTGGTTTGTGTACTAAGCCACAGCCATGCAAAAATACAGACTATGTGTGCATAATTATTAAAACGGATTATCATCTTTGGCTATCCCTCTTTAACTGGGGATGGAGTTAACATTGTCCATAGCAGTCCACATTATGCTATGTTTTGGATTTACAGTTAAAAAAGCTTTCAGAGCAAACCAGGTTATTTCTGAAGTGTGCTTACACAAAATCAAGACCTTCTCTTTCCCCCTTCACTCTACCTTCCCCAAATGAGTCAGGGAGGGATATTCCTCAAACCCTTTTTCTCTCCAAATTTAACACGTGCCATAGCATGGATAAGCTCATACAGCAAATTTAGCTAAGAGAACACTGGAGTAACCACAAAGCCATCTATTATGACTTTCTTAAAAAGCTCAGCAAGGATGTGTTGCATAAATACTGTACAGGCTAGAGTGTAAAAAGATTATTTGGGAACAAAAGCCTTTAGGACAAGGAGAGGAAAGAACTGTATCCAAGGAACTACCTCCCCCTCAATTTTTCATTTTTATTTGTCTTAAAGTGCTAACCATACTTGAGATGATCAGAACAGCAGAACAGTACATTATCTTCACATAATTGTGACTTGTTTGGTGAAACAAGATTTTATACACAGGAACATCCTTCTAACCAGTCCAGACTCCACTGGGCAAGAACATGAACACTTACAATTGTTCCTTAGGGAATGTCACAATGTTGTCTTACTCCTCTAGAGAAAACCTCTGTCATCATTAATAATATCTTAGATGGTCAATTTCATCCAACTTTTCAGTTGTGTAACCCAGGAGGGTATTTTCAAGTTAACCTACCAAGATGCTCTAAAATTATTATCAAAACATCAACAGTAGAGGTAGGACTCTCAATATAAGAGCAGAGATTTTGTTGGGTTTTTTTGTTGTTGCTGTTCTGTTGGTTTTTTTAACAAACACTCCAGTACTCACAAGAGTTTCAATGACAAAATTTCAGACAACATCATGTCTTAACACCTGGGCTGGATTTGCATGCCCCATGCGCCTGTGTGTAGCACATGCAGCATCTCTTCTTCCACTCACTACGGAAGGCAAAAATTTGAACCCTCTGAGACACAGCAGAGAATTAATAAGCTTTGACATGTCACTGACAGCTTTCTTATCAGTTTTCTTAGTATTGTACATAAAGCAGACAGCACAGATTCCAAGACAACTCAAATATATGGAGACCTACTGCATCCCAGCTCTGACAAGCACCAACTTAATAAAAGAAAAATAAATTTAAAAAGCTCGTCCTACTCTAACAGCAATTTAAGTTTCCAGATTTTCCCTTTGTTGAACCATTATGTTACTATACACATCTCAGTAGCTCTATCAGTAGAATAACAGTGTCATAATGTCAACTTGAAGCATCAGCTTCTCAGTGCTATGTGTCAGGATGTTTCACTGGGTGTATTTATGTGGCAATACTGCCAAGTGTGATTGTGGGAGATGTTACAGCCTAGAAGATTAATAATTGTGGTAAATGGAAAACAGCTTTCAAAAATCCCCAAAACAACACTGAAACAGATTTTCAAATTACAACTATTATTAGCTTTCTAAGGAGTTTTAAATACAGGAGTGAGAATGCATGAAATAGCAGAGGAAAGAACTAAAATAGAATACTGATTCTCTGCCTTCATTTGTTCTCTCCATATTGTTCAAATAATACCAAGGGAGACAAAATTTATTCTCATATCTGCAGCTTGGGTCTTGTCTGACAGGGAGCAACCCAAAGAAAAATAACCAGCATTCCTCCCTCTTCCTGAACAATGCAACCATATGCGTGTTCAAAGAAATCAGAATTAAGTAGAACATGCTGAACTTTATCTAGTCACTCACTGATCAGCTCAAAGAGCACTGGTCTTGTACTAGTTTATGAGAAGATCGTGGAGAGCCAAAATTGAAAGGATTAAAGGCTTCAGTGGAGAAATTCGCATTGTAAAAGCCAAAATTTATATTGAACATAAGGTAATTTTTGTACCAACAGTTCTTTCCTATAACTAGCACAAATACAAACAATAAAAATTAAAAAAAAAAAAATTAAGGGGAAAACAAAGCTGAAATTTTTCAACACATATTTCCAAGACAAATAAAGGACAAAAGGGACTCCCTACCTCTGCTCTGACCCCCAATTACATAACTTATAGCAGAACTAGCTCAACAAAGGCAAGAAAATTTAATCTGGAGTATACTATGGACAAACAAATCCTGACAGATCTCTGTGTTGAAATTAAAGTCATGGATAAGACAAAACACAGTTTTCTGTCATTGTAGGCAGAAAGTAATCACATTTAGATCATAAAATTTACCATCTCCTTTTCAAGAGAAAAGCTGTGGTTTAATTGCTTTAGCTATTGTATACAAGTACATCTTGTATATGTCTTCAGGACTCTCACAATTAAAAGTCAGGAGAGAGTAACTAACACAACCTAGTGATTTGCTAAAATAAGATTATTTTTATACTTCTTCATCCAGTTCTTTTTAC
Organism: Lichenostomus cassidix; assembly: GCF_008360975.1. Lineage (NCBI taxonomy): Eukaryota > Metazoa > Chordata > Aves > Passeriformes > Meliphagidae > Lichenostomus > Lichenostomus cassidix. Next base: position 9,497,970 of record NC_139479.1, on the reverse strand, counting down.
TATTACTTTTCCTGTAAACTACTGAAGAAACACTTTTTTTCACTTCTATCCAGGATCTCTTTTTAATGCCATTTTCCTTCCTTCCTCACTCTACCACTCTGAAGCATACACAGCTGCAGTGAAGTGCTCATTGCTAAGGCAGTCACCTGGCCTAAGTTCAAGCATTTTAAAGAAGCAAGGAGGAAGATAATGAATGCCACCTGTTCCCACTTCAAAATCCCGATTGCAAGGCCAAGGGAGAAGAGAAAAAAAGCCCCAAGAAAGTTAGAGGAAAGAGGTAAAGCTCTCTCTGATATCCACCTGGAAGAAAAAGATCACAAGAAGTAAATATGAAAGGTCTTTGTGATCTGCAGCCTGAAGTAGAGAGTTTCAGCTGGAGAACGACTGACCTCTCTTCCTCAGCAAAATATTTTAGTTTCTGTACATTCCTGGGGTGATGATGCCACTCCACAGCTGCTGCCTTGTTTTTTTCAGTTCAATGCAGAACATACCATTCAAGTGACTATGTGCCAAGATTATAGCCTGAAAATTCCCACTCTGGGCTCACTGATGTGCCCTTGTAGATTTGCCAAGTGACCTGAGTTCCACTGCTTCTTTCATTCTGTACTGAAAGCAATTGCTAAAGAGGCTAAATGTCCATAGAGAGATGGTGATTACAGAGAAGGGAACATCTATTTTAAGTAACCCCTTCATAAAATGATGGAGAAAGGGGATCAGAAAAATCTGATCCAATGAAAACAGTCAGCTGAAAGTCAGGGGTTGATTGGCTGGTTAAAAGCATATGAGAAATAAAACTTCCCATTGCTCTCACAGCATACTATGTTGTGAGTAATATGGTCAGTGCTTCATGACAGTCTCTTACTTTATCTCAATCCCTTTAAGGAGGTGTTTAGAAAATTCATCCATATGCAAATTTCATATTACTCTCTGAATATGTTAAAAAAAACCCCAAAACAAAACAAAAAAAAAGAAACCAAAAAGCCACCTGTTCATCATTGAAAACACGATATAAGAGAAATGAAAATATCATCATCCTTAAAGGAAAGGGATTGGTTTGAAAAAGAGATAGCTTTAATGCTACCACAAAATCTACCCTCACTTTCCGAGAGTGTAAATACTATGGAAAAAAAAGTTTGGCTAACATCATTCTTTCAGTGTTGGGAGAGATTTTTGGTGTTTGGGGTTTTCTGTGGGGTTTTGGAGGATTTTTAGTTTGTTCTTGGTTGGGTTTTTGTAGCAGTCTATGAATAGTGCTAAAATTGGCAAAAAGTACACACACCTGGCACCAGATCCACTCTATGAGTTAATTATAATACCTGATTTTCAAACTACAGCTATCTTTTCTTATGACTAACTCTGCTTCCATTCCTGACAATGCAGAGGAATAAAGTCAGAGAATGAAAGGAAAAAGAAGAGAACATCTGGATGAAACTTCACGGAGAATAAGGAAATTGATAAGAGGAGAAGTGGAACCGGAAAACTGCAGAAACAGAAAATTGAAGAGGGAAAACAGAAGAGCTAAATTCAGAAGTGTTTGTCAACAGAGTGCTTATCATGCTATGTAAGTAAATCACAAAATATTTATAAAGCATAGGATGTGTAAGACACCAGGTTTCTCTGAGAATTCATCTAAATCACTCTTGAACAACTTTTCTTCAGTGTATATTCAAACTGTCTTTTTAGGCACTAAATCCAAGACATTCTGACACCCAAAAAGTCTGTAATGTACCTGCATCTTAGAGTGACTAGATTAGGCTCCTTGGAGAAGATTTATTATTATAATAGCATAGAGTCAGGAGCTCCTGAACACCAAATGTTTTAGTGTACCTATTTAATTGATTCCATCTGGAATCTTGAAGGACAATTCTGTGTTCCCATACACTGAACATGAAGTGCAAAGTCAACAAAAGTCAAACTTCATTGGTTCATCTTAAAAATTACTGAATCAGGGCTTTAGAGGAAATGAGGAAATGAAACTGTTGCAGAGGAACTTAGTGATTGAAGTCCAGGAGATGACTGGTGTGTCTTGGAGACTTGCCCCCAGGAATCTGACTGAAGACTTGCCATTTCCCAGATAAGTGCAGTAACTACTGGGCATGAGACAAGACTTCTGTGGAGTAATTCTTCACTTCTATTGAGAATAGGCTCACTGTGCAGAAAGCTATGCAAGATTTATGGCAGCAGACAGAAGAGTAAAAGCAGGCTTAAGTTTTGCAGCCCTGAATTACAAAACCTGAATAAAGCGCATAAATTCCAGTAAGCAGGAAATGAATGTTCATCTGGTGAACTTCGCACTGAACTGAACACAGCAGTGCATAAAGTCTGACACACGACACAGAGATTTGTCTAGACAATCCCAGTGTGGTTTACTGGCAACTGCACTCCCCAGCCAGGGACTGATCCTGAATGAGCTCCTCTGTTCAGACTTCTGAAGCTATTCCTACAGAGAAGGACAAAAAGGAATTTCTGATTACTGATTTCAGACACCAGATATTACATGATCCTGCAGAGCACACAATCTGAATATGTGAGCATCAGACACCCTAATCAGGAAACAGGCAGTCTGATATTGTCTCTAGGTGGAACGAGGTGCAAAGATGACTGAGGTTAAAATCAGAGGAAACTGAGAAGTTATATTCACATCCTAACAGTGGCTACAATGGCATGGAAATTTTAGGGAAAAATACAGTTGCTGCTCCCTGGATGGAATGTGGTTGGCATGCTCAAAACCTGTTCTATGATGATTCCCCACATGGGGGGGTTGGTTGTCAGTGATTCCCATTGTCTTGGGATGTGAGAACCCCCCTTGCCATCTTGCCCTTGTTCCCAGCTGCCATGTGGAGCAGTGTGTGGGAACAGTCACCATCTTTGGGGGAAGCCACATGGATGTGACCTGCATGGAGAGTCCATCATCTTATCCTGGCTGCCACACAGAACTAAGTCAAAGGGTCAACCATCTTTTTGTGAGAAAAACACCTTCTCTTTCTGTATATTTTTGTTATTAATATTGCTGTTGTTGATGTGCATTTCTTATTCCATTGCTGCTTGCTTTTTGCAAATTGTGATCTCAATCCAGAGTCTCTGCTTTCGTTCCTCTCTTGCCAGAGGGGGCAGAGGGAAGGGGAGTGGCTCATTTGGAGTTTAATTTCTAGATGGTGTTTAAACCACTACATGGTTAAGAAGTTCAACTCCCTAATAATTTGAGCAGTCAGGCACCTTGCAGAACAGTCCCCTTTAAGAGAGAAGTATAGGAGTAGGAGAAGAGAGATTAGGAGGCTTATCATATTGGAAAAAGCAAACACTGCTTTAAAAGCAGCAGTAGCAAGAACTGGGCCTTTTAGATAGATTGACTTGCACATCTTCCTTAAGCCATGCATACACAACCCCCAGAGAACTCTGAATCTCTAGAGGTGGAGTTTTTTACAGCATAGACTAGAAGAAGGCAACTTCTAAGAGAGGCTAAGAACACAAATCAGCTGGTGGAATTACATGAAAGGTTTTGAAAACAAAGGCTACCTTCTCCAGCTGTGTCCTTGTGAGGCAAATCCATACTTTCAATTCAGCAGCTCTGAGAAGCTTTCAACAAACACCACATTTCCCCCCTCTAAGTACCCACAGGAAAATCTCCTTCTCCCTCTAGGACAACCTCAAAGGCTAAGTTTTAGATCTACTCCTTGCTCTTCTCAAAAGTTTCCAAGCCTGTATTCCCTGAGACTATCTACTTGGTATACACACTGAAATTCCAGAAAGACATCTGAGCTGAGCATATTTGCTTGTGCTGTGAAGAGCTCTCCCTCCACAAGAGGATTAAGTATGACACAAAATGCAGCACCCAGGTCAAAGCAAACAACCAGCCTTTTAAAAGAATGCTGAAACACCCACAGAGGAAGCAGCTAACCCCCCCACATAATAGACACGCCATCCTCAAGCCCTGTTAACAGCCATCTGTCACAAGCTTACTGAAACAGTAAAAAGCTACTTTTCCTACCTGTGGCTGTGGAGGAGTGCGTTGAAAGCCAATCCATCAGACCAGCTCGTGGTGAAATTGGTAACGTTGACCTGTGGGTAATTGCGAGTCGATTGACGGACCCAGCTCAGCAGAATCATTTCACTGTTTGTCTGCTGCAGTCCAGCCATGATGTTTTTCATTACATCTTTGACCTGCCATAAAAGACAGAATTTGATCAATGATTGAACTTATTAAAAGCTGACTATTTCTTTTCTTGACACAAAAAACCTTCAGTCGTCTAGATTGCAACCTGACAGAAAAACTCCTAAGTAATTAAGCACAAATTTGTTTTCACAATATAATGACAGCAATCAATTCTGAATGCCTAAATACGATGGATATTGACATGCACTGAGTGCCTTCATTCCTGTGCCCCAGAAGAAGCAGGGACAGAGAAGGCACATTTGTTACCACCACTTCATTCATTCAGTTCATTCCAACTAAGTATTTCTCCTTGTGATTTTCTCTGGTCTGGAAATACATCCTTAGTTAATATGAGACATTACAGCAAAAGTTGATAAAATGATGAAAATCATTCTTCTCTCATTGACTGAGTTGAAGTAGTACCTAACATACCTCGACAAAATAAATGGCCTCAGTGCACAGTAGATAATGTTTTTGATTTAAAGGTGCAAACTAAATTTGCATACATGCACCTGGATGAAAAGTCAATTTCACTGCATGCATTAAAAGAGTGTTGTATATGTTTCAGTTTTATTGTTTTAATGAAGTTAATATTCCTCTTTCACTGGAGAGAGCTTATCAATCTACAGTTATTATTTTACAAAAAAGCCTGAGGGCTTTTATAAATGTTATCCTGGAGTTTGACATCATGTAGTAGATTATATATTTCCTATCAACTCCTTTACTACTGAAAGAGCACATAAAACTTCTATTAAGAATTATTTTCCTGTAAAGTAACACCTTTTAAATCATTGCTTTCTCCATATATCTTTTAGAATAGCAGCTCTTTTAAAATATTCCCTAAGATATAATTTAACTATAAAATTGCTTATTGCTGCGTATTCACTTTGGGAATATAGCATTTCATTATCATTTTCCCCTTGAATTGCTCTGAAGCCAGTATCAGTCAGTCAAACAATATTCAGGGGTGATAATGATAAAGGGTGGACCACTTTGAAACTGTTAAAATTGTAAGATAATACGCAGAAGATGAAATCTGAAAGAACAGTCAGCAACAACAACAAAAATTAATTACTGTGATATTGCAGAAAAAACAGAGATAACCTTTTATTGTTGGGTATGGTAAGTTGCTCTCTAGTTTCACAGTAATTAATTCAATCATTTGATTCTGTGAAGATATGAATTACTGAAACAATATCTTGGGATTGCATCTCAGATGCATACTGCCCAAAGAGTATCAGTGCCTTTAATTTCCCTTTTCAGACTTAGGTATAAACTTTACTTTAGATGTTATTGGTTTCTAAGGTGAGAGGAGAAATTTTTCCTTTCTAAATTTCATGGTATATATTCCTGACATTAGTCTTAGATTGTAATTTGCACCAATGAAAATTGATATAAATTCTGTCAGACAAGATGAGAAGCTTTTTATACTTGCCTCCATTTTTACGTCAGGGAAAGAAAATAAAATGTAAGAAAACTGGGAAATATACTCTATTTTTGATTCATATGTCTGAGTGGGTATTTGGAATTTCTTGTCAATATTTTTAGTGTCTTCATTATTGAGAGACGCCAAAGTGGATTTACATAATTTACGAGAAGCTGAGATTTGGCCTCTGTATTCCCAGGCAAAAAAACCTTCACTACTATAAAAATATAAAATCTTGGTTTTTTTCATTAATCTGAATGCTAAAAAAGAAGAAAAGTTTTGGAATTAGCATCTACAGCACCAAAGTTAATACATAAGACTAGCAAATATTCAAATTATTGTTTGTGAGACTGGTTGAAGCTAAGATTTCATTGTTTATTTTGGGTTTTAGCATGTGCATATATTTACAAATGCAGATTTTTCTGAATATTATAAATAAACTGGAACTTTTGAAAAATACAACACACATTTGTGCTAAAGGATAGCTGAATGAAGGCACGAACATCACATTTAGAAATATAAGGGTTCATAACATACAGAAAGGTTATGTGTTTGAGCTGGTATCAAAGAGAAAGGACTTGTGTCTATGAACAGAGAAAATTAGACAAAATTAATTAAAAAATGGGCTGTCAGGAAGGCAATTATTCAGAAGTATCCAGGTGATTGTTTTGCTTTAGACCTAAAGAGATGAATACAAACACAGCATTTATTTTTACTTTTGAGTAAATGAATAGAAAACAGTCTCAATCTCACCTTGCTAAATATGCTTATAATGGATAAAGTTTTGCTGTTTTTCCTGCATTTCTCTGCAACAGTGAAGACTGTTAAATTTACGACTTTTTGTTGCCCTCTAGGGAAAGTCAGACATTTCAATAACGAAGTAAAAGGGCCTGATCTGATCCTGAATGCTAACAGCACTTCCTCTTCAGTGAGAACTGGTGGATGACTCCACTTGCACAGCTGGAGCCACCTTGTCCCCCCGAGTGTCCCGAGGGGCATTGCCACCCCACCCCACCTTGGCAGTGCCATGCCACACCACTGCAGCTCAGCTCCACGCTGTCTGCAGGCTGGCTGGGGCTGAGGCAAGAGCCCTGCCTGGGAAGAAAAGTGCTGGCTGACATTCTGGTGAGAAGGAAGCTTTCTGAAGGCTGCTCAGTTAAGACGTACTGCTGAGCATGTGGCACACAGAGATGTGCTCGTGGCAGCCTGAAGAGCTTTCAGATAGATAAACTCCCTCAGCACCCAGACTCAAAAACTACAGCTATTTCAAAGTGTCTAGCAGGCTCTGTCTCACACTGTCAGGTGATGAGTTGACCTCTGATACTCATTTCTTTGTTACCTCTCCTTTCTAATGCTGTATATCCTGGCAGGACACAAAGCTTTCAGGTGGAGGAAGCTCTGACTTCCAGAGAACAGATATACTTGCTCTTCCTGGGGAATGGACATATGCTATGGCAATAAGGAAAGATAGAAGGGGGGAAAAGGACAATACAGACATCACCAAGACAGCTTCTGAACTGCCAGGCTGCCAAAAGGAAAGCTGTGGACAGAATGGGAGCACTGCTATTGCTGTCAGCACGTGAAGAAAGTGGCTAAAACCAGCACAGCCAGCCCTGGCTCACAGCAGCAGTGGACCTTTGATCTTCCCACTGCAGGACCATGTTCTGGAATCTGGGCATGTGTTGCTGTGTGTGGAAGATGACAAGGAACACAGCATGATCTCAGGCTCACACTGCATCTGTTTCACCCAAAACCATCTTCAGGAATGTAACATTTTGTCAGACTGGCACTTGGCTTCACTTTTCCCCTAGAAAAGAGGGAGGGAAGAAGATAATCTAAAAAGAAAACCGTTCTCAAAGCAAGAATTTTTCATCTTTCTTAATAAAATGGGAACCTTACAGCTCTCTGACAGAATTACTTTGTATTTATTACTTGCTATATTTCAGGTATTCTGACTGCATAGATTACTTTTTTATAACTAGAACCACTAGACTCTTTCCAAGTACTTTTGAAAGAACACTTTTAAGGACATTTTCATAGATATTCAAGACACCTATTAAAGTAAAGAATAGTCTTTGTTCATTGATTCAAGGTAGATTGACAGAAGCGTTTCATTTCCATAACAATAAAAAACAAAATTAAGTAAAACGGTAGTTCGTATCAAAATACTGATGTGCACAGCAACCCTGATGCTTTTAATAAGTGTCCAAATGAGACTGACAAGCTGTTGAAATGCTCCCCTGTGAAATATTTTCCTTGTGTATATATCTATTCTTTTGTGATTTTTCCCAGAGGAAGTCAAGATTGGGCCAAAGATTTTTGCTAGGGGTTTTCTTTCATGCTTTGCATGAAAATAAGTTCATTCTTAAAAACATAACAAAACAAGTTACACACTGCCATATAGAATGTTTTTGCACTCTTGAGAGAGTTTGTAAAACACAGCAGTTCAGAAATTAATAGTTTTGCTCTGTTTTTACTTAAATGTTGTGAGGCTGGGATCACAGAGCTGCGAGAAAGAGGGCAGCAGCTTCAAGGAAATAGAAAGTCTGATGGATTCAGTACCATAAAGAGCTTTGGCAGCAGGTGCTCAACTCACAGCAATGGTTCAATTTCAGGGAAACTTTTAATAATAATCTGAAAAAACAGGCTAGATAAGAAAGGACACAATCACCACAGGGGATACAGAAAGCCGTGATATTCTGCACAGAGATGAGAGTGGCAACAATGCATCAAATCCTGTCAGCTGCAGTGGCTCTACCACTGCCTCTGCTCAACAGGACTGCTGACATCCATTTGGATTGGTACTGACATTATTCCTTTCATGCACCTTTCTTCTACCAACTCTTTTTTATTACTTTTACTCAAAGGGATTAACGTTTTTGTAAGAGACCATCACGTTGTCATATACAAATACAGTTGTTGTGTCCTTATGTGGTCCTGGCTGCAGGATGTGAAACTGGACAAGCTTCTTGCCTGTTCATCTACAACAAAACAAGTGCTCACACAAACAATAGCCTCATATCTTTTGTTGTTGTTGTTGGTTTTTGTTTTAGATGTAGACAGATAAAGTTCCTCTAAGTGACTCTTCTCAGGATGTGCAAAAGCAGGATTGCACCATCAAACACAAACTACACCAGTAGCATGCACTAAATCAAGTAGCCTGTGTATTACTACTTACTTGTTTTTAGGCCTTCCACAGACTACAAATAGATACACTAGTCTTGGTATTTTACCCAGCTGCAGACAACTGGCAGATAAGTTTGGTGGCCCTGATTCTATATGAGCAATTTCTCGTGTTTCCAGCTGCTTCTTGCCAGGGACAATCTGTGACAGGCAAACTGGAACCCACAGGAAAAAGGATTTCTTAAGAAATTTACAGCCCTGTTTCACCCTAAGGGCTGTCACTGTGTAAGATCATACCTACCTAAATACAGGACAGAACAATCACAAACATGTTCTAGATTATGCAAATAACTTCAAAACTTGGAAGAAAATTTGGACAAGAAAGAAGACCTTCTCCACAGAGCCATAATTAAGCACATTTACTTTGAACTGTTCCAATACTTTGAGGGAAATAGGCAGCAAAACAATGGCTCCCAAGTGTTTTGGGTCTTTTTAAGGTGAAAAGCCCAAATAGTAGTCTTACATATTGATTTTCTTTTTTAATTATTCATCATTATGCAATAGCAACAAGGTTATTATTTAATAATGGCTTCTTGTTGCTAACCTGGTTTTAGCTATTCTTTAGGGGAAAAAAAAACCAAACTAAAATTTATTTATAGCAAAATTAGAATCTTATTTACAAGCATTTGAATAAAAACAAAAATCCAGACTATGCAGGTCACTTCCTTTAGTAATTCATTAATAGAACAAACTGAAACACAGAACTCCAAGTGTAGACTAAACATGGACTGAACCATTATGACTATGCTGACAAAGGGCCACAATTTTAATCACTGCTTTTTAAATACAATCCTTCGATTTTTCATCCATGGGTAGTTCAAGCTGAAGCCAATGGGTACCATTGCAACTGCTGCCAGTTATCACAGGCTCAAGGTGAAGCTGGAAACAAATCACTTTTGCACTGCAAACGAAAGGTATCCTAAGAGCACATGGCTGCTGTCAAAAACCTCATCGGGCTACACCACAACCTGTGCTTCATGGGTTAAAAGGAATGGTGGGAACAACTAAAAAGAAATTAGTAAGCACAGAGCTAAGACTAAAGCACATCTTTAACAGCTTGCTTCAGAATAAAATATGAAGAAAACAAAAATATTAATTTGAACATGAATAATTGTCTCAGTCCATAATTTATACAAATTGAAACAGAGTGATTCAAAGATTATTGGTAAAAGTTGCACAGCTAGATATCATATTCCATCTGCTCTTAATAAGTAATTTAGAACAATTTTATGCGATTAAACTGGGAATATTGAAACATAGACAAGAGAAGTGAGTTAACTATTTGAAGCTTTTCTCTGTTGCTGTTGTGGTGTAAAATTAGAATAAAAATGCTCCCTACTTGGATGAATGATACACATCTGATTTTTGATAGAAGTGTTTACTTCCTAAAGTGAAGTCTTTCAGGCTTTGTGCTCCACCACCTTGTCTTGTAATAGTACCCAAAACTTGTAGATTATTGGTTGGGGAACATAGTCAACACTAATGGGCAGACTCTTAGCCCACATTCATACAAACAAATGGATTCAGAGCATCATGCTACTTCTTTTCCAATTTTGATTTAACTGCCATCTCAGAATTTGTTTACTGAAGTGTCCTCATCTACCATGCTGGTTTTTATGAGATCCATATCACAAATTCCCCTTTCCCTCCAAAGAGAAAGGAAGAAAAATGAGCCACATCTGCTTCAATAAATAGGCAGTCTAGCAGCTTTTTACTGTTCTAGAAATAATTCTTTGCAGGATGGGTCAGCAGCAAAAAGCAACAGATGTGATTATTTCATTAAAATATAAGTCAGTCTTTCTAAGATAGTAAGAAGAAAAGTGACTATGAGAGCTATATATCCACATTGGCTTTGTCCATCCATTGTTGTTAGGATAACTCCTATATATATCATCTTGCAATATCTGACTGTGATATTACAGTCAAAAAAGTTTCTGCTAATGCTGTACAAACAATTTTATATTCTTACTACTCTCAATATGCTTGACAACATGTAAGCAGACTGCCATAACACTTGCTGATTTAGCACATTGCAATTGCCTGTGTTTACTTTGTAGTTAGTTGCTGGATAATAATGGGGAAAAGCTCAGCGGAATAAAGGTATTTCATGGAAAGTAAGGAGCAGTGCCACTCACCTGCCAGTGGAGGATTATATTCCAGATCAAACCAAGGGTCAGCTTATGATTTCCATCCACAATGTCTGAGCTCCCTATATTTACCAAATCAACCTATTATAGAAACAAAAAATAATTGTAAAAGATTAATAACAAGCACAAGAGGTTGGAGAGTGATGACGGGATAAGCTAAGGTAAATCTCCCATTTGGTTTCTGTTGTTCCATAAACATACAACTCACATTTTATAAATGACACAATTAATGTTCTGGAAAAAAACAGCAGTGATCTGGAGTTCCGATTATTGCAGTTATAGCATGTTGTGAAACATAAAATTAAAACTAATAGTTGTAATCACTCAAATATCTTTTATATGAAGCTTCTGCAATTACAAATCACACAGACAGAAAAACTCCTGTACTCTGCTTTATACTACCTTATATTATTTAATTTTCTGGAAGAAACACACACACATCTAGACACTGTAAGAGCTGACAACACAAGAGACACTCAATATTTAGATTAAAATAGAACTTATTTTTCCTTAATTAAATTCTAGAATGTAAAAGGAAATATACAGATGTGTTCTGGCACACAGATAAAGAAGTGATTGTGATCTAAGCAAGTCTTTTCCATAACAGTTCATCCAGTAATGTTGTTTTCCAAAATTGTATCATGCATCAGTATTTCATCATGCATCAGTATTTACCACCCTGGAATATTCTTTCCTCCACATGGGAAATGATCCTTCACTCTCCCCCAAATTTTATGCTATCTCAATAAGGCAGCCAAATTCAGGGTTATGAATGCAAGACTATAAGCTGTTCTGCACATTTAGATAGAACTGTGACTTTAAAATTAGCATCCTCATTGTTTCATAGATGCAGCTCTTCATGGTCAGAACTGATGTTTTTTATGGCAAAGTACTCCATTCTTTTACAAACTACAGTCTGCATATCTGTACTATGCTTCTGAAGTTATTAGAAGTTACATCTGCAATCTGACTCAAGTTTTGCACCTTCAAAGCAAGCTGCTTTATTTTTGGTTTGGGGCTTTTTCAATGCATCCACGTATAGGTCAAAGTAGATATTTTATAAAGAATCCTAAAACTCTCAAAAGAGCTCTTTTCTTTAAGAATGTCACATTTTTTACTAAAAGTATATGAGACTGGCAATTTATTCTAACTGACAGTGTCTTGGAACATTTCCCAAATAGACTTTATATCCTAAATTTAAAATGGAGTCCCATGAAGAAAATGACACCCTGCAAAGTTTATTAGGGCAGTGTCTGCATATTCTACAGGCCAAATCCTCCATCCATTTTTTGAAGTGAAAGCCTGAATACACAGAGCCAAAGTCTGTTTTATTGAAGCAGAGGAATATTGCCCAGTTAGCCACAGGGAAGCCTAAGCCTATATTGGGGCAATCCCCACATCCCCATGCTCGCCCTCAACACTATCCCCTTTCTATGGGAACAAAAAAACTGTGAAATGGATTGACTGGAAGCAGCAGCATTTTTCAATGTTACGACCCTGATGACTACAGAGCCTCAGAGCAAGGATGACACATACCAGCAGAAAAATCTAGACTACTCATAGGCTTTAATTCACTTTGGAACCATTGATTTTGCATTCCTGAAGTTGCAAAGAAATAATTTGTCAAATTACTGAAGGTTAAGGAAACTATTTCAGAGGCAGGACTTTTGATTTCATATTGACAAGATACAGTATGTCTTTATATACACTATGCTAATTTTTATATAGTTTACAAGGTTTTCATTACACGAATATGATGGCCACTGGATGACCACTTCACTTTCTAAAACACTGGTTTTTCTTCTATAGTCCAAAATTGGAATACTCCCTGTTTTATTCCCAGATTTGAAAGGGACTATTATTATGTTCTGAAAACTAAATGAAAAGCACACCAGTGGATTCAGCTGATAGGCATCGAAAATTTCAAAAAACATTTGCTATGATATTTCTACCCAGGTATGCAATCAAAACCTTCTTGTGTACTGTGAAATAATGTATTGATGATTTTTTTTTTCCAATAATGTCAAATGTTGCAGATTTTGAATAATTAGAAGCTTTTTCTTCTATTTATTTACATTGAATTCCATTAAATAAAAAGAAAAATCAAGCTGGAGGTCTTTGTGTCAATCTTATAAGGTCACTTTCACTTATGTGCAAATCTTTAGATGGATTACCTTAGATTTATAAAATCAATAACTGTATTCAGCAGCTGAACTCAAGCATTAGTGACCTCCTGCAGCTATCAAGAAATCCAATATAATATACAGCACAGAATACATTATCTTTATTCTGTCACCTCTTACTGTTAAGTTTAAGCAAGTGTTATAGTTTATTTGATTTTATTCTTGAGGAGAGTTATGATGAAATTAGTTGGCCAGAGGAAATGTCTGCTAAAATTATTAGTCCATTAGAATGTCTGCATAAAGAAGATGCTATGAGAACATTTACTCAAGAATGATGCACAGGATAGGGGCTTGAAAAATCAATCTTCACAAAGTAGAATTGAAAGGGGTGTTGATATGATTAGTGTTTTGAACCATGAGGGACAGATGTCTCTGAACTATAACCAAAAAAAAAAATTGCAGGAAAAGCCCAGTTTTTTCAGACTTCATAATTGTTAGAGATTTTGAGTAAACGTTTTGATAGGCAGCATCTTGTAACAAGCTATGGATGACTTCTTGTATTTAACTTCTAAAACTTTATTATAAATACCACTCGTTAGAACAAAATCATGCAGGTTGATCTGTCTTCAGACAGCATCCATTACAGATGTTTTATCCAACATTTGCCAGAAAAGGATTTTAAACACCTTAAAACACATTTGACCCTGTGTTGCGGTTTTGGAGGATGGTACAGCAGCCCTTACCCTAGAGCTTCTCTACCCGGTTCAGTTCAGCGCCTCAGTGCTCCAAACCCTCTGTCCCAGGGCTGGACACTGCACTCTCACCGGCCGGGGAGCCATAAGGCTAGCTCTGGTTCGTCTGCTTCCACAACCGGCGGTGATAAAGGAGGCGAGGAGGGTCTATGCGTTGTGTCCATGGAAGATGTTTATTCGCATGGTGCAGCAGAGGCCAACGACCTCCCCGAGGCAGAGATGCCTCGAGGGCGAAGGCCTCACATGCACAGCCACATGTGGAGCATAGACACACGTGGAGCATAGACAGCAAGATGGCGGAGGGTAAGGGGTTTTATAGGGAAACAGAGAGGGCAGGGACAACACACAGGCCCAGTGACCTCTGGGTACAGGGGAGGTACAGGGGCGGAGTTAGGAGTACAGGAACCAATAGGGGAAACCCGAGGGAGTGGCCAGGGCCACGTGGGGTTAGGGTACAGGAACCAATAGGGAAAACTGGGGGCGTGGCTAGGACTGTGTGGACTAGGGAAGGTAGGACAATAGGTGACAAGTACAGTCGTTAAGAAAGGGGTGTGGGGAACTTGCAGCTATTACCACAATAACCCTGATGCTGAATGACAAAGTATCCAAGTCACATTGATAAAACTGCTTTGACTCCAGTTCTTTTATCCTATAGACCAAAGGTGTTTGATTCAACACCTGCAAAGCACTTTGTATGCTGTCTACAGGCTGTTCTGAGCCTGTCTGGCTGAATACTTACATTATTTCTCTGCAAAACGTGGATTGCTTTGTTGACATTGTTCAGAGCATGAACTCTTGTGGAGCCTTTTTCTTTTGCCTACAAAGAAAGTAAACCAAATTTGACTGTCCACAATCAGAATATAGAGTACATTATATGTAACTCAAATCTTATATCTGTAGTTTTCTATTTCAGAACTTTATGAGAAAAGAATATTACCATACACTGGGATTATGCAGCTTCCCAGCACAAAATAAAGTCAATTGTGAAATAAACTGGATCCACAGTTAGAAGGTAATTTGGTACCTTCACATTTTTCAGTGAAGGAATCCTTGAAATGCATATAAAATTAGATAATTCCAGATTCTTTTTATTGTGATTACTTGTCTTCTGCATGGCACAATTTAGGAACATTGCTATGGCAACTAAACAGATAAGCATCAGTTTGTTTAATATTTATATACAAGTACATTATCTCTGGATTTTGATTCTCAATCTCTCAGCCCTCTTATGAGAAAGTTTCAGGGAAAGATGCCAAACTTACAGAGTCCAACCAGGAACAAAAGGGAAGACATTAAAAATGTGTGTGTGACCATGTCACTTTGAATTTCCAGATTAATAAGAGCAAGCAGTTCTCTCTTTTTGGACAACTACAACTCCAATAGATGGACCGTAGGCATGATATTTATTAGAAAAACTTTCTACACATTAAATTCTATTCCAGCTAAAATCCAGATATCTAAATGTACCCTGCCTCAGTTTTGTTTCTCTGTGCCACACTTAATAAGTGCATTCAACAAAGTAGAACATTTTCATTTCAAGTATATGCCTAGCAAAGGGTTAGTGTCTAATATAGCTCTCAGTCACAATGTTTCCTCAATTTCAAATGAAATTGAAACATATTAAGACCCCTAAAACTGGTTTCCACATCAGGTCCTCATCAGTGGCAGAAGTTAGTGAATATCACCTTCCACAGTTCATATCAAAACTTTAATACACAATAAATGTATTAAAAAACACATACAAGCTTTTGGCCTGTAAGGCATTCCAGGAGCTCCAGAAGTCTTCGTCCATCTCGAAAATCGTTAAAAAGGTCTTCAATGTGTCGTCTTCCAAACTGAAATGAAACAATGGCTCTAGTTAGTTCAAACACCAAAAATAATAATTAAAAAATACCAGAAAGCTGTAAAAAGCCAATGTCAGAATAAATAAGAAATATATGACACAAAGTAAAAGAGGAAAATACTTCTAAACTCACAGGATTCTTTCACATACATCTGTCTTAAACAGGGTTCTATTTTTTTAAGACAGATTGATGCTTACTTTATTTTAAGTACATGCCATTATAATAAATGTACATGCCAAATAAGCCAGAAAAAAATACTAATATAGCTAGAAAACAAAGACTTGGCAATTAAGGAACAAATCAGGGAAAAAAAACCCCAGGAAAAATAATTTGCAAAGAAGAAAAAGAACAACCCAAAGAAAGGAGGGGAAAAAAACACACAGGAAATTATTTAAAATTTAAGTGCCTAGTAGGTACTCCATCTATCAGAAACTAACTTGGAGAGCACATAGAGAAAGATGAGTCTTAGACTTATTCTAGTCAGGATCTTAGAAATACATCTATGTTAACAGGACATACTTGGAATTTTACTGGATCATGGCCTCACTTCTGTAAGTGGCTGACAGACAATTCACATTTTGTACAGAGCATCAGTGAAAGATGAAAGGAAATACTTGTGATCTTCACCCATATGACAATGTTTGAAAGATTCACTCTTTCTAAAATTCAAACCAAGTTTCTGATCTGATGCTTTGACTGATGCATGAAATATTAAAAATATAGACATATAATTTTTTATAGTCTAGTCACTGAGCAAGTTTTATGTGAACCAATGGATTTTTAGATTTCTTTGTATGTTTGAGAGCTATTGAGAACCACAATAAAAAGCAGTGATTATTTTGTGGAGTGCAAAATAGTTTCACAGGTCCACATTATTTCTAATTTGTGAAGTCTGATAGATGCTTTGATTGATTTGAGAAGTCTCTGTATTTTAATTTTCTAGAATTCATGCCATGCTGACCTCCATTGCACATCTTCCTTTTTTACCACAGAGCAACAATGTAAAATTGAGCATCTGTAAAAACATTTGCTTTCCTGTCAGCAATGTTGTTCTGGTACTCACTGCAACACTCATTAGAGCTAGCTGGGAATTTTATGAAAAACATATTTTGTTAGAAAGTACCAATTCCTTTGGAAGGTTACTAAAACAGAAGACAGGATTAAGGAGAGTCTCCAGTGCTAAACTAATTTTTTCCTCATCAATACATATTTATGAGTACAGCACTGACTTCAGTGCTAATAGCTGCTCTGCCATGACCTTTCTGTCTGACTGCTCTTCTGAGGCAAAAGTTCCTTTCAATCCCTTCATTTTTTGGTAAGGCCTGGTTTCTGTTTCATGGAACAAACAAATCCACAACATAACCAAATTTCTACAGCAGTGGAAATCCTTGTTTTCTAGCCCATTTTCACACCGTGCACAACCCATTCTAACTAAGCTAAGTTCCAGTTAACACACATGCTGCCACTTTATTACCTAAGATACCTGAAAACCAGCACTGAACAGATTCACAGATGATTTACTTGCACTGCTCAACACCTTGAATTATCTGTTTAAGTAATAATACCCAGCAACTCTATTTCCTGCCTCGCATTTAGGATGAGAAATAGTTCTACAAAAATATTTTAAATTATGGTATGAAAAATCATGTGCCATTACGCGAGTCAAGTCATGTATAGAATTCCCGAAATTGTTGGACAAATTTAAAATTAAAACATGCAACTAAATCAGAGAGACCTTATTCTGTTCCCTAATCTTGCAGAACAAAAGTCATTTTTGCAGAGGGGAAGCACAAGATCTATGCACTTTGAGGGAGCTTTTGAACATTCTTTAGAAAGTTGGAGTGATCAATAGGCTCTTCTGCAACACTATGAAAGAGTTGTGCCCCTAATGCTACTGAATCTCTCTGGGAATATGAGCACAATGACATTTTGATAATAGAATAGAATTATATTGGTTTGTATCATACAGGAAAAATAGAACTAGCCTTCAGAACTGCCTATGTCTCTGTCTTTCTTTCTTTTTGCAGCATTTAAGCTATTCATAACGTTTATGTTGAAATCAATCTAGCGAGTCAAAAATTCTGTTTAACAAAAAATATGTTGGTTTGGGTCTTTTTTTTGGTAAAGATTTCAGAAAGAAAATGAAGACACAGCCCAGTAGCATCCCTAGCAGGACATATTAATTACAAACATACTACAAGTAAACCTTAAACTAAAAATTCCATTGATTGTTTAGGGTCTTGGAAGTATACCTTTCATTAATCACAACTAAAAATACACTAAGACACCCTACACCACTGCCACACATATCATTCTAAACCTGAGGAAAGCTGCAGTTTTTCAGGCAATGGGGTAATTAAATCTTCTTCCTCAAATAGATTGAATGTCTTCACTGGATCGGCATTGCAGTAAGTCTTCAGATACAAAGGGCTCAAAGTTGCATCAGGTAAATTTATTGTGTCATTGAAAAGTGTCTGTTAACTAGAACCTTTGAAAACTGAAAAACCAAGCATGGTTAGGCAATGGCTTGCAAACAAATGTCTACTCATTTGTTATACATTCTTGCTGAAAATAACCTTTTAAAAAAGCTTTCTTAGGCTGTGACCTAAAATCACTGCCCTTTACCTAAGAAGAATGAAAATGTTCAGAAAACTCTCCTGTGCCATTTGTTATGGATGTTGATTTGTTACTCACCCTATATTACAAACTAATCCAAAACATAAATTTAAAAAATGACCAAAGCAGCTGCAAGATGAATTGTTGGTTCTCACTTAAGTGTCCTTCTTCAAAACCACAAAGATGGAAGAGAAGTGGGAAACAAGAGAGAGTACAACACAGAGGAAGGACTGAGGATACCGGATAGGAACCACAAGGTGACT
Organism: Lichenostomus cassidix; assembly: GCF_008360975.1. Taxonomy (NCBI): domain Eukaryota; kingdom Metazoa; phylum Chordata; class Aves; order Passeriformes; family Meliphagidae; genus Lichenostomus; species Lichenostomus cassidix. The sequence continues at coordinate 9,479,463 of NC_139479.1, read as the reverse complement.
TTTCACCAGAAGCAGAAATTCATTTCTAGAAGTAGAACAATAGTAAAATCTAAGATAGGACTTTGTTAAAATCTTAATGACTAGAAAGACTAGGGATTTAAGTATATGACAGTTTTATATATTATTTTAACGTACTGTCTTAGTGCTAAATAAAGATTAAAACACAAACATCCATGGTTTGGCTGATAGGGCTGTTGGATGCAACTGCTGATCTCTGCAAAACATCAGAGGACCTGAAGGAAATCCAAGGGATTTATTTTAAAAGAAAACCACCAAAACCCATGATACATATGGGAAGATTCCTTTTTTATCATGTATGAAATTAACCCTCCAATTTAAATAACAACTGAGGAAAGTAATTCACAAGTAAAATTGGTATGGAAATAAAACAACTACCTTACACTACACCAGGGTCAACTACACAGGCCTTAGTACTAGAATTATGGGGTACTGGGCAACTAACATGTAAGGAAAATGTGGAATGTGTAGTAGAGTGTTCTCCCAAGTGCAGTAAGGGAGTGAAGCATACTCAGAATATTCCATGTAGTAACTCATCAGCATGTACATATTCTAGAATGATCTCGATATTAAGTAGATTGAAACGGTATCTCCAACATGTTCCAAACTCAGCAACTGAAACAATTTTATGCCAAAGAACATTACCTAAAACTCAAAAGCTGGTGAAAAAGAAGAAAACAGGAAAATCAGGAAATAGACTAAAATCAAGTGTTAATAGATAACTGTAGTTGCAATTTTTTTTTGTTTGAATACATTTAGGTATCACAAGATATCAAGCTTCACCCTACTTATGTCACTGCTATCTACTTTCATTGTCATTCCTGTGTTCTTTCCAAAGGCTCTATAATAGATCTCGTTGTCGCTATGTAAATTTAACAAATAAATTTTATCAAACAACTAAATTATTTAATCAGCTCATTCATCAGATACATTATGAATGAACTTAATATTGTGGGAATTATAACATGAAAAGCTGGTATTCTGTGAAAAGTTCTCTATTCAGAGCTACATGCAAGTCAGTAATTATGAAAGAAATACAGAGAACATAATGAAATAATTAAAAAAATAACTTGTCCAGAGAAGGCACAAAGACATCTGTTCATGAACATTGGCTCTCCAATGAGTTAAAGCTCAAAAAAATTTTGATTAGCATAAAACTGTTAGCAGACGTTATATTTTAGAATAAATTAGCATAGGTAAATCCTTCACTAAAGGGAAGTGGAGCAAAGGGAAAGGAAATAGGATGGGGAGAGCTGGTAAGAGAGGGGAAGGAAAAGGAGGAGACAATGATTAAGAACAAATGTTGAGGTTTAAGTGGGACCATGGAAAGGACAGGAGGAAGTGGGATTGAAGACACACCTTGACCCTAGAGGCACAGCTGTGGGAATGGCAGGGAAAAGCAATCACAATGGGGCTCTTTAAGGAAAGTTGTTGTTCCAGCTTCCAGTGGACATTTTCCCAGGGGGAATGGAAGGGCTGATTACACTCTTGACTCTATAGAAAGAAGAACTGAAGTCCACTTCTATGAGAAAGAAGTGGGGAAATCTTGTGATCAGTATTTAGAGGGCCCTGCACCCAGTCAGGTAAAGGAGAGAGATAACCAGGTTACTGTGTGGATTCGAGGGCCAGGTACATTGGCCCCACACTGGGTGCCAGAAAGATCTGTTGTGGTTTAAGCCCAGTCTGCAAGAAAGTCCCACACAGCTGCTCACTCTCTTTCCCCAGGGGAACAGGGTTTGGCATCTGTTAGGGGTGATGAGCAACTGTATTGTGCATCACTTGTTTTTCTCAGGATTTCTCAGTATGTTTTTGGTTTTTTTTAATTTTTCCAAATCTACAGCATTATTTATTGTTATTATTATTATTATTATTATTTCAATTTCTTTTAATTATTGAACTGTTTTTATCTCAGCCTACAAGGTTTTCTTTTTGACTCTCCTCCTCATTCCATTGCAAGGCAGAGGGAGTGTGGAGTGAGCAAGCAGCTGCATGATGCTTAGTTACCAGCTAGGCTTAAACCACAACAAGTCATAAATTATCTCCCACAGACACGAAGGGGAGAACTGTACTTCTATTTCCTAAGACTCATAAACACTCAAAATTTCAAGCAATGAGTCCATAATAACAGCTCCAGCAAAATACATGATAACAAAAGACTGAAAAGCAACTATTATTTGAGGTTCTTTTATAAGCATATATTTTTTCTGTTTTCTAAAAATATCATGTAATAGATAAATTTTCACATTTCTTTTAAGAAAAATTACAAAGTGTAAAAATTTGGCTGAGGAAGAATCTCTGACTTTTCATTTTCTTTTGCAGACAAATATGCACTTAGACACTTTTCATTTGAGACAGACTAGACTGTAAGAAGATTATTACAGTAAGACAAGTTGAATACTATTTCTTATGCATGTTACAGTATTATTGGCTTATTATTATCAGTTCATATGGGAAATCTAGCAACTGAAACTATCAGCAGATGAAGAGAGACAGAGAATAAATTAAAAGAGAAAAGGCACTGTAAAGAATGGGAATTCAAGGTTCAGCATGGCATTAGCTGAAAGATCTAAGGTTATATTATGTATACACAGGAAAGATCAGCTTACAATAAAACTAGCGGACACAGAAGTCTTTCAGACATTCAGGACAGGTAAATAACTGAGATCTTATCTTGGGAAAAGACCTTTGACTGCACGAGGGACAGGAGACCTGGATTGCAGGGCCTGGAAGGGAGCTGCAATGCATTCCATCTGTGCCTCCAACATGCAGGGCTATGGAACAGAAGGCAGAGTTGCCCTGCAGTTTGGCCAGGACCTCAGATTGCTGACTGACAGCTGAAAACCTGAAAAGACAAGGTACAGTCCAGAAAGGTGGAAGGACATAAGCCATGAGTCTTTACATAACTTTTTCAAGCATTTGTCTCAAGTTCAGTTTGTAAATCTGTAAATTTTGCTGAATAGATATCAGTATGAAAGGAATAATAACTTAGTTGGCTCACAGATGTTACCCTTAGTAAGACTTTAGAGAATCTGTCTTTTCTTCCATTCAAAATATTTGATGTCTCACTCTGTGAAACAATAAAGAAATGATATTGAGCTAATCTCAACAGATCTTTTAAGTCAGCTTTAATAAAAGAAGGACTATAAATACTTGTTCCTGCTCTGCTAAATATATTAAAAGTTAAATTTCTCTCCCCAATATCCTTGCTTCTGGTTTGTTCAATTCTGCTGGGAAGTTCATCAAAGTGACTGACATTTTCTTTCATTGATGCTGGATTACTATTACAGCAGAAAAGGATATTGTCCCAGTCAAGAGGGAAGAAAGATGCACCAGGCATTGTTTAATTAGGCCACAGGTTCATGGACTCCTGGGAAGCATCAAACAATAACTTGAGCCAGCCCTGCCATCCTTTCTCCCTTCAGCATTCTTTTCCCTATTAGAACACGGATGCATCCTTTCTGCTGCAGCTGAAACTCTACATTGGGAAGTAGGAGGTCAAACAGTGCACTGTCAGTTTGCTTCCTGATTGTTAGGGATCCAAGCTGTTTCCAAGGCTTTATGGTAGACATCTCTTTTTTTGCTAACTCCATTTTTCAAGGGATTGCATAGAGGAGTAACTGATGAACATCAATATTTTAAAAATTGCTGCTACTGATGAACAGAGAGGAGCTGTACAACCGCTCTCTAAGGAAGCCACATTCTACTCACAGTCAGAGAACCAAATGTCCCTGTGCCTTTCAACAGGGGAACAATCACAATTCCTGCAGCAGACCCAGAACACCCAACATTACCCTCAAAGAGGGATCTAGGGGCAGGTCCTACCCATTGGCTGAAGGCAGCTCCTGTTTGTGGACAGGACACCCACTCCCAGAGCAGAGGTTTCATACACAGACCCTGAAGTTAGGGAATGACACCAGACCCTCCTGGGACTTCAGTGCTTGTGTAAAAGTGTATTTTCCCCTCAGCACAAGGAGTCATTCTACTTTTCTAGCATCATTGCAGTGAAGGACATTTGCACAGCCCCATGAATAGGGTGTTATTTCCATTCTAAAATAAACCAGAAAATTTCATTTTAAGGGCCATATATACCCTGAACAGAAATAGAGATGCGTTGACACACACTATTATGTTAGTATAGATACCCCTGTTTCCTTAGATCCTGGAGACTCACCTCCAAATTAAAAGTAATAAATGTGTATTTTAAAATTTTTTAAAGGAAACAAATTTTCTCTTTGGAAAGCAGTGAGTGTGCAGTGTTGGCACCTACTGCATTCCTTTCAAACAATACAAAGCTTACAGAGATACACAAAACAAGTCTGGCAGCTGTCTTTTTCACCAGCTTAATCTAGCCAGAAAATGTCATTGAAGCATTTCTTATTTTGCAGCATATGATGTTCAAGGCCATTAAGGACTGGATGACTGGCAATGGCATCAAAAGAAACCTGCTGGAAGTGGGAATGAACATACACTCAGCAAGTCCCTACAAGGTTTGAAGAGTGAGTTATGAATTCAGAGTCAAGGACAGGGGCTCTTCTTTTGACAGGACAGCCAGCTTCATGCAATCTAATAACTGACTGCAATGAGGTTACTTTTTTCAAGTATAAATATAATTATGTTTCCCACCTGCAAAGAAAGCTATAAAGAAGAAAATTACCATAAACAAAAAACTAATTTTATTTATAGTCTTATCTCAGATGTAACTTTCAGCAGAAAACGGAACATTAATTACACTTACATGTCGAGAATACTTGTATTGTTTTAATTTACAGTGTTTAGGTATTTTTGACGCTCTAGTGGGTAGAGTTTTATAACAGCATTTTTAAACTCTGGGAACTGCAAAGACTAAAATACAGGGTTTTTGAAAGGAAGAGCCAGCCCACTTTCCAGCAGACAAACACAAACTGTGTCTAGCAGATGCCAAATACAACAATTTTGGCTAAAATTCTCATTTAAGAGAAGAACAGTTTCACAGCAGACATTCCGTGTATATTTGTTATTCAAGTAATTCGTTTTTCTACATATTATTATTTTGTTGTTAGAAATCAGAAAAAAGGTGATTTGATGAAAATAACATGCTTTAGTGCAAAACCTCAGAGAGCACAAAAAGATTCTAATTTTTTTTGCCTTTTGTTTAACTGATGTCTTTTAGAGAACAGCTTAATTTTTACACAGAGATATAGAATACTGCACATCCTGGGTTTCCTCACCTATGAAGATATCCTTTCTGAGTTAGGCTTCTCCTCTTATTAACAGACATGCTTTAGCAGTACTTTTTTCATCAGCTTAAAGCTTAAATCCTGGCTACACAGAATATATGAGTTGTATAAAGCATAAGTGGAATTTCAAAATTTTACTTTGGAATCCCTTCAGGTACATAATCTCATCTCTGAGAATAAATAAACCAGACAAACCTCTTCTGCTGTCTATATTTGTAACAGGCAAATAGTCAAGCTTCTAAATAGGTGCGACTGTAATCAAACAAGACAAAGCAGCAGCAATTTTCATGAATAAAAAAACAAACCGAACAAACTCCCTAATTAGAAAGCACTGCTATTACTTGAATTACAAATGCTATATAAACAAGAGACAATCTAGATCAGTTCTCCTCTGACTAGGATATGAAAGAGGCAAATGTGTCGTGTCATTTGCTCAAAAGGTTCAGAATGAAACTCAGTTTGACTCTACACAAGGATTCAAACACTTGGTAGCTCCATTTCTGTGTTTGCAAAGTGGTGGCACTGCCCACCAAAACAGAGAAATGTACCTTAACTTGGACAGCTGGGTAACCTAAGTCACTGTAGCACAACATCCAGTGTGTTTGATTTGACTTCACCTATGGAGGAAGTGCAAAAGGCAAGGGTTCTGGCATTTCTTGCCATGCTTCTCTTCCCACTAATTCTTGGGGGGTTTGTTGGATTTTTTTCTTTTTCTTTTTTTTTTTTTTTGTCTTTCATTAATGTGTCTTGATTAGGAAACACTTAACTATTATTTTAATTTTAACAAGATATACAAAGAAATTATGAAAATGAAGTTTGGTATCATAGAGAAAATAAATACGTAAAGAAATGATGTATTTAGTCTTTATCAGTGAGCAGTCATCCTGAAGAACAAACACAATTTTGTAGCCAAATAAAAATTAGACTCTCAATATATCTGAGGTAGCACTGCTTGCAAAATTTTTTTTCAAATGTCTTTTCATTGACTCAACTGAACCTCTAATACTGACTATAAGTGGATGATTCACCCCCCATCCTAAAGAGTCACAAACATTTAATCACACTTATTGCATTTTCTGGCATGGACAGAGTCACCCCCCATCACCTTGCCACATGGAATAGTTAAATGAAGTAAATAATTGTTATAAGTACTGCCATTTAAAGCAGTAGCAAAGGTAAAATCCATGCCACACATCTGAGCTGGCTGGTGATCATTTTCACTATGTGAAAAGGAAAGGCCAGTATTTATGAATTCAGAATGAAGGTTACTCCATTAACTGCTGTCCTGTGCTGAAGCCCAGCTGAGCAGGAGGACTCACTGCATGCACTACAACCAAGAACTGTTCTGGCACCGTCCCTACAACCACTGTTCTTATTCCCAACAAGCTTGTTTGCAGTAAATGGGATATTAATTTAAATGACATGCTTAAAAGAGTGAATATACCCCCTCTGCTTGAGCTCAGGCAGGAGTTTAAAATAGATTCTTCCACTTTTTTTCCCTACCTGGAGAAGTCAAGCATAACTTTAGAGACTGAAAATCTGCCTATAAAACTACATGGCTAAAGGGTAAAGTTTTCCAATACAGTCCATTCCTTGGCTTAAATTTTTTTATATATCAAGACATATAGTTTATTATCTAGATGTGTGAAATTAATTTCTATTAAAAAACAACAAAACAAATAAACAAACTAAACACACAATTTTTTATTGAAAGCACAATTTCCACCCGAGCTACTACTAAAAATCTGCTGTAGAGCAACCATCTGTGTGTAAAAAATTCAAGACATTCAGAATGAAATCATAGAAAGGAAAAGCAGCAAAAGTACAGTATTTGCATGGGAACAGAAGAACATTATAGGACACACTGAAACAGCAAGAAATGAGGAAATTCAAATCAAACTTCTATTTCTTATGACAAATTCAAATTTATATGTATGGCAGCCTGCTAGCCTGACAACAGAGCACCCAGGATGAGCTGTGAGTGTGGCACTGCCATTGCTCAAGGCTGCAGGAACCCTGATCTCTGTGACTGCCCTTCTCTTACTGCTGGACAGACCAGTCTGCTCCTCATTTCATAGCCTCTCTACTTCACCCCTCACATAGGTAATGAGGTCCATTTTCAGATTTTATGAATGGCCAGAAGAATGTTATAGTTGGGTTTTACACTATCTGATGATATAGGCTCATTATTCCCCCACATCGGTACCAATACTGTGAATTGGTATGTTCAAAACATTGAGAAAAAGGAAAAAAAAAAAAAGAAAAATAATATGTCGCTGTTGAGCAGCTAGCAGAGTAAAGAAGTCAGTTCTCAGTGGCAAGAAGGAAAGACCAACACAAAAAACAAACACCCAACAAAAACCCCCCCACCACCACCCACCCCACACACAAAACACCAAACACAAAAAACACAAAAAAACCAAAACCCACCACAAAAAAATTGTTTCTTCTGTTTATATTTTTCCTTCTCTTGGATTACTCCTAATATAAATAATGTATGCAGGTAATGAATATATTAAATAATTTTCTTACATTGAAAATAATATAAATTTTCCATTTTTCTTTCTCCACAACTCACCAAACCACACATAATTGCTTATACGGCAAATAAATGAATGATAACTGATCACAATATTAGAACACATCTTGACTAGATCCTGAATTGATATTTCTATCAGAGTTCTGCACACTATTGTCTGCAAACATATTTCACACATCTGTTATGTTTAACACAGTAAGCTGATGTTTAAGCTACCAGCAGGTAGAATCCACATGTACCTTAAATCACCACAATTAATTGTGGCAAGCTACCCAAAATGATTGGCATATGCTTCTTTTGTAATGTCTGGCAATAAATGACCCAGAATCTAAAAGGAATTCATGTAACAACTTCCCTTTGTGAATCCGGACCCCTTGTCATAATTAATAAAAATAGCAACATAAGATGGATCTCTCTTTAAACACAATCATTAAAAATTTACTGTAGCACAGTGAATAAGGAGAAATAATGACATTTTGGCTTGCATTTTAGTTGCATTTTTTGTGTTAATACCTTAAGAATAGCTCCAGAAATCTGTTGATCTTTTTGTTAGGTTATACCACATGTTGCACCCATCATTTAACTATATGCACACACACATGCATGCACACAAATATATAAAACTGATGATGTAGGGTTTAATTTTAATCTTCTTTATTTGCTTCTCATTCTTATAGAAATAGTGTGGTGAAGAAAGTAGCCCCCAGCCTAAAACTATGCGAAGGAAACTGATGACTATCAACTAATCTAGAAATACATAACTGCATCTGAAGAGTGGAATAAAGCAGCACCCAAGAGGTACCACCCATCCAAAAAAAAGTAGAACAGATTGGTTCTCACATATGAAAAGAAGAAAAAATGGAAATATGGAAAACCATATCTAACACCAGGGCTTGGGGAAGATAGTTTTGGCTTCCTGATTTGAAGGCCACACAGCTCGGTCTCAGAGACTCAAATCTGCAGCCATCAGGGCTAAGCGTGACATGGAACTCTCAGTATCACATACCAAAAGCTTGACCAGTGGAGTTCCACATATGCACTGCAGATATTGCCATCTTCCAAAATTAAAACCAGTTTCTGAAACTGAGAAAAGAGTATCCTGACGGGTATCCCTGAATGAATAAATGATGACAGCACCAGAGAATAGACACAGGATAATTCTCTTTTTCCTTTAAAAAAGTTCCATCCAACAGTTTTTAAAAGAAAAATCTGACGTGAAGGAGTCTTAGAAAAGGAATTAGAACTGCACCTTTTTTAGAAGAATTCTGGGCAACACCTATCCCCAGCATTCTGGGCAACCACCACTATCCCCAGCATCAACAACACTTTGAGTCATGAAATTCCTCACACCTGAGGTGCCCTGGGTGCACAAAGAGGAACTCCACAGCATGGGTATCCTCTCTGATTTGCCTCGGCGAGTTTCCAGTGGCTGCTCCCGAACAGCCTGCAGGGCCACACATCATCCCTGCCAGGATGAAAGCCTGAGGGGACACTGTGTCTGACTCAGCACACTCTTCTCAGAATTACTGGGCCTTCGGGAAGCAGCTATGCAAATATCAGCACGATATATGGGCTGTGTGTGGACATGATGTATGTAACACTGAGAGGTGACTGCACGTTACACAATGCATGGGTTTATACAATTCATGAAGTTCACTCAACTGCTGCTATGAATGTTAATCAGATATTCGGTCTCCAATCCACATCAGGACTAATTAGAAAGTGTTATTTACTCTAGAGTGTAGGCTTGCTCAGGCAACTGCCTGACATTAATCACTCCTTGAATGCTGGAATTTAAACCAAAAAACTGCAAAAGAAAATTATGAGTAATGCCAGTTTTGTTTAGTGTCACACATTGTTAAATCAATGAGGACTAAATGAGCCTTTATTCAAAGATATTTACAAAATAAACAACGGGTTTTCTAGAGTTCATTACTGCTTTCAAAATTTTCTGTTACTGTCAAAGTCAGGAAATTTTTCATGAAAGTTCTAGGAAATGTTGCTGGTTTTCTCCTACTACATTATTTAAGCTCAATAGAAAGACAGACATAATGATCTGGGGACAAATGTCACCTTGAGATTTCCATTTTTCCAGGAATGGAAACAAAGTGTGTGCAAATTCTGAAGTATTTACATCAGTTTTAATCATTTTCTTGAGTATCATGGTATTTCCAGTTTACAGGTCTCTTGCATGAGGACAGATTTTTTAATAGGGTCTATAGCAATAGGACAATGGGTAATAATTTTAAACTAAAAGAGGGAACATTTTGACTACATTTAAGGAAGTTTGGGGTTTTTTTTTTACATTTACGGTGGGAAAACATTGGAACAGGTTACCCAGAGATGTGATGGATACCCCAGCTCTGGAAACATTCAAGGTCAGACTGGACAGGGCTCTGAGATACATGGTCTGCTGGAAGATATCCCTGGTGGGAACTAGATGACCATTGAAGGTCCCTTCTAACCCAAATCATTCCATGATTCTACCCCACTGGAACAACCTCAACAAATGTCTCATTCTAGAGGGACTTCTACATGTAAGAGTGTCCTGATTTCAGCTGGGATAGAATTAATTAATTTCTTCTCAGTAGCTGTTACAGTGTTCTGTTTTGGATTAGGAATGAGAATGGTGTAGACAACACACTGATGTTCTGTTTTTTGCAAAGTCTTGTTTATCCTAAGTCAAAACCTTTTCTTTTTGCCTCATGCTCTGCCACTGAGAAGGTCAGCAAAAGAAACTGGGAGGGAGCATAGCCGGGACAGGTGACCCAGAAAGCCAACTGTGTCCTGGGCTGCATCCAAAGCAGCGTGGGCAGCAGGTCAAGGGAGAGGCCAGAGGGATATTCCACACCACAGAATGTCATGCCCAGTATATAAAATGGGGGGAGTTACCCAGGGTGGTGGATCTGGGTTTGGGAAGGGGGGGAAGTGCTCACAGGATTTCATGTGCTGTAGATCTAAATAAGGTTTGTGAAAACATGAACGCAAATATTTAAAACAGACTTCATAATTATTATCTTTCAGTTCCACTCAAAAGAATATAAATTTGTGCAATAACAAATCAGAAAACAACTGTAGAATGTGTAAAAATGATCATAATGCAATATTAAATGAGCAAAAATACATTATATAAATAACACTACAGCAGGACCACAACTGTTTCCTATTTTAAAATCATATTAGTGTGTTTTTAGTTAGCTCAAATGAATCTACAATAAACTGAAAAAATATCAGTAACCGATTATGCATTTTATTTTATTTTTTTTACTAATAGCTTGCTATTCATTCAAATATGTGTTATCCTTCCTACATTTCTTGGTTCATTGACATTTCAGAAAAACTGCATCACAAGAGTTCCAGTGAAAAGTAACTTGATTTTGAGTTTACTGTAAATCATTTAAAACACAGACATCTAAATGCATGGGAACCAAATCTTCTGCCGTAATCTACCTTATGTTAATTAAGTCTTCCTTTAAATTACTATAATGTTTACAATCAAAGCTCACAATTTTCAAAATGGAATGGTCCATATGTGCTGCCTCGGCTAAAAAATTATGCTGGGTATGCCTCTATTTAGACAACTATGAGATTATATAGTGCTTCAGACTCTTAAAATATCTTTCTCTACTCAGCTAAGTACAATCATAAGATCTCCTTAATGTCCATGTGATTTCACATCCATGCAGAAAGCATGGTAAGATTGACTTCACGGAAAGTGGATAGTGGATAACTTGCACTGTAAAAGAGCAGAATCCAGAAACCAGCAGAACAAAGGGCTGATCAGTCACCTTCCCACAGGAAAAAAAGTAAATCAGCAGTATTGGTAAAAGATCTCTGCAGTCATAAGCAATGCCATGAGTGCCCAGTGTTTAACTGCACGTTGTATCATAGAATCATAGCAAGGTTTGGGTTGAAAGGGATGTTAAAGATCATCTAGTTCCAACCCTCCTTTTGTGAACAACAGGATCTTTTACTAGACCAGGTTGCTCAGAGCCCCATGCAACCTGGCCACTTGCAGGGATGGGGCAGCCATAACTTCTCTGTACAGGCTGTTCCAGTGCACCAGTCTCACAGTAAAGAATTTTTTTCTAATATCCAATGTAAATCTACCCTATTTCAGCTTAAGGCCATTCCCCCCTTGTTCTTGGGAAAAGTCCCTCTGCAGCTTTCCTGTAGGCTCCCTTGTGGTACTGGAAAGCCTCCATTAGGTCATCCCAAAGCCTCTTCTCTTCCAGGCTGAACAATTCTCTTATTCTTTGATTGTAGGAGAGGTGCTCCATCCCCCTGATCATCTTGGTGGCCTCTAGACTCACTCAAACAGCTGCACGTGCTTCATGTGCTGAGACCCCAGAGCTGATGCAGCTCTGCAGGTGAGATCTCAGCAGAGCAGAGGGGCAGAATCCTCTCGCTCCCCTGCTGCTCACGGTGCTTGGATGCAGCCCAGGCCATGTTTGCCTCTCTGGGCTGTGAGTGCTCATGGCCAGCTCATGTCCAGCCTGTCACCCACCAACACCCCCAAATCCTTCTGGGCAGAGCTGCTCTTGATTTATTCATCCCCCAGCCTGGACTGACACAAGGAGTTGCCAGAACACAGCTTCAGCACCTTGCACTTGGACTTCTTAAATTTCATGAGATTCTCATGGTGCCACTTCTCAAGCTTGTCCAGGTCTTCCTGGATCTTCACCTGATTTTCAAATGTATCAACTGTACTGCTCATCTTGAGGTCATGTGCAAATTTGCTGAGAGTGCAGTCAATCCTTTTGTGTCATCGGTGAAGTAACACAGGTCCACTAAAAGAAGCTGGAGAGGCCTGGGAAAAAGCCAGCATGTGGCAGCTGTACATGCAGAAGGATGTGTTTCTTCACCCAGGAGTTAGCAAAGCTGTGGAACCTGTTGCCAACAGGAGGCTGCAGATGCTAAAACTGACTTGGATTCAAAGATTTACTAAACAAGACCCCAGAAGAGAAATTCACTGAAGCTCATTAAGGGACAAAAGAAGAGTGGATCAAAAAGTCCTTGAGTTGCAACTGCTAGAGACTGTGAGGTTATTGGGAAAAAGCCAAATCATGATGTGCTTGCTTTACTGATATATATTTTCTTAACCTTCTGCTTTTGGACACTGCTGAAGACAGGATACTCAGATCAACAATATTTGTTTTTCCATATGGCTTTTCTGTATTTGTAAAGAACTTTTCTATATTTGTAAATTAAATCAGCAATAGTTTTTAGCTAAGGGTCCCAACCTGGTTTTGGCATGGCACACCTTGCTTGTCCTTCAAAGTGATTTCTAGGATGTCACATATAGGGACCATATGTAGCTTTTTTCCATACTTGTATTCCAGTGCCCAAGCAAAATCAATCTTGAATACCACAATCGTTTTGACATATGTCTAATCTGTCAGAACTTTTAACATTGTCAGACTTTTTCTAATTTCTCAACAGCTCCTCCAAGCAAAAGAACTTGAGAAAATTTCTTATTTTGAGTTTTTAAAAAATCAGTAGTTTGCAAATAGCAACCAAATTAAAACAAAGTTTCATTGCTAAATCTCCAATATACACCACAGTAACTCATTTTAACATTCTAGTTATTTTGCCTAATGGGAGGCAAAATGTAGCCCCTTAAAAAAAAAACAAATAAATTGTAGTCTTAGCTTACTAAATATGAAACTGTAACACAAAAATGACATCTTGGAATCTGAGTATTCTCAAATCTGCAATACTAAACTCTCAGAAACTATAAATATTCACATTCACAAAACCATTTGAAAATCTTTTACAGCAAACTACTGTACAAACCTCCTTCTTGAAAGCAGGATCCTAAAACTTGAGGTAATAAGTAGCTGAAAATAATCAAGGGTGAAAACCCTAAGTTTTTATGCCATCCCTCCCATCCTGAAATTACCTAAGTATGGTATCCAAGTATCTGTTCTCTTCAATAATCATTCAGAGAGAAGGAGACTATGAAGGAGGTCTGTTTTATTCACTGTATGAGCTCTAACAAATCAGTATTATCTATTATGGGGCTTTGAAGAATATAATTATAAATTCCAACTGTTTGTGCCAATGCCTCTTGAAGACAAACTTCCTTCACAGGTACTAATTGGCAATATCAAAGGGCTTCTGAAGAAAGTAAACTCATCACTTCTACACAAAAGCACTTTCCCCCTCCAGAAACCACCTACATATCACAGTGCCCATCAATCAGTGGGGAAAAAAAATATATATAGCCTGCCAGCATTTTAATTTCTACAAGGAAGACCACCAACATGCAACAGCCAAAAAAACCCCAAAAAACAAAAAAACAAGCAAACAAACAAAAAGAAAAGGTGGAAGAAAACAAGGAACCAAAACGTGTTTGAATTGTTTGGAAGTTACTACAACAGAGGAGGCTCCCCTGGGAACAGTGTGATACCCTCCTGACAGATAATCCACTAGCTCTCTAAGGATAGTATACTTATAGTACTTAAAGCATGGTGCTACAACTTTATAATACAAATGTTTAATAGGCCTTTATTAGTACTAGCATTTTCTAGTAAGCCTCTGGCATCCGAAGACTTCAAAGAGTACAACCGTATTTTCCTATGCTCAGAATATGTGCATAAGGAGTACTGATCACTGTCTTGAAAAGCCCAAAATCTAATTTCAAATACTGTGTGAGTTTCCCACTGGCTTATTTTTCTTTGATGGAAGCATATGTTCCTGAAGGCCAACTTTTGGCCTTATGTTCATGTCAGTACTGAGAACTCTGAATAAAAGTAAGAGACATACTTTAATGATGATGATGATTGCAAGCCAAATGCATGAAGAATCCTATCTCAATATCTGCAAGAAATCAAGGTATTTTCTCTTGGATAGGAACTCACTCCAGTTTGAAGTCCAAAGCTTTTTCAAATGTTTGACAACTTCTTAGTATTTCTACTACAAGAAGACAGCATCTCATTCTTAAGTTTACTGAGAGTATATTCAAAACGCAATGATGGATAAAATAAAAATTCAAAATGCCCAATTTCACAGATGTTTCTTTACATTACATTCACATTTTTATCATAAGACATTAAAATTCACATAATATCTGTTTATGTCTTATACTACAGCATTGAGACCCACCAGGGTATATTTTGGAACAATGTAAGTCTACACCTCAGATGCACTGAAAGCCTTCTTGAGTCATCAACATCTGCAGTGTGCATTACAGGAGTACTAAAAAACATCTCAGACAGTCCTAATAGCATTAAAATATATCTACTTACAGGAAAAGTAGGTTAAACACACACAAAACTACACTTCTATTACTAAGGCCAATTCCCATATCACTTGAAAACAGCATAATATCTTTTCAGGTCAAGTTTCATTTTATAAATGGGAAGTGAAACCTATCCTATTCTCTGTGGAGTGCTCTTCTGAAGATAACACCAAATTCACCCTCACATTTTTACTTTAAGATTATGATGGCCATATAACCCGAATCTGTAATTTATATAGTAAAGTCTTAATACAGCTGGGTATCTTAATATTACTTTTACACACATGACAGAGTTTAAAAGCTGTCTGTTTGGCTCCCCAGCAGAGGACTATGTGGATAAAATAGGAATGCATCTGAGTTGTGGAATCCCCACCTTCAGAGGATCCAAATGATTAAAAAGTCCCACACTAATGCCTTCTCTCACCAGATATCTGCCATAGCCTGGTCCCTGGAGCTTGAATTGAGCTGCCTCACCAGTTGGGCAGCTCAGATTCCTTAATCTGCCAACTTTATATTTGGACAGCAGAATAGTGAAGTAAGAAATTTAAAAAATACCAGTGGATCTGCACATAAAAGAAAAACACTTTAGTTGTTACCATGAAAAATGGGAAGGGAAATGAATTGAGCATAAATAAACCAAAGACTTGTATGGTGAAGCATTTTAAAGTCATTGAAAACTGAGTATTGCAAGGGCTTTTAAAATTAAAAGTGTTTCTGGATGCTTTTGTTCTATATTTCTTTAAATTTCTGAGAAATTATAATATATATTATAATGCTCTGAATAGTGTTTCTTTCTCTGTTCCCATTCATGATGGTTTATGAAGCAAATATCCATTATATGGATACTCTGCTTCCCAGTAATTCAAAATGCTTTAAAATTCCTTTTGTGCAAAACTTGGAGGTAACCAGGCCTTTAAATTCAGGCCTTCAAATACTCAGCAAATGGAAATTATGAATATTTTACTAGGTGATGAGAAGGCATTTTCTCTATTGTCTGGCTGAATCAAATGCTACTCTTGATGGAGAAAAAATTTCTTAGAAAAAAACCTGAAGAATATCCTTCAGCATTCTGCTATACACTGCAGTTACTGCCAGACTGGAACATCTTAACCTAAAAAGTTAGCCAAACAGGAAACATCTACAAAGATCATCTGTAGGCTTCCCTTATTTTTTTAAAAAGAGACAATAAAATTATAAAAGTCACTTGATCATGAAATGACACAGAACACAACAGCCTGTTCTTTCAAAGTGAAAAGTCCTGGTGGTGTTGATCAGTAGTACAGAATCTGCTGCAGGCATGGAGTACTTGTTTCAGTCTGAAGGATCTTTTTTTACCCTTTACTTGCACAGTCGTCATCCTCTCCCCCACTAGCCAAGTTTCAGTAGCAACAAATCTTTTGAGGATGGAATGAGAATCAGTTCTTGTTGGTTACTCAGCATGTCATGGCCTAGTGAACAAATCCCAGAGATGTGAGAAGAGAAGGCTTCAGAAAACAGTCTTGGGATTGTTGGGTTTTCTTTGTTTGTTTTTGTTTTTATTTTTACTTAAAGCCCTTTAATATTTCATTAAAAATAAACCAGTGTGGTTTACACACAGACACGTGAGGTTATTTATGAGTGGGTTTCTGTGCCATATACAACATTAAATCCACTCACTCAAAATGCACTGTGACACTACCAGGGAAATGTCACATCTTTCAAACATTAAGTGAGTATAAAACACCCATAGATCAATCATCTCCTAATTATGATTCAATCTGGAGTGCAAAGAACTTAGCTGAAGTAAAGGCGAAAATATTTGTTGTCAATTTTTTTGTTTCCTAGGTTTAAATCTATGTTGAATTTCTTTTCATAAGCAAGTAGGAAAAGCTGTTTGAAGTGTTTAAACTGAGTCAATACAAATTCATGTGCCTCTCACACACTGAGATTTAACTGTGGCTGCACATAATATTTTAAAGGTCCTTAATGAATCAAGGTTCTGGAAACTGCTTTTGCAAAACTATGTAGCCTTGATTCAAGGACTTAGCTTCATTAATTCAAATATCAAATTTCTTTCTTATTTTAATAGGCAACTCTCAATGGAAACACTTCCAAAATAATGGAATCAAAAGGATTATTTTTAATAACACACGTCATTGGTATTGGTAGAGGTCACAGATAATCACCAAACAAGCATACCACTGACACTATTTCCAGGGATTGCAGCTATGGTATGTCTCAAAAAACTGTACTGGAAACCCACTGGAATCCCAGGCAAAATCCTAACTGAAGGCACTGTAATACTGAATATGGGTTCAGGATACAAATATTTAGGTGAAGACTTCTGGGAGGCCCATGGAAGATCTGTCAGCAAAAGAACAGATCTCCCACTGCTTCATTATTGGTCATTTCAATACAGCAACAAACCCTCTGGCACAGACAACCAGACAAAAAAATTACTTTTCTGGTAAAAAAATCATCCTTACCTTAAAGCACAGAAGGCATCAGATTGTCAGAATTACAATTTGATCTTAACCATTGATTTGGTCAACACATGGAAACAAATCTTTACATTATCTTTTCTGAACTTTTACTATGAAGTCAGCTCCGAACGGACAATCCTTCTCCATGTACAACCAACAAACTTTGTTTCCTCACTACTTTTCACCAGTTTCAGTGACACGGGTGACAATTTAAGCACTGTCCCTTAAAGAGTCTTGAATAAAATTGCTTTAAAATAACCCAAACTAAGCTATTGTTTCCACAGTTCAACAAATGCATCTAAACTAATGTTTTCAAAAATTGGAAGAGCCCTGCATTAATATTCCACCTGCCAAGTTTCCACCCACAGAAAATTCAAATTTCTGGATTATAATTAAATCTCTCTGGAAAAGAAAAAAAGAAAAAAACCCAACAAATGATAGAATACCATATAGTAGCACAGTAGCAGGGCTGTCACTATGCCAGTTTTCTCAAATGCTAAGTTACCAAAAGCTCCTTAGGGATGAGTCCTGCTCTGGCAATAAATAATACAAGGCAGATAACTGTATGTCTGTAAAATACTTCTATATTACTACTACATTTATAGTTTTATATTATTGTACTACACTTACATATATTTATTATAAATTTTCATTACTTGTATTACTGTATCTCTAACATGAATTGTATTGTAGGCACCCAAATACTTAGTGCTGCTGATGACAGAAAATTCTGCCAACCACAGAATGCATATTCATCACTGAGAAACTAGTCAGGAGTCCCAGCATGCCTTCAGCATGACTGTTTTATCAGTGTAAGAACAAATTATTCTGTGGTGCATAAACTGCATAGCACAAACCATGGCTGCAAAGAACACCAAATCCTAACTTCACAGGTATGCCCAGGGAAGCACCAAGAGCAGAAGCAGTTGTTTCAACAAAACAACAAAACTGTACTTTTTACAAATGTTGTTAGAATTACTCAGGCAGAACAGTTTTCCACATGGACACTGGGAGGTAGTAATATCCAAAGAATATTGAAACCTACATGTGCCCTCAGCACTTTGTTTGCCCGTTACATGGAATTAGAAACAACAAGTCATTGAACTTAATCTGATCAAACTTTGTGGGAACATATGACCACACAGATGGAATGGATCTGAGTATTTGAGTTGCATTTTGAGGTAAAAAAAAAAACCCACAATGCTCTGACAGGATGTAACATTTAGCTTCTTTTTTTCCTTATTCTTTGACATTTATGACAAACATTCTATCTCAAAATTCAGTGAAGCTGAAAGAGGCCTAACTTTGGGGAAGTTCATTATTTCAGGCCAGGAGCTACTGCGCCTTTCAATTTTTTCCTGATTGCAGTACTACAGAGTAGACTGTGTTTGGGAACAGAGACAGTGAATTTAACTTGAGTATGACAAGCAGTAATGTATGCAGGATAATACATGTACCTAATATCCTTCATTTCAAATGCACAACGCTGTTGAGAAAATGCAAAACACTTTGAAATACAATCAAAGCTGTTCATATTTAATACTTCAAACAGGAGATCTAAAATGTTACAGAGGTGACAACATATTACAGAAAATGCCAGCATTTAGGCTTGTCCAATTATAAAATAATAAGCTTCTATTTTAGATTCTCTGAAATGGCAATTAATTGTGAAACTATTTTACAAAAGAACTTTGTGCTTCTGTCAGAGCATAATGAACAAAATAGAGATATGATACATTATTTGTGTATTTTCCAATAAGCAAGTGCTGAACCATAAACTGCAGAACTTTCTGAGATGACTTCTCACACAACAGATACTACAAGTAAGCTCAAATGCTTTATCCATCACCCATTTAGAAGAACACTGAAAAAATCACCATCAGTGATATCCTCAGGTACATCATCAGTGTGTCCTGCAGTTATGACTCTCAGTTCTGCAGCAAATTATCTTTCTTTATTTTGCACAGGGACAAAAGTAGGTAAATTAAAAAAAAAATCAGCATCAAATAATATTCAAATAATAAAACATTTTTGTGTATTCACACATTAAAATATATGTTAATAAGTCTCCAAGTACAGCAAACTAACTATATTAACCTCAATAATAATTTTCATGGTCTGATCAAATTCCTGCTAATGAAGTTTTTTTTTTCTTGGAAACCTGAGAGAAAATAATCTCTCTGTGAATTATTAACTTCTAAATATGTTTGCAGCTCTATGCACAGTGTATTACTCTGTATTACTCACACAAAAGCCAGCCCAAGTTTTCTTAGGAGACCAGATTCCACAACAGTAACAAGAGAATCTTTGTTGAACCATGTACAGCAACTTCTACCCAACATACTAGACCCTCAAGTAAAGCACAGTCAAAATAGAGATCTCCCTGATATTTTGCCAAGATTTTTCTTCTAGTAAATTTGGAATGGAGGGAAAACAAGAGTATTTGTTTGTACCATGCCTGTAAAGACAAGATCCTTTGAAGCATTTTTTATGGTTAGCATATAAACTGATTTTGCCTTTGAGGAGAGTATAAAATCACTGTAAATGAAATTCACTGACAATCAAATTATTTACCTAGTGAAAACCAGTAATAAGCTAATTCAAATCTAATTTTAAAATCCAACATAAAATAAAGTTGAAAGTATCTATTAAATTTTAGTCTTCATTTTAGCGCCCAGGTATTCTCCCAATTCAGTTTGCCAGTATCATGGACTCATTTGAAAAACGTGTATTTTAATACAGTCAGCAAGATCCTAAACCTATAAAATGGAAGATAGAACTGAGAAATACAAGGATGTGAAAAAAGTACTTAGGACTCACAGCACACATGTGGTTCCTACATGGTGCTACAACTAAGACAGTGAATATGATCACTGACTTTGTACATGAGATAATGCTGAAGAAGAAATAAACTCTATTATATCTGCATTTGTTATTAATAAAAATTTTATAGAGGAAAAGAGACTTCTTAAACATCACATCTGGACTGCAGCTGCATCCATCTTTAAGACTCCAAACTCAGTTTAGTTTTTGGAAAAAATTACACTGTCAAATTGGAAAAGACTTGAGGAAGTCCTATGACAGCAATACACCTTGAAAAATCATCTGACAATGACAGGTGGAGATAATAAATCCATTTAGTTTATTCAATACAACCCAGATATTTCTTGATTCTGCTATTTGTATTTATTTCTGTATTCAAAGTCTACAATATCAAAAAGCAACAGAGTACTGTCCTCAAGTGTAAAAAGCATAAAAAGCACTTGAGGGTTTTTTTACAGCTTTCTGAGAGAGAATAAACATGTTCAGCTGTAGTTGCACAGCTGTATTTCAATACATGAAGTATCTCTACTGCTCTGAAAATGAAGTATTTATGATAAATACGCTTTAATTTTCTTTTGCTTGTATTCAGAACAGCAGCTCAAGGACAAAATATATGTATGCTTGGTTACAGACAGCATGTGATTTAGTAACTCTACAGGTATTAATGATCATGGACATTTGTGCTTTGAGGTTCTTCCTCCATTTCTCTGTCATACTTTATATCGTGAATTTAAAAATTCTTGCTCTTAGTTTCATTCTCTGTCACCAGCTTTCTTTACCCACTCCACATATTGCATCAGCACTGCTCTTGGGATCAGAATATAGATGTTTATTCTGGAAGAGACTTGTTTCAGCTTTTATAATCTCAGTTAGGAGGCAAAATATATCTATAAGGGGCAAAAAAAAAAAAAAAACCAAACAAAACCCCAAGACATTCTCCATGTCAGTATCTTTCATGTTTTGGAACTCTTAAAAGGGAGCCCTGTAGAGCACAGAAAGAAGTAAGAATCAGTGAGAACATGAGAGCTCAATGAGAAAGTGTCAGATGTGGCCACTGCAGACATCCATCCAATAAACAGCCACCTTGTCCATTAGATCATGCCATGTATCCATTTGGGGGCTGTCACATGGCATTTCCTACAATTTATTTATGTGAGGAAGGTAAGGGAGCAGAAAGTAAATAATTTATAAGAAATTCAGCTAGGAGAACCTGTTGGTGCTTTTTTCCCCCGTATATCAACTAGTTTATTTTTCTGGGAAAAGGGCGAATCTGGTAGGTGAGAAAACAGAATAAAGGCAACTGAAAGACTAAAAGTCATGCATTCTACAGTAGAGGATTGTAATGGGATTCAGTGACATACCAATTTCTGTCAAATTCTCTACTTTCTGCAAAAAAAGAGCATGGAAAATGCACAGAGGAGCCACTGTATACAGTGTCTGTATTATATAAACAACCTCATATTATTTGGGATTGCAAATAGCAACACATTCACAGCCACTGATATAATGGAAGCATCATAATAGAATCAGAGAATGCTTTGGGTTGGAAAGGATCTTAAATGTAATCTAGTTTTAGAATCCTTTTATGGGCAGGAACAGTTTCCATCAGAGCAGGTGTCTCAAAGCCCCACCCAGCCTGCTTTTGTACACTTGCACAAGTGGGGCATCCACAACCTCTCTGCCAACCAGTTCCAGTGCCTTTTTTCTTAATATGTAATTTTTTCTTAAATTTTTTCTTAATATGTAATCTAAACCTATCCTACTTCATCTTCAGGCCATTTCTCCTTGTCCTACTTGCCCTTGTGAAAATTCCCTCTGCAGCTCTCCTGCAGGCTCCCTTTAGGCACTAGAAGGGATTCTAAGGTCTCCCTGGAGGCTTCTCTTCTCCAGGCTGACCAACCCAGCTCTCTCAGCCTTTCTTCATGGAAGAGGTGCTCCAGCCATGTGATCATCTTCCTTCTTCCCTCTCCTCAGAAGTGATTCCAACAGGGCAATATCTTTGTTGTACTGGGGGCCCCAGAGCTGGACACAGCACTCCAGGTAAGGTCTTACAAGAACAGAGCAGAGAAGGAGAACCACCTTCCTAGATCAGAGGTGTGGGAAGCACAGAGAATGACATGAATGGCACAGGAAAACTGTAATAGGCAGCAGCATACAATGCAAAGCCACATGTGCAATGCAAGTGGTAAAATCTCTGAAAAGATGATAACATCACCTTTCTGGCTATGCTTTCTAAAATTTCAACTCCTATATTTTACTCTTAATAAATGATGCAGCTGAGGGTCCATTTACTGTGAGTGCAAAGTGTGGATCCCTCCCTCCCTACCTCCTTCAAAAGTATTTTAAATATGATTAAAAGTGCTTGCACTGAATTGTTTTGAAGTAACAATTTCCTGGACAGGATTACACTGACAGTTTAAGAAACTAATCTTCTACAAAGCAAATTTTATCATAGTAATATTAAATATTTCAGGCATGCAAACCTGATAAAAGCTCAAACAAAACCCACAAAACAGAGTAAGGCAATACATGTCATAGTGGTTGTTGGGTTTTTTCTTTATTGTTACAGTATCTTCACACAGATTTTTCTTTTTCTTTTTTTTTTTTTTTAATACTATTTCTCCCTCATGGGAATTTAAATTTTGGCCGTCAATATTCTGGACTGAAGTGGATCACTTCATTGAGCTTGTTTTCTCTGAACAAAAACCTTACAGTCAGACAACTGAATTATTATTTCAAGATAATGAATGCCTTATAGAAACATACTTTGACACCAAAATCACTAAGAGCTGGAGCTCAAACACAACAGAGTATCTTTCGGAATACATAAATAAAGTTCCTGAAACTACAACACAAAACAAATAACCCATTAAAGGGTACTTGTTAGAATGTGAATATTTGCTTGTTTGTGAACATCTGCAAATATAAAATGTATTGAAATTTGGTGATGCAGAGTAATAAAATCCAAGTTTACATATGAATTTATATAAAATGCTTTTATTTTGGTATCTTCTTTCTTTATAAAACAATGGTTCCCATGTGCCTAAGTTCTCATAATTCAGGTTCACCAGACATTACTTACCAGCTCACAGTTTGAAATACAAAGCTAAAATTTTCAGAATGGGTAGTCTCACTGAATTCATGTAATGTTAAACCTTCATGTGCCTGCAAGATCTCCAGTTACATGTACTGAGATTGAGAAAAGGAGCTTTCCACTTTTCATTCCAGTTTCTCTTGCTGGTTACAAATCTTGCACTTTTTGAGAGTTGGTGTGAACCAATTTGCTTGTTTCAGCAGAGGGATACAGCACACTAAAGATTCAGTGCAGTATTTAGCACCATAAAGTTACAACTTTGCCCAGGCATCTGGGAAAATTATAAAAGCAAAGGATGGAGCAGGAAACTCAAGCATGTTCCAGATTAAATTAAACTAGTGCCCCCAGACTGGAAAGGCTCACCAATGTGGTTTAAAACTGTCTGAGATATGAAATGAATTTAGACTTAGAGGGCTCCTCACCATGTGGAGAGCAAGCATTTCTGATGGTACCTGAAGTGCAGCTGCCACTATGTTTCACAATGGAATCTACTTTAAACTCCCCAAACCCACTCTCTGATCTCAACCAAGAAACAGTAAATAGGAAGCACTATTACATTCTTTAAAATAATATTGCTGCTCCAGAGCAAAACACTAATGAAGACATAGACACACCTGGCTGGAATCCTGCTATGCAAATGCTCAATGATTCCTTCAAAGAATTTGAACAGAGTAATGAGGTGTGGCTTCCTTCTGCTAAAGCTGTATTGCCTTCTATAATCATATATTTTCATTCATTTACCAGCCCAAGCTATTGATACAGTTTCTCCTAATTTTCTAGCAGTCAGAAAAGTACTGTATTACTTTTTGATTCACTCTTGGAGCCATTTCAAAAAAACAGCTTAACATCTCATTTACCACCCCATGGTCAATTTAAGTCGTACATTATATAGTAAACCCAGCAGTCAGTAATTTCATGATTGAGTTCCTTGAGAATTTTGGGGTGCATACCAATGATCTGGACTGCTAAGACTAGATGGACCATTGCTGATTTATTACTATTAATTTTATCAATTTTGCTATAAAATGTCCTGGTGTTTCTTATTAGAGAAATCCTCACATATGTACCCTATAGGGAACGGTGCTACCAAGCTTTTCATGGAAAAATTCAGAATGGTTCATTAAACATAATCAACTTTTAAGATTCAAATGCAACAGACAAAATCACTTTCTCAGCCCAGCAGTGCACTCTTCGCTTCTCCTCTCAGGCTTTCCTTCACTGCTTTCTAAAGCATTTGTCACAGTTTATGAAAACCAGATTTTCATCAGGCTAACTTATAGATAGCACAAAGGCAAGCATGGAGATTCTTACTCATGTTATGAAAGAGAGGCAGACAACTGGTACAAATATTGCTGGTATACAAAATTATGTTTACTACATAGTGGTTGAAAAATGCATGAGGTCTTAATTTATCAATATATGAAAGATCATTATTGTTATTGCAGGAGGATTTTATATACAGAGAAGAATTGAGGTAATTAAAGACCATCTTAGAATTAAAGCCACAAAATAAACTGTAACATTATGATTAGCAACATCAGCAAGGAAAAAAATAGGAATTTATCATT
Organism: Lichenostomus cassidix; assembly: GCF_008360975.1. NCBI lineage: Eukaryota > Metazoa > Chordata > Aves > Passeriformes > Meliphagidae > Lichenostomus > Lichenostomus cassidix. Next base: position 9,454,500 of record NC_139479.1, on the reverse strand, counting down.
TCTGTTGACAGAACATCAATTCTTAATCACATTGTGTCAGAAAGGAGCCAACTCTAGTTAGTGACTACACCAATGAGTGCTGGTGAGTCACCAGCTGAGGAGAAAGTCATGAAAAATCTGGCACCTGATTAATAAGAATACTCATATTTATATAAGTATTCTTGTTTATATTCTCATATTTACACAAAGTGATTATGTAAGAGTCATGCTTTTTGAGGTTGATGGTGGTGTCAGTCACACGATGGAGAGGAGTCACAGCACCAGGCTCAGAAAGTGTGTACTTCTCTCATGTTTGCTTGTACTCTCGTCCAGGGAGATGGGTCTTGTTGAAACTTAAAACTTAACATCATTCTTTCACACTGGGACTTCGTGCAAGACAGGCTCAGGAGCCCTGAGGTGACACCAGGTAGTGCCACTTTCTGATGGACAATGGCTCCAGAAAGCAGGAGTTTGCACTGAGGGCCAGATGGGCACAATGCAGGTGACATGGGAATTCTGCCTTTGTCATCTCAAAACCACCTTTTCATCCAGGTCTGATATACAGGACTCTGCTCAAGAGAGGTAATGAAATTGGCTAAGCTCCAGTAAAATATCTGCTCCTACATTTCTCCTGGTTCAGAATATGTTCACTTTTTAGACAATTACTTGTTTTACTGCAAGTCAGTTGCACTAATAAACAAGATATTCTATCAGTTCCAGCATTACAGGAAATGTCTTTTCTCACTCATACAAAATCTGCATTTGATCATTCCCTATTTTTCCTCAACTTTATTTTTTTATACCATAACCTATGTTTGTGTGCCACTGCACTGCTTGCTGACAGCTGCCCACCTTCTTCCCTCCCCTTTTGGTGCTCAGTAATATTTTTTGAGTTACTGTACAATCATATTTAAAGCACCCAGTCCAGATGAAAGTTCTCTGACTTCTACAGACATGTAATGAAAAGCAACCTTTCCTATATCAGCAGGTATCAAGCACAAAAAGAAAAGAAAGAAAGAAAAAAAAAGGCAGTAACAAAATGCAAGAGGTGTTTCACAGAAACAGTACAGAGCTTTATGATCCTCATTAAAAGTGAATTACTGGGTTTTATAAATAGTTCAACCTCTTATAGGAAATATAATGAAATGTTTTTAAATTAGCCTTGTGTTTCTGTTGATATACTTCAAAGCAATATTGGCCTCAAGATCCCTTAATGCTTTTTAATAAAGCATACAAGATGAAATAAGAAAAATTAAAAGTCAATTTAAATACACTTAAAAGATTTCAATTTGTACATGTTAGTGGAGTAAATTACAGTTAATGTGTTAAAGTTCTGGGGTTTGTTATTTCTAAAATGATGCAATTAGCCTCCAAGTTCAAACTCAATGTTACAGTACAACTATTTTTAGCAAGTAAAAAATCACTTTACATCTACAGTTAATTGCAGTTAATTTGGCCTTTGAGATGTACCTGTTCTAAAGCAATAATGATTTTTAATGACGACGACAATAGCAAATGGATAAACTACTGAGAGTAAAAATGAAACACCCATGGAGTCCAAGAGTGTCGACTATTTTTATTTATCTTTCTCATCAAATTACAGTGCAGAAAGATGTTTCAGATTGATGTGTGAAGGTGAAAACACAGAAAGGAATCTTTCAAGCACTTCAACTTCTCATAATTACTCTTTGCTTATCACAATCAGTGAAATATGTGTCAAAAGCAAAACAGTTTTTTAACACTAAAAATGTTGTTTGGTAACTGATGAAGTCAACAACCAGTCAGTCATCATTCTCCACAAGCACACACAGCCCTGAAGTGATGCTATTGCACATAAGCAAGATGACCTCTGGAGTCCCTTTCAGCCTCAGCCACTCTGGGATATCCACCTGAATTATGCTTTTACCTTTTACAGAGTTCACTTCTTGCTCCACTTCCAAGAAAAGAGAGCTGTATTCATAAGGACTTAACAAATGCCTTAGGAGAAGGAATAAAAAGTGCTCTTTCTAAAGAAAGAGAAAATACTCGTTTTGTAGCTTCCCTTATTACAATTTATGCAAAGTATGTCATAAGTGAAATATCTAAGCAAGCATTTAGACAGCTCATCAGAAGTGGCTATGTAATCACCATCACTCAAATATCTTCAAAATTTCAATGACTATTACAAAAAATCAAAGAAAACAAAAATAGGAAATACTTTAAACAAGCTTTTGGCACAAAACTCAGACTAAAAGTACAGTAGGACACAAATGAGATGTTTGTCCTTTTATCCTTGTATTCTCGTCATCCCTTTGAAAAGTTCATTTAAAGAGCAATGGAAGTGGAGGATTCCCATTTCTGTCATCAACATGGTCATGGAGTCAACAACTCTCCACAAAAGTGTATTCAGATCACCTGTCATGTGGCTGAGAAGCACTCCGAATACAATAGGATTTTTATAATTTTTATACCCTTCCATTCCAAACCACCATATGCACCTAAGTAAGTATTCTGGATTTGGGAAGTAGATGGGGCTGGCTTTTATTTTATCACTTATTGTATGATTTACTCCCCTAGATCACACTTCACAGGTATTAGACATCAGCCTTGCTGAGGGCAGGACACTGAAAGGTGTGGGTGAGCCATAGGTGGTAATTTCCACCATCTTCCCTCTGTTTACTGAGGAAACTAAAATGGTGCAAAGTGGAAAGGTTAATTAGTGCAATTGGGTCATGACATAAGCAATATGACATTTATGAACAATTGTTGAATCCTCGCAGATTCTTCAAAACACATGAATCTGAAATGTATATGCACAGTGGAGTCAAAGCTTAGTGATCAGGAGTGGAAAAGCTGACACAATATAATATTAAGGAAATGCAGAAGAATAGTTAACCACAGAAATGTCTTGATTATGATGATGAAAATGGATTGAGTAATTATATTGTGGATTTACGTATTTTATACAAGCAATCTGTCAAGGCTATATAATGAAGAGCAACCCAAGGCAGAAGACAGGATAAGCAGAATTCCCACGTTAGCTAGAGTTTTAGCAAGGCAAAACATGATTGGTATGGGTCCAGATTCATAACATTTTCACTGTTTTTTAAAGAAAATTACACAAAATAAATTTTTCAAATAATTTACTAGCTGCAATATGGAAAAGAAGAAATATAGAAATATATATTTTTTTAAATAATTTGCTTAGAAAAATACGAAAGTATGACAGTCAAAAAAATACATTCATGTGCAAAATATGTTGAAAACCCCCTTTACTGATTTTCATAAAGTGCTAAATAAAAATTGTCGAAATGTGTATTATGATGACCATTTCCATCAACACAACATGGTACAACAGGTGAATGAACAAAATGCTTATCCTGAAAAAAATTAAAAAATTGTCTGCTCCACTGAAATAATTCCCTGTAAATTTTGCCAGCAGTTTTCAGTTATATATTCCACTACATGGATTTTATCCCTCACCCCAGTACCGGAAATAATAACTTTATACTTTAGTTATATTTTTGCTCAGTATAGCAACCCATGTGTTCCTACAGAACTAACTTTGTCATGAAACATTCTTTGGATGAGTTAACCCTCTGCTGCACCCTGGAAGTGAGTAATCCAGTTCTAGAACTCCTGGAAAAATTGAAAGATGATATAACAAAAATTAAAGTATTTTTACATGCAAGTGGTTTTCACTGTAAGACTAAAGCCTAAGAGCAGAAAAAAGAAAAGCTTCTTAGATCCTATTTGCCTGAGACTTAAAAGTATGCACTTTAAAAGTTGGGTTTTGTTATTTATGTGGGGGTTATGGGACTAGGATGGGGGTGTTGCCTTGTTTTTTCTTATATTCTTTGGATATTCAGTAGTAGCAGTATGCAGAGTGCCTAATGTCTCTTTTACTGCAGCATATTCTTCTCCAGTTTTATCATTAGTATAGAAAATTTGAAATATAATTTTGTACTCAGTGTTTAGATTGCTCTAGGCTGAACTGCGTTTGTTATGCTTTTGCATAAAGTTGTTTTTAAGCCATTGGTTTAATATTTGAAAGGGTGATTTATATAGGAGATCAGTTACAGCTTTAAAGTAAGTTAGTGTTATATAACTGCATTTACTTATATCCTGGGTTGCAATATAGATGAATTTAGTATTCTATTACCACAAGCTGTGGGGCATTAGCTGTTATCTCCTGCTAGGACTCACCCCTGATAACTGTTAATGGATCATCAAAAACCAACCCCATGACTCATGGAATTATCTCATCCTATTGGGAGATGCTCCACCCAGGAGGGAGGAGCCAAGCATTCCCACCTGGATATAACTTGGAACTACCCCAGTCAGCCCTGTCTCCTGTATTCCCAGAGGACAAGAGCTACTACTGGACCTTCAGGTGGAGACCAGACCTTCCACAGGATCACTGCTTTGACCAAACTACTTCACTTGGACTGCTACCACCACCCTGACTAACAGGCTGTCAGGTTGTATCTGACTCTGTCAGTGTTTTTTCTTGTGTTATTGCATTTATTTTTAATTTTCCTATTAATTCATAATTCTGATTGTGATGTCCCACTATTTTGTTTTCAAACTAGTACTGAGAGCTCTCCAAAAACTCCCTGAGCTCTGTCAGGCTTGGTGCAGTGACCACTGCCCTGGGGAACTGTTCAGTGCCCAATCTCCTGCTGGGTGAAGAACCTTTTCCTAATATCCAACTTCCCCTGGCACAGCTCCAGGCCATTCCCTCAGGTCCTGTCACTATCACCACAGAGCAGAGATCAGTGTCTGCCCCTCCTCTTCCCCTCACCAGGAAGTTGTAACTGCAATGAGGTTTCCCCTCAGTCTCCTCCAGGCTGAACAGACCAAGTGCCCTCAGCTGCTCCTCACACAGCTTCCCCTCAAGGCCTTCACCATCCTCATGGCCTCCTTTGGATATTCTCTAACACCTTAATGTCTTTCTGACATTGTGGCACCCAAAACTCCCCAGCACTCGAGGTGAGGCTGCCCCAGCTCAGAGCAGAGCAGGACAATCCCCTCCCTTGCCCCATGCTGTGCCTGATGTCCCCAGGACAGGGATGTCCCTCCTGGCTGCCACAGCACACTGTTGGCTCAATTGTGTTGAGAAATTGAGAAATAAAAATTCTCATGGATAAGTGATGAATTCATTCTGCCCTTATTTTTTCAACCATAGGCACTACTGGAATTTAATAACTACCTAAAATAAACTAGCCAATATTAATTCACTAATTTGACTTTAAATTGCTGAAATATATGTCCAGAAATGCAGATATTATTTTTAAGAAAGTTCGAACATATGAATCTAATAAGCATCTTTAGATATATATTAGCTGTCCTGCTGCTAACTAATTTAATTTACCTTGTAATGCCAGTTCTCTTTTACTAGATAATGCAGCTTTCCACGTGAAATATCAGGAAGGACTACAATCTAAAAAAATAAATTGAATATTATTATACTTTTAAGTAAAATCTGCCCCTAGAAGATAATACATTATTTGAAGGACATAATCCCAATTTTGAAGGGCCCAGGTCCAGAGAAAAAGTGTACTTTTAATCATTTTTTCTAAGAAATCATAGAACTTTTGTTTTATGGTCAAAATTCAATTAAAATGAAAACATATGCTCATAATAGTTCTTCAAGTCTTTATTCTAGTATTACTGCAGAGTTCCAGAAACTGTGAAAAAAAACATTGCTACTGAAAGAACAAATGAGTGGGTGGACAGGAGGTACTGAACAACTAATTGGATGGTTTTAGAAAATGTTTTGATCATTTTATATCATTAACTTGGACAAAATTTCTGTTCTTGCTAGCCTACACCCATCAGCTGTCTTGTACTTCTAGAAAATCATTGGAGCTTTATTTACTTCTGTGATGTTTTTCAGAATAGTAGATCATTAAAGATTTTTTTTTTAATATGGTGTTTTAAGGGATAAACAGTATCCACTGCCAAGAGATTAAGACACTGCAATTACACAGGCATTTTGCATCCAAATAATGGGCTCCAAAGTCAGATAAACTTTCCTTAAGAAGCAATCCATTACAAGGAAAGTGCACACAAAACAATAGCAGTTCTTTTGCCTCCTGTTGTCAACACCATCCAAGCTCACTTTTCCCTATCTCCTGGGGAGAATAGAAAGACCAATGACTGTAAGAGGTAGTCAAATCCTAGGAATGGTAGTTTTCCAGCCACTAGCAACACTGAATGTGTATTCTAGTTGGGCATGGGGCTGGACACACAGCCATGCTCATGAATGCTCGTGTGGTCAGCACCCAGATGGAACCAGACAAAGAGCAGAACCTTTTCCAGCCCCCACCCAGCCAACACTCCTGTAAAACATGAAGGCAGGTGGTACAACACTGTTGTTTCTCTCTGACCAAGAATATTTTGGATTTAAAATGAGAATAATGTTGCTAACATGCTGATGTTTTAGTTGTTGCTAAGTAGCATTTCTGTGAGTTAAGGACTTTTCAGTTTCCCATGTTCTGCCAGTGAGTAGATGTACAAGAAGTGGAAGTAGGAGGAAGCTTAGCCATGACAGCTGACCCCAGATTGGCCAAAGGGATATTCTATACCACAGAACATAATGCCCCATATATAAAACAGGGGGAGTTGGCTGGGAGGGGCAGGTCAGTGCTTGGAGACAGATGGGTATTGTGCATCACTTGTATTTCTTGAGCTGTACCTCTCTCCCTCACTCCCCTTTTGCATTATTTATTATTATTACTACTATTATTAATAATTATCACCATTATTAATACTATTAGTATTACTACTAATACTCCTACTACTAAATTTTACTTGATTTTAAATATTAACTGTTCTTACCTCAACCCTCCATTTTCACCTTTCTTTTCTGATTCTCCCCCCACATTCCACCCAGAAAGAGAGAAGGCATCAGCCAATGTCTGTGTGGTACTTAGCTCCTGGCTGGGGTTAAACCACAATTATGTCTCCACTGTTGTATGCACAAGGACAATGGAAGGACTGGTAACACATATGAGTAAATATTGTCAAAGACAAAATAAAAGTGGAGTCGTGCATTCTTTCTACTGTCTCCTCTAGGTCATCTTAAGGAATAATGGACAAATACTCTCTAGGAGCATCCTGTGCATTAACTCTATGCTTCACCATAAAGGTCTTTAAGCCTGACTAAAACACTGACAGAGGTTTTAAATGAAAGTAAGCTGATTTCCCCTTTAACATTCTCCACAGAAAATTGCCATTTCTTTTTCACCCTAAGGGGAACCTCTTAAATACATTATGATAGCCTGTTTTATTAATAAGATACCTAGATAATTTGAAAAATCTTATTCATAATTGCAACTTTTATCTGATAACTGCCTTGTTGTATCTTCCATTAGTTTTCAGAACTTGTAGTAAATTCACTCAGTTATATGCCTGAAGAACTGCAAATTAACTTTCTCATCCTTTTTATAAAATTTAGTAATTTTCATCTATTAATGAAAATGAAATTTCATTAAATGTCTTAAAGTTTCATCAAATAGGAAGTATTAAGGTTGGTTCACTCCATCGAATTATATGATTCATGAACACTGTGCACAAAAATCATATTAAGTAGGAAGGCAGCAAGTCTGCAAAGGCCTTGCACTAATTCCTCTGTAAATACCAATGTTCTTTAAAAGCGAACCAATTTAACAAATACTGAAGAACAGGTGGGAAACATTTGTGGTATCTTAGGACTGCCATTAAAGCATGACAACACTCTATTATTATTAGACATCTGTTAGAAATTCCAATAGAAAGTAATTAATGAAAAAAAATCCTTTCCTAGGTCATTATATTTATTATATTATTATCCATTTGGTTTAATGTTGATAGGAGTGGAAGGAAATTGAGGAGCTAAGTATTATGAAGGTTTCCAGAATCTAGCAGTACAATATTTGACAACAAATGGAGAGAATTCATGCTTAAAGGGCAAAGTAATAACTGTTTTCCTTGTGCCAGGAAAGAGGAACTTGAGAATTCTGGGGTGATGGCAAAGTAAATTGCACAAATAAAAACCAACATAAAATGTAAAGTAGGTTTTGTGAACTCTGGAAGACAAAGCAGGAGGAAAGAGGCATCTCTGTTGACAAGGAAAGATATTAATTTTGCTGTCAGCTGTGATGTTATTGCAACTCAGGGAACAACTGAGGAAGAATGAGTAGATAAAGTATCTAATTCTATCAAGGGTGACTCTCTGCAAGTAATCATAAACTGCAGTGAGGAACAGTCAATCAAAATCATTGCTGTATATGCCTAGAGATTGTTCACCCAAAATAAAACATTAGTGAATTTGTAACAGGCCAGGCTGCACAAGGTTCATAATACAAATGACTCAGGTTTGGAACTGCAAGACAGAGACAGAAAACTTATAAGTGGACAAAACAGGTTCACAGAAAACACCTTGAGGTTTTTCCAGCAATTTCATACAAATACAATGTATGGATTCTTCCTGCATGGTCAAAAAAGAATGCAAAGGAAGCCTTGCTGGGGTCTCACAAGAGAGGTCAGAACAGAGCTTAGGTATATAGTTAAAAATCTTAGAGATATTAGTTAAACTTAGCATTTAAAAGAGCTCTAGCAAACTTAAAGACAGTTCTGGAACAGTGCTGAGAGACTAAGAAATGCAACTCATCAGCTCCTTCTCTCTAGAAATGCAAACAAAAATTTGTTATAAGCCAGTTGCCTTAGTAACACTACTACAAATTAAACGCTGCAAATACTTGAGCAATAACTGAGGTTGTAGCCTGGCAACATGCTGCACCTGAGAAGCTCCCTGTTCCTGACCTGAACCTCAGTGCCATGACCTCAGACCAAATGGACACATTTCCAAGGTTCAGACTAAGTGAAGACTTCAATTAAAAAAAAAAAAAATCAAAAGATTTCTCAGCAATCACATGGTACAGTATCAAAATTTATACACTGCAGAGATGGAACTAAACTTTCAAAACACAGGTCTGTGTACACCTGTGGGTTTTCTGCCCCAACCTTTTCTCCATATGGGATAGTGATGAGTACCAAAACACTAAGTCAGAACACCATGGTTGCCAAACATGTAAGGTGGCAGCACTTGATTTATGACCTCTGCTGTCAAGTCCTGTGGTCACTACTCTGAGCTAAACCGGTACTCAACAGATCCATGCTGATTCTACACATATTAAGTACAGAAGTAACAAAACAAATAAAACAGCAATTGTTATAAATAAATGCTATAAATTTACATGCATATGTGCATTGGTATAATGTTGTAATGAGAAGTGCTGAGGAGGAAGCAGAGCAATCTGTCATTTCAGGGAAGTATTTCAGTGCTACTGCAAATTTTGTAATACTTTATTATGTGTATCCAGATCTATGTCTGTACCTCTGGTTTATGTATAGCCTTTCCTTGCCTCCTCACAAGCACCAAGGTTAGACCCAGTGCTGTGAAAACTGAGAAACCCAAGAGGAAAAATCCTAAAGAAGATCTTTAATTTACATGCCTGGAACATAAAAAGTCTCTGTAGACAAAGACACCTAAACTACATGAGTAGCTACTAGAAAATAAAGAAAAAGAGACTCATGTAACCCCATCAAGAATCCAGCTCCTGGTCAGTAATGGCTCCTAACAGCTGACTTGGTAAGCCATTTTACTAAACTCTAACGGGAGTTATCAAGCCATTGAAAGTTTACTGTACTTGTGATATCTTTATAGTTTTACAGATACGAATGAATTTCACTCCTTTTCTCCTCTTTTTATCTCTGTCTCAGTCTTCTAGTGAGGAAACTCCTGTTGTAATACCTCATTCAGTGTTGGTATGGAAATGGTGTCATAGCTTCATCTTTATGACTAATTTCCAAAAACGGGGGAAAAAAAAAACCAAAAAACCACTCTTCTGTCTGAAAATCTATTTTAAAGACTGTTAGTTTTGGCTTTTCATAACAGTAGCATAAAACCTCTTTGAAAGACAGAATAACCATGTCAAACTATTACAGCTAAATGTCAAAATCCACTAAAAATTCTCCTTTGATTTTCTTTTTTCTAGGAATGACATCCCTCTGCCATAAAGCAGAGTATATCAGCTGTGTACTACTTGTACAGAGAAACAGCAAACCCATTGAGTCTGTAACATCTGCCTACAGATTACAGAAGACCCCATCATTTCTGAAAACTGCTATTTTGAGACTGCAAAAGGTTGCAAGCTATAATTTCCATGTTTAGCACAGTGAGAGGTGATAAAAGTGGCTAGGTAGAATTTATGGAGTTTGTTCTGACAGTCTCTGTGCAATTTCCCATTCCCATTATTTTCAATTATTTCCTACTTCATAAGACAAATTGTACAAATTTATGGGAGCAGACAGAGCACAAAGCTGTCTTTGCTCCAGATCACAAGGTCATGTTCCATAATTACTTAACATTACTGCTTCTCGAAGGGCCCATCGAGAGCTTGTGTAAGAAGTAAATCTTCCTCCAATTTTTCCTCAATAGAGAAAAATTAAAATAGAGATCTTATTTTTCTTAAAATTCACAGAAAAGAATATTTTATTCCAATAAATTACAATAAACTAGAGATTCTCTGTAAAATTCAGTATTCTAAGACAAGACAGCTTTTTTTTTATTTTGTAATGCTGTATTTTTGCAAAGGAAATGCAATTTTACAGTCTTTTTAATTCAGGCAGAGTTACTAATGACCTTTCCTTTAAATAATCAGATAATGTAGATGTATGAAATGGAAAGAAAGTAATCTGCACACTTATTCAATTAAACAATGAAAATTATATAGATAACGCTCCAATATGTACCTCTGACTCTTTTTGAACTTAACATAGTAGATTGGTTGCCTAGGTCCTTACATATACCAGTAAAATATCACTTATTTTAAGCTGACACTTCACTATTAATCCTGCTTAGGTAAACTGTATTAAAAAAAACCAAAACCCAACCAACCAAAAAAAAATCTCTAAAAATGATTCTAGTGCTATTTATCCCTCTTTTTGTCAACATAATCATGGATTACCTTATGTTAATTTCCTGTGAAATGTTTACCTCCTACATCCCTGGCATTCAGCAGTCTGAATTCTGCTTTAAAAAAAGACCCTAGAAACTATGCCTGGAAAGCATAGAAACACAGGAAGAAACTGTCATCCTACAAATAGAAAAGTAAGATGAGATAGAGGGAAAGGGATTCAGTTGACCCTCCTGTGTCGCAATAGCAACCAAAGCTCACATCCTGACACTGAAAACTGTCATTCCACACTGGTGTGTAGACACATGCAAAACCAAAAAACATGGGGGTTATTATTAAATTTTTAAAAATAGCTAGATTTCCTCTAAGCCATTAATATTTAAACAGTAATATGAACTATAGAATCGTCTTACCTACTTTGACACATCTGAGTCAGTTTCCTTTCATCATTCTCACACATGAATCATTTTCTGCTCAGAGCAGCTTTAGAGAAGCTGAACTTCTGACTGAAATGTAACGTTTCCATGCCCCACACAGAACCAAAGTAATTGGAAAGTTGCCAATTAACTGCATGCAACATCTGCCTTTAATGGTGATGTACAATGATGTTGATAACGAAGTCTCGCTTGCTGAGACTCACTAATTGAGAGTGTGTTCCTTTGAACTCCATACTACTTGTAATGTCAGATATTCCTGTTGAAAAACACCCTTTAAAAGTCCCCAAAAGTGACTGTGGATGCTAAGAAAGCTATCTTAGACCAAACTGACTTAACTTAGATTCCATCTCAACTCCAGACTCAGCCCCATCATCAGGTTAATTTAATTTGTGTTGTTTTCTTTACTGCTGACTGGGGAATAGTGAATTTCAAATTGCTCTAATTTGTTTGTATCTCAAAGTAATTTGAAAACAAAATCAGGGGAGAACAACCTAGTCTGCCTGTTTAGTGAAAAGTCTTATTGCATATACCACACTTTTAATAAAAAAAAATTTATTAGTTGCAGCATTGCACAAAGATCAACAATGTGTTTTAGGGGAACTGCAATGAAAATTATTTCACGCTAAAGGTAATGAATGGATCAAAGTTAAGATGTACATACAGCTACTCTTGAGTCAATATTTGCTAAAACCCAGTTACTTTATTGTGGATCCTCATATTCTCTGCTGCCCCAGATGCTGTGCAGTGCCTGGTTATCATATCCTCCCTGCCTCATCCTAAAATACATGTAGTTCTGCAGTTACAGTCATTTGCTATAAAATACAGACTTTCATTTAGAAATTAAAAAAAGAATATAAATGTCAAGGTGACCTAAATCTATACTCTGATGTATCAGCATTCAGCACAATAAAATCTGTTATTTTGACTACACTTCTAAGCATTGCTTATTACTAATGTAACTGGAGAGGCATTTCTTTTGTAAAGCACTAATTGGATGTTATTTCTGACCAGACTTTTGGTTGCACAAAGATTATCAAGTAACCTTGAACATTCATACCTCAAACATGCATGTTTTGCTGTTTGAAATGTTTTATATCTCCAAGCTTAGGTCAATTGCCTTACTCTCACTACTTGTTTCAAATGTAGACATGGCTTTACCCAAATGCTTAGCATTTCTTAGCAACTAACAAGGGTTCCCAGTAAAATGATTGACAATTTTAACAGTGACTCATTGTAAAGGTTTAAATTACTTCTTTCAATTTTGCCAAAATTGACCACTCTATTCCCGTATCTGAAAGTCTTTTTCAACTGGAACTAAACACATTTGAACCTTGACTTTAAATGTCTTCTGAATTTTATCAGAAAGTATTAAACTACAAGGCCCATTTTGCAGTGCAGAGATTAAACAGACATATGACATAAATGTAGTAAAAAATATTTATGCTTTATGTGACCATTTTTTTCCAGTTAAGCTGAAGAAGCTTTTCAGAAAAACCTCAACCTATTCCTTATCAAATTTCAGAGAATAAAAGCCTTGATCAAAAAGTACACAACTACACTATCTATTTTCATTATGAGATACATTACAGTGTCCTAAGACCCACTCCAAGTAATACTAGACTTTTCACATTAAAAACTGTTCAAAAATATGATAGGGCTGCATTGAAAATTAAATCTTTTGCCCTTGGTAAAGAAGATTATTACTTGGATAATCACCTCAAATATTCAATTATTTTATTTTTTGCAACAGAACAGAAATTACAGGTATTTTGCTCTAATTAACTGCCACTCCAGATTTTCAATCATCTCCTTAGAAAACTGTGGATAAATAATCAATGAAGGAGGAAGAAGAAAGAAGTAATTATTTGGAATTTTCAAGTATCGGTGTTATGCCTCCCAAGAAATTTTTCAAATGTGACTGTACAAAAACAAATGCTGAAGTTCTTCCTCAATAAACAGCAGGATTTGGTTTTCAAGTTATTTACTCATGAAGAAACTTCTCAGTTATTCAGGAGGAGGAAAGGTGCTAAAAGGACATATGAAAATTTTACTTCTCTAGAGAGAGTGCAACAATAAAAACATACTGGACACCATTAGAACTTTTACATTATTCCACATGTATTTACTATGCCAAGCTAAATTTCCAATTTTTTTTTTTTTTTGTGAGAATAATTAAAAAAACAAACACAACCCAAAACTCAGATTGTGGTTTGTTTCACTGCTTAAACATTCCTTCCCAAATTATTTTGGTGAAACTTCTATAATTTATGCACATGCTTACTGAAGCATTCAGCATAAGACTGGCTAGGACACTCTTTTCACACTTTTAATCAGAAATTATGAAATATTAAGGATAAAAACTTGAGAAAATAAATAAAACTATATTTCACATTTATCTTTGGTTCAAAGGGACTGTTTGTTAGTCTTCATTAATCTCAATATTTAGGCCTAGCCATATCAGCTTTCCACCCACCTTCTTGTCAATTTTTTCAGCCCCTATATCACCTATATCAGTCTATTTTGACAGAGGAATCTACACCAATAACCTTGCTAAAAATCAAAATAAACTGTATTTGCCACTCCTGTTTTTGTTACTTTCATACAAATTCACATGCCAACTTAATAATCTCATTGGGACTTTAGCACATAGATAAAAAAGACAGATTAAAAAAAAAAAACAAACCCCAAAAAACCAACCAACCAACCACAATATCGACAACAAAAACCCCAAACAAAACAAAAAACAAACAAAAAACAAAACCAAACAAAAAAGGCCCCAACCAATCACAAAACCCTAACAACAACAAAAACAAACAAAATAACAACAAAAACCAACTGACTAGGAAAAAAATATCACTAGGAAGAAGAATTAATAAAATCAATTTTGAGAGCATTCAATGTTTTGGACAATATAATTCTACCCAGACTTTTAAGATGAATAACAACAGAAATACAACAGGAGGAAGTGTATCCCATCCATAACTATTCAAGGCTGTGAATGTGTCAAGAAAGAATCTTTAAAATTTATTTCAAATCCACAGGAGATTAGCATATAGTTTTGTGGTTTAATGGAAATACATGCTCAGACACTGCAGTGAAAGTGCAAGGTCATGAGCTATCTCTATTTTGAATAAAGGATATCTTGGCAGCAGAATATGCTGGAGTCTCAGAAATCAAAGTATTAAAGCCAGTCATGACATAATGAAGATGTGAAAATCCTTTGTCCTTCTTGCTCACCATCAAGTGTTTTTCTGGTAATTTTTTTCACTGATAAAACTAAATGTAGGAGACAACATGTATTATTGCAATTAGAAACAAAAAGTTCAAAAGATAATTACTCAAAAATGGAACATCTTTTAAGAGGCCAGTAATATTTATTGGGAAATTTAATCTGAAATGTTGGAATTTTTATGTACTTTTCATCAATAAATTAAATAGTGTGTGTGATAATTGAGCCACATTAAGGCCTGTATTTGTCATTAAAATACCTGCTGCTCAATTGATATGGTTTAGAAAAATAGGAAGGCAAAACTAAACTTTTTTCATTACTGATTTTGATATTAAATTAGCACATCTTCTGCCTTAAATCACAGCTGATATTCAGCAGCTTCATTACTTTTATTCAGTCTCAGCATTTTATTAAATGTTAATGGAATTAAATTATAAATCAGTAAATGCATTTTCTGTGAAATTTTTAACTACAAGCTAAGGTCTTTTGCTGCTATTTCAGCTGACTGCCAAATTATACTGTCCAACATTTTAAAGCAGAGATAATCTCACATTTAGCTTTTAAATAAAAACTGATCACAATTGCAGTAACTGGAGCTCATTACTTCTGCATTTTTTGTTTCACTTGCAGTCACCAAATTAAATCCAATCAAACCTTTCTCTAGGGTGATTTTACTATAAACTATAGAATAAAAAAATTGTACCATCATGCAGACTTGGTTGTCCTAAGAAATTAATTTATCCAAAAACTTACCAAAATTTTCCTCGAAAGAAAATACAATGAACAATAAAAAGTATGCACTAAAGCAAACTCATCCTTGGAAAGTAAAGAAGAAAATTCTATTAAAAATTCTTTGTATATTCAAAACTTGTATGGATGTGACCCCGAGCAGCATGTTTCAACTTTGAAGTTAGATCCAACTTT
Source organism: Lichenostomus cassidix (assembly GCF_008360975.1). Lineage (NCBI taxonomy): Eukaryota > Metazoa > Chordata > Aves > Passeriformes > Meliphagidae > Lichenostomus > Lichenostomus cassidix. The sequence continues at coordinate 9,438,988 of NC_139479.1, read as the reverse complement.
GAGGAAGCCTGCTGTGAGCAGGACAGGCTGACCTCCAGAGGAAGTTTCCAACCTAAATTATTCTGATTCTAGAAAGAATAGGGTACACAGGATTCTAGAAAAGGGCACACAGGAAAAAAAAAAAAAAATCAGAACTAAATTAGAAGAACAAGTATATCCTTATTAAGCTTTCTACCAGAATATAACATGAATCTGTATCAATTTCAGGAAATAAGACAGAAGTTTGTATACCACATGTGTAAAGAGATATTGGAAATTAATTTTCCACAGTATTTCCCATTCAATATGGGTTTCTTAGCATTAGGTTTATCACATTCTATTATCAAGCTGTTTTCTGCAATGTATGACTGATAAAATTTTTCTATCCAGGCTAAATAAAGATCGCTGGGTCATGAGTCCTTGCCTGGGGCATGTTTTTATTTTTACTTACAGATAAGAGTATTTCTGTCAAAATGGTTGACTTAAAATTTTCACACATGGAGAGAGGAAGCAAAGTCCTGTGAAATGGAAATCACTTTGACATCATGAAAATAAAAAAAAACCTGGAATGGAGAGCTCGAACATCCAGCCACTGCTACTTTATATCAGTTTACTGAGAGTACTGTAGATTAAAAAAAATGCAAGAAAAATTTCAATGAAGACTTGAAATGTGGATTTAAAATATGCGTATTTTAAAATTATGCATCCCACAGCAAATTTGCATAATAAAAATTTATCCAAATGCTGTAAAATATTGTCAAGCCTGTAAGAATGTCTAATATAGTGGATAAATTCTTAATATTACTAAAGTGGAAAACTTTTACTATTAAGTAATTCAGTTTTGGAATTCAACTGCGTTAGTCATCATGAAAAAGGTCTCTACTATTTACAATAGAAGATATGCATTTTTACTTTAGAGGAAGTTGTTAGCTATCACAAGGTAAAGACTGGATGTTCAGGATATTCTTTTGTGTTGTAAAGAGTCATAATATTGACTCATTTAATTTATATTCTCTTCAGGTATGTTTTGCAAAAAGCTTATAAACATGTCACCTACTGCACTTCGGTTGCAAAAATTCACCAAAACCCGCAGTAGTGGAGTGGTTTTATCATAGCTTTTCTATAAAGAGTGTTTATCTTAGTGTGTAGCTTGTTCTGCACACATGAGTTTATTTGGCTCCAGAATCACACAACTTACTTCTTTTCCCAAACAGTACTGAAATAATAACAAGGATTTTCCTTTTCTTCCCTAATACTCAGAAAAACATCTTGGTAGGGATAAGAATGGTTTCTTTTCAAACATGAGATGCCCTGCTCATGAAAATGCTACTCAGCATTGTAATGACTGTGAGTGATGTCCTTGATATAGACAAGACTCCTAAGTGTAACACAAATACAGTACTGCAAAGAGAATGCTTCCTACTCCAGTTCAGCAGACCATAATACATGGTGAGAGCACCCTTTTTGTTGTTTTAGCTCCCATTACAGAGTCACAACCACACTGCTTTGTTCTCCTCGTGTCCTGATAAACTTTAGTGACATAATCTCAGGTATTACAGGTGGGCTGAATTTAAATTACTTAAACCACCTCAGTTCCTCCTCTTACAACAGCAGACTCTGATGAATATCCCCCTTTTGTGGGGGAGAAGCCTTAATTCCTATGTGATCATTTTGGGGCTTTTCCACAGTTTCTAACACATCAATAAGCCTTCCATCTCTGCTGATGGATGACTCTCCATCCCCTACATCCACAGAGATGGCAGATCAAAGCACTCCCTTGCACACTGTCAAACATTGTTGTGCTGCTCCAATGCATTTCTCTAGTGAGCCTGGCTTATCCTTTTCCCCATTCAAATCCCATTTAAAGCTCTTTCATTGAGTCCTGCCTACTCCTGCACAAAGATCCTTTTGCCCATTTGAGACAGGTGTATCCCATCTGTCGCCAGCAGGCTCAGTGTTGTGTAAACTGACACACAATCAAAAATCCAAAATTCTTCTGGTGACACCCAGCCTGGAGCCAGGTATTGATCTGCTGTTTCTTCCCTCATCAGTCCCTGTCCCTGGAAGGATAGAGGAAAACATTAGTTGTGCTCCTGATCCCCTACTTAGTCCTCTCAAAGCCCTGAAGTGTCTCTTGATTGCCCTTGGACTTTTTGTTGCAGTTTTATCACTGCCTACCTGAAACATCAATAATGGATGGTGATCTAAAGGCTGTTCCAGGGTAGGAAGCTTTTTTCTTCACATCTTTAACCCAGGCCCTAGGGAGGCAAAAGACTTCCCCACAAAGTGTGTGGAGTCTGCATTTTGGACCTTCTCTTCCCCCTCAGAACTGAGTTTCCTGTGTCAAGGACCCCTTCTTTTTTCCTTTATGGAAGCAGTCTGGACACAGGATATAGCCTGAGTTAACCTCAGTGACACCTCCAAGCTGGATGAACCTGGTAATCATTCCCTTCCATTTGCAGAGCCTCACCCTGATTGTGCCAGAGCACCTGAGGAGCTGGGGGGTTACCAGGGTGTCCTGCTGGGGATTTTGCCAGCACCAGAGCTGCTCACCTTGCTGACTCAATTTTTTTCACCAAGAGTCCTATTAGTTTACCACTTGCTGAGTTTCATTTGCTAGCCACAAATTTTTAATGGGAAACAAATTAAGTAGAACTGGCACAGCCACTTGGAATAAAAAAAACATTTGATCAAAGACCCTGAATTCTGTCTCATAGAAATAAAGACATAGAGGACTATGCAGAAGTCTTAATATAGTCATTCCAAACTAGTAAGAAACCATTCCGTTAATGATACACATGAAATGAGCATCTCACTCTCAGCTGTTACTGCTGTCAGGGGACATTTTTGTGGAATCTTATCTCAGATATAGGCCCTATTTGTAGGAGAAAAGTAAGAAATTGCTGTTTCACCCATGAAACACATAAAATATTGTCTTGTGGCCTCATGTGCTGTTAAAAGCAGTGATTATTACTCTGAAACACAGGTAAATTGTTACGGCCCAAGCAGCTGAGATAGAACTCAGTGCCCTTGAGAATGTGGAGGATTGGGATGAAATGGGAGAAGTGCCAGAAGAAAGTGAAGAAGAGATGGATTATCCCAGCAACCTCCCAGAAAAGTATTACAGATAGTATAGGCTGTTATCTCTCTCCAACCACTCGACGCATGCATATCTCATTGTTAGACATTGGTAAGTTTAGACTGTAAATTACTTGTATTCACTTTTCTATTTGTTCTGAGAACTTGTAAACCCGCCTAGTTATGTACCCTTATAACCTGTTGTAGAGCCTTTGTTCAGGGCTCTTCAGATCTTTCTCCAAACTTTCCTATCCCCGATGTATCTCCAATAAAGTTGAAGAGACCTCATCTCATTCTCTCGCCTGAGTCGACTTCCAGAAGCCCAAATTCATCTCCTGTGTAGCTCAAGACAGCCCTTCTCCCCACTGAAAGAACTTTCCTGTGGCATTTAAAGCACTTCTGGTTATGACTTCAGAAGTAGCCGCCACAGTAAATATCTTCTGCTTGTTTTCTTTGGGGTACTTACATTTCATTGCTTAAAAGTGACATATGCACATACTCTTCCATGGTTACATGCAAGTTAGTGGGAAAAACTCTATGTAATAAATAATAATAAATCCACCACATTTGCTGTTATTACATTTTGAAGCATGTAATAAGTGAGGTTGTCATAGTCTCAGGACTCATTATAGGTCCAAACAGCAACACATGTAATCTCACAGTCACTCTGACAACATAGATGAGGGTTTGTGTTTGGTATAGGGATTTTATTTTTTTTCTGGAGGTTGTGCTGGTGCCTCTTTGAGCACTTACATCTCATATGTTATTCCACCAAAAGTATTTTGGGGGAGTATGATCCCTGAACATACATCAGCTCTCTGTTGTTTTTGCAAGCACTATCAAGAATAGCAGTGGTTCAGATTTAAACTTTTCAAGTATGAGATGCCAGAGGGCTTTTCAGATCTCAGCTACTACATTTGCACATAGATCATTTTAAGGTTATTGTTATCAACTTTCATAGCTCTTTAATCAGCACTTCTTCCCGTAAGAACAAGAGCTCACAAACAGGATATGATAGGTGTTTTTCAGAACTCTATGACTGTGCTAGGTTAGGGATGATCTGGTTTCCAGGTAACTCAGTGACACCAGTCTGACACCTTCCTAAACCTGATATTCAGATTATTTACCAGCTGCAACCTCTGCTACCTGACATCACTGGCTGAGAAAACAGATTTATCATCTCCAAGCTGACCATCTCTTCTTCATTCAAACTTCACCTAAGTCTGCAGTTTGCAGATGGCTTATTTTATATATGTAATTTATGAACACTTGTTAATATGAAACTATAATTACTTTGCATAACTACTCCACAGCAGTTAATTTTCACACACAAAACCTCTCTGAGCATCTCAAAGGTTTATTGCACTGTTTAGTACTGTAAACTCCAAAAAAGATTAAATTCACAAATCCTGCAGTTTAAAAGAAGTCTAATATTAAAAAAAAACCCTTAAAAGTCTATTGCCAGGAGGCTGGGGGGACACATTCGTGATTCATTTCTGTTTGATTTTTGTTTAAGAGGAAAACTAACATCATAAATCAATATGATAACATTCAAGGTTAATAATATATAATGTGCCTTGTAAACAGCTTAATTAAATGTTTTCAGAAAATATCCAACAGATACCAAGGTTGCAGAGTGTTCTGCAGAAGAAAATAACTCTGCAATCTCAGGATTATAGTACACTCTCTAAAATGTATTATAGCTTTACACTCTGATATCTTTACGAGTCCTCACAATTCAGAATTATGGTGAGTATCCAGAGTATTATATTTTTCTTAGAATTATGAGTTAGTATTTCTATCACTTTTTCAGTCTTAAAAAAAATCTGGTCACAATCACTAAGTCATGTCTCACAAAATGGCAGAAAGACCACAAATCTTACTGTAGTCACAGACCTGAAAAACCCTCCACAAGTGCTAAACACACAGAGAAAATATATAGATTTTATAAAGGTCACAGAAGTGAAAACAGGAACCCTTGCTGATCACTATTTAACACAACTTACTCAAATATCTGCTACAGTATCTTTGTAAGGCTTTGAACAGCATGGCAACTGGGAAGAGCATAAGCTACTGAACATTAATTAATTAGTCAACAAACTAAAAACCAGGTATTTCTCTTGACTCCATGCTCTTAAAAAAAAGAGTCAGTTTTTCATGAAGTGCACTCAAAAGGGAAAAATAAAATGCGAGTTCCAACTACAGTATCTCAAACCATTATGATGCTGTGAATGAAACTCAACTTTTAACCAAAACTGAATAATTTAATTTTTATTAAATTCTTTCTTGTACTATTCTTTCTATTTTTACATAAGATATAATAAAAGGTACTATTCAAGAGTAATCATGTCATGAAAAGCTTTTTACAAAATTGTGTCCTGTATAATTTTCACATTTCTTTAGTCTTTTTGTTTCAGTGGACTATGATGGACATCTGGAATTCTCAAATGAGAAGTTTAGTCCTTTCATGTACAGCTGCTAGTGGATTAGTCTGAAACTGCTATGTTGGCCCATTTTTTCATTCTTTATCATGAGCAGAATGCAGCCAGAGAATGCAACAAAACATGACTGCAATTTCTGGTAACTTCCACTTCACCTGAATGTGTTTGAATGGACCTCAAAGAACGAACATCAAGGGATGATGAAACTTGCAGCTGACAGAGACACGGAATTCATGTCTGGAAGGCATGTCAGAGTGAAGGGAGAGAAAAGCTTTTACGAAGGACAAAACAGCTTCATCAATACTAAAATGATTTAAAAAAACAAGTAATTTAACAAAGAGAAACAGTAAAATTTGTATGAACCATATAGCAATTTTGAACATCAATACTGAAAAACCAGTCTTAAGAGAAATGTAAGCTTTCTGGAAAATAATTCATGCTCCAGCTGGTATTAGTATGGGCTCTGAATCAAGCCACAACAAAAGAATGTATCCCTAAAAAGCTGACTTCAGCTCTGGAAGAGAAGTGGAGGAGGTCATAAAAAGAGGCTGCTGTAGAAGATGCACCAACAGAGGACATGAATTTTAGGTACTTTGTTGACCATGAAACAACCCTCTGGTATATTCTCCAGATCCCAGCTGATCCCTCCAAAACATTTCTCCATCTTCATTAGCTCTCTGATAGCAAAGTCACTTTCCCAGACTTCCAATCTGACTTCAGCAGGTGCTACCTTGGGTGCTGTGACACTGAGTTACAGCGTTAATTTCCTCTCTGCAGATCAGTTTCTCTTGCAAAACACCTTCTCCCCCAGCCACCTTCCCAGTCCCTCCATTATGCTAGTAAGAGATGACTTCACATCTTTGTGCCACAATCTGCTGAGCTATCAGCTCAGACTTCATACACCTGAGGCAATCAATTTCCATTTCCTCCCTAAATCCCAGTCCCAGTCTACCTCAGCATTATTTCAGTTGGCATCCCAATCCTTCTACTCCTTTTGTTACTGCACCTTCTGGTCCATCTCCAATTTTTTTCAGTAACAGAAACAAACTGTTCTTTTTTAAGATGATGGCTGGATTCACCACAAGCATAGCAAAGATATATGCACACACTGACAGTTTGCAGCAGTAGAGAGCTGTTATCACAAGCAAACAGGTACTGAAAAAGAAAAAAAACCAAAAAACAAACCAACCAACAACAACAACAGAAAAAGAAAAACAAAACAAAAAAGAAATTGTCTTTTGTTCCCGGAAAAAAATGTGTTTGCCACCAGAGTTTTTGCAAAGCTATTCTCTATTATTTCAGGTGTAAAAACAGTAAAAACACTCACTTAAACTATCTGGAAGAACACCCTGTTCTTCTATTTCCATAACTATCAATTCCATAAGAATAAGTGGTGTAGTTTTTCTTGGTATGGAGTCCTTTTGTCCATATTTTCAATGCTGCACCACAGAAACACAGCTTTCCTGTCTTTTTTTTTCCTTTCAGCCAATTTTCCATTCCTATAATTTCTGGCCTCATAAACAAGCTGTTGGTTAGCTAAGTGAGGCAAACCAGCCAGATGACTGTATGTGCAAGCATTTTAATGATGGTAACAAGTAGTAAGCAGTGTCGAGTTGCCACCTAATTAGCTGAGCTCTGAAGTGTCCCCTACATTCATTTTGAACCCCATGCAAAAACCAGCTGCATTCCCATCCTTCACACTGCACCTGACAAAGACCACAACCTGCCTTTCTCTCTCTTATCCCTCTAGCAGAGAAGGTAAAACAGCTTTAGTTTTCAGTTGGGAAGCTGCTCCTTTTTCGTAAGATTCTCAAAACAAGTTGCATTTCAATAAGGAACATCTGCAAATGCTTTGTAACTTCCTGCATCCTATTGAAAGTCCAATGCTCACGTATGGCAAAGCATGACATGCAAAGGACATGCAGAGATCACTCCCTACCAACCATAACTATTAAAGAGAACACAGAAATACAAATTATTTAAAAGGAATAAATTGAAAATAATCTGAGAATTTTATTGCTCACTGCATGGTGAATGTTTGGGTATATTCATGCCTAACTTCAGGTATGTGCACTTCACTGAATTTTACTTCCTCAGATTTCAATAAAGCACCACGGTGTCCACTGGAACAAAAAAGACCAAGAAATTTGGCAGTGGCTAGACCAGGCTATAAAGACAGAGGCAATTTTATATCTGTCAAAGCAGCTACTGCAGGAGGCTTGCCAATGAACTATATGGAAATAAAAAAAAAAAAAAAAAAAACTGTTTTCCTCAGATCATTAGTTAGATTGTGTTTTGGCCAGCTGCAAGAGAAAATCTGCTGCTATGGATCTCTCAACTGTTTTCACCTTTTTTTCTTCACTTCCGAACTAGAGAGCATACTAGCACTTTACAGATAAACTTCCAGTAATTTGGGAATGGATTGCTTAGCTATGGGAGAAGGATTCAAATCAAGCTGAGTCTCAGGGCTGCAGTTAAAAGGTGAGCTAGCTCAGCTAAGTTCAAATTTCACAACATAAAGATTTCATAAAACTGAAACCCAGAATTCAGGTCAGCTGATCCCTTAGGGTTTGTGCTTTAAGCTTCTATCTTTTTCTTCTAATTCCAAGGTAGTCAACTCCTAAAAATTAGATAACGTTCAAAGCAAAAGTGTGAGTTTACTGAATCCCTGGTAAATCTGAATCCCAATGTACTTTGGTTGATATAAACAAATCTTTTAAATCCTAAAGCATTTCAAGGTATAGTTAAATACATTTAAATAACACAAGAAATGCTTTACAGGTACTAAAAGCAAACCAAGCAAACTAAAGAAAACAACTGATGTCAATTATTTAGCTTACACAGAACCAGGGAAAAAAAAAAGCAAGCAATATGCTTTCCCACTCTCTTATAATGGTTGTGCATCACCTTAACTATAATGTATAAGGGGATAGAGAAGGAACCCTGAATGTAATCTACAACTTTACCAAAAAAACAAACAAACAAACAAAAAAAAAAGAACAAAACCCACCCAAACCAAAACCCAAACCCCAAATAATTTGCATTGTACTATGTTCACTGCAACATTAAAAGTATAGAGAGAGACCACTTAGAACAGAATGACAAACTTTCTACTTGTATTTACTCCACTCCTTGGAGTTGGCATATGAGGACACACTTTCCCTTTCCCCTTCAGCCTTTACCAACTCCAGGTACCCTGATATGGTGCATTTATTTTAAGAATGAATTATTGCAGGAAGAAGCACTGCTATAAAGCTGCATGGAAACACTGTTGAGCTCACTGAAGCTGTATTTTTCTTTCAAGGGGAAAGTAAGTATTTTACCAATATAAAATCTTCCGTATCTTGTAATGCCTCAGTATCCCATGTATTATTACTCCATTTATGGTTAACATAATCTTAGATAAAAACCCCATTAGTACTATATATAGAGAGAAATGGTAATTTTTAAAAGATTTTTTGCTATTTCAGCTCTTAATCCATTTTAACTGCCTTTAACTACAGCTACTCTTTTTTTTTTCCTATCTCCACTACATCCAAGTTGGAGAATGTGTGGGGTTTTGTGGTTTTGTTTGTTTGTTTTAACATAAAGGACTTCCTTTGAACAGAGCAAAAATGAAAGGGTAATTATTCTGCCAAACGGCTTTGATGGTCTTGAGAAGTATCTGGCACGTGTTAAAAAATGCCTGGCAAACCACTCTGCTATTTCACTGATCTGGAGCAGGGAGATTAGGCAGGAGGGAGTTGCACACCTTTGTATAGCAGATGTGGCTTCTCACATACCTATGAAAATCTGTTCAGATTTCTGAAACAGAGGTTCAAAATTATAAATTTTAAAGGCTTATCACATTTTTAATACACACAGACAAGACAAACAGCTATACTTCTCAAAACCCCATTAACACCCTATTGTCCAGCGATGTAAAGAAATCAAATGTTTATTGGCTCAAGACTCCAAAAGCTCAGCAAGTCTTTTCCTGGCATTTTTGTGTTTCTCCTGGCAGCTCTGAGCCAGACTAAAACTAGGTGGAAAGCTAAGAGCAGAAAGTGTGCTTCCCACCCATCTTCCAACACCCAAGCTGAACTGAGATGGACATTCTATTTCAGCTGTCCAAATAGGAAAGGACAGTGGGAAATTGAGATGTGGTTGAGGAACATGGTGAAGCACAAAATTTGGAACTAGAGGAAAGAACTGACTGTTACTTAAGAGAGAACAGAAAGGAGTCGATAGACCGATTTTCAACAGGGGGTCTTTGGAAGAGAGGACTGAACTGTCTGATGGGTTCAGACAATCAGATCACTCCAGTATCTTCTCTGTCTCATGTAACTCTTCTGCTAAACTACTGCAAGTCTGTTTTCCCTCACACAGAGTCCCACTTTCTTCTTCCAACTTTCAAATGAGATTTTAGTAAGACTTGTCAGGCTTTAGCTCTCTTCCTTGTGTGATTTTTTCCCACTCTGCACTCAGAGAAGAATGTTTATTGCTGCAAGCTGTCAGAGCAGTCATGCATCATGATACAACCCTAAACTGAATTTATTTTTTACCCCATGCCATTTCCCCAATCAGTGAACAGAACAGATCTCTTGGCATCCAGCTGGACACAAAACTCAGGTTACACAGCAAAGCTGTTTTCCGTAGTGCCCTTGTCTGAACTGTTGCTGAGAGTGGAAACCATGTGGCAAATGTGAAATGGAACAATAATTCTACAGATAGTGCTGCCCTGAGGGTTTGGCTTCTATCTCTTCACTTCCTGCACATTATATCATATAAACCAGCCCCCTATAGATTACTATTATGTGCTCTTGATCTTCTGGGTACTGAATTTGAAGAAGTGTTGAAAACTCATTGCCTCTGTTAGAATCAAAGAGGATCTCTGTTGGAAGAGATAAAGTGCTGTGTAATAAAAAAATCCTCTGAACTATCAGGCACAAAGCATGACAGCCATAGAACCCAAAATCAGCAAACACATTTTGTGTTTGCTTTTTAGTATTTGTTTCTCACCTGAAATACTGTTTCCACAATGAAAACTGGGGACTGTAAAGATGATGACTAATAGAATTTGGGAACTAATCAAATATAAAGCAGTAATTAAAATTTTATCATTAGAGCATGCTTTGATTAGGATGCAGTAAATAAAGCCTATGGCTACACACAGAAACGTGAGTATGAAAATGATGAAGGCAGCAATCATCAAGAAAGCATTATCCCTCCTGTGCACTGAATGAAGTGCAACTCCAAGGGGGAAAAAAAAAAACCCAGTATGTGATTCTCTAATTAAAAGCTGTGCCATTGTACATGAGCATAGTGAAGAAAAAATTAATATTATGCAAGCAACTCTAATGGTTAAAATTCATAACTTTTAAGCCCTTCATTTCTCTACTTTAACAGACCTCTTAAGCTTTTCAGATGAATTTTAGAAATATATACATGATAACAGGCCACCAAAATACAGCCCACAATAATAAAATAAGAAACTAAAACCCTTTTAATCCCGTGATAGAGTTTGTGCAAATGTTACATATAAGAAAATAAAATTCTCTGGTTTTATTATGTGTTTTTATTATGGACCACTACAAGTGAAAAAATGATATCATAGCACTGAATGTAGGAGATGTAGAAAGATGAGTTTCTTTTTTGTGTTTTAATGGTATGGGTGTTTGACCTTCCTAAGCAAAGAGCAGTAAACTGAATTTTCAGCACTGCAACTTCTGTTACTCTCTATAGCAAACTTGAATCTGGCGAACAAAAACGCACAGGAGCAAGGTTATTAAGTTATAGGAACATCTATCCTATTTCTCTATTAAAACTATCTGTTTAAAATATTAAAGTATGTTTAGTTGGTGTCCTAGGTTGCAATACAGATGTATTTAAGTATTGTATTACCACCAGCTGTGGGCTGTTAGCTGCTATCACCTGCTAATGACCCACCCCCAGACGACAGACAATGGGCCATCAGGGACCCACCGTGGACTTATCATGGAATTATCTCATCCCATTGTGGGATGCTCTGCCCAAGAGGGAGGAGCCAGGTGTTCCCACCTGGATATAACCTGACCTTGGAACTACCTGAGCTAGCCCTGTCTACTGGGTTCCCAGAGGACGAGAGCTACCACTGGATCTTCAGCTGGAGACTAGACCTTCACAGGATCACCGCTTCAATTGGACTGCTTCAGTTGGACTGCTACTACCACCCTAACAGGGTGTTAGGTTGTATCTGACTTTGTCAGTGCTTTTTCTTGTATTATTTCACTTATTTTTAATTTCAGTCTTGACTTGTGATCTCCCACTGGCTTGTTCTCAAACCTATACAGTTGGAGAAGACTGCTATGACTTTGCAGAATCAAGATTTTTGTCTTTCTCAGGACTTTCAGGATTAGTGTATACACACAAAAAGAAAATATTTTCATATAAACAGGCTAAAGTGAGACATGTTACATTAATATTAGTTGGTTCTTTTTGTCACAAAGGTAATTAATATAATTCTGCAGGTATTGTGAACCACAGTTTTTTACCTTTACGTCAAAAGATTATTTATTATAATTATTTACTTTTATGTAAAATCTTAGCATATTACAGAAACACATTAACTTTTCATATAAAGTAAGTGAAATACAGTATTACCTATAGTCTCAGATTAAAGATGAGGCAGTTCTCTAAATTTATATATTAATGCAGCTTCATGTTCTGTAGAATTCTATTCAAAACCTCATGTTTGTCGACCCATTGGGTCATTGCTCTCTGCCTCTTGTTTACATAAGGCTCATTAAATTATTTAAGAGGTTACTCTATAGCTTAATCTGCTGAATTTATGATCTTTATATCAGATGATATTAATTTCTATAATGCTGGTAGTTTTATACATGGAAAATTCATTACCTAAAGTTATCTATAGTCACTTTGTCAGCTCGTTAAATGGTTTTGGGTTTTTTTCCTACATTATGATTTCTCCTTAGAATATTTTCCAGTAGTAACTGCAAGTAAAGCATCTGTATTTGAACACTAACACAAAGCCAATTTCTATTCACATAAAGTTAGTCAAAGAAACGAGCATCTTAGAATAACATGCCAGGCTTTTCCTCCCAAGCTGAATGTTTTATTCCATTATTTGTTTCAGCCTAACTTTTCTCAGTTTAATCTTAGGAGCATTTATTGAGTTGCAAGGTAAGGGAGTGAAAAACAACAACAAAAAAATAGTATCATGAAAAAGCACCACTGTTTCCCAGCGGAGTCTGCAGATGTTCAGCTGTTGCTACAAACAATTCTTCTTGTGTTTTTGGAGCTGAGAGTCAGGAGAGGAACCTGCATTCAGGTCAGTTCCTCATAAAGTACTGTGTAAAACACTCAGAGATAAGAAACACAATACCATAATACCAGAGTACTGCACTTGTTTGCCTCAGTGTAATTCCTTACTGGAGGAAGACTCAGAACTCTCCTTAAAAGTAGTCTCAGCATCCTGATTCTGTCTTGCTTTAAAAGTATCTTGCTGGCCTGACTGACACAACCTTGCTTCAAGCACTGTGAGAATCACCAGAGTCAGCCTTTGTGAAGTGAGACAGGTATGAGTGCTCTCATCTCTGTAATTACACAACAATTATCTGTTACCTCTCCCAAAATAGACATATAATGTTGGTATGCACTGATTCCAAATCTTGGTCTGTGCAAAATATTAGAATATAATCATAACTGCGAAATTCAATTTTTCAAGCTTGAATAAGTGTATTAAATTACTAAGTTATTTTTAAATCTCTTTATAAGCATTTTGTGCTAGATTAGCAGACTGCTAACAGCCTTCTTACATTTGTTATTAGGAAAGACATGAAGAGACAGGAAAGAAAATTGTTTACACATAGCAGCTATGTCAATCTCATCCATTTGCTTAATGCATAATGCTTATGACAATACCAGCTTTCTTTGCTATTCAAACGGAACAACCTAAATATTAGGCTGAGGCATCACAGAAGCAGCTTATTATGAAATGACAGTGCTGGAGAAGAAAGCTACTTGAAAAAAAAAAGAGAAAGAAAAAAGATTTGTCAGAAGCAATAAATTAAACAAACAACTCTTCCCTTCAAAGAAAATATGCAATTGCAAGCACCATTACAAGTATTTTTAAAAGACTTTTCAAAATAGCAGTTTCATCATCTGTCAGATCAAGACAGAAATTCCTAAACACTCCCTAAGTGTATGATTGTCTTATGTTCAAGCTGGCTAGCATTTCCTCAATACATCCTGCATTCAGTTACATAGGGATATATTTGTGTACAATCACTGAGCCAAACAAACTTTCAAAGCTCCTGCCCTGAGGCTGTTAATGACATTTGGGGATCTCTATTCATTGGTCATCCTGGAACTACATGGAACATCAACAACAAAAATCCCTGAGTCTGAAATCCTTTGTAACTTACATTATATGAGAATTCAAACCAAATTTTAACTATAAAGAACATATTCTGTTTACAGTAAACATTCATTACTTGAATATGCCATCTTGCCTTTTAAACAGAACATATTTTAGTCCGTTGTGAAAAGTATTTTAGTGAGATCATAAAAATATTAGCAATCTAATTATTTTCAAATATAAGGGATACTATTAATAATCTAAACAGCTGCAATGTCAGTGGATTTAATTAACAATTAAATATATGAACAACAGGGAGCAAGGCAACATGCTGTTTCCAAAGATGTGCAAAATGAAAGTATCCTCTCCTTGTACCTGGAACACTGATGACCCAAATTTGCTCTAGCTCACTGCACAAGACAGGCACAAGCCTATTTCAAATTATTGGAAGGATGCAAAGCAATTTTCATTTTCTTTCTCTTTTAAACCAATTCAGAAGGCAGACACCAGTCCTTTTTCTTATCCTCCTGAGACTACCTGAGCCCAGCTGCCAATCTGCCCTGCCTGAAGTTTCTCAGGATGACTAAGAACATCTAGATCAGACCTGGGGAAACAGTCTGTGCCATGAGCCTCCTCAAAGGAAAGCAGCTTGGCTTGGATTTCTCCAGTCAAGATCTGAAAGTTATCCTTCACTTCACTAATGAAACCAAGTGTTTACAAAGGTTTTCACTGGAAGACACAGTTAATGATCTTATCTTGCATGAACAATCAGCATTGCGAGTTACTCCTACCCAATGTCCTGACAATTTTTATTAAAAAGCACATATGTATTATAGAGAAATAAAGAAGAAAGTCTAGATTGCTTAGGTGATGCTCTTCCTGGATGATATATTTGTAGAACAGTTATTCAAGCTGAATCTTGAAGGTCTAACAAAAATACCTCTGCCCCTTTGCCCCTTCATCTCCACAGATTTTTTTATCTTTCTTTTTTTCTTTCTTTCTAAGACCATAAGACATAAAAAGAACCATCTTAGCAATTTTATTTTCTAGAAACTGAGACTAGGACAAATAGATTCTGCTTTATTTTTAGAAGAAGAAAAAAAAGAAAAACAAACCCTGACATTTGCCATCTGTATAATATTGCTAAAACTTTCTTCCTACCATGTGTAAGAACCTGTGGAAAATTGGAATGAAAGGAGTTTCTGCTGAAGAACTTAGTTTTCCGCAGTGGGCAATCAGAAAGCACCATATTTGCTTTTGTTCTGTGCCTTAGCAAATCCTAAGCCTACCTGCCAAGTTTCATGGTTTTAAGCAAAGCACATTTTTCATGTTGTTCAGAATGCTCAGTCCCCCAGCTAAGTCATTATTACTTATTGCTTTTATGTGCCCCAGCCTTCTTGAAATGGCAGCCAGTCTGGACAGTGAGCTCTGCCTTCCTTGTGCCTGACGATGCTGGAGCAGATGAATGGGAGGCACTCCCGGCTGTTAGAGCTGCCCATCAACGTGAGTAAACACTGCAGGAACTGATGATTATTTAGTGCTGACAGCGTTTGGAGAGAAATACACTCCAGGCAAACGGGAAAAGGATATTTTTAGGATATTACACAGATAACTTCTGTGTGAAATGGGTCTTTCTCACCACAAGAACTTTCCACAGTCGATACTCACCTCAAACAGTTTGGGTTAATTTGTCAGGCGGCACAAACCTACTGGCTACTCAGTTGTTAGGTATCCTGATGGGAAAATCTAAGTTCTGCACGGTGTATTTTAAAAACCAGGGCTGGCAAGTGACAAAAAGAAAAAGCAGTTTCACATTCTTAACTTTTATTTAACAGAGGCCCTTGCCTTGGTAAATCGCCAATTAATATTAACTTTGTTAGCCTGAAACTGAATTAGGTTGACTGCAGAACATTGTGTCTTTGGCTCCTTCTGTGGCCAATGCAAGCAGTTACTTCTAATGGTGTTAAAGCTCAGATGAAAATGTTAAATAGAGGAGTCAATTGCAAGGTCATTGCTTCTTTTTCCAAAGTAATGAAAACAAAGTACTTCATGCAATATACAATTATAGGTTAATGACACAGTCCTGCAGAGTGGCTCTAAGGCCTTGTTCAATTTAAAATACTGATTTAAACAATTCCAAAGTAACATTATGTGTAAATAAAAAGTGTTAGTCACAGTTTAAATGTTATATCAAAGCTACATATGATTAAAGAAAAAATGAATAGGCAATACCTTTAATGCAAATATTTCAATGAGAAATTGTTCTAAGCCAGTATGAAAACAACACTCACTAAAACCAGCTATTGCAAAAGCAGAGTGAGAATCAATCTCATAAAGCAGCATTTGCCTCTTTCACCTTGGAATTTCTGCAGTATGAAAGAACATTACCATGAAAGAACATTACCATAAGACAAAACCCAACAAATTGGGAAATTTTGCTGGCACCTTCTTTACAATTATATGTTGCAATGCTATATGAAAATAACCCATAGCCATATGGGCTTTACAAAATACATTTTTCCTCACACTACATGACTCATTTCTATCACAAAGACCCACACTAGGTTCCCTTTCCAGTATCTTCTACAAGAGAGAAGATGGCAGAATATATTTCATGGTGATTTTGATTCTCATGGAATTAAAAATTAAAAATAATTTCTTTCATGTCAGTACACCAGCATTTTTCAAACAGAAAAATATCCTAAACAATCATTAAAAATTAAAATACCAGAGTGCCAGCTTTCTGAGTAGTGGCAAGCTATAGACAATAAACAGACAAAAATAATATATATTTACATTGCTGAAATTCACATCCTTCAAACTTTGCCTGGAGTTCTGAATTAAAATAGGAAATCAAGAAAATGAAAGAATGGAATTCACAGTCTCTCTGGGCCAAGACCTAGTTGTGATGCCCAAGTATTTTTTCATCAGAATCAGGAGCAAACTCTGACTGGAGCATTTCATGCAGCATATTTAGAAGATTTATTTCATTGTAACAGCCAAGAAAAGAGAAAGATCTTTCATGTACACCATGTTCTTGAAATATGCCTTAAAACTCAGAAACTTTTGGATAAGAATGGGAAGCACATTGGTCAGGAACAGCATCACAGACGTTTTTTTCCTGACATTCAGCAATGACTCTGGATATACTTACATATCTGTGTTTCAGAAGGGTCCTGTCATGATACAGAAGATTCTGGAAATTGCTCAGCACCAAACCAAAGAACAGTGAAGAACTAATCCCTTTTACACTCCCTTTCTGTGCCTTAAGGTTCTCCACAGTCCCACTGCAGATAGACAGTGTGTGCTCAGAGAGGATTTTGTAGCTGAAGTACTTAAAATGGAAAACTCCGTCAGAAAAAGGTACAAAATCCTACAGAAGAGAACCTGTCAGGCTGGCACTGTCAGGGGTGGTCAAGACTGGTCAGGTGAAGCTGTCACTGCCACCTATGCTAAGGGGAAGACAGCAACTCAGCCACTTTGAGAAGCCACCTCTGGGAGCCACTGGGGAGGACTCTTCCTCACCTAAATGTGTCTGCCAGCCCAGCCTAGGCTCTCTAGGCCATTTCCTGTGGAACTTCTGCTTAGCTGAATAAATCTTGTGTGCTAGCCATTGCACAGCTTTTTATATGTTAAAACCCATATATATTGTGCTTTGCAGAGTCCCTGTGGAAATGCTTAAACAAAACAGAAACTGTGGCCTCTGCACACTGTGTTCTGTAGAGAAACACCTCATCCCAAACAAAATCTGTCCCTGGAGATCCCTCCCAAGCATACTCTCCCCACTCTCACTCACAGAAGTCATCCTGAGATCATGGCCGTAGAACTGAACTTATGCAAGACACTAACCTAAAGCAAAATTGCTGAAACAAAATCTGTTAGCAAAAATATTGGTCACTGACAAACTGGGACTAAAGCAAAGTGAGATGGGTCTGTCTGAGCTTTCCCAGAGTCCTGTTGGATGACACAGTATGAGTTGTATCCTTAGGAAAACACCAAAGGCTGTTTGCCACCACCCGGGTGGCTGAAGGATACACGAACCATGGGGAAACATCTTTTACAAACGAGCAAGCCTGCAAGACAGATGGCTGCGATGAAGGCAAAAGAGTTGTACTTGTCACTGTAAGCCAACGGCTGTAAAATGTAATATTACTTCTATCCACACATTTCATCTGTTCATAACAAAGTAGATGTCATCAGGTTTATGACTGACAACATTGATTTTTAGTCAAAACTGTAACATAGTTAAGTCTTTACATCTGGGAAGAATGTGATTTTTTACTTCAAGTAATTACACAGCTTCTGCACTTTCTTCATGGCCTCTTTTTTAGTCACTTTTGGTCTCTATTAGAAAGCAACACTACATGTCTGTTCCCCTCACACCAGCTTCTTGTGATGCAAAAAATTGGAGGGAAGGGGTTGGAACCACACTGGAATGCAAATCCTCTTTTTTAGCCTCCTGCCATTTTATTTTTCATCTTTTGTAAGGCAAACATCAGGATGGTTTCTGGAAGCATAGAAATTACTGGGCAACTGCAATTCAGAAGCAAGAGAATGAAGGCAATATTAATCAATAAATAGAGAACCAGGAACTTTTAAAAATAACTATAAATTTGCTCCTTAATATATAAACAGAAAGTACGGCTTAGAGACTGGAAACCTCAGGTCCAGCCCGTTCTTTTCACCACTGACAAGAAAAAGACTGTTTAAAAGATAATCAGAATTTTTTACAAGAGATACTGATATCTATTTTTGACACTTCCCTGTCAGAACAGATAAACAGTAAATACCAAACACTTAGTTTCTGTAGTAGAATAATGAAACAATCTCTACTACAAAATACTATAGTACCTAATTTGTTAAAAGAACTTGAAAAAAATTAATATTAACCTCTCTTGCTGGAGTACTCCTGTAGGGAGTTAAAACACACTGACATGTTTTTATTTACACGATCATGTTTTTATTTACTTTTTCTTTTGATGCAAGAAGTTGCTAAGTTTTTGTATAAGTAACTTATTTTTCACTGTTTTCCATGCTGCTGTTCTGTGTATCTGTCCTTTCCCTTTCAAATAGCTGACTAAAACAGTCAGTTTAGACAAGGCTTATTTAGGATGTTCTTTCCTCACTTTGGTTAATTCTCTGAAGCAATTATGTAAGAATTTGGTTCCCAAAACCCAAATTTCTGAAGAGGTAAAAAAAAAATAAATAAATACAAGAAGCATCACTCACCATGCACACACTTCATTTTTCACATGCACCAGGAACTCCTGAAAGAATGCCAAGAGGAAACCACCCACTAATTCTGTGTTTGGGGCACCTTACTGCATGCTGAGCAGGCAGTACTCTCCTGCTGCATGGGAAAGCTGCCAGTGGAGCACCCTCTGCCCAAACATAGAAGTAAACCCAAGCCCAGTGTTCAAGCATGCACAGAATCACAGAATCACACAGAATAAACTAAGTTGGAAGGGACTCTCGAGGATCATCAAGTCCAACTCCTGCCCTGCACAGCACACCCCAAAAGTCACCTCACATGCTTGAGAGCATTGTCCAAACACTCCTTGAGCTCTGTCAGGCTTGGTGCTGTGACCACTGCCCTGGGGAGCTGTTCAGTGCCCAACCACCCTCTGGGGGAAGAACCTTTTATGATATCCAACCTAAACCTCCCCTGACACAGCTCCAGGCCATTCCCTCAGGTCCTGTCACTGTCACCACAGAGCAGAGATCAGTGTCTGCCCCTCCTCTTCCCCTCACCAGGAAGTTGTAACTGCAGTGAGGTTTCTCCTGAGTCTCCTCTCCTCCAGGCTGAACAGACCAAGTGCCCTCAGCTGCTCCTCACACAGCTTCCCCTCAAGGCCTTCACCATCCTCATGGCCTTCTTTGGATGTTCTCCAACACCTTAATATCTTTCTTACACTGTGGCACCCAAAACTCCCCCAGCACTCGAGGTGAGGCTGCCCCAGCTCAGAGCAGAGCAGGACAATCCCCTCCCTTGCCCGGCTGGCCATGCTGTGCCTGATGTCCCCAGGACAGGGATGTCCCTCCTGGCTGCCAGGACCACTTCAGGGCTTTGTCTACAGCACACGACCTTGCCTTGACCATGCTAGTGCTGTAGCTGGCTCTCCGGGGAAAATAATCTTATTTATGCTTCACAAAATACCTAACAGATCTATATTTTATCTGAAACATGGCATCTCATCTATCATTCCCAGGCCATAGCAGAAACTATGATTTCCATATTACATCTGCATGCGTGTCCCAGGAAAGTTTGGCAAACTATTTTTGGGCCTTTTGCCATCTCCTTTTAAATGAGTATGTATAGGAAAGCATAGAAATCTTTTCACTGAGCATATACAGCAAGACATAAGCTTCACAGAATATTTTTCACACCACCTTCAAGGCTAGAAGGACATTACAAGGAGGAATTGATTGCCACAAATTAAAAAATAGGAGAGAAGTGCCCGGCCATGTATTTGCAGCCTGGTTTTATTTACAGCGACCAAATGGTACCTATAAATATATATAAATAAATGGCATCTATAATCCTCCCTGTTGAGGATTAACACTGATATCATTGATACTTACAAAAAACACAGCTCCCCCTTCCCATCCTGGCATTGCATATCCTATCCTGTGTGTCCTGGCACAGCTTCCCTCCCACCAGAAATGCCCCAGCAAGAAATGCCCCTCTAAGACAATGCAGAATGAGTATTTTCCACCATCCAGAGGCTCTGGGAACAGCTGCAAGAACTGTGCCAACATCCCTTCCTCCCTCCCTCCCACAGAATGGAGCTGTCAAAGTCTCACAGATGTCTCACAGATCATGGAGAACATGTTTATGCTGACTGCTGTGAGAGAGAGCTCCCAATACAGGTTCCACTGACAGCCTTACTTGCATGTGTGGGGCAATGTTGCCTTGCATTTGCCTCATGATACAAGCTGAAAACAGAACTGTG
Organism: Lichenostomus cassidix; assembly: GCF_008360975.1. Classification (NCBI taxonomy): domain Eukaryota; kingdom Metazoa; phylum Chordata; class Aves; order Passeriformes; family Meliphagidae; genus Lichenostomus; species Lichenostomus cassidix. Next base: position 9,418,199 of record NC_139479.1, on the reverse strand, counting down.
ATCCATTCCACGTCCTGTGTTTAGTTATTCCTAGATAGCTGTGTTATTTTACATTAGTTTCTATTCAATCTATTTATTTCTGGTCATTGCTTCAACTGGAAAAACATATTTACTTCAAAATCTTATCCTCCATTCCAATTTGCTCGTTGCCACAATCTCCATAAATCTGGTGTCATTTAATATCGGTATTCTCTATTTCCACTGTTCAAAATGCTGATGAAAATAATGGAAAAAATCATGCAATACTCATCCAGTACATATTTTCTAGCCCAACTCTGCCACTCAGCTGGGCTTTTTCTTGTTTTACCTGGCCCACTCTTTCATAGCTTAGTGAGGAAAATATTAGTGGAGACAATTTCAATCAGGATACTAAGGTCAATATTTATGACTTCTACAAGTCATATAACTCATGAGTTATATGGATATGAGCAACTCATACCCAATTCAAAATTATAATTTGCATTACCATAGTATTTAAGAATCAGTCTTGACTCAGAAGCTCACTGGGATAGGCACTGGATAAACATAAAGAAACACCAGGGGGTTGCTGACCTATGAAGTTCACTACTAATAAAGACAGAACAGTGCACAAAGATGCAATAGAGCAAAAGGTGAAAATAGGATGAGCAACAACATATCGCAAAGCCTTGGAATGCATACATGAAAGGAATTATGCTAAAAGAAAAAAAAAACTAAAAGAAAAAAAAAACCCAAACAAACAAATACCAAATTCCCAAACACTGGAAGGTGTTCTTAAGAAAGACTTTAATGTATGACAGACAAGTAGATTTGTAAAAATGTGTGTGGAGATTTTACGGTGTAAGAGGCAAATCAGGTAGAGAACAGAAATTTATTAAATTGCTAGTAAAACCTCTATATAAGAGGTTCACTCTATTTCATACTTATTATTTAGAGGCCAGGAAGGGCATAGAGAAGATGAAAAGGGCCTTGCAAGCAAATACCTGCATTCATAGTGTATTTGATGCAGTTAGGGAAAGGATTACCTAAAAATGTATACAAAGTCTTCAAGTAACTAGGAAATATCTAATTTTGCACAAGACTAGACTGGTTTTCAATTTTTTAGTCGTTTTGAAGTGCCTCACATAATTTCTCACTACTTCGTTCTTTCATTCTGATCCTATGTCATGTTTTGTTCTAATTATGATGCTATCAGTACCAAAATATTGACTACTTCTGCAACTGCCAGAAAAATGCATCTGACTTTGCTCACATCCTCTGAGCAGAACTAATTTCACATTCCAATCCCATGTTCCTCCTCCTCTAAAAATAAAAAAAAAATAAAAAAAAAGCCAGAACAAAACACAACTGCTCTGATTCTCTAGGGGTCTCAGTCCTCACTGCTGCCCTGTCACAGCAAGGTCTAGAGGCATTGGTGGTGCCTCAGTCACCACTGAAGTTTTGCCCCAGGAAAACAAGGGTTAAAGTTCATTTGATATCTATTATCTATTATTTGATATATATTATTTGATATCTATTATAAACGAGATACAAAAAAATCAGGCACAATATTAAAACACATTTTTAGATTATATTTATCACCAATACGTTTTCTCAGCTTCTCCAGTATTTCAACTAGGGTTTAAGGGACATGCATATGTTTTCATATTTAATGTATATGCCAAGGAATTTTTATTCTGTGATTGTTCACTTTTTGATTTTAGGAAGTACTTCTGTACATTCAAGATCACTTAAGCTTTCCTCTTTCATGTCTATTCCTGAACACTTTCAAATACAATTATTCACATCTTTCTGATGAGCATCTAAATTGTCTTCTTATAGCCTGAAGAGAAATTAAGTTCAGCAACTATTACTTCACAGGGCAGTTCAAAATAGCTCATAAATAAATTTCATTATGAACTGCAGGCCTCAACATACAGGCTCATCATAGGCAAAAGTCACTGTCAAAATAACTGAGAAACATTTGCACGTGTGAGAAAGAACATAACCTGGGAGATCTAATTAATGGATTCAAAGGGAAAAATCCTGTAAATATTTTAATACAATTTAAAATCCTAAACCATCAGATACACGCATATTCTGCTTTTTATTACCTGCAAAGACCTCTTACAAAGCAGGTGTGCTTGCAGGACCAGTAGCATAACCAAGTTATATTTGGTTATAGTCTTCTTGGCTTTTCCTTTTTTCTCCTACAAAATTTTCCTTTTCCTCCTTTCAGTAGCTGCAGTTATTTAATATATTTATGACTATTTAACCTAAAATAACAAAATCTGAATTGTTCTACGTTGTGACTACTTTTCATCAGGTATCAGCTTCCAAATTTATCTCTACCATACTATAAATCACATTATAAAGTCATATGAAACAACTGCTTGAAACAGTGACCCACTATATTGTAAGACTCATGAGATGTTTTGTAGCTTGAATTATGTCAAGCATCTTAAAATTATTTAGAACAGACTAGGTATGTCAGCCTAAAAGCAAAATGCAGCATCACAAAATACTAAATCATCCTCTTTTGTTTTCCAAAATGTGAACTTTACTATGATCATCTGGATTTATCAATTCTACACAGGGGAGAAAAGTTAATTAACTTTAGTATGGGAGAAACTAGTAAATACAAAGACTACTTTTCACAGTTTTCTGCTTATTTTGAGGCTTTATATGTAGTTCATATATCTATCTATCTATCTATCTATCTATCTATCTATCTATCTATCTATCTCCCATACATCAGTTGCAGAGCAACCCAAATATGCAATACATCCTTTCTCTTCCGTTATTTTCCAAGTGTGATTTCAGATTATGGTATAGCTTTTAAAATGGCATAAAATTGCATATGTGCATATTGTTAAAATTGTAATTGCTTTCACAAATTGTCCCACTATCATTTGTAGATAAGAGATGTAACAATGAATGACAGTTTTTTCATTTAGATGAAGCATGTGATACCAATGAAAGTATTAACATTTACGGAACATTTGTATCAAGAAAATAATGTTAAATTGCATTACTTATACATTCCTTCTGTTTGTAATTAAAGGCAAATTCATGGATGCACAAGATCATATTCTGCCACCGGTGTATTCATTAACAATACAAACATTAAGATAATTACATAATAATGCATTCTTCACTGGCAGTTAGTAGCAGAAGAGAAGATTCCTACTTTAATTTTCTTATATTGCCATAGTTATCATAAGCTTTCAGAAGAACCAATTCCCTCTAAAATATTACTTTCACCTAACTCCCTCTGCTCCACTGCATAGAAATCTGAGGAAGAGGAGCTTGCTCACCTCTGCCCTACCTAGGCAATGTCACACAGCCAGGGCTGGGTACTATGGCATGAAAACCATATCTAATAATCATAACCAAAATTGTGTGCCTGTTTGTTTCTGTCTGTGCAGCTAGAAAAAGGAATTACAACCAGTCAATGTCACACTGCAGCAGAGCAACTGTGGGCACAGTTGCGTTGAGCCACACGGTGCCTTATGACTCGATCGCGCATGAAGTAGCTATGTGGCTTTGATTTCCATCTCTGCTATGACCAACCCAAGATCAGAGGTTTCTTAATTGTGCCCCACTCATCAATTCATCGAAGTCCACACTTGTAGATAGCAGAGTTGTCTTTGCAACTCATGTAGGAAGCAGATATTGTTAGAAAGGAAAATACAAGCACACAAATTCATCATGATTTCACTGTACGCCAGGGGAGACCTGTGTGCTCGTATTGCACACCAAGACACTTACTTCTCCTTATCAGATGATGTCCTCTCAAATTCTTCTTCCAGAAAACAAACAAAAAAGACCTCAATAAAAATTAAAGATTGCTGCAAATATGGACTTTTTACTGACCTACGTAACTTTGTGCTCATACACCTCAAATATACAGAGTCTACAGAGGAAAGAAAAAAAAAAGGGTCAGGAAATTTAATTGCAAACAGGCTAATTCTCCAGAATAGAAGACAACCAGCAAGCTAAAAATAGCTAAGTGGGCCTAAGTGACCTGGATAATTTGAAGAGGATATTGCAGCTAAGTGAAAGGGGGTAGAAAGCTATTAAATATTTTTCTTCTTTAGAGGTAAAGGAATGACATAAAGAGAATGCATGCTTTTCTATTAAGTCATTTTGCTCATAGTCTTACAAAACTGGGAAACATAAAATTTAAAAGATGTTTGTAAAACTGTTTGACCTTCTACACATACCTTTCTTGTCAAACCACAAACTGAATAAATCTTCAATCAACTAGAAAAACATAATGTTAAAAATAAAGCTTGTTTAACACTAGTTTCCTCCCTTTAGCTAATGGGGAAGACTAACTGAATAGCTTTGTGTGGTGTAGAAGGTCACTGAATATAGCTTAAGGCTCTGAAATGTGGAGGTTTTCAAGTGTATTTCCATTATTTCTTGAGGTGTTAATAAAAAGCAACTACCATAATAACAAAAAAATGTAACAGTCACAGTGTCTCATATTCAACCAACTGTTTTTTTTCTTTTAAATCACATTCAGCATAGGATTTTTAAGTGCAAATAAGAAAATTAATCCCAAAAACATAACCTCACCATCCCAGATTCTCAGGGAGAACAGTTTGGTGTGTTATCATGCAGAAGGTAATTTTTTTTTTAATTCCCTCCACTGATTTGAAGCAAGCATTTGGGTATATTTAGTCAAAGTTAATACAATAGGTATATTGTATAGGTATATTGTCTGTTTCTCTGAAGGAGGCAATGGGTTTCACATATATTTGGGTTGGATAGCAAAGAGTAGGGAGATTGCCAGCAACAAGATGGTGTGCAAATTGCTTTGGGGCTGGGCCAGTTGAAGGAGATAAATCACCACAGACCAGTTCCTGGGCCAGTCACTTGGTAGCTGGACATTATGTAGAGATAAATGTATTTGTCCTCTAGGCTCTGCACTCATTCCTCCCTCTTGACACAATGAATTCCCCCTGCTGCCCAAAAGTGTGTTCCTGTGTCACAGATGGAGTCTCAACATAGCCTCCAGCTTTTGGATTACTATTTCTGTGCCTATGAGGGCCATTTTTATGTTATGCTAAATGTGGTGTCATTAATATTTCACTATGGGAAGTGATTGTCATTTCCTGGAAAAAAATAATCTTGAATATTCTAATGCATAATTAGCATGAAATTATTATAAGAGAGTAAAATAAGAATTGCTATTCTGGGCAAACCAAGGGCTCTTCTAGGTTCATCCAACTCTGATAGTGGCCTGTGGTCCTTAAGAAAAGAGTATAAGGATAGCACAAGTGCAAAATCACATAGAACTTCTAAATAATGCCCTAATTTCAATGAAATTATGGTTAGAAATTTCCCAAGAAAGGTTCTGTTCCTTAATGTTCAGAAAATTCAGGATGGACTTAGATTTCTTGCAGATGTGATCTGAATCAAAAACAAAACAAACATTTTTTAAACTTCATGGAGAAATACATGTGACTCACTGTAAACAACTCTGTGTGCTGAAGTCTCATACAGGGCATACAATATGCACAAAGGAAGCAGCAATATAAACTTTATCTAATAAAGTGTTCTTTCTTTATGCAAACAAATATTAAATATTAACTGCCATTTAATCACTTTGCCATTCGGTATAATGAAATCCCTCTTCAAGTTTTTGCTTGTTTTTATCTGACCTGAAGGATTCTGAACCATCAGTAGTTTTTCCACATCCCTTTACCAGATAATCATCAGCTCAACAGAAATTTGCAGGCAACCCCACTGCCAAGTACCCTCTGTTGTGTAAAATGACCTCATTTCTGTCCTTTTGTTTCCTGTCTTATAGCTGCTTTCTGAAACATGAAGTCTTTCTCATTTCATCTATTTGAAAGGAAAGAAAGTATTTACAGACACACACTCTTTTTATGTTTCAGGCATACTTATGTATTCATACTGATTCTTTTGAAGAAGTAATGCAATTATGAGGTATGGCTTCTTTAAGAACTATATTGACTCCTCTCCATTGTATCAGATGGATCCACATGTCTAGTAATTTGAGCAATTTCTGCCAGAAAGAGACGTTGACAAAGTAGTTTAAAATATTACCCATATTAGCATTCTCCTCTGGATACAAGGTTGAAATCACAGATTACAAAACAATTGATGGTTTACAGTTTTATATCTAAGTTTCTTCTGATCCATTGCTTACTGCAATACTATTTCTATTATAAAAGGTGACTTTTAACAGCACTGAAATTAAGAGAGATCTTGAGAATCACACTGTGTAAAGAAAAGTATTAATGCAGAAGGCTTCCTAGGTTCCCTGACAGTAAGCTAAGCAGAAAAAAATTGTTTAGCTACTAAGCCATTGCCTAAGCCATTGCCTAAATTTCCATGTGTGCTCCAGTAGAAAGCATGCACAGCCTTCCCCTTCCACCTCCACTTTGCCCCAGACAATCATGCAAACCAGAGCTTGATGGCGAGGGGCAAAACACCACCAACAAAATCTAGATCTCTGCCATATTTCCTGTTTGTGAGCTATAGAAAAATGCCTCATTGATGGCTTTAATTCCAAATTTCTAGAAACAGTTTTTCTTTTTTTCTGTATTTTAAAATAATTCTCACTTCATGAACATATTTTTCAGTTCTAACTGCTGCTAGGAGATTCATCACTTAAGCCTTACTCCTTTAATATGGTATACTGTAGTAAATATACCTATAGTACACTATAGGATATAATATAGTATATTCTCAATATAGTATACTAAAATAATATCTGAAATTTTCTATATCAAAAATAGCATGGCCAGCAGGACCAGGGCAGTAATTGTCCCTCTGTGATTGACACTGGTGAGGCCACAGCTCAAGTCCTGTGTCCAGTTCTGGGCCCCTCACTACAAGAAAGATATTGAGGTGCTGGAATGAGCCCAGAGAAAGGCAACAAAACTGATGAAGGGTCTGAGGGAGCTAGGGTTGTTTAGCCTGGAGGAAAAGAGGCTCAGGGGAGACCTTATTGTTCTCCACAATTTTTTTTCACTGAAAGGGTTTTCAAGCATTGTAACAAGCTGCCCAGGGAGGTGATGGAGTCACCATCCCTGGAAGTGTTCAAGAAATGACTGGAAGTGGCACTTAGTACTAAGGTTAATTGACATGGTGGTGGTTCAGTCAAAAGTTGGGCTTTTCCAACCTTAATGATTCTATGGCTTCTTATAGAAAGTCAGGCAAGAATACAAACAATAACTTATCCTGATTGAATAACTGAATAATCAGTATAAACAGCATAGACCAACTCAATTCCTTGCTGACCTAAGCAGAAATTAAAAGATCACAAAATATCAAAAGAAACATATCCTGGGTCTTTCCCATAGGCAAAAATACAAGAAGAACCTGCTTGGATGCTGCTTCAGTATTCAAAAGCAGGAGATGAGGTGGTAAACAGCATATCTGATAACCTTATGCAAGGAGATAACCCTCCCTCTTTTTAAGCAGGGATTTTTAACATTTCATGCAGTAATTGAATACAACCTGCAATGGAGCCCTGTTTCTACCTGAGTGATAAAATATGTTTCTTATACCTGTTGCAGTATCTGTCTCATGTCTGACTTCTTTGTACCAAATGTCAATTTGTACACGATTTCTTTTTTCCCAAAGAAAACCAGTTCTTGGTTTAAAATGCCAATTTATATATGATCATTGACTACAGAGAAAAGAAAAAAAAACCACCACATTTGAAAATCACCATATTTATTTTTTCAATCCAGCAGTCACTAACTCTGTTATAAGATAGAAAATACAGAACATACACAGCTTGCTTCATGCACAGAGTCTTAGAGATTGATTCATTCTGCAGCCAAAGACTAGGCCAAGAGAAAAAAAAAGAGAATAGTCCCATTTAATATGTATTTTATAACAGTGCTTACCTCTGTCTTGCTCAATACTTACAGATTTCAACAGAATTCCAAGTGGAATTACAACTTATTACAATGTATAATTAGTTTTCTCAAGGAGTTACACCAGGTTTGGTTTGTTGGGATTTTTTTTTTAATGTAAAGGATCTTATTATTACCAATAGCTTAGAATATAGAGTAAACTTCTTTTATATATGTATATATATATATAAAACTGTATTTAAAACTGTACCAGACTGAACAGAAGAAATTAATTGTTTCATCCTTTTCCCATGAAATCTTAGTTACAGTAGAACCAATACCAAGCACTTGAGCACACTAAAAGCATCTTACTTTTAAATCAGCAATATATGCTCTCACACTAATATTGCCAGGAATTAAATGTGATGGGCTTAAACTGGCAAATCAATCAAACACACTATGAAAAGCAGATAGAAAAGAAAAATGGCTATTCTGTGCAATAACACCTGTCATGTCAATTGTTGAAAAAAGTTCAAGTATTAGCAAAGTCAGTGGTATGAGTATCAATATTTAATAGGCCTAGGATACAAAAAACACAAGAAAAAAGCATTTACCAGAGCAGAAAAAAACAAGGATTTTTTTCCTAATAACTTTAATAATAATAAAGCTGCTTTAATAATTGTCTATGTAAAAACCTAACAGGGTGTCTACGTCAATTTTGCCACTGCTGTTGAGAAATAATTGCAGCTATTATGTGCAAAGTTACAGCTTTTTCCCTTCAGAACTCCCAAACATAAGATCAGAGAAAGAACAGAGGAAAACAGCCATAAAAATCATACATATTCTTGAAGTGTTGGTCCAGAAACAACCCCAAAATCTAATGGAGCCACTTCATATGTAAAAGGCACATATGAAAGGTTCTGTGCAAATACAGTTATTTACAACCATGTAAAAATAAGATTATTGTTTGTTATTAAGACTATCTTTCATAATGTTACTTTTTCTTCCTGGCAAGTAGGACCTAAAATATAAGCACACAGTTAAAAGAAATTAACACCAGTAGAAGTTGTATTTGATCCAGCTGTAATAACACATCCATCAGCAGACCATTTGAAGGGATTGCAAGTCTTTGTACACAACACAGATACCTCAATGCATAGTAAAAAAAGTGATGCACAAAAATCCAAGTGCTTACTGGGCTGGGGTGGGTCATCTCATTGTCACCAACACTGACACATCAACATCCAAAAATGCAGTCTGTAGCACTGATGTGGTCTGCCCAAAACGAAATACTTTGTGGTTTGAAGGGCTGTCTTTGTTTTGAGTTGTTTGGGGCTTTTATTACTTCTAAGGCATACTTTTAAAAAAATATTTTATGTGGGAGGAATTGCCAGACTTCCTGATATCAAAGAGAGACGACAAAAAAAGGATATATGTGAGAGAGGCACAAAGTTCCCCCACTAGCTCAGGCAGAAGGAGATTTAGGGATGAGTTTAGGGTACAGAGCAGCAGGGGAGGGCAGGAGCCCATTGGAGGTCCCACCTGAGGGGTGTAGGTGAGAAGCTGGGCTGGTGACAAGTTTGCCCCTTGCTTTCAGCCTCACTGACTAACAGGACATGACACTGGCCCAAGGACATATGCTGGATGTGTTTCAGTGAGGTAGGAAGCTCAGGAGAGAGAGATCCACCAGTCCTAAATGTACAGGATTGCACCTGCTCTTTTATTCTCTTCATCAAACCTGAGAGATGTGATGGATCTTTTTCAGATAGGGAGAATGGTCAATAGGATTTGCTTGAGCTTCAGCATGTTTCTGTAAGAGAGCATTCAGATAAATGGAGACAATAGCTCAAAAATTGTTAGTTTCTCCTGGTTTTATTTTTGAACCTCCAAATTATGCTGTAAATCCACCGAAGTCTTGTTTGTCTGTGTGGAGTTTTGCTGTGGAGATTCTGAAGATGATTAGATGTAATAGTAATGAATTCTGAGCACGGAAATGATGATGTCTATTGCCAGCAACCATCATGCAAATTTGTAAATGTTTACAAATTCACAAGCTAGACATATGCACCACTGAGACCAATATTGTAGTGCTATATTTAGCTCATTCCTATTCCCCTCTCAAGATACATATACAATAATAACTTCAAGTGAACAATTTTATTTAGATTAATCCATTTTGCTTAAACTGCAACAAAAAAGTACGAGTTTGAATAAAAATCTAGGAGGTGCAAGGCCAAGTGTGAGGAGGAAAAGGGGAAAGATCTCAATAAACATAACTTGATTATTTTTTCCTTTAGTAAAACATACTACAAATGAAAGTCCAGTGCCCTCTATTGCCAGCAGTAGTGATTACTTTGCTTACTTGGCATATCTAATACATCTCAGAGAAGCTCTTGTTATTCTACAAGAATCTATAAAAACAAGAATGCAAAGACAAATGATTTTAACATAATAAAAATTCATGTAATTTAGTCCTCCTAATTTTATTAATTCACTGCAAAATTTCAGATTAAAAGCCTTTGATACTACATCATTTTAGACACATTTAAAATATATTTTGTATTCACTCCGACCTTTCCAATGGTGAAAAGTGTTCTGTCATGCAGATGCTCATTGTTTCAGATAATATACTTGCACATGTCTTAGAAGGCAAGCCATGTTCACAGAAAACATTTTAACCCTTAAAATTTGATTTGGAGAAGTAACACAACCTTTGCACATGTAAACAAAAGATACTGAGAATATCTTCACAATCTTCAGTGGCCCTGCTGCAAGCTGACAGCTCTAATTCTCTCTGACTAATGGGGATTTCCTCCAAGGGCTGTGGCACCAACCTTAGCTAGGGAATGGGATCAGGTTTGGGGATGGGGATAGTTCTGGTGGAGGCAGAGCCCCTTTTCCCCATGGAAAAGTTGCTCCTGAACTGTAGCTAGTTTTGAATTTATGCCCATGAAGGCAAAGCAGAGGAAACTTGTCAGTGCTTGCACAGTCATGGGAGCAGACAGAAGCCAGACTCACTTGCAAGAAAAAGGTCTTTTGAGATACACAGCCAGCAGCCACAGCTCCACCAAAAGATTTGCAGATAATGAGGTGGAAGGAAAAGTTTCACTTATCATCAAAGTGAAAATTAATCTGCTCTCCAAGAGCTGTCTTGTTAAACTGCAATCATTTAGACATTTTTTGGGAAACAAAGCCTGCAACAGGCAATGTTGTAAAGTCTCCTGGCAATGGGAGAATGTTCTGGAGGAGAAATATTAGGAAATCCCTTCCCTTCATGCACACATAAAAAAATCTTCACTGTCGGGAAATTAATTTTTAAAATACCTAAAATGCAACCACAACCAATATAGAGACAGTTGGATTAGCTTTTTTGTTAATGTTGAACACCAGCCTTTGTGACTTTGAAGAACCAAAACCAATTTTTCTCCTTTCTAGGTTTTCAGTGAAAGAGTTCTTTTCTCTACTGAAAATTTGCAAAGCATCTCCAGCTGTGTGACAGCCAGAGTGGATCATGAGACTCAGGCTTCTGATGTTACCAAGAACAGGAAAAATAGAGAAAACCATCCTGTTAAACACTGTTTTGGTTTTGTCATGCTGCATTGTGACACCACACAGCTTCTGGTGCTCCTTGCTCTTACAGTAAGTGATGGCACAAAATCTCAATCTTCACGACTCAGACCTCTACACTACGCAAAATTAAATATTTATACATAATAAATGGATTATATAGGGAGTTATTTCCTAAGTATTTTACAAAGAGTAAGCTGAAAAATTGCTTTTTAAACAAAATATAAAAAGCCATCAAGTTAATAAAATCAAAATCTTGCATACAGTGTTGATGCAACGTGCAAAATTCAATGCATGAGGGTATTTGTGTCTTCAAACTGTGCCTGTTTCTCTTTTGAGTAACGTTCTGTTTATGAAAACTTTCTTGATCATAAAAAAAATCTATAAAAATATACTAATAGATAGTGCAAGTTCCAGAATGAAATTCTAAGTAAAATAAATAGCAATGTTGCCACTGATATTACTTTAAAAAGTACAGTGAAAATAATTTTTAATTTATTTTTCATTTCAAAGGAAATTTAATTGAAACATAATAAACATTCATACAGCAAGAATCCCATTTTACTGCATCATAAGAAAAGATGCAGAATATAGAGCCCTAATAGGTTATTTACTATATATATATCTCAATGAAAATAATTCTGAGCATGTGTACTGCCTGATACTTCCTTATGTATTCTGGAAAGATCCAAAAAATAAAAATCTCTCAACACTTAGCAATGCAAATGTGTTTCCTACACCAGGTTTAAATATTAGTTGGCTTAAAAAGCTTTTTGCCTTAATGATACAGAATGGACATGATGGGCATTTGGTGTGTTCTTGCAAGACGTATTATAAAAAGGTTATTGGCACAAGAAAGTCTGGCATTTTAAAACAGGATGTGTCCCAAAGGTAGTGTTGATCACACAGAGCTGGAACTCAAAGTTAAGAACTACTAATCTGGTTATTTGCCACACTGTAGCAGAAACAAGTAATTTGGCTTCCACATTAGGAACTGTTCTTTCTCATCACTTTTACTATAGAACTTAGAAAGGCTGGCAACCGGCACCATACAGAATAATTAGGTATTTACTATATATAACTTAATTTACTATATATTTACTATATTTACTATATAAACTATATATTTACTATATTTATTATACAGAATAATTAGGTATTTACGATGAATAAATATCAGTCGTGGTATCTAACCAACAACAAATAATACCAAATTTTTTTCTTTTTTTTCAGATTTATCAAAATGATGCAATTTGAAATCTATTAGCTTTCCTTGGAGTTTTTGCTCAGAAGAAAAAAAAAAATTCTGAGGCTGCTCCCGAGGTATTATCCATGTTTAATTAAAGAACTGAGTTAACATCTACCATATTCACTTTTGACATGTGGCCTTTGAAGAACAAGACTTTTAGCACAGACACAATTTCAACATTTTATTAACCGTCCATCTTTTGTTTGCCCTGGAATTAATGTTCTTACTTGTGACACCTGATTCTCCCTGATATTTACCCCCAAATTAGTGTTCCTTAGATGAATAGAGCACAAATTTTTTTCTGGTGAAATTCAGCAGAAGTCTAATAATCTACTGGCAACATGGAATTGAGCAAACTTTTATTTATTTTGTTTCTCCAACAGACTTTCATGCAGGCACAAAATCATCTGTAAACGGCTAAAGCACCACAGCTATCTGAATTAACTTCTCTGAACTTGTCTACAAAGATATTAAAGTTTTGTCCTGCAAAGCCAGTGCTGAGGTACTCTCTAGAACTCAGTTCTAAAACTGAAATCCTACAACACCAGCATACCCTACTAATAGCTTTTATTACCTGAAACAACTAGAGACATTCTCTGGACTCACAGACATGCATATGCAACTGCTGCTCTGATTTTAGAAAATACAACATACCAGCAGACATCACTGAAGCTTGAGCACACTGATCAGAACCTCAAAGTATAGGACTTAATTCTAATTTTCCTACCAGTCACCCACTCATCTAAAAAGCTGTCTACATTTGACTTATAGGTTAGCTGTCAAGAAAGCAGTTTGGAGAGAGCTAATATTGAACATTTTAATCTGTGTTTTTGTGATTTGTTGCCAATCTCCATCCCTTGCTTCAGCTCCTCTTCTTGGTTATTAAATGTTGTCCAGAAATATGGCTAAAGACATAGATTATTCACAGGTGCAACTTTTCCGTAAAAGCAGAATCTTAAAGAAATTTTCCAAATGAGACTGGTTTTGTCTTCTTCACAAAACTTCACCCAATTACTCCTATCCCAGAGTCTGCACACTGAAACCACTTTTTTGTGAGGGACTTTTATAATTTATTTTAATTTGAAGTCATGGTGAGTGATAGCATGGAAAACTGAGCAAGTGTGTGAGCAAATGCAGCACTGCAAATTCCTCTATTGGTTGCCAGACTTATGGCAGTGCTGCCTCTCTGGACCTCAACTATTTGACAGATTTCCTCAAAAGACCAGTAAACTGTTCATGTGTATCAGTCATTCCTGTTGTCTGACATGCAGAAGCCATCAACAATCACAGGAGGCCACTCAAGAGTCTTGAATAATTTCAGGTTGTCCATGAGCTAAAGAAGGCAAAAAGAACTGAGACCATCACCACACCTCCCATGGTACAACATGTAAACCCTGAGTAATTAAATTATTTTAACTGCTGTGTAGTTTGACTAAAGTTGTAAGCAATGCCCTCTATCCCTGCATAGACCATTTGACTGAACAATATAGTTGCTATTCAAAACTATTTCATCAGTAAAAGGTGTATTAAATTTTGCTGACTATTATTCTATTAGCCACATATATTTTAAATGAAGCTGTCAACTTTACTTTCTTTGGCACAGGTTACATCATTACTGTGTTTCTTCACATGATCACACAAGAATGGAATCTAATTCCACAGTCACCACACAAATAACTACCTCCTAATGTTTCCATCTGCCCATAAAAAGGTGCCATTTTTCACAACTTAAATTCTTCACCAAAAGGAGAACTACCAAAGGATCTTGGTTGTTTGTAAAGCTAATTAATGTAATAGCTGTTATCCTTATACTTGTTTTCATATTCTGATTCTTCTGTACAAAAGGAAGAAAATCAAAGCATGAGGGAAAACAAACAAACGAAAAAAAAAAATTACCCCCATTTTTCCTCTCTAAATCTAATATGCTTTATTTTCTGACTCTTGTTCCTGCTTAGTTGGACATTAATAATTACAATGTTTACATGAAAAAGTCTACTGTCACATATAATGTCTTCTTTGACTACATAGTAGAATTTTATTTTCTTCTGCAGCAGAAATGTGGACAACCTACTTAAATATCTGAATTTGCAAATGATTTTATGAACATCTGTTATTTGATATCATAGATTAAAACACTGAAAGCTTCTTCCAAAACTACCATTCTTTTAAGAAGCCCACTTACAGGTTAAGCTTTGACCTCAACCTAGCCATAAGGGAATATCCTAAAATTCAAGCTGCCAAAACGTACAATTATTAGCTCATATCCTTCTCTGTATTCACAACAGGCACTTCTATGCTGACATTAAAATTTTCAGTACTTTGAGACACTTTCTCCACAATGAGGGAACAATAAAATTGCCCACATTTCTTTAGTCATAGGAATTTTCTCTTTCCTTTTTAGGCTTGAGTGTTGCTTTTTAAAATTTTTTTCTTGCTGGAATTTTCATGTTTTAGTTATAGAATTAATTGGCATATACAAGCTCTTTCCTATATGCAAGTAAAGAGTATTTCCATCTCTAGGAACACTTTGTGTTTTGAAGCTATTATGCAATGAACGACTCAAAATGTTTAACCAGTAAGGCAAAATAAACTCATTTACAATGGGGTACAGGCTAATGTAATTGCTGTGTCTGTTTCAAAGATTCAGCAGAGACCTGCTACACTTGCAGGACTGTGGCAGATTTGCATTCTCCTGAAATATATAGTTCAGGATTTCAGTTATATCAGATTTTAAGAGTTGATATCTGAGCAAAAACTATCATACCTAGGACTAGACATGTCTCTTGTGAGAGCTCTAATTACAGTTCTATTATTAAAAACTAGGTTATAATACCTTCCTTTTATATCATTACATACTCCCTGCAGAAATTCATTATTTTATAAATAAACTTCTTCTGAGGACAAAGAAAAGTTCTTTCTGAATAAAATGATATTAAAGTATTATGTTCCACATTTTAAAAATTGCTTTCAGTTTCAACCTATTGCATGCTGTTTAGATGGTAAACCAAGAAGGTATCACTAAAGAAAGTCACACCCCATGTCTGTGATTACAGTGGGGAAAGCAGAGGTTTCTTGGGTTACCCTTCTCCCATTTCTCTTACACTTTAAATTTACTAAGTGTTTTATCTCACAAACATTAAGAGCCAACTGTTGGGCTTTCCTACTAAAACTTTGATGATTTTCTTATAGATGAGTCACAAACTAATTTTCAAAGCCCAGATTTTCTGCATAATCCATTTTCTGGCTAATAAAAGGAGTAAGAATTAGAGAGAAACATGCTCTTTTGAGCAACTGTAAGAGGGGCCTGCAAAATGAATTGTACCCACTTTTTCCATTTAAAGCACCCCACTCAACTTGCCAAAATAAGTCTGAAGGGAGACACAGCCTCCCCCATAGCAACTGCAATCTTGCTGACAGTTCTGCTATCTTTTCCTAGATACCCTTTCACAGACTTCTCAGTAGCACTCCAGAGGTTTTAAGTGCTGCACATCACAGACAGAAATCTGTCAAGATTGTGTGGCTGAAAGTTTGTTATGGAATTCATGTTAGGGACTTGACTCCACACCTAAGAGGTAGCAGAGTTCACTGCTAAACTGAAGGCATCTGAGTCTGAAGTAGCTATGCATGATCCAACTAAAATGTCACTGTGGCGTACCCAGAAAAAGGACAACTCTCTTCCCTCAGAGGTAAAAAATATATGTGGGTCTCAGGTTATGCTGGTGACACATAAATTAGAAAATTATTTTTCAATTATTTACAACTTTTCACATTTAAAAGCATTATTTGTAATTACATCACAAGTCACGCGAAACGACTTGCAAACCTGAGTGTTTTGAACGCTTAGTCTGCAAATAAATGCACTGAGGCACAGGTGCTCTAGACATTGAATTTTTAATAAACTAATGCAGCTCTTTGGGGAGAAATGCACTATACACCCAACACAAATTAAGATTTAGAATATTTAGAACTAAATTTTATTTAGAACTAAATTTTATTTAGACTGTATAAGAATGGGGGCGTTTGTGTATGGAAGGCAGTGGATGGGTGAGAATTATCAATCATAATTTCATTTAACCCTAAATATTTTGAAGTTAATCACTATAGTGGATTTCACTATACACAAAGAGGAGAAACGAATGATGTAATACATTTCTCTGTCTTCATTCCAACCTTGTAGGCTAATCTTCTCAAGACAGCACCTCTAGAACTACTCAGGATTTAATAAAACCCAATTCTACAACTAAAGTAATTCATTTAGCACTTTCACAAAGCTGACAATGATGAGAAATCACTAAAAAGGAGTAGCCTGTGAATGGAAATCGATTCCACAGCTAGAAACAGAGATGGATTTGAACCACTGCAAACAAGTCAGGAGAAGAGAAATAAATTGTAGATTTCACATGGAGATCCACTCTCATGTTTTGAAGACCACCTCTCTGAGCTGTTAGAAGAGGGAGAAACACTGTCCTGGTACAGCACAAAGCACTTAACTGTGACTCTTCGTGTTACAGCAAGACCTCCTGTATTTGTGTCCTAAAAACCCCAGAAAGAAATGAAGTTTGCATGGCATGTGACTACCCTGATGAGAGAGCAGCACACAGGCAGGCAGCCAGCAGGAATTTCTGACCTTACCAGACATATAGGATTTCCAATCAGACCAAGCATTCTGGTGTTACACATAACACTTTTGTAGGACAAGAGTAATTTCTTCTAGATTTAAAGATCAAGGTATTTTTGATTGCTGAAATAAGAAGACCCGTCCAAAAAACCCAGGTGATGCTTCAGGCAATTGAGAACTTGAATCACAGGTTTTAGGAGGTTTTCCTCAGAGTGCAAACGAAGTACAGGGAGATTAGTACTTTAAAAATACATGTTTATAAATGCATTTTCACATGCAACTAAAATACTATTTATAAAACTCCAGTAAAATATAGCTACAACACCATCAAAGTACACTAAGAACACTTCACAGAACTAAAGTTGGAGGAAAGACCTCTAGATAATTCAGATGAACAAGTCAAACCTAACATTAAAAGCATCTGCTGATAGGTATTTTCTAAACCTTTCATAATTCTTGTTACTCTTTTGCAGACTTGGTCCAAGTTTCCTCAGTAATTGCAAGCTTTGCTATTCCATAAAACAATCATTTCTGAGAAAACAATGCTGTAGGAGCATTACATTTTCTTTAGAAATAGAAGCAAAACAGTTACTCTTCATTTTCCACAACTATTTCTGTGACCATAAAAAGGCCTAACTGGTAATACATTTCAAATTAGGCTGTATCAGATGATTGTTGCTGGGGCTACTTATTTATACATGTAAAACCAAGATTGCAAATTACTCAAACTATAATCTCACTGTTGCCAAGAAAAAGAAAATAATTACATCTTTCACCTTCTGTGAAGCACTTCCATTATCAGAGCCATATTAAAGTTGTGTTTTTCTTTTTTTTTTTTCTGCAATAGTACCATGTTGCAGATTCATTTCGTTTGTGATTCAACACAGCTCCCAGAGCTTTCCTTTGGTTTATTATTGCCAGCCCAGCTATCCCCTCCTTCTGTATGCATATATTTTACTGCTGTCCTAAATACAACACTTCACAGTTGTCTTGTAATTCCTCATTTGTTCAAGAGTGTATTTCGTCCTGACCCAGTCCTCCAAACTGCTGGACATCTCTGCTGTAAAGATGCTGAGCACAAATGCTGCTGTCTAAAGCACTTGAATTGGTATTAGAAAATGCTCTAGACCATGGAAAAGCCCTGAGGGACTCCCTGATGGACTAAACCACTGCTGAGCATGTTTTCCAACATTATGGTGGTTGTATTCAGATTATTTTATCCCTTTTTTTAATGAATAGGATCAGATGGGACACAATCAAAAGCCAAACTAAACAGAAGACACATCACAGCTAATATTTCATTGCTGCCTATAGCCTGGTAAAATGACAAATGGTGGGATTGATTTGTTTTATTACTGGCAAATACACTTGAGTAAGTATCCTCCAGGAACTAATAAAAAAAGTTTCAGCAAATTAATTGTTCAAGCTGATTTTTTCCTGTGTATTAAAGACAAAATCATTACATACTGCCAGAAGGACATGCTTTAAATAAATTAGTTATTGGTCTTTTTCTTCCCCCTACATTTATGATCTATCATTCTCAAAAACAACTATTTCAAAACTTAATATAATTGACTTTCATAAGTTGATAATAGGATCACACCTCTTATCTCTTAC
Organism: Lichenostomus cassidix; assembly: GCF_008360975.1. Classification (NCBI taxonomy): domain Eukaryota; kingdom Metazoa; phylum Chordata; class Aves; order Passeriformes; family Meliphagidae; genus Lichenostomus; species Lichenostomus cassidix. The sequence continues at coordinate 9,399,346 of NC_139479.1, read as the reverse complement.
CTTGATTTTCTTCAAGTCATCTAGTTTTATTAAAGGTGCAGTTGCAATTAGAAACAAGAAAAGACAAGTCTAATAGAGGAAACTCCTTCATATATTAGAAACATAACAACGGAGTCCAACAAACAGTAACACAGATGCATCACTAGTTTGAGAAAAGGCAAAGTAAATTGAGGCAGAGAATACTTTGAGAGAAGGATTGCTTCTCACATTTCAATCCCCACTGAAATCAAAGGAATAAAGCTTGGACATTTTTTTCTAGTCAGTCAGTCAACTGCATTCAGGAATATCTGAGACTCGTAACAGTTATCATGAAAACTGAACTATAATGTAGGGATTCCAGGTTTGGGGTTTTTTTTAATATACAAAAGATATTTTTGTAAATAAAGAAATATATTACCTTAGCAAACTGTGCATTTATCCATTTTGTGAAAGTTTTCTTTTGAACATCTTCCCGTTCATCTGCCAGAGAAAAGTAAAGCATTTCATTAGAATTATTCAACAACATAATGCAATATTGTTAATTAATGTTTCAATCTTGGTTTATTGTAAACTACTAATAATACTTCAAACACAGCCAGGAAATCTGTTTGGATGTATTCTGTCCTTGACAATTACATCAACATATTTTGAGGGTTTACAAGTCCCCATCATAGTCATGGTCTACATCCCTAGTCCATCTGACCTATCCTATGGTTTCTTTTCTTCTAGAAGAGTAAGATCTGAAATACGCCATTCTAAGTTTTAACTTCATATATGTCTAAACAACACCAAATATGTCATCTGATGGTTTTGGCATCAGGAAACTCTTCTACAGCATTTCTAGAAAAGAACATTAAATAAGAAGATTATGTTCACCTCCTCAGATTGCTTGAGGAAGTGAAGCCATCAGGACCACAATAGCTCTCCACTGGCAGCCCCTGCTGTACCTTATCCCTTTTCTAACTTGCAATAATTTACCTGTCACAAATTGTTATATATTTTTCTTCCAGTGGAAAAAGAAAAATAACGAACCCACACAGAGATTTGTTCAGCCATACATGAAATGCTTTCTCAATTCTTTAATATAAAAACTTTGTAGGGAGAGATGATTTATCTTAAGCCTTGATTTCTGTATCTAAGTTATAAGTACAGTCTTGATGCTGAATGGAACTGGACAAACAAAGGTACAATTCTGATATAATTTATATAGGTTGAAAGAGAAAAATTATTTTAAACTAGAACTTTGTAAGCATTTGCTCAAAAAGATCTATTAGGCATCATCCCTGAAATATAAAGGAGAGATTTCTTTGCTTGGCAAAACAAAATTAACCCCAACTAGAACTGAAGGGCACATGTGAAAAAGTGTGCAGAACGCTTATACTAAAATGAAATTCACTCAATGCAGCCTTTTGGTTTGCAGTAAAATTCTCTGCACTTTTTAAATAAAAAGGGATACTAAATTCCCTTCTGAAATGTTCAGCAATTAATAATGTTAATGGATTCAGCTAAATTTGAAAGGCAAGTATAGAAGAGCTACAAGAGAAATGCGTGGAATTAATAATGTACTTTGCTTTCCCTCCCTCCACCTGTCCAAGGAGAAAGACAAGGTAAATCTTTTTTGATACAAATATATATTTTGTTCTTAGAACGTCAACTCAATAGCACTTTAAACATACCTTTCCCACCAGAATGTTTTCCAGTTTCAAAAACAAAATATACATAAAAATATATGAAAAATTACTAGAGTTTGCAAAGTTACTATTCCATTATAAAGAACTACTGCATAGATGAGGGAGCATATTCTAACTGTGTTCAGATGATGATGAGTGAAAAAATGAAAACACAATGCTTTATTTGGAAACTTGCCACGGGAGACATGAATTATATACACTCTGCCACTAATATATGAGTATTTGCCACAATAAGCTTTCTAGATTTCTATTGCTGTTTATCCCAACTAATGCTGTCAGCTTCATCCTTTGGCTGAAAGTAATACTTGAATAGCTAAGAATCTAAAAGCAACAGCATGTGAAAGAGATGCATGCTTTTGGTAATATATGATGTTAAAGGTGTTAAAAATTTTATTTTTCCCCATAAGCACCACTTCCCTCTGTGCTGACTGTAAGTTGTTTATTATATGAGGGTTTTTTTTTTTTTCATTTCCAGCCATGTGGAGTACACAGAAGATGAGAGAAGAAAGATGCATTTTGTTGGTGGAAGATAAATATTCAGTCTGATGTTTTATTACAAACTTCTTCAGCAACTTCATATAAAATATTACACGTAAATAGTAGTTTCTGTTTAATCATCTCTTCTAAAACTGCCAAATGCAAATGAGTTTGAAGAATAATGTGGCATTTAGCAAGGAAAAGGAAAAAGAGAGAAACCCACCCTTTTCAAATTGTTCAAACATTATTATGTGATATTTAGCAGGGAAAAGGAAAGAGACAAAACCATGTCTTAAAACTATTCAAACTTCTGCTTTTCCACCCCAGGCAGCTGCAATAGCATATTTAGTAACAGAGTGGGTTGTTTGGTTTTGGGTTTTTTTCACAAAGATAAATGTGAGTGATTTAACTGCTAGTCACCAATTAATTCATGTCCACTGTGCTAACAAAAACCAGGTCTCCTGAGAAAAATGAAAGTCAACCCCACAACTTGAATGTCTGAAACTTATTCAAAGTTCAGGCAAGGCTCTGCTACTTTGTAGAGACAAATCTATTCCACTGCTGTTATCTTTATACAGAGATCATTGCAAGCACTTTCATCTCTAGGTGCTTGCTCTGACAAGTTTATACCACAACAATTTGTTAGTGACAGCCTCCTAACCTAAAAAAGAATCAATCTTTTGGTTATGTATGGCATTATTTCCCCATTGTAAACACAATCTTTTCAAAAGAGATGTTCTCATAGCCCAGATTTATGGATTGAATGCTAGATGTGGAAGCTGAATGACATTTATCTAGGTGCTGCAGAAACGTGCCAAGAACTCTCCTTTGCCACTTTCATAATGCTGTTTTTGTAGGAGATCCTTCAGCAGTGAGCCAGTGAATGTCCTCACAGGTGTTTCTACTGTGACACAAGAATAATCAAATGGTCAGGCAGGTAATTCTTCCATCTCTTCAAGAGTAATATGGTATGTTTATTTCTTGTTTTTCAAGGTGAAAAAATTGCAGAATAATATACTGTCTCTCTTCAGGTTAGATTTAAATGTGAAACACTGTATGGATCCTGAATTCCTTTATCACCATAACAATAGGATCCTTCCCACAGCAAAAGTGCTTTTCTCAAATTGATGGACATTGAGTGGAATAGGCTTAACCTCATTTTCCGTAGGTTATCAACTCAGAAAATGAATGCTCTGAGGTCTACAAAAAGCCTTCCAGAAAACAGATATCAAGCAGTGAGATTTACCTGATTTTTTTGCCCTACAGCCTCCAGTAGCACTGAGTAGTACAGCCTCTAGTAGATCCTATTTTGACTACAGCACATCCTCAAATGTGGTCTGATGAGTATCCAGCTTTGCAACTGTGAATGAAAACCTCTCAGATTAGCTAACTGCACATTTGACTTTTGAAGTATTACTCCAGGTTAGGCCTCATAATAAATTATGACCCAGAGAGAAAGTGCAGTATTAATGAAGCTAATCATCTGACAAAGGACAGTTCTGAGACTTAATCAGGCAGCAAGGCTAATAGAGACAAGTGGCTCACTGAAGGATGCTTAGGAACAATCGTGATTCAACAGAAGAAAGATACCATTAATACTGGCAAGTGGTCACCATACAGCTTTCCTAGATACTCAATAGCTCGTGTTTGCAACCTATAACTCCAATGCAATTCCCATTTATTTTCTACAAGAAAAACTCCAACATTATGTTGCCATCCAATAGTAAACTACCTTTATTACCACCCTTATTTTTCCACACCACCCTAACCCTTCAAATACCACCAAACATACTAAATAAAAAATGGCAACAGAAAAAAAAAGTAAAATAAATACCTGGTATACTGTAAATGCTATTCTGAAAGCATACAGCACTGTTAAGAAGTCACTAAAAATAATACTTTTAAACAATTTGATCTGACAAATACCAAGCAGATTGCAAAATGAACCAAGGTTCAGAAACATACACTGTGTTTGTCACTACATAATTCTATTTATATGATTAAAGCCACATTCCTACAGAAAACATGCAGAAGGGTGAAGGAAATTTGCACACTTTGGTACATCCCTCCCTGTTTTTCTAAAGGATCTTAAACGTCTCAACTCTTGACACACCTGAATAAATATTTCTTTCACTAACTCACAGAATGGCTGAGGCTGTAAGGCACCTCCTGACATCATCAGGTCCAACTGTTTCAGTCAAGCAGGATTACCCAGAGCAGATTTTACAGGACCATGTTGACTGTGGATTTTTATTATATCCAAGGATGGAGACTCCACAGTATCCCTTCCTATAGACTACCACATCAGGAATGCATCTTCTGCCTTCCACAGATGTGGGTAGTGGTTTCCAATGCAAGTGTCCCAGAACATTCTCCTCTAGATTATGTACAGTCCAGTTTCTAAAATTAGAAGACGTTGAGCCAAAGTGTACTGGTACATGAGGGGAATGGGAAAAAAGCCATATCCTCAGATTATAAACTTTCATTTTAAACAAGCAAACAAAAAATGATTGTCATTATCATGTCAGTGAAGATGTGACATTTGCAGAGCATCTGAATCACTCAGAGACAGGCAGTGCTAGGAGGCTCAGTTGTGTGACAGAGGGTTTTATGCAGCCTTCAACAAGCACTTCCATCACAGGTATGGGAACACAAACAGGAAAGGAGACATTCTGTTACTCAGTGTTGCCCTAAGCTAGGTTAAACAACAATTGAATAGTTTGTTTTGTCTACCAGAAAGTATAAGCAAGAAAGAAGGAAAAGAAAAAAAAAAGAAAAAAGAAAAAGAAAAAAAAAGAAAATAATTCCCATATACTGCTGAAAAGTTAGAAACAATGGTGTTAAGGCAGGTGTCAATTCCCTCATTCACAGCAACTGCAGCAACTGCACTTCAGACAATAAAACCATCAAAATTGCTATTTGATTTTCTAGCAGCCAAACAATGCAGATCAAGAAAAGGTCAGGATTTTCTTCAGTGCGTGGGAGTGAGTCCCAGCAATGGTGGGAACACTAGGAATAAAAGAGGCCACAGATAGTCACATTATTGATACTCTGACTCCACTGACTCACTATTCTTAGAGATTTTCAGTACATTGTTACAATACTCTGCCAGTAACTACAACTGCTGAGAAATGTTCCCTTCCCATTCTTGCTTATCTGAGGGGGGAAGAAGAAATCAATGCAATACAATGACTGAATGATATTCAAGTGGACTAGCTTTGATTTTTAGTCATTGAGGTCATCCAAGACATTCACAAGCTGACAGGAAATACAATAGACTGCTTTGACAGACAGCCAATGAATTCAGGTCTATTGCTCATGTAAGGCAATACAGAACATGCGATTCTTTGTCCATCTTCTATAAATATACTGATGAGCACTGTGTTGACTTAATCTGAATATTGTTAAAACTCTCTGTTCCCTGTACTACCCTCTTGAGACCTTACTGTGGAACCAGAGTCAAATCACCATAATCAGACCATCTCAGGCTTTTCAAAACACTGATGAACCTATTCAAATGCTCAGCAGAAATGTAACTCTGAAAGCCCTCATTAAAATAGATTTAAAGAAAAAAGAATACAACTAAATCCCCTGAAAAATACCATACCAAAATTTTCTGAGAAAGATTTGGTAACATTTAAGGCACATTTAGGAAATGAACAGGTGTATCCCTCACCAGAAAGACTTAATCTCAACTCTGCTGCCTCTGTTTCCTTCAACTACAGGAACTCAGAGAGAAGAATTCCATTCACTGATCAGAGGACAAAAGAGAGGATGTCTATGAGACCCAAACTACACAATTTCTACTGACAGATTGGTGTAGCAGATTGAACTACTGAACTACCTTGAATGTAAGGCTGAGAAAACCTTTTTATTTTTCACATTTCATTATGTTAGTGGGAATTGTCCTCTCATTATAAATGTTTCGGGGGAAACTGCTTCCTGACTTTTCATAATTTTTTAAATTGTTTAAGGCATTGCAAGTGTTTATATAAGGTCTCACTCTTCTCATCTAACTTTTATTTATTAGCTATTTAGAAAAAAACTATTGAGTGCTTTTGAGGACCACTGTGGATGTCATGCATAGAAAAGGAGCAGGAGCAGCACAAAGGATAGAGAACACAACAGACTGCCAGACTGCAAAAGAAAAAAAGATAAAAAAAAAAAAGAAAAGAAAGCAACAACAACAAAAAGATTTAAAAAAAAGAAAAAGAAAAAAAAATAAAAAGAAAAAATAAAAAAAGAAAAAAAGAGAAAAGAAAAAAGAAGAAAGAAAAAATAGAAAAAAGAAGAAAAAAAAAAGAAAAAGAAAAAAAGAAAAAAGAAAAAAGTGGAAGGGTTGCAGGGGAAGACAAGGGGAAGTAAACACCTTTACCCTGGCTTGGTGGGAAAAAAGGGAAGAAGACTTATGGAAAAGTAGGATTGGGATGGGGAAAATAAGAGATATTTTCCTTATTTATCCAGAGATAAACACTCCCTTTCTGGAAAGAAAAAAGAGGATGATATCTGGTAGCTAGAAGATCATATGCAAGGAAGCAGTGAGTTTGAACAAAAGAACTACTGAAGCATGTGCAGCTTAGTCAAAATGATTTGACTAGCATCCAAAAGTACCAGAACAATGCAAACAAGCTACATATGATTCCTAAAACAATAATGGGCAGCTGTGAAATGTACACACAGATCTATGTTTGAACAAATTCATGTAATTTGCTCATGTTTGTTAGCCACCCCCCACCCTTCTTCCCCTCCACCATTTCTCAACCCTTTTCCCTAAATAAATTGTAGCACATGAAACTCCCAAGACAAAAGCAGGAGCACAATTCCAGTGAAATTTAAAAAGAAAAGAAACAGAATGTCAGCTCACATTTCCAGAACATTTTAAGTATACACAACATGGGGTGTTCAGCTCCAATTCATACAATGTAATTGTATTCCCAGCTGTTGACCCAGTCCTCCTCTGGTCGACCACACACAAATACACTTTGGGAACTGATTGCACTCCTCCATGTCTATAGATTTGACCTGCAGGACCTGTGACACAGCACTGACTGTCAGGACATCTGCCTCAAGTGCTGGTGACCAACCCCTGCCTTAGCCTTTCAAGGATAAGGACTTGAAAGAATTTTGAACCGCACTCTACCAAAAATACCCAGATCTAGTTATTAACAGCTTTGCAAACACAAGCTTAACTGGTTTTGTTTATTAGGGTTCTTTATTATGCTCTAACCAGCAATTACTTTGGATCCAGTAAGTTTTTCCAAAAGGGAAATCACTAGTAAAATGCAACTTAAAAAGCCCTAGTGTTTCAATACATCAGATTTGTCTGCAAAAGATAAGTAACTGCTCAGACTTAAACCTACCTCTACCTGAGAAGCTGGTGCTCCAAAAGGAGTTCAGTTTATGATTAATCTTTACATGAGAATATATAATTATTCATTTGGATATTCACCTGTGTTTAAGCAGTGTCCCCTTTTTCATCTATTTTCCAATGTCATCTATTGACAAATGAAAAGAGTCCTTGGTAACATTGCAATAGAAGCCCATGCTATTTTAGCATCATACCATTACTATGACAGTATTTTCTGAATACTGCAGAACAGATATCTTTAAATGAGGTAATATATTTGTCTTCACTTAACCCCCCATGGTTGTTAGTGCTGTTCCATCTAAAACCACTGCAATTTTGTGGAACTTGAAGAATATTGGACAATTTAACTGTATTATCAACCTTTTGGCAGTCAGACACCAATGAAACCACGTTGCCAGTACATCAAAGTACCTTGAAAACATACCAATGAGGATGATTTAAGAGCTTTTTTTTTTTGCTTTTGTGGTTTGGTTTTTGTTTGTTTTTTTTTGGGGGGGGATTTGTTTGGTTGGTTTTGATTTTTTTGTTGTTTGTTTTTGTTGTTTTGTTGTTGTTGTGTTGGGGGTATTTTGTTTTGTTTTTTGTTAAAAGTACCAAAATTCATTTGCAGGACAGGCCTTTTTAGTGTTACAAAATGTACTAAATTAATGAGGAAGGATACTGATATTACCAATATGTGAAAGAAAACTAGAATTTGCTCAATACTAACTTCATCTTGTCAAATGATTATATTTGGGGATAATACTTAATATGTCTTGATGAATTTGAACAGGATAGTTTTTTTTCTTGTTTATTAGTTAGGGAAGCACAAGTTAAATGCTGCTAATACGTCATGTGATGTTATATAAAAGCAACAGGAACACTTTTTGCCACACAGATTTACTACTACTTTTATTATTTTTATACATAAAATATATTACAACTCCACAGCCCAATTTCTACCACAGCTGCTGAGAGATGCTTTGATCCTTACATCTTCCTTCAAAAACAACTAATGACTTGTAAGTTTGATGAGCAGAAATCACAGTGTGCTTGGAGTAAGGAGGCAACATTTGCTGCTCAGCCAAGTTGCTGGTTGTTGGGCTGACATGGACAAAAGGGTAGAAGCTGACTGACATTTTAGAAAAAAGTGCAACATATAACTGGTAAAGAGATTAAATACATCTTGACTGTAGTAACTCTGGTTTCAGAGTTTCTTACTTTTAATCCATTTTTGTTCCTTCCCAGAGAAAATGGGAATGGTTACCTGAAGACAGAGAGAATCAGTATCAGTCTTTTTTCTCCCCTGGGAGCACATGCTCAGCTCCTCACACAGGAAGGACAGTGGCACTGGGACAGATGGACAGGTCCTATTGAACAGCCAGCACCAGAAAATCCTCCTCACTCAGACACTAATAAAATTGGTTTGTGTGCACTGCACCCTCAGTGAAAACTTGTAATAAGCATTGTTACTCCTCTGCAGCAAGGATCTGAGAATTGCTGAACTTAACTCAAAGTGAAAGCGAGCGCTCTCACCTCAGCTGCTGTTTAACCAGCCAGCTCCAAGAGAACCCAGCACTACAAATGTCCCTGTCACCACTGGGGGAAAAGTTACAGGCCAGAAAAGTGCAGCACTGGCAGCTCCAGTATTTCAGCAATGCCCCAAAAAAAGCCCCAGAAATTACCCCAGAGTAAGAAGCTTGTTCTGAAAAAACCTTTAAACAGCCCTAGGCTTTATGGTTTTCAGCAGGAGAGTTCCATGCACTGGGAGGAAGAGAACTGTGGTAAAGGAGCTGTGGCCAACACTGGAGTTTGCTTGGCAGGACAGAGGGGCTGTAGGTTCTTGGGATTTTTTGTTTGTGTTTTTTAAACCTTGGAAGAGAGGTCAGCATTTAGCTGATCAGCAGGCATCTCAGAGTAAGCTGTGACAGAGGCACTGCACGGGAATTCTTACTATAACAGAGATTAATTACTAGAAATAAGTAAGTCAAGGTTATGTAACTAGATAAAATTACCCACAATTTTCATATTTATAACCCCTATGAAAAACACAGTTGTTTTTGTTTTGCTTGAAAAACAGAAGATAAATGCTTACTATAAGTCTGTGTCCTTCCTTAGCTGGAGATTTTTACCATCTAGGTTACTATTTGTGTTCAGATATGAGCAACAGAGGACAGGAGACTAAGGACAGTAACGTTAATTCATGAGCCAGCCAGAGCACAACTCATCAAAAAGAAGAAACAGGAGCCCACAAACTTTCTGAATTACAGACTTTCAAATGATAACAAGTGAAGCTGAAAAAAGCAACACGATTTAAAATAGGTAATCAGAGTCTAATACTTGACATTAGTATCTAGTGTTTCACACAACCTTCTGATGTAAAAATGAAATTGCTGTTCTGTTTTCAGCAAATGCCATCTAGTGATGCATAGCTGCAAAGCTTTGAATCACTTTGATTTTTATGTACATTGTCCCAGATTTTTCTGCTTTGCTACTATAAAAAAAAAAAAAATCAGGCAAATGCTTTACATGGTCCCAGACTCTAAAAATTCATGTCACACACGTGCAGAACATAGAGGAGGATGGGTTAACCATACGTGAAGGACCAACATTTGTTACAGTTTGTACTAAAATATTCATTGCAAACAACCACGCTAAGTACACTGTGGTAGCTAGCACCATTCTGTAATATTTCAAGTTATTTTTTTGTTCCTCTGTCAAAAGCAATTAGAGAACAGGCTGTTCTAGTCTGCTTGACTGACTGCTGTCTACTTTATTTCATCTGACCCAGTTAGTGTCTGAGTTAATTAGGAGGAGCTGCCACTGGGACATCAGAGAATGTATCAGAGAAGTTTGCAATTAATGAGACCAAGGTGTTATATGCAATTGTTTACAATACATACACCTTCTTCAGAGGGTGAAGATGCTGTCATTATAAAGCTGACAGCATCAACTGGACCACAGCCAAACCTCATCTTATTATATAACATATGAGAAACTTTGAAGGAAAAGGAAACATGCCCCTAAGAACAGCTGTATAAATTAAAGGTAAGTGAACTGTGTTTTCCACTCCTGTTTTCACCTCATCTGAAGCAGACAAAGTAATGATGAATCTATCTAAACTATAGTGGTGATTTATTTAATTCACAAAGAACTATTACAGATTGCATGTTGTCAGGTCTCTTGGCATCCTTTCACCACTCCCAAGCATCCTCCACTCTCAAGAGCAGAAAAGAAAGGACAGCCAAAGAGTAAGATAAAGCATTTCAAAAGCCCCCGCTGATAGTGATAATTGGAGGAGGGAAGCCAACAGAATAGAATTTAACTCCCCTAAACCCCTTCCCATTTCACATCTACTTTATTCTGTTTGTAGTGGTTCAATTGCACAAGTGACTGAAGGATCTCAAATTTTCAGATATTTCCATGTTAGGATCTGAGTGTTTGGCATACTGAACACGATTGTCTGGTACTACCCCATGTTTGGGAAAACTCCAACTGTACAGGTGAAGGCTAATATGAATTAGATAAAAGTCTAAATACCAGCATTTCAAAGAAAACCTAGATTACAAAGAATATTAAACGTGCATCCCCTTACACCCTAAAATGTCAAGCATCTCTGAAAAGAAAAAACAAGTCATGGAATTTCTAGACAGCTCATAAGCAACACCTTGCAAACAGCCACAATGTTTACTATAGACTGTTCTTCAGCTTCTTTCTGAGGCTTTTTTTTTTCATTTAACAGCTTTACTTGGGAAGTGACTGATCGATTCTCGCACAAAGAAACAATATTCAAACTGGAAGAGAATGGGGAGGTGTTTGTCTCTTTTGCCTCTGAGATGGTGAAAAATAAGAGCACAATAGAAAGCAGTTTTAGACTTCACCACAAACATGGTGACAACCATTACAAAGAAAATGCGGTTTTTAGAATTTTTAAGACAAAATATATTAAAGTTAGAACTCATCAACATGCCCAGAGCCACCAGTAGTCCCAGCTGTGTTTTTCACCTGCAGCCAGTGTGGAGAAAGCTATCATTATAGAGAACAGGCATTATAAGCTGTAGAAATCTCATTGCTGAAGTCAAGAGAAGCACTTAAGGTGAGGTACCACCCTTGCCCATCAAGTCACACCACAGCAGTGGTTCCTGGTGGTCTCTGTCTCTCCAGTCCTACAGCGAGAGGCAGCAGCCTGTGAGACACAGAGGAAGGACAGGATGTATTTCTTTTTAAGCAGTCAGGTATAGCTCCTGCTTATGAACATTTTATTATCTACACTATGCTAAAACAGCATACTTTGCTATGTGTTGTTAAACATGTTGTTTACAACTTTGCATAAATTTCTCAGGTTATATTTAAGTTGTCTAAAGAAATAACTGAGATTGGGTAGGAATCCTACCCAAAACTCATCTGCCTGACATTAGTGCAGTGGCATTTGTTAAATCTGAATATGCAGTTTGGGGCTGAACACATCTTTCATCCACACATGGGGACAAAGCATAACATCTTAGATTTATCTTGGGAGAGTGGAGTAGAAAGAATTGGTATAAATGAAATGGACAGGAACCCTGAGATAGCAAGGAAGAGAGAGAATATACATAATTCCCTTATCCATATTTTGAGATACTTTTGCCATTCTAGGATAGGGGGAAAAGTAAAGGGAGGAGCACTTTTTAGAACAATAACATCATTAGATTTTTGTAAAGTGCCCCTGAAATTATTACTCCACTTCAGAATATTTGAAGCACTAATTAAATATTTGTTAAAATTAGATTTAATATGAGTACTGTTCATCTTCTCATTAAGTGGGCATTGTCTGAGCAAGCTAAAAGAATATTTGCAATAAGAAATTGTATTTAAATCCTGCAGATTTCATGCCCTCCCAACTGAAAGTAGGATTTTCTGGCTGTACCAGACATGAACATTTTAGATAACTAATATATTTGCTGCCTGTATATATTCTGTGCATTGATCAGTGGGTTTGGTTTTTTATTTTTCATTTCATACATCATTCAGACCTGCTTGCAATGAAGGATTTCATATCTGTAACATTAAGTGAAGATTAAGAAATATTAGTATTGATGCTAGGACAGTTGCCTATTATAAGCATTGATTTTTAGTTCAACTCAGTGCCAGCTCATCAGCTCTGCTGAGAGAAGCTGTGTTTCCTTAATATAGATTCAGTACAAAAAAAAAAGAAAAACATCTATTTGTCATTCTTTTTACAGCTGTTCTTTTCCAGTCTAGACAACTCAAGGCAAGTGTGACATTTCACAAGATCATAAACTACATTGAAGAAACATACTGTCATTCTATTCCAATGTTTTTGCAACAGTAACGAAGAGTAATTTTCTTTGTAGCCTAATGCTTTTTAGAGGCACCTTAATCAATCTGCATAGATAATTTGATCACATTTATCCTAACAGAGAAATAGAAGTGAATAGATATTGGAATTTCAGTTTTGGCTTCCATCTTGGAGGACTGTGAAAAAGGCCAGTAGAAAACTCACAAGCCAGAAGATGAAGGGAAGGAAGGAAAAATGTGTTAAAACAAATGTGAAAATGTACAGATAACTTACTGGCAGACGAAAGAGAGAAGAAATGAGGATTCAACTGCAAAGACTACTGATAAAATATCACCCAAAAAACTGAAACTATTACACTGTGGCTTTGGCAGCTACTCAAAACCTGTACAAGAACCAAGGGAAATTCACTGAAATTAGAGCATGATGGTTTAGAATTAATCAAAAAAATGTTATACCCATTAATTCTCAGGAAGTTCAGATAGCACTATACAAAGCTGTTCAATGTGAACACAGTGGAGAACAAACATCCTCTCTCCCTGCTTAAATCAGGTGTAATTCCTGTTTTCTTCATACTTCTTTAATTTATTAATACTACATCCTCTTTGCACACTGTTTAGTTTCTTTTATGTTTTCACACTCCAAAATTTGAATCTGGTCACCTGCTCACTCTGTGGTTCACAGTTACACCGTGGAATTCCCGAGCATACAAAATCCTTGGGACTAATGTGTAAAGGGATAAGAGAGGATTTATAAAGATTAATGGTGGAAAGGTATTCAGATGGATCTGAGCACAAGTACCCTGAGGCAGTGTTTAGCTTCAGTAAAGACTAATTACTGATATGCAGATGCTGAGATGAGCTCAGTTGGTCAGAGCATGGTGCTAATAACAGAGAGGTTGTGGTTCAGTCTCTGTATGGACCATTTCCTTCAGAGCTGGACTCGCTGATCCTTGTGGCCTCTTCCAACTCAATATTGGGTGAATCTCATGCTGGCATCTACCTTCTACCATGCAATGGACCTTTAGGCTAATTCAGTGAGCATCAGAATCAAAAAAACCCACAATGACAACAATATTTTGCTCCTTTTCCTCACCTCACAAAAGAAATATTCTTTGGCCAACACAAGAACCAAAAAGAAAGTTATTTCTGGGAGTTTTGAGAAGTGAGGAATGAGTTGGCTACTCCTCTAGTATTTGCAACACCTAACAACCAACTTAGCAACCACATAAATAGTGTCTATGTTATTTTGGTATTTCTACATCGCTAATTGTCAGGCACTCTTCATCAGCATTATCAGCTTGATGACAATGACACACAGAGGTTAAATCATTTGGATATCTGATTAGCTGTCAGAAACAATGATTCTATGACATTCAGGCTCCACCTAAGATCACAGCAGGACCCAGAGGGTTTGCCACCAAATACCAGTTTTGGAAATTAAAAAAAATCCCTGCCATTCTTATAGTGAAAGAAGTTGAAAATCGTGCAGCAGGCAGCTACATTAATAAAAGTAACATGGAAACGAATTATAATTAATACAAAACAACTTACAAAGGGCCAATTGGCATGACTGTTGCATTTCAAGCAATGTAAATGGAACTCTTAAAATTTTCACGCTTCTATTTTACTTTCTCAGTAATAAGGAAATCGAATGAATTTCAGGTCTTTGACATGTTTCCTTTATTGACAGTTAGGTCTTGAATAGAGAAATAACTTTGGTAGTGCACAATTCTCTAGATTAAATTGTTTAACAGCTAAGGAGATCACTATGCATAAAAAAATCATTCTTTTTAAATTATTTTTGTTCCAACTGTAGTCAAATGTGATACCCAAGGACATGAAGGAATCTTAAGATAGTTTCTAAACTGTGTTTGTTCATACAATCAGGCATGCAGATAGTATTTAATGTAATATGATGCAGATATTTGCCCCCTGCTACGTTTTACACATGGTAAGAAACTATCCAGAACACAGACTGATTGGACACTGACTCTTTGGAACAAGAAAAGCTAGCCTGACTACTAACTTAGACAGAAAATTTAATTGATATTTCCTATTTTCCCATGAAGAAGCTAAGTGCGGTCATGAGAAAAGTGATTTTCCCTGCTAACAGCAAATATACTGAAAGAAGTATTCAGTGAGACAGGGAAAGAAGCAGGATACAGAAGCAATACAAAGAAAAAATTAATTAATTTAATACTTTAATGTGGCTTAAGTTATCTCCAACAAGAAGTAAGGATTTACACATAGTAAAAAAAGTACGACTGTAAATGGAAAGAGGACAATGTCTCTATTGAAGTGCATTAGCACTCTAAGAAAGAATTGTAAGTTGTGAGATATCTGTTTTGATTCACAAAGTTTTTTAACTTTTTCCACACACTTATGTTCATATTAATCAGTCAGAAGAACATAAGCTCTTTGCTTTATTTTTTGAATATTTTTTTGCTGTCACCTTTGGCTTGTGCAACATAAACTTCACACAAAATATGTAACATCCAGCCAGCCATTAGGACAGCTTATCATCAGGACTTACATATTTTAAAAATTGAAAAAAGGTTATATTCAGCAACAGAAACAGTTAAGTCATCTTCCTTTTAGCTGTTGATTTATTTAAATGCACTTGATTTAAGGTGAGCATTTAAGGGTTGGCTGGTTTTTATTTTAAAATGGAACAGATGTACATCTACTTTTCAATGTACTGCACTGTCAAGACATTCCCCACAGCACTCCTGTAGTTCAGGACTCTGCTAGAACATAGAGGAACCTACTGGATATTTCAGCTTTGAAAAATATAAATAAAATAATACTGCATGCACAGAGAAAAAAAAAAAAAAGAAGAAGAAAAAGAAAATACTTTCCTATTTCACACACATTTGGCAGACAAGTCTCCATCCAGGCTGGAAGGAGGTGAAAAATCAGTGTCATTGCTTGAAATGATGCATGTTACTGGATTATTCTCATTAGTGAGGATTACAGTCTTGGCAGTCTAAGCAACATAGATTGAAATAACTGCAGCAAGTATAACACCAATACTAGGAAATAAGTAAATTATGGAATTGTAGTCCTTTATCAGTCTGTAAAGCTTATTAGCTTTCCCAAGCTTTTTTTTTTTTTTTCCTAATTTATATTTCCCATAAAACTTCACATCTTTGAAAATGTTTCTATTCTAAGGAACCATGTTCTAAGTTACCATGATTGCAGTGAAAGCAGAAGATAAAAAACCTCAAAAGTTGGCTTTGGTTTTTCCTACAAGCCTTGTCAGAAACATAAGCATTCTACAAGTTTAAGAGTTGAGATTAGATATTACTTTACAGAATTAAATATTATTAATATTAGATACTACTTTAGAGAATGAATTAATACTGTGAAAAACATTCAAGGTATTAAAATTCTGTGCACTTACTTACACTACAGAGTTATAAACAGATGAAATAATTTTTAGTCCAGAACATTGGAATTTAGCTGGAAATCTGATTGGTAGACTTTCTATGCACATTCAGAGGACTATAAAAACAAAGACATCAATGAGGTGATTCAGAAGAAAATTACAAATAAAAAAAAAATCATCATGAGGTAATTTTCAAATGCATCCATAATCAAATTTTGCAGCATTTGTATCAAGTGAAATGTATCTTAAGACTACCCAAAGCACCAATTCAAACACACAGACACACACATATAGATGAGAATATACATGTTTAAAGTACTGAAGCTTTTGCAGTGAGTTCAGATATATCAGAGCTCTGTGACTGCTTGGCTGTGATAGAAGCAAAATATTCACCCATATGATCTTCACTTGTGCAAGTGTTCCAGCAGCCACATTTCTACAGTACTGACACATTAACACAGCTTTCCATATATTTCTGGAAGATGGCACACACATCCAATGATGTTTGATGACATTTATTAAACTGTTCAAGCAAGTGTTCACCTCATTTCTAAGTATTCCTGGAGATCATTTTCAGTTCTAATGGTACTAAAGTGAGCATTAAATCTGGGTTTTGTTCCTTAATTCATTATTTATTCCAGGAACATAAACTTTAACCTATATGTGTAAGCAGCTCTTTTTAACTTCTATACTGTGTATTTGACTGCAGCTGGGGATTTTTTTCAATGCTATTGCTAGCTGTCATCTTTACTTTAAAAACTGCAATTAGGCCTGGTGATTAAAATGCATTAACTACATTTCTGAGAGCTGTTATATGTAACAAAGACCATAGATTGTGTGTATCGTTTCTATCCCTGACTACTTTCTGGCAAACTACCATCCTCAACCACTGAGATTAAGTACTGCCTCTACATTTCTCTGCAAGATGTATACACAAAGTATAGGAGACCTGTAATAAAATAGCCATCTCCCAACAAATATTTAAAGTAGCAAATCCAACCAATCAGAACTTTTGGGTTAGAAATTCTTTGAAAAACATTGCCATTTATCTGAAGACTGAAAATGCCTCAATGTGTTAAGCATATAATGTGTTAATATATTTTATGTTTTCACCCTCCATCACATTTAACACTTCAAGACAAGACAGTGTATCTTGCTCTGTATTTTGCACTTTACTGAAAATCCACTGTGAGAAGCCAGGTAAGCCCTGCCACCTCTGCCACTGCTGTGTCTGCAAACCTAAACCACATTGGTACAAAAAGTCTCACCACCCAAAAGGTGTTCCAGGTATACTCTGCACCAGAGCTAATGCTCAAGCATCCAGAACAAGTCCACCCAATTTTTTTCTACGAGGTGGGCTGGCATGCTGACATCTCTGCTGCCCTTCTCCCATAAACCTACCCAGAAAAGATGTCAATAGAATACAGAGTGCTCCAAAATTGCACCAATGATGCCACAGAGATTTATAAGCAAGTCATTAAATGAAGATAATATGGACAGAAATATGCTAAGCACTCTTCACAATGAATTTACATGCAAGCTGAGCTAACTGAAATACTTGAGGAAGGCCTAGACTCTAGATCAGGTATGCTGCCCCTCCTCCCAAATTAGTAAGGTCTTCTCCCCTACTAGTGCAGATGAAGCAGGAGCAGCCTGGGTATTGGTGCCAGAGCTACCTGATAGCTCCATCATAGCCACTTATTTCCATCTGAAGAAGTGAAAAATGCTTTTGCTTTGATGGGAGAGATGTACATAAATTATTTTTTATTTGCACCTCTTTTTGCTGTTGTTTTGGTTTTTACAGATTATACAAATAGGTAAGGAAAAAGACATTTTATTCTTAATTCACAGGAACAATTATTAATAGAGTTGTTAAAAAGACTGTGTAAGGCTATGGTTTTTCAATAATTAAATGGAAATATCCTGAGTCAAAGGGCAAATCCATCTATAGAATTGCTCTCAAGGAGAGGAATTGCTGAAAATACAATTTGCTCCTTTATAGCAAGTAAGAAAATCATACATCGATTCATATGTTATCTCTCCTCTGGACAGAGTACCATTGTTACATTTAATTAATACAATGAAATTTCACAGTCTATTCTATTAGTTGTTTAATACAGTTAGAATGAAGTTACATAAGTGCTTTAACTTCTTTAAAAAAATTCCAATGAAAACTGAGCAGTAGTGACATTTGTTGACATCACAAAGCATTTTTTAATTTATTTTACATATTTTTCTGTAATATTTCACTTCCTAATTAGCACAGAAGCAACATACTTAATTCTGATCTACTTCATATACTAATAGTTACCAAAGGCAACAATTATTTCTTGATCACATTAAAACAGACACAACTATACTTCCAATATCACTGCACTTGTCTCCCTAGTAATAAACACAAAACAGCACAAGTTTTTCTAAAGAAGTATGGGCACTCTTGCTTTCTCTGCAAGAAGTGTAAACTGGTAAAACTCAAGAGTCGCTGCCTAACAGAACAAACATAACTTCTGCATGTTAAGCATATGTGTACATGTATTACACATTACTAAATGAAAAATTACTTATTACTACTGTCCAAGGTCCTTTTCTGAAATCCTATATGAAGAAATGGTATCACACCCACACCTACTTAAAATGGGCTGGTGTACTCACTGATTAGATGTGCAGGAAAGCAAACATCTATATATTTTTGTGTGCATATACATGTATCTATGTATCAGGACAGATAGAAAGCAGAGTTCTTGGTGTGTCCCAGTTTGCCACATCCTTATCACCAGCTGGACTTTCTCTAAGGTGTGTGTGCCAGAATTCACTTCAGGCCAGCTTAGCTGGGTTTATCCCTACTCATTAAGGGTGCTGGTGAGACAACACTCTGCTCATGGAGGATTTTCCTGCAGCACAGCCAAGATGACAACAAGGGGAGCAGGGGGATGAAAGTTGGGACTCAACCCTTGCTTAGCTCTCCAAGGGTTTGGGGTTTTTCCCCTGGAGGTGGCTGAAGGAAAGACACCATTCACTAAGCAGCCAGGAAAAACTGAGGTTCACAACAGTTTGTTTTGCCTGCAACATAAGTGGAAAACAAAAGCAAACCAGGGGATTTAATAATCAATCAAAAAGAATAGAAAACTGCCCCAAGATCTGCAAGTGGCTTAACACTATTCTGAAATCCCAGCAGTCAACATACCAATCAACAGCTGAATGCTAATTGCTAAGGTATCAGTCATATGAAAACAAGTCCTGTCACTATTCATTCCATTTCAAAACTCCAATTTGATGAAATATTTGTACTGTAAGTATTTAGGCATTCAAGCTTTACCATTGCAAATGCTCCTGATGGAGAGTAAGGTAAACCCCTCAGTTTTGTATATTCTGTGTGTGTAAAACTCCAATGGAATTCTACAGCTTAAAATGTAGCCCTAAAAACATAATTGGAAATACATGTTAATGTTGGACAACTCAAAATTTACTTTGAGATGAGGAATCAGTACTCGTAATTTCAGAATATGAATCGAGAACGACAAATATTTGTAAATCCTCAATGTGTTAATAATTATTCACTGAAATTTCAGTAATTGTGGATGATGACTGTGTTGAAAAATTTTGTAGTCTGTTCATAAACAAAGGACTCCAAAAGCTAAATATAGCATTTTAAGCAGATGTATACAATTTAACAATGCCCAAAATAGTAACCTTTTAACTAATCACTCACTAAATAGCTACTTTTCCTAAACACAAAGCAATCCCATTAATTCAGCCTATATAAACTTCATTTTTGAAGTGGATACAGACTTTACTCTGGCCTTATTTTGTCTTTCTTTTCAACACATCTGAAACCATCTCAGTGCAACTAAGTGAAGAAATTAAGTTCATGCCTGTACAGAAAGACAACATAATTTTGCTTCCCATGTTAAAACCTGTCATACAATAGCTTCAAAAATAAAGAACTGTTATGGTAGTTAATTTGCTGTACCAGTTTACAACAAATACGCAGATATAATTCACCAGTATCACTTGATGTGCTGCATCATCAATAAACAAAAATTATGTTAAAAAAAAAAAAAGAGACTGAGAATTATGAAGTTAACTCAGCCATCTGTGCTGTTAGGACTGCAGGCTTTCAGCAATATTTAAAACAGGCTAGCTAATACACATTCTTATATATAATTAAAAGTGGTGCTTGAGGGGTTTCTTTGACTTAAGGATGGTATTTTATTAAAGAAGTTTTTGCATGGGAGGCAACTATTCTACTGATTTACATATACAAAAATAAACCATTTTACCAAATTAATCTAAGTTTACATGTAAGATAAACACTGAAATGAAAATGCTTGGAAAAAAATCTTGGTTGGGGCATCTCTTGAAACACCTAATTTATTGAGTAGGTTTATATTTCCCATCAGCATTTATTATGCCTCTCAGAGTGATGTCTTTCCATTTCAAGGATCTGAAGCTAGTTAAATTTCTGTCTCTGTTCAGTCTCTTTTCACAACTGATTATTATTAGCATAAAAAGGGAAGAATGACGGTTAAACTTTCTTGATATAATTTCAATAAATACGAGTCAGTTTATTTGATAGAATGTAAGGGTTTAGATAACTTTTCAAATAGAAATTTGCAGTTAAAATTGAATGAATAATTAAAAATATTAAAATTATAAGTAAATACAAAAGATTTTAATGTCACGGACATTTGAAAAACATACTTTTTTTGACATATTTCCAGTAATATTTAAATTCCTAAAAAAGTTTTTTCCTACTTAATGATTGCAATTTAAAGGACTTAGCAGACTAAGTCTCTAGATGACATGTATTTCTTACTAGTGGTTGAAATTACAGTAAAAATAGGGGGGGTGTTATAGACTTTAGGGGTTCCTTAGCAAATTCTCAACACCCAGAAGATGACCCTGAGTCAGTTGCCTCCTCATAGCAAAGGTCCAGTTTTTAAAGAACTGCCCTCTAATAAAACATGTTTGGCTCAGGGAGAGCAGAACCCACATACAGCATCCATATTTCTGCAAGGATGCTTTTATGTGTCCTCATAAATTCTTTCTTAAAGTCTTTTCCAAAGAGAAAACATGATTGTTCAAAAGCCATGGGTTCCATGTGGGAATAACCAAGATTAGGGGAGCTATGTTTCCACACATTTTAACATAA
The DNA here is from genome assembly GCF_008360975.1 of Lichenostomus cassidix. Taxonomy (NCBI): domain Eukaryota; kingdom Metazoa; phylum Chordata; class Aves; order Passeriformes; family Meliphagidae; genus Lichenostomus; species Lichenostomus cassidix. The sequence continues at coordinate 9,378,014 of NC_139479.1, read as the reverse complement.
TTTTATACATCTGTAATCTGCAACATCCCAGGCTTCCCTTGCCCACCTTGTGTTATCCCCCAACAGAGAAACACAAAGTGAACCTCTGAAAATGAAGAGCAACCAGGCAGGAAGATTTCACAGATGTCTTCTGTTGCTCATTACACAAAAACTTAGAATGCTCATATCTCATAGGTCAAGTAATATAAAGTATTCAAATGGAGAGGAAAAAGGCATTGAAAAACAGATTGCTTTTGCTGCCTGTAACCCTTTTTTCCCAGCAATTCATGACTACACTTGCTAAAATTATGCATGTTTAGCATGTGTATTACCATAGCAGCCTCTCTCTGGTTCTTAGCTTTCTTTTGCAGGGCTCTGTCAGAGTATGCTAAATAATTATGGTCTCTTTTTTACACCATTCCCAAAGTGCTTCCTTTTCCAGGGCTAATTAGTTCTGATATTCAATGTAATTAGTTGAATTTAGAAATTTTCTGTGAAAAAAGGTTGTTCTACAGCTTCTCATCAGCTTATATCAGGGAAAAATATTCTACTGATGGTTAAATATCAACGGTATAGTTGAAATTTTCCAAAGATATTTCTAAAAAAATTAAATAACATGAAATTAAACAACTGGGTGGAATATAATTAAATCTTCTTTATTTCTGTTGGAAAGGGGAGGAACCCCCAAAAGAGCTAGATTAAAGGCCTATAAAATCCATCTTTTTCAAGAGAGTAAAACGTCAGATATGAGGTCATAATAAAAGCAATCATTCATGTAAAGTCACATATTCCTATAAAAATAATAAATAAATAAATAAGCAGCACCTGTCAGATTTAAAGAGTAATGCCAAATTACTCATGATGGAAAAAAAAGTTGATCGGTTTGTCTTTTTTTTCCAAATTACTGAACAAAAAAGTTTTTTCTTGCTTTTTTTTTTTTTTTAATTGTTAGGGCAAATTCAATTTATTTATGTGTTAATCAAGTTTCCAGTACCTTCACACATCTGAGAATTTTACACTGAAATGTGAGCTCTGAAGTTGAGAAAGTTAATTAGTTTCACTGATGAAAATAAGCCACTGCCTCCTTGACCATCTTGACCTGGTTTGGAGTTCTCCCTTATTTGTAATAAAAGAGAACTTGTAGCAATAGAAATGGGCTTTGTTATCCACTCAGTCTCCAATCAAAACATGACATCCTAATGGCCAATTATAGCTCCACACCTGCTGTTGGGAGGAAAACCTCGTTAATACTTAATTTGAAGAACAGGCACTAAAGTGTTTTCTGAAAAATAAGTCATAGCTGAGTAGCTACTTCAACAAGCAGGATAACCCATGAGAAGCCTTTTCCAAGACTTGCGACAGAAGTCAGGGAAATAGGAATGATTGTTCTGCCATCTGAGGAAGGATGCCTGAAATCCAACTTTTTGTGGTTTTTACACAAAAACAGAAGTAGCAGTTCCAGCATCTCTTCCCTCTGGTTATCCAAAATCCAGCCTGAAGACTCGCAAAATTATCATTCTCTAATAGACACATTTAGAAAGAAATGAAGACAAAACCCAACATAGACTGAACATTTCCATAGGCTATTGATTTAATGAAGTTTATTTCCAGTAAGTTCGGCTCATGATAAAGTAACACTAACTATAAAACCAGACTGAACAAAGTCGGTTTCTTTAAAACACAGACTGAAGAACAGGAAGGAATGCACAGCAAAGTCCCACAATGCTGGAAAGCCTATGATAATGTCACCAGCATGATGCTTTACTAACACCTTCCAGTTGTATTGATTGTACAAATAAGACAGGTTCACCACATACAAGTATTTTTTATCAAATAGTGCATGAAATATAAAGAAAGATAAGGCTGAAAGTGCTAGCAATATTTCAGACACAGCAGCTGTTTACAACTCATGTTTTAACATCTATCAACAAGCCTGACTAGAGAAGATACAAATATTATCTACCTGTCCCACTGCATGAGCTACAACAGAGGTCTCCAATCCAAATCTCTTTTTTGCACTCACCTTCTTCAAGATCCTGCATGACAATGCACTTATCGTGCTTGAAATGATCACAGGGGTGAAAAAGACTGATGGGAAAGACTAAAAAGACCAAAAGTACAGATATAATAATTTGTACCCAGAGGCAGCCTAATGGATGGCTTACAAAAATCCTCCCAACTGGTGTGAAACTAAGAATAATTGTAATAGAATAACATTATTATATGAAAAACTGAGAAAAAGAGGTCATAACATCTGAATTCTTTCTGCCACAATAGAGTACAAGTTAAGCCATTTAATTTCTGCATTTCAGCTGCTGTATCCAACCCAAAGCCAATGGTGTTAGTCTTGATTTATTAGTCATTATGAAGCAGATTAAGATTCTCCTTTGTAAAGCCATAAAGGCTTCCAAATTATGACTGATTTGAAAAGGGTTGATTATGTAAGACCTATTTAGAAGTCCGTGACACTGTCACAAGGCTTCTATTTCACCCCCTTATCAAACACAGTCTGGTCAGGCTAAAATTTCTATAATTGTGTTTTTACTTCTACTATTAAAAAATTATAGTTAAGAATAGCTTAACCATCTTTGAGAGTCAGACTACAGGAAAGATTTTCTCCTCTCAGAAATATTCATCTCATAGCTATTTTCTTGGGAAGTATCTCAATGTGTCCTTGGAGTTGGAGGGAAATTCAGTGTTCCTCGTTTGGAACATATCCATTCTAGTCCCTGTGAGAGGAGTGAGAGAGAAAATATCTGTAATGGGAGAAGTTGCAGTCATTAGAAGAACCTGGATACTGTATTTCAGTACTGTGCATGTGGCATGGCACCAGGGAGAGGTCAGAAAAGAACTTTTCCCTTTTTTTAACTTTTACTGATTCCATTGCAGCAAGCACAGAAACTGAAGCCCCTGTCCTTATGCTCTCTCCAACACTTCCTTCATTAAGTATGGAATAAGAAGTAAGACTGGTACTGGGAGGTGAGCTAAAAATAAAAATATCATGAAAACCAGTGAAGAACTGAAGAACACATGGCTCATCACAGAGGCTAGGATTTGTATTAGATGAAAATCCATGGAGGAGAAACTAGATGTCCTAGAGCAAGAAGCTGGAGAGCAGAACCCAGGCTGGTGAGCTCTGAAGGACATGAAGGCAGACCACCAGGAGGGGCTTGAGGGTGCAACCGGGAAGAAAAGCAAAATCAGAGAGAAGCAAGGTCAGGCACAGATCACAGATCTCCTTATGCCCCAGACTTCACTGTTCCTGCATTGTTAAATGTCTGCAAAAAACCACCCTGAGGGATATCCTGAGCCCATTAGTCTATTGAGAGAATCCCATCTTTCTATTAATTTAAGCCCACTGGCAAAGATTACATGCACTAATGATAACACATGAAGACACATACCCGCACCACATCTACCACAAAATTATGCCCTAAAAACATTCAAAGTCACAGCAGCAATTGGTCTGAAAAACTGATTACAGCTGCCTTTCAGACAGATCTCAAATTTAACATGCACTTCTAACTTTGGTAGTTCCATGCTGTGGCTTATTTGTCAAATGGAGATATTAATGCCTTGTAGGCAGCATGAAAAACAAGCTGCCTAACATGTGTGAAACACTGGGATTACATGGGAATGAAGTACACAGGACGCCACTGTGCACTTAAAAAGCTACATAGCACAACAGCAATGGGAAAAATGAATAGTTGCATGAGTATCATCAAATGTAGCATTTCCTGGTTGTTGACATCACAAGTTCGAAATAATTTTGTGCTCATTTCTACAAGAAATACCAGATGTCTCACAATACATAACAGGCTTTACATTTGGAGGATCTTCCTAATTTAACCTCAACTAGTCAAGCATAGATTTTCTTGAATTTTCACATTAAGGAGAGACTTTGCAGAAGATAAAGTTGCCATAGAGATGCATACACTCCTTTCCAATAATTTCAAATATAGTTAGACACAATTAATTATTCAATTTGCCACATTTATACTTTTACATTAAATATTCCAGGGTGAGAGGTATTTTTCAAGTATGTTTAAAAAGAACTTCAAATAGTAGTAAATGGTCTAAGGACAAAAAAAGTTAAAATTGTGAACAAATTACATAAAATATCAAGCAGTTAGAGACCCATCCAGGTAATTCACTATTTCCTCATAACTCTCATAGATGCAGAAGGTTTTGAAAGAAAAGGAGTTGTTTTTCATTCACTCTGCATGTCTACAAGGAAAAAAACCCTGTGGTGGTTCACATGTACTCTTACTGAAAGGATGTAAGAATTTCTCTTTTAAGAGACAATGTAAAAATAAAGACTAATATTGTAACACTTTTTAATGGGAGTGAAAGCAACAAAATACTGATGAAGAGAACCTGGAGCTATCATGCAGAATGCAATCCTCTTGACTGGCAGCTGTGGCTAGGCAATAGTGAGACCTTGTGCTATTTGATTAAAACAACATCAAGATGGAAAGATCTCTTCAAACTAGAGGTCAGAAGCATCAGTCTCTGTTTTTTCTGCAGTTGTCAAAAGTGATACAGGGTAATTAAGTCTGGAATAATGTCAGACAGGTGGTACTTTTCTTTTGAAGTAATTCATTAGGGAAGGCTTGTCACTTGTGACATTCCCACATAAATCCTGGTGTTTGGTCTCTTCTCCAAATGAGTTTAAATTGCTCCATCTAATATGAAAATACCTCAAAGAGGACTATATATTTTCTATCTTATACAACAGTTTAAAATTTCATTTGGCAAAGGTTTAACAACAACAGTAACAACAAAATAACTTAACCAAAAAGAACAGCAAGAAAAGCCACACCACAGTTTCCAAATCTTATGTATAAAAGCAACGATTTGCAATGTGAGGAGACATACAGGAGATGGAGAGGCTGCTATCAGCAAGAAAACCAGAATAAGCCTTTCCAGGATGAACAGCAGATTTGGGCAGTGAACAACTGCGATTTGAACACCTCCATTTTATCAACTCAACTTGCTTTTCTATTCTCACTACGGTTATAATAATGTGCCAAAAATTTCAACAGAGAGCAATACATTATTCCATAATATGTGGCATAAATTTCTAATTTTATTGCCCTATCAGTGACTTCAAATAAATACTCTAATAAACTTGAAGATCATCTATAAAACCAACTACGCAATTTAAATCAGCATCATGCACTTAAATATTCAAATGTGAAAAGCCACCAGCAAGCTGGAAAGAGAAAGGACATAATGTCAAAGTAACCAGTTTACACTTTTAACTGCAGATCTCCGAAGCAAAAATGTTTTAATTTTTCCAAATCTGGTTAATTTGTTTTAAACTGAAGGGGAAGAAAAAAATGTTAAAATCCAACCCAAAACCCCAAGAAAATGCCTTTATGTTAAGGCATATTTAAAACAAATTGCTGAAACCTCACTTATAGTGAATATAGTCTTTTAAGACTACAGCAGTCCACCAGATAAAACTCATTAAAAGCATAAGCAGTACTAAAATGTCCTAAATAATTGTCTATAGTACCCACACTGCCCTATCTTGCAATTAGGCATATTGAAGGTCCCATAGAATTATGGACTTGGTAGTTGGAAAGGCCAAATATTAAAAGCTTTTACATGATGAATAAGCATTTTTAAACACTCCATTTTATTTCATAGGGTCAGGTATGGACTGAGGAAGTCTATTAGACTCCCCAGCAGTATGCTTACACAAAAATTTACTGATGCTGCTGCAAATACATGTGGCAAATAAGATCATGACATCAACTCCATGTGGAGTTTCCAACAACATCCCTTATAGCTTGGAAATATAATTTCCTTTGATTTTCAATGTTCATATTAATTTCAAGAGAGAAAGTATTTGATTTTTAAGCAGAAGTCTTGATGCCTTACCTGAAGGTGTGTCAATTACTTAGTGTTAATTTATCCAGGGACTTTCAATGAAGAAAAGTGTCAAAGATTCAGAAGTCCTTAATTTAGTAGAGGTGCTGGTTTTATCCATTTAAAAAATAAAAATCACTGGCCGTGATTTTGCACACATTTTCCCTACAAATAAATCTGTTTGACAGTAAATTACTACCATGTTGTTCAGAAAAGTCAAAGCTTTTAACTGCTCTGTGTCAATGCATTTTTGCTGAGAGAAGTCACTTCTGTCATGGAGTAGCCTGCTCGTTGCAAACTGACATTCACACAAGCCATTATTTTCTCTAACAGAAACTTCTTTTTGAATGTAACATCATCTATTGGATTTAAAAAGGCCCCTGAATGTCTACCCTTAAAGAATGCAAACCATCTTCTAGTGACATGGGGGTGGGTTTAATTATAATTACCACTGTAAACTGCAAAGATACTGACAAGAAAAGCAGCTAATTAATTTTGCAACAACAAAAAACAAAGAATTATTGATCAAGAGCTTCACAGATATTTTTACTTTGGCTTCTGGTGCAAAAAGAACTGGAAATTATGACAGCTTCAGGAGATAGTTCTGCCTTGATTCCCAGGATTGGTTCACATCCCATATTTTCCATACTTTTAATATGAATGTAAACAGTGAACAATTTTTTTTTTTTTCCATCAGGGTTCAGAAATGAAAATGCTGATTTTCACCATTATTAATCTGCTTGAGGAAAGACAGGTCAAAACACATGCTTGCCTATATCATCAGACTAAGACAATTGTGCCAACACTTGATGATACAGTTATCCTTCAGAAAATAAGTTTTGTAAACAGTATGTACATGGTATGTAAACTGAAACATTTCAAGAAATAGTTACTTATCTTGCATTACACTGTTCGTTTCCATGACAAATGAAAGACTGACGCAACAAAGGTGAGATATTTGCTTAGCTTTTAAGCCACAGTGGTAGGGCACCTGCTGAGAGAGATTCATTAAAGCCAGCTATATAAAGCCAAGCTTATTTTTAAGTCTAAGCAACAGTGTCTGAACCCTTGAATTTGCTTTCTTTGGAATTAGAATTTAAATTTGGCTATCTTCTCAGAGACTACAAATTGCTCCTCCTAACAAGCAGATTATTTTCAAAGGAAAAGGTCACTGTGGATGTTGCTATTTCTTTTGCTGGATTCAAACATTTGGGATTTTTTTCCATTATATGTTTGCATGTTTATATTCTTTTGGGTTTAATTTACTCTATAGCTTTTTTTCCAAAAGGTTAACTTCACAGAGGTCTGACCCAGAATGTTTCTCACTTAAGTGATAGAAGTATTCCAATAATCTCACAGAATCACAAAACCATTCACATTGGAAAAGACCTTTAAGATCATTGAATCCAACCATTAACCTAACACTGACAGGTCCACCACTAAACCATGGACCTAAGCACCAAATCTACACATTATCTTTACACTACCTTATCTGCAATAAAAAGCTGGTTAAAATAGTGGGGCAGAGCACCAATCCAGTGCTCAAAATGGTCATTTGCCTTAAGCTCAAGTGTAATATCCTTGTCTTTACAAGAGTTTCCACTAAAAACAGGGAAGAGGAAGGGCAAAGACAAGCAAGCAAAAAAAACCCCAAATCATTTCAAGCTGGACAATTCTATGATGTTTTAAGTCCAAGTCAGTTGAGTCGTTGCAGACTTCCAAATACAGATGTGTCAGCACAAAAGTGAATGATGGCGCCGATAGCTCTTGCACAGCGAAATACATCACGGGCAGCTGCACACACAGCAATTTCATGGGACACAGAGACAGCTTCTTCCAAGATGGATTAGTCCTACAACATCTTGATTTCCTCACTACACGGTCTGCAAGTCAAGCCAGTTTCCCAGCAAATCAGGCACAGGTGTCTACTCCCTTCAGGCAGCACAAGGCAGGTATCTGCTCTCCATACCAGCCTGCCTGTGGCTGCTCCCACAGACCTCAAGAGGAGCCCCAACATCACTCAGCTGTGCAACAGGTTTGCATCAGCTAGAGAGTAAGAACTTTTTGTCAAATCTTTGTAATCAACTTTTTGGGCTGGGGCTTTCTACGCTATTTCTGTGAGATGTGCAGGAGGAGGATGTCTCTCACCGGTGTACAGAAAACAAAACCCTGTGTAAGTGATGCAACAGATGTGAGACCATGCCAAAGCTATCACCTGAAGCTAAGCACTCACCTGTTTCAAGATCTGGGTAATACAGCACTTTCCTGACTGAAATCCCAAATAGAGGAGTTTACCTGCTTTTCAAACATATTTGCATTTACTTGATAAATTTATTCAAGCCCTCCAATACTTCAGTTTTTTAGACACCAGAATACTCTGTATAGGCTAAGCCAAGAGTCTCTGGCTCTGAAGCAACTATTAGCTACTTCATCTAGATTTCAGGACATTTTGATTTCTAATTCTTTCTTCTGATACAGCACAATACCCTTTTCTACATGTCTGCAATACATAAATCTATACAATTCCTGAATGCAGAGTTCTGCAAGCTCCTATATTGTGCCTTGTATTTTAACATATCTTGTATATCCATTCCTACAGATATGATGACAGAATTTGTATGATCCACCACTTCTTTTCAAAATTACTGAAGAACTTCAATAATAAATGAGCCAAAGCTATTGTTCTTCTCAGTCTAAGCATGGCTGTCTCATTCTTCGCAGTGAGCTTTTCCTACCTGCAGCTCACAGAATGCATTTCTAGATCTGAATGTTTTGCCAGAAGTGCTATACTGAGCACACCTGTAATGTGTCCCCACCTCTTAACTGTGAATGCTTTGTATTACAGTGCTCCAAAATGATCAGCTGCAATTAACACCTGACAGGCTGTACACACACAGGGTTGGATACAGTTTATATTGTGTGCATGGAGTCTGAATTCTTGGTAGTAAAGCAGAAATGAGAAGCAGAATGAAAAGATGTACATTTGGTTAGAAGAAAGGAGGCACACAAAATATTAACTGTTCCACCTGAAGGCAGAAGCATCACTTGTGTTAAAGACAGGAAAGGAATGTTTTCTGAACCTCAATCTGATCCCAAATCCAGATCTCTGTAAGTACTACAAATGCATTGCAAAAGACATAGCAGAGCACAGGTTATCCAATCTGCAACAGAGATCTGAAGTGTTGCTCCTTAACATGGCTAGGAATCATTGCTGGAATCAGGATAGTTTAAGTTGGAAGGGATCCTTAGAGGTCATCTAATCCAATCCCCAGGCAATGAGAAAGGACATCTTCAACTAGATCAGGTTGCTCAGAGCCCCATCCAACCTGACCTTGAGTGTTTCCAAGGATGGGGCATCCACCCCAAAGAAGTATTTTTTATCAAGTAACCCACAAAAAAATAGAAATTCCATTTGAGACAGGCATGATTTTGCCTACTCAAAACCATGCCATTAATGAAATCAAGCACATATAGGGGAAATTTTTAAGTTTTTAAATCTCAGCATGAACAGTTTTCCAGTCACATACAAAATGTATCTACTTAAGTTTCTATAAACTCACTCCAGAAAAAAAAAAATTCTTGACTTTTAAAAAAACAGCTTAGCTTCCCTACCTGTCCCCACACAAAATTGTGCCTCAGGCTAACCGTTACTGTCAGCAAACAAAATGATCTATGATTAAACAGCTCATTTTCTTTCTTTAAAGATTCCTGAAAAACCCTGATGTTCTCGCAGTAAACAGCTGCCATTCACAACTGCCTGCTAAAAATAAAAACCAAAACACCCAATTTGGACAGATAATGGCATTTAAAGCAAAAAGAAAAGTAGGTTCAGTTTGGGGCTAAAATTACTCCCCCACCCCAAAACACACTATAATGCAATCGATGGAGTTTTGGCACATGCTAAATACCTTTTTAGATAATGTAAGCAAAATACACCACAGCAATCAGATGAATAAGTAGCATTCTGTGTGGCTGGCACAGCAGTCAATGCATTTAGGGAAGGACCAGGGAGCTGTCGCGCCAACAGCAGCCCACAAAGCCTCCTTTGGAGCTACAGTGGGTCCACCTCAGTTCTTCCCCTGCATCCTTGTCAGCTTGAAATATCCAGCACAAAGGACAGAAACTTCCTATCAAATTGTTATGGACCTTTTAAATAGAAGTAAAATGAAACTCTCCTTAATCTTGTTCCAGGAAAATTATTGGGCCAACTTCAATATACAGCTTTGTATGTTGAATACAACCCGTATCATACTCTTCAGTGGTGTACAGTAGAAAGTGCAGAGATATTTTAAGCAAAAATGGTCTTGACAGCTTCTTATAAACCCTTCATTTCCTCTACCACAACAACAAATTGCTGCCCAGAGCTAATGCCATCCAAAGTAAGCACAAGCTCATATTTCCCTTAAAATATTCACGTATCAAATTAAATTTTGAATTTCACATGGCTTTGCCTCACTCCCGTCAGTTCTAATTACTGATTTATTTTTGGTACCAACAGCTTTTATTTATACAGCACTCTCAATCAAAAATTCTTCAAAGTAATTTGACAAAGAGATCTCTCACCCACCACTACAATGTAGACCCCGTTGGGACTGAACTTCATTCTGGGCCAAAATTGTTAGAATTTTACAAAGAGATGAGAAACTTTGGTAAAATCCTGTGGAGAAAATTTAAACAGACAGTACAGTTACCACAGCAGGATTTTTTGCCAGGCAATTGAGGTTAACACCCCCAACTCCTGCCAAAAATCCATAGAACATTTGAAGGCAGGAAGTAATCTTGGTTATATTCTAGCAATTTCTTATTCTAAATGATGTAATAAAATTTAACATAGGATATTCAGCATGCATCCAACGTTTACAAGTATGAACTGCTGACTTTATAGAGTATTAATTTTTGCATGTACATGCACATTCACTGACTTTACTTCCGCTTCCATTTTAAAAATAAATCCTTATAGTTCATATAATCTGTTCAGAGTCATCAAGGATAAAAGAGCACAGGTAATTTGAATAATATAAATGCTAGAATTTGGTTGTAATGCCTTATGTAAATGACTGAGAAGCCATTAAAACAATGACTTTTATTCCCAACTACAGCTTTATCAGAAATGCAAAGAGATAAAGCTGAGGAACTTTGTAGATGGATTACGTCATCTTTTCTTCTAAAAGAGACAACAAACACACCTAATAGATGTTTATGTTTAAAGTTCATTTTCTGGTGTGTAATTGATTTTCCCAAGCAGAGATAATGCACAGCCAGGCAATGCACACGCTCCACCCCTCTGACTGCCCATTGGCTTTCCTGATAAATAAATTAAGTAGATAATATGAAAAAAACCCCAGCCTCCTGCACTTCAACATGCATAAAGTCTTCTCATGTCTCATACCACTTCCTCTCTTGTTTCCTTTCTTGCCATGCTACCTCAGGGTCAAAGGTGACAAACACCTTCCTGTTTCAGAACCCACCACTGTCCACACCAAACCATGCCAGCAACTGAACATGCAGAACAGACTTTACATGGCAACCATGGAATCATGGAATATGCTGAGTTGGAAGAGACCCACAAGGATCTTCCAAGTCCAACTCCTGGCCCTGAACAATACAACCCCAAGAATCACATAATGCACCTGAGAGCATCGTCCAAATGCTTCTTTAGCTCTGTCAGGCTTGCTGCTGTGACCACTGCCCTGGGGAGCTGCTCAGTGCCCAACCACCCTTTAGATGAAGACTCTTTTCGTAACATCCAACCTAAACACACAAAATATCCCCTGACACAACTTCAGGCAATTCCTATGTGTCCTGTCACTGTCACCACAGAGCAGAGATCAGTGCCTGTCCCTCCCCTCACAAGGAAGTTGTAGACTGTGATGAGGACTGACCTCAGTCTCCTCCAGGCTGAACAGACCAAGTGCCCCCAGCCACTCCCTGTGTGGCTTACAAAATACAGGCACCTACTCCAGATACCCCTGACAGTGGCTGATTTTTATTGTAACACAGTCTTGTTCTGATTCGCTATTTTAAAGCAGCAGTCCTTTTCTGCTAATTGAAATTCAAACCATTGATAGATCTGTGTTATAAAGGTAATATTGAAGCAGGATTTAGTATTAAGATGAGAAAAGCTAAGTTGTGTCAAAAGTGAAGTGAACAGCAATTCATATGGCTGTGTTTTCTCTGCAGGATCCTGCTTTTCTGGAAAGGAAAGGCTGTGCTTTGGTGATCAACATCTCCTTTGCCCAATCCACTTTTCCCTCCTCAGCAGTCACCAACTCCCACTTGCATCCCACCTCACGTCTTTTTCACCAGAACAGCTGTCACTCCTTCCATCACACGGACTGAGGCTGAGGGATTTGCAAGAGAAACCCTCATTTTCCACCTAGAGACAACACCACAGCAGTGGCAGTGCAGGCTGCTTCAAAAAAGGGACAAAGAAAGCACAGCCTGACTCCTGCAGCCCAAATCATTGACAAATGCTAACAAATCTTTACTGAGCATCAAACCTATTCTCCAGAGCGCTACTTTTTCTCAGGGAGTGCTGGAACTTGACTGGGAAGACTTTTTGTCACCAAGGGAAAGGGAGGGTATAAAAATATAAATATATCTTTCTTTATCACTATGTTCTGAGAAATGGCTCAGATGTTTTAGACGCAGAACTTGAAGAAAAAGCAAACAAAAGTAATCAGCCTAAAGTAGTCAGAGTCTAGAAAACGTTGCCTTGACTGGCACTGTTTTGCAAACATCACCATAAAAACTGGAAGTACCACACAATCAACCAAGTGTACTTATCAATGTAAGGAAAGGAATTAGAATCTGACACTAATTCCGAATCCAACACATTCTCCAACCAACAGCACAAGGAGCAGTATTAAAGTTATTATTTGAAATTGAAGTCACATTAAAGACGGGTGAAACAGGGAAGAGAAGCTGGGTTTCCAGCTTCCATCCAAAACATTAATAGCTCTTTTGAAAAGAGCCAACATTCAACTGTTCGTATAATTATGAAATTCACTCATAAAGCAGACTTAGAGCTTTAAGCCAGATGTGACCATTCGATCATTTAATACAACCTGCACACAGGTCATTAGGTTTCAAAAACTTATCCATAAAGTGAGCCAAATAACAAATTCTTGGCTAAAACGTAACATTCAGAAAAGAGTTGTTACTAAATTGAAAACACCTAAAAGTGAAAAATTTAAAACAACTTTTCATATTTTTTTCAGTGGTTATATATCTTTTTTGTAGCACAATATATTTTTTTTACTTATCCAATATTTAAAATTAATTCCTGTCCTTCCTTTTATGCATAATTTTTTAAGGGAAAAATCCAATTATTGTTCAGAATCTCCCTCGGTGTTATATGAACTATCTAGACCTTCTCCTACATTGAAATAAAAGTAACCAGAGAGCTCATCTGAAGTTTCTTGAGTTCATTATTTTGCCACTTGCCTTCTAGACCATCCCTTGGAAAGCTGACAGGCAGTGTGAGCTCAGTGCCAGCCTCACCAGCGACCTGGACGAGCTGTACTGGCAGAGCAGATGATGGGTGATTTCCCTCAGCCTTGTTATTCACAGCAGCAGGCATCACCCAGCCTCTTCTGACAACCTCCCTGTCTGTACACACAGGGATTGTGCTTCCAACCTACAGGACTGCACTGACAGCTTGTGTTTAATTGCTGATTCACTGTGATCCCTGTCTGGAGCCAATTAGAAACCTATGTCCACAGTTTTGATGTTTCCATGTCAGAACACAACTATTTACTCACTTACAGAAATGCTCTAGGGCTAGCTGGTTTTGACAGCATTTCTATTATGAGAAGATAATTCTGGGATTGAGGACAGGGCCATCAAGACTGTCCTCTGAATTCTTCTGAGCAGCACCTGAACCTCAGCCAGCCTGGTCTCTCAAGAGGTTCTTCAGCTTTGGGCCAAAGAGTCTGTCTGTCTCTTTGACTGAGAAAATATTTGTTTTTTTCCTAGGAGATAACGTTCCCAATTGGGCAGACAAGGCTGAGGCATGAGACCATGGTTCAGACAAGGCAAAGCTGGGAAGTGAAGCTGGGTGAGCTACCAGAAAGTCTGCACAAAGTAGAGCTCCCTCTCAGTTTTCAGATAAAATTCCAGAAATACTTAGCTCTGTCCTTATGAGAAATGAAAAAAATATAAATTGTAATGACTTTTTGTGAGACAAAGGAATTACATTCTGACCATTGCTATATACAAATTCTTATGTGTTCTATTGCAGGGGATTTCCCCAGCCTGAATTTCTTAATTCATGCCATTTCATAGAACATGTATCCAATAGTCTCTACTATGAAGAAAATAATTCCTATTCATACAAATGTATGTATCCTAATGTGATTTAACTGCCTTTAAAAAAATACAAGTATTCAGAAACATTGCTGCTTAAATAACAAAAATAGCAACCTTCCACATGACATATTTGTAAGGTAATGAATCATTATAAAGTATCCATAGCTAACTATTTCTGCTTTTACAAAATAGAGTAATTTCTACCTTGACTCTAAATGTGTTGTGAACAGCAGTAATAGATGCTGTACTTGTAGTATCAGTTCATGCTACAATATATTAGTAATGCAATTCCACCTCAGACTAGACACAGTAGTGTATAAGCAATGATAAATTTATTAAATCATTATTGAAATTTCTTCTCTATACATGCTCCTAATCACAGTGTTTGGGGCAGAGGGAGAAGACAAAAGCAAATTGGTATCCAAATAAAACAATCTGCCTATTCTACCTGACCATTTCAGGTCACATTTAAATCTGATCACCTTCTGGGACATCTTATTACTGATTTCTGTTCTACACTTATGACTGTTTTTTAATTAGTAGCTCCAGTATAAGCTCGTCTGTCTTTACTCCAAGTGAAATAGCAACCAGAAGTTATGAACAGGAATATCTTTATGCCTCACCACATGGCTTTTTAAATTCTTTTGGTGAAAACTGGGCATTTAACTGAATTTTCTAACTTTTATATTTATTTACCTATAGGAAGAGAAGAAAGACTAGCTCTACTTCTTTTTAATAATATAGAAGTAATAGAAAAACATAAGAATAATTACCCAGATGAGACCCATGGGAAACCATTGAACCTTTAATATGTCATTAGAATAAAAAATATATCAATGACCAGAGAAAGGCTACTGGCAATTGTACATATGTCAATAAAAAGGCACAGGACCCTTCCAAAATCAGACTGGTTAGAAACTCTACTTAGCAGGAGGAACAGATATAGGAAGAGGTGATTTGGGTAATGATTTCTGGGAAATTTATTTTGACACCAAGGAAGTCATTTGACTTTTGTGCACTGAGTAATAAAACGATAAATCTTTAGCTGTATTAACGTGTTGGAATAGACTAGATGATGAAAGTGTTTTGGCAGTGGGTTATGAGATAGGTTAATAGGACATTTTTGAAGCTGTTCTGCTCTAGTACTGAACTGACAACTATAATAACCCTGAGTCATCACATCTCGCCAAGACATGGAGCTGCAATGATGAAAGTGATAGCAGATTACTAACAAGACTTTACTTCCACAATTTAGGAGAAATGTCACCTCTTGGTTCCTGCTAAGGTACCTTTTGACTTCACATGTATTTTACATCAATTCAAAGCTCACCAAAGCAGCAAGTGTTAAAAGAGCCATAACAATTTCAGTCTAATTATATGAGTAATATACAAATTTGAACGTATTGAAGGTATTAAGAGAATTCAGAGAATCGTTCAGAAACTAAGGACAATTTTTAAATGGTATTATAAAACTTACCTCTCGCAATTTAAACTATGTGTTCACTTCTGTATTAAAAAATATGCCCCTTCAGGTATCACTGCCTTTCAATTAAAGTAAGTACAAAGTGAAAAAGTATCTCTAATAAGATACTTCCAACAGTATCAGGTACTGTTACACAGGGTTTGAATACACAGCCAACACCAAATATTGTTAAAAACCTGTACCCTAAAGAAAAGGTTTAAATGAAACAGTCATGGCCCACCTGACTCACTGACAGAAGTTTTGAAGTGCATCTGGTTTCAACAGTTTTCAGCTCATAAATGGTGCAAAAATTACCTCTGATTTGTAATGTGCCAGAAGACAGTATTAATAAATATAAAAACCTTTGCCAATTAAAAAAAAAAAAATACCTCCACCAGCCACAATCAGACTATGTCTACAAACCAGAACATCTGAATTCTCAGTACATTAACCCAACAGTAATTTCTCTCTTCCCTAACTAAAGAGGAAAAGTTCAGCAGATTTCAGACAATAACTCTGTGAGGGATGCTAGGGCTATTTTGTCATGTATGTGTTCATTATATTCTGGCACTGCAAATGGACAAAACCCACTCAGGATACACAGAAATTCTCAAGGTGGTGAAGATCAGGCCTATTTTCAAAGGCTGAGGTATTTCCAAGTAAGCCTGATACTGTGATGCCCTTGATATCCTATTTCTGTAGCAGTCACATATTTTCAATTACTGATGACCCAAAACACTGTAACCAGCTGAAAATACCTATGGTGTAGAGCTGGCAGTCTGATATTTCTACATACACAGGGAAATTTTCCACTGGAAGTATAGCCATAATCTCCCTAGGCTGATATATCACTTCACACTACATGACAGGTGAGCTTTGACAAAGAAATGTATATAGTCATGCAACAGAAAATAAGAAATATTACAACCATAAGAAACTAACACATATATGGCTCCAGGTTCAGATGTATTGTTCTGCCCTCCAACCCTCCTGTATTTTGTCCCTACTAAATGCATAATGTCATGTCTTAAACCAGCTTCCCCCCACCATTCCCTCCCCAGGATCTCCAGATTGGCTGAGTTATTGGGTAGATGCACTCAGATTTGTCAGAATGAGCAGCCATGAACCCCACTCTTTCCAAATGTCCTTCTAGCACTGGTGGACAGGTAATCCCTTAATAACTGGGCTACTGCTACCAGCAATCTGAGCACAGTTACATTTGGAGAGCCTGTGGGGAAGCATTAAGTCCTGCTCCTATTCATCTTTATTAACCAGTGCCTCTTATTCTAAGTTTATTTTCCAAACAACCCCTCATTCTGCATGCTTCTAACTGTTCTGGTCTGAGAATAAAATAGAATTGTTGCACAGCCATGAGAGAGTAAAGTGGTACAACAACAAAATCTCAGCTAAAGAGGCAGAGCAACATGGCTGTCTGTGCCTTTCAAAAAGTTGCTGTGCAAGGTGGAGAAGGAAGCCTTTACTCCTTCTCCCACAACAACAGTCCATGGACCCTACAAAGAATGAGATTCCTACTCCAATATCCTCCACAAAAGCCCATGGTGTACAGCTGGGCAGCTTAGTCCATGAAACACTTGCCAAGCTGGGAGCAATATTGCTTCCATTATCTCTCCAAAGTCCATCTGGTACAGAGCAGCTCGTGCCACACAATGCTGCTATAATTTCTACAGGCTAACCCTGACACAAGCAAAAGTGAAATTGTAAGTGAGACTCACTTTTGGCATCAGCCAAGATGCCAAATCTTGGACAATAAAATTAACTGATAAGTCTCATTTTCTGTGTAAGCCTCTTCCAGTTCAATTTATTTTACAGCTCTCATGAAAAATTAACATTTTAATTTTAATTAACATTTAAAAATCAAGCCATTTCTGCTCCTAACGGAACACAGAATGACCACCTTTTCCAGTTAAGAATCTATCCTTTGAATATAAATGACTGAAAGCCTCATTTAGAAGCATTTCATATAGAAAGTATCAATCATACTTTACTAGACCTGCTATATGATTAGTTTCCTTGAATTTTTTGCATTATTGAGCTGAGCCAAAATTTTTGAAAGCATTTAAAATAAGCCAAGGTCTTAAGTCTCTTTCAAAAGTAAACACAAATCAAAAATTAGTTTTAGTGAGCATCTCCAAGTCACTTTTCCAGCTGAACCTCCAGTGTTTCCATTTTTTCTTTTTCACTTATTTTGTTTTTATGGTAAATAATCTCTTTCATAGTCTTTAGAATAAACTCTATTACTTCTTTAAGGCAATAGTTCTGTTTGAAAGTAAGAAAATGGCCTTCAGAAATGTTTAAATGAATATAGGTTACCCGTTGTAAGAATATTTTTTAAAAAGCCAATTATATAACATCATAAAGAAAGTATATTAAATCCAAAGCCAAACACATAGAAATCAAAACTGACATACTTGGAAAAAAATCAATAAAATTTGACCAGGTAATTTCTCCATGTATAACGCTCCATTGTTGTCTCAGTGATTTCTGCAACACTTAGAATTATTTGAGATAACAGTTCCTAAAACCATCTCTTTTGTGCCTGCTCTCTTGTCAATGAACCTGCAAACTTATTCCTCAAAACAGGTTACCCAGATGTTCCACCAGGAACCATCAGCTATTCCCTTATTCAGATGGTCTATCAAAAGCAGGCAAATTCACTGTCAAAAGAACAAATCTGTGGGTGAGATGTTTGCACATACCTGTGCATCAGTAACCTACTTTTCTCTGGACAACTGCCAACACAAGCAGCAGATCATAATTCTTACCTGTCAAGCATTGTGCACCAGAGTGTTTCTTCTCAATTAACAAAGACAATTAAGAATCATGAATATTAAAGGCAGCATTAAAACCTATATTTGCTAATTGATACTACATCAACTGCTGAAGACAGGAGAATTAGCAACAGGCAATTTACAATCTGCACAAAAGTGCTTCACATTCTTAACTCCTTATGGTCAAGCTCAGAAGCTCAACTGCTCATGCATCAAGTTCTGTGTATTCACCAGATGC
Organism: Lichenostomus cassidix; assembly: GCF_008360975.1. Lineage (NCBI taxonomy): Eukaryota > Metazoa > Chordata > Aves > Passeriformes > Meliphagidae > Lichenostomus > Lichenostomus cassidix. The sequence goes on along the minus strand of NC_139479.1, from coordinate 9,359,359 downwards.
CACTTGAGGAATCTAATCAACAAACACTAACTACAACTTCTTACAAAGCCTTCATATTGTATCTTTTAATATTATTTCCCAACATCTTTGAGGAATAAAACTATAAGAGTAGGGGCATTTCTAAACAAAAGCAGTAAGGGTAACTGATGCTTTTCTGTTGAGAGAAAAATAAGATGTAATAGAAATAAAAGGAAACTTGTGTGCACAACTGAAAAAAGACAGAGGAAAAAACAGAAACTGATATCACATAGGAAAGAGAATCTAGTTTCCTGTATTATGTAATTCGTAAGTGCTCTGTTTTCTTCCCAAACTAGGGTAAAATGTGGGCTGCAATTTTTTTTATTGAAATTTTTTTTGCAATTTTGTGAGTTTATGACACTATTTTCTAAGATGATTCCAAAATCCAAAGGGAGAAAAACACAGATAACACTGGTGTTTTGAAAGTAACAAAAATAAGTAAGAGACCTTAACAATTTTTTTCCTAATGAAATGGCAATTGGAGAAAAAGAATCAATGAGTTAACACTTCCTGAAGATGTCACTGAAAAGATGCTAACCCTTTTTAATAGATATTTCTTCAAACAATAAAAGGATTCCTTGACATAGTGAAGCTTCTAATATAATGCAGATCAATACAACAAATAGAACAGAAATGCATTTGAATGTAAATCCACCCTATTCAACAGATAAGTCATGACAATTTGAGATGTTAAACTAAAATGGGTGGTTATTAATGGAATTATAAATTTTTTAACATTTCAACTAAGCCTTCAGTAAAAGAAATAACCACTCCAGCAAAAGACCAACACTTCATAGCTCTTCTTCATAGTGTCCACATAAGCCAAAAAAACCCCAAAACCAAAAAACAAACAAACAAAAAGAACCTACCAAAAAGATAAAATTAAAGTGTGTGTATTTTCTTGTTCCTAATACGGAACTGATGCTCAAAGCATGACAAGAGCCTCATGCCATAACTCTGCTGCAAAGAGAAGGATGCTTTTACTGAGTTTCTCAAGGCTCTTTTGAACAAGTGCACATACTCTGAAACACACAATTCTTGCAAGGAGATTTGACTGAGGACCAATCATACCAGCTTATCTAATGCTGGAATGAAGAGAAACCCTTGGAAGGGAATTACAAAGGGAATTACATACAGCTATTCAGTTTAACAGAAGAGTTTCCCACTAAATCTTGCCCATTAGCTTTTTTAGGAACAATTATTAGATTGCAAACTCTTGTTCTAAAAGGAAAGAAAAAGAGTGTTTGTGATCCAGACCACTGGGCTCTTCCTGAGCACATACACAAATACCCTGGCAAGAATCTCTGGGACTCTAATCTCTGCATCCCCTGACACTCACATCAGCACTGCCAAGTTCACCAGAGTACACAGAGTGGCATTCCTGCAGCTGTGGGTCACAGCACTGCTGGATCTCATCTTGGATCATGCACAGCACTGCTGCAATCCTGACAGAGGACAGTAAGACTCATTCTGAAACTGCTGTGTTGCAGTTACTTCTCCCAAACTTTCAGGAGCCTCCTTATCCACACATTTTGATTGCTTCTTTCAGGAGAAGTTAACCAGTCCAGGGGTGTCTGAATCTCAGCCTCAAGGAACCAGGGATGTCAGCTCAGCAATGCTCAGAATTTCATCACCACTCAGAAGCAGCAAACTGCCAGTCCTCCCACAAGAGAAAGGAGCAGAGTCCTCCTGCAACAGAACTACTACAGTCTAGTGTTCCTCTTTCCCTCCCAGCTGCACACACAAATAAACCCACCACACAAAAGAACCACCCCGCAATTAAAAAGCAAAAACAAATCCAAAAAAACCCAAAACAAAGCAAGAACCTCTTTCCCACCCCAGTATGATCTGTTCTTTTTAATAGATACTTTGCTTTGGTGTGAATTGCAACCACCATTCTCCAGCTGAGCAGGACCTAAGGATGCCTGACTTTATGAATTTGAACCAACCTGGAGATTCCCAGACATAGTTCCTCTGCCTCAATCTGTCTGGGATTTATTCTGAGCTACTTTCTTATTCCAACACTGCAGTTAATTAGGACAAGCACTTGTGTGAACCCCTGTGTAATACAAGCATTATTGCAACGGAGATAAACAAAAGAATTAGCGCACTGTGCGTGGGCAGATCGCTGGGAGCTGCAGGCATCGTGCTGCAAACAACTACCTCACAAGGACACAGAAGTGGGGAGGGAACTCTGGGGTCAACAAGGCACTGACAAATTTACTCCCAACTTCTCTGCATGACCAAAAAGTGCATCTCATAGAACCAGGCACCATAGGTGCAGTTCCAAAGAAAGGTCAAATTAGGAGTGTTGACACTCAGGTCTTCACCTCAGATACAGGAAAAACACAGTTAAAAGAATTATTTGAGGACTATCATCAGTAAAACAATATATGGTATGCTGCTAAGCAAAAAACATCCAGAAGCCAAGACTTTTCAGGTGACATGGCACAGAAGTCACCTGTCTTGCAATCTGGGTGGAAAATGACTTTTTTAAAAATCACACAGGAACAGGCGCTCCCAGGTCTGAGCAGAATCCAATTTCTTGGTGACCCTTACAGCTTAATACAGGTCAGCCAAAACCTACCTGACAACTTCTCCTGGGGGTTATCAAGGTAACCTTTTAAACAGCAATGCTGGACACCCATTACTTGAAGGAAATACCAACATAACAACCATGGCATCACATTGACACTTGCCTCAGTCCAACACTTCCTGAAGGAAATAGTTTTCTTTCTCTTTTGTATTGCACCAAGGAGAATGTCTGAGTCCACATAAAGAAAAGGCATGGTACGATAAAAATTAAAAAACTTCTTATAAAAAATAAATCCACTGTTATTACAATATTTGTCCACTTGGAATTCAGAAAGATTAGGTGCACACTATCACACACACTTATATATCAGCGTTACTTCTCACTCCTTGTTTACGCAAAGGAACTTTTAAAACACACAGAATAAATTCTGGTGTAAAGCAGAATCCAAGAGGAACAAAATTATCTGCATATCCATATAACTGAAAAATGAGTATTTGAAACTATCACTACCAATCCGACACAACAACCTTGTGTGTGTAATGAAGCTTGAGATGTTGATAAAGGTCATATGGCGGGACTGTAATGAAGATTCATCTACTTCAGTCAGATTTTCTCTGGTTTTACCTTTAATGGCTTCTCATTATTCCCACTGGCAGAGGTAGTCATGTTTGTACACAAACTAATTAATGAGGAACTCTACCAAGACTTTCAGAGCAGAAACAATCATGCATGTTGACAGTTACTAATAGCAGGAGGGAATTCTCAGTCATGAAGGATGAGGACTATTCATAGCATTTTACTGTAGGCTAGTCACTTCATGGAGAGAAATAATAATTAAACCATTTTACTGATCACAAGATAAGATAGGAGGAATATTGAAATTTTTGGCTTATAGGTCACAAAATGTTTGTATCTATTCAGGGAATTGGTTTTTTTCCCAAAAAAATGCATTAGCAGATATATATCTATATTTCTTATTCACTTGCCCATTCCTCCCCTTTTTTGTCCCCCAGCTTCTCCATCATCAGCAAATAGATTCTGTAAATGTTCACTATGCTTTTAGGGCAGACCAGACTCAAAAAAACCCTAAAAAACCACATTCATTTTAGTAAGCAAGTATTTTAAAAGAAACTATTAAAAAACTCCATAAAATTTTACAAAAATACATGAAAGTGAATAAAAATATTTTACAAAAATTCATTAAACCTTTGAAAGGTTTTAAAGTAACAGGAATGAGTTAAAAATCTATGTAATATTGTGGCTGATAGCCCCAAATTAGTCTATCAGGGAACACACAAAATACTTCAATAGTAATATATTACTTTTTTCCTTGTAATACAGTCATATTGTAATTACAAATTATTCTAATGCAATCTTTCTACACAAAAGAAAGCAATACAACTAATAATAAATTACACTTTGCATGATCTATGTAACAAGTTATAAAATAATTAGATGGCTGAGATTCCATCTACTGATATTATTTTAATAGCAGGTGATTATTAATTTAAGAATTCAATTCAGTAAAAATTAGTTTTTCATTTTCGAATCTAAGGATTGCTTTCAAGCTTTTCAAGTGAGCTGCTCTTATGTTACTTTGATCCCAAACAGGGCATTTAGAACAATCACATACGAAAGGAAGAAGCCTTCTTAAACAACAGTAAATCTGCATTGACTGAAAGTTCATTAGCACTCTAAATTCTTTTTCTTTTCGTTTTTTTTTTTTTTGTTTTTTGTTTTTTGTTGTTGTTGCTGTTGGTTTTGGGGGTTTTTTGATCTTGTTTTTTTAGGGGGGCTTTTTGGTTTGTTTTAGTTTGGGTTTTTATTTGTTTTCTTTTCTTTCAAATAAGATCCCAAGATCCTGGCAAAAATTACTGAAGAAACTCACAATTTGATTTCAGCCTCCATAAGTGATTATTGCTCCCACAATTAGACATAAATACAGATTGCTTCCTTGTCATGAAACCCTTGTTCCACACAACATAACAAATTAGACCACTGCATAGCCAAGCACATAGAAAGAACAGTGTAATAAAGACTGATAAACAGGAAAGGAAAATGCTCGTGCATTATACCAAACACTGGTAATAATGGGACATAAATCATTATTCTTGCTCTAAGACCAAAGATGGAAACACTTATAAATTGAGTTACAAAATTCTGTCAATTAGAGACATATTTTTCTTGAGGAAGTCTTAATTGATCAGGTTTCATTTAATACAAAATCAGAATCCAGCAACTGTGGCTTGCTTGTGCCGTAGCCTGACACCAGCAAAACCACAAAACTGAATTTCAGATATAGAGACTGCATTGCAATCCAAGAAAGCAAAAATGTTATCCCTTTAGCATCTGGTGCAGCATAAAGCCATTAAAATGCAATTAGGTAGACTAAGGAGCAGCTGCTAAGAAAGTAAAATTAAAAGATGAAGACTTTAGTAACAGATTTCTTTCAAAGCATGTCTCTTACAAAAATGTTTGCATTTTGCTCTGTTCAGGACACTGATCTGGGTTAAGCTTCCAAGGTTCAACATAATACAGGTCAATGATGTCTGACCCTGCACAAAAAGATTTACTACACACCTCCACATGCTCAGTCCTCTGTTACATACACTCTGATGGAATTTAGATTTGCTACCTGTGCAAAGCAGCCACAGTAGGCAACCATGGAATTTGAAAAATAATTCATAATTATTTATCCTTTTTTCAACAGCTCTAAAAATTTCGCTGGAAAACTCATCTTTAATGTCACTGACTTCTTCAAAAAACAAACAAACCAATTAACAACTATTACACTATCATAAGATTTAGCCAGGAATATTCAATTCCATATTCTATGATTTTTCTGTCACAGTTTTCTTCTTTCAGTCCAGGAATAGATCTGATACCCAAAAAGACACTTCTTTTTTTTCTAAGAATTTACATTCATAAAAGAAAAAAAACCAAAACCACAACCAAGTGTTATTGAAGAAAAAAAAAAAAAGTCCTGTGCAATGCTAAAGTCTTAATACAAGCACTATAAGTAGAGGTATAGAATACCTCTACTGAGTCTGGCATGGACTTCCCAAAGTCCAAATTCCATAGCCATAAGAGGGTCAGCAAGGGCAGATTTTTCAGAGCTATTCTCAACTAGGTTTTGAGCATCTCCAATGAAGGAGATCCCACAATGTCTCAGCACAATCCATGCCAGTGACCAACCACTGAGGACGTTTTCATGATACCAGACCTGAATTTCCCTCTTTCCAACCCACATCTCTTGCCTCTTTTCCTCTTGCTGTGCACCTCTGAGCAGCCTCTGTCTCTCTTTTCTCTACAAAACTCCAGCTAGGTAGTTGCAGATGGAAATCCCTCTCACCCAGCCACATTGTGACAGGTGAGCAAACCCAGCTCCTCAGTGCCAAGGCCTCCAGCACCCAAGGCTCAGGCTGCCCTGCTCTGGACTTCCTCCAGTACATCTGTGTCTAAGTGGAAACCCAAAAGTAGAGATTGCATCCCTGGCTGGTCTCAGGAAAGCTGACTGGAGAGGAGGCATCACTTTCTCATGGTGTGCTGTGTATTTACATTCATAACACAGTTCTGCCATGCTATTAAAACTCTACAAATTTTATCCATTTTTCTCCTTAACTCTATCAATAAATTATCTTTTTATTAATTTCCAAATAATGAAGGAAGCATCCCTCTTATAGCCAAAGAATATTTTACCATTTTTTAAAATACCCCTAACTGTCTCTGTAAAATAGATCTGATGACTTGACAGCTCTCACTTCAGATCACCAGAACATCTACTGTGCTGTTAAGGGGAAACGAAGCTTTCTACTTACAAAGGATTAGTATTGACAAGTATTTTAATAATTCAAATTATGTCAAGAGGACATTTACCACATCCGGCATTTCTCGCCCTGGTTCCTTTTGCTATGAGGAAAAAATGAGAATCAATAGTGTAAATCCATTTGAAAGAGAAAACAAGCTGGAAATCTAGACAACTTCAGTTGTTTGACCCTGAAGAGCTGGCTCAGAATTTCCCAGTTTTATATTTCAAGCTACATCACTCCAGTACAAAATGTTACAAAATTTTGCCTGCTGAACTTCATAAATAGTTAAGAATTAAAATGTAAAAGGACTGTATTGTCACTCTACTGCAAACATACCTCACAGCAATCTCAGTGACATCTTTGAGAACACTGTTCCTTGGATCTCCTTTCATCACAGACCTCTGTTGACACTCATAGATCTAAGTGTAAGGCAGCACACTAACAAGGTTTGAATTAAGTATGCAGCAAAGCTCTCTGAGATTGTGGAAATTGCATCAAGATGATAAAATATGACTCTACTAAGTCAGGGAACTCACTGCTCAGAAAAATCAACCCTGTAGGCAAAGGAAAAGCCACAAAAAATAAAGTAACTAGATATGGCTTCAAAGTCTTCACTGCTCTATGAGAGCTGAGCAAGCTGACTCAAAAGGTTCTCAGAATTACAACCAAGATTTAGTTTCCCCTTTCCAAAGGTGAAGGATAAAGTAAATTATTTTCTCCTCATACTAATATAAAATTTAATTTTGTTCCCAGAGAATATGAGAAGAGCATCAGAAGTGGAAAAGTTGGGAGTACTCAAATGACTCCAAAGAACTCCTGGGAGGTTCTTGGTCTGCCACAGCCACCCTCACCCCTCTGGTTCAGCTGTGTCAGGCAGCAAAGGCCTGTCCCAAACCATGGACTGGAGAGATGCAGGTGGCTGTAACTGGTTAGCAAACCTCAGAGCATCCTCAGACATCACTGCCCAGCCAGTGCAGCCCCTTGATGGGGAAAGGGACAGGGGGAGGAAAGGAAGAGAGGAAAAAGCTGGACCAGCCACTGACATGATGATCCAATTTACAGCTGTTCAGAGCAGCTGTCGGAGTCTGCCTGAGTCCTGGGCTGAAGAAAATGCCAAGGGAGATCACGGTCTGATTAGGGGCACCAGACAGACTACTTTAACAAGGAATTAATCAGATTAATATTTTTGCTTAAAGCTTTGAATCTAGAAGAGCCAATGAATACACAGTATTTTGTGCATAGGCAAATGGTAAAAGCAAAGTATCTGAATTATCTGAATAATTCAAAAAGACAGGAATTTGAACCATGGATGCAAGTCATCAGTGATCAGAGCCAAGGGGCTGTACCCACCTCCACTAATTACTAATACTCCTCTCTACAGGCAACACTTCATCAATTAAACATTTCATCAAACACAGACCCTCTTCCTGAAATACATGAGTGCCTTCAACTTTTTCAGAACGCAATTGGTTCTACCAAGTAGCATTGTACTTAATTTCTGAATATCTTTGGACATCCCCAGACTGAAAAAAAAGAAAATAAATCCTAACAGGCATGGGCTTTTATCTCTTCACTGATATACAGATCCTTTCATGTTAGTTTGTTTCAACCCAGAAGCATGTATAAGAAAAAATAAACAAAACTAGCTGATATTATAAATGTGGAGATTAACCCTGAAACCTGGCTCTAAACATAGTATCCTGTGACCTAGTACTACCTGGTCAGAACAAAATCCTGAATGAACAGAGAGGCTTCACATTTGGCTACTCAAAATCAACAGGTTTTGACAGACCTGGCAAAAAAAATGAGACCTTTCTTTTAAAAAAGAAGAGCATACTTCTAGACTATATCTTGAAATACAGTCTAGTCTTGGAGTACAAGACATCTTCCACCAGCCATGGCTCTTAGCACTGAAAAAAATAAACATCTCAAACCCCTGACATGGATATAGCACAGTTATGTAAAGTCTACAAGCAGATCATTTTAAAGGAGGAGAATGTCTTCATTTAAGGGCACACATGACAAAGGTTTGCAAAAAGTAATGCTCAAATTGGAAAGAAAAAGCTTCATTAAAATCATCTTGTTAAGCAAATAAATTAATCCTATAAGCTTGGGCTAGTCAGCAGCAGATTCACAACCAACTTGCCTTTTACCACCCTAGAAAATGATATACTCATTTTACCTATTATAGTCAAGCTTTCATAGTCCATCCTATGCTTATCAATTTACCTGAAGCAGGATTTTGAGAAGCTATTCTTTTTTGAATTGCATGTTGTATTATTCACAATGTTTTCACTCCCTACTAGCACTTAGGGAGCTTGATATCTTCTGATCTACACAGCACAAAACAAGCAGAAAGAAGAGCCTCTGCCTGAAGCATTTGTATTTTAAATACTGCACAAAGCATAACTGTGCCCTTACTCACCACAATGGTATAAAACTGGCATGATGGTAAATTACCTGAATATAGTTATCTTTGTCAAGAAAGTTAGAGAAACTATTGGTTTAGTTTTGAAGTATCTTGTCCTTCCCGTGCTTTCTATAGCATGGAGGAAGTTGAAAAGTTCAACTCCAATTATTTATTTTGATAATATTATTGTACATTTGCCTCAAGACTCTTGCTAAGTCTCCCTTATTCCATAACGTCCTCTGAAAAAGGCAGACAATACTCCACTGATTCTGTTAGGCTGATTAAGTTCCATCTGCAAGAAATAAAAGACTGCAGAAAGTGCCTTTCTTTCCCTTGGCTAAGACCAAAGTCCTAAAACAATCCATTATTAGCATCACTTTGTATTCTCTTAAATAGGTACATGAAAGTACACTTTTTTTTAAAAAATGGAAGTGAATTTCTCAAATATCAATCTGTGTGTATAAAAATTTCAAGGGGAAGGAAAAAAAAACCCAAGTACCGAGGTATACCCTTGAGTTTCTCTTACTTTTCAATTATAAAATGATAGTTTGACCTTTCCATCACAATCTTGAAGAAGCTAATTCAGTAGTGACACAATAGCCTTTCACCCAAGCTTTGCTCTGACTGTGCTTGTATTTATGACATGACTATCTGAACTGATGCTTTCTAACATGTTATATAATCTTTATTTAAAAATTTTGTTCATGGAATGGGCATCCTACTCTCTACATGAGGTTTAGACTCTGAAACACACAGTATTTTCCCCTGAAACTCCGCTTGCATCTCTCATCTCTATATATAGCTATTAAACAAACTGGAGTAAGACACATCTTGGAATGCTTACAGCAAACTCCCTTTCATTTGGTAGGAACAGTTATTCCTGTGATGAGTATTCAAAAGGATACTCTCCATCTGCCACAAAATAAGTGGCTGTTGAACAGATCAAGTACCTTAAAAATGCAGGGCTGAGTTGTGAGCCGTGCATTTGAGAATTATACATTCACGATAATTTAAAGATTAATTGCTTAGGATTGGCTTAATAAAACTAAAGTAATGTAGAAATTCTATATTTTTCCTTTTCTCTTTTTTTTTCTTTTAAATTACCTTGCAGGACTATCTAGATTTAAGACCTACTGTGCTCAATGTTACACATATGATATATGTGGGTACTTAATATATTTTACAGAAGATTTTTGGATATTTTATTGGAAATCTAATACTGCCCTTAATCCCAATACTTAGCAGTATGATCAAAAGACAACTTTGAGTAGAGAAGATTGGTCCTACAGTCTAACAAATCCTAACTAATAGCCTTTTACATAGACAACAGTGGCCAATGTACTGTACAAGAGTCAGCTCAGTGAATACTTAGAGCTCATGCTTGACTGTCTTCTTGGTGAATTCTTATATGGAAAGGAAAATAGGCCACAGGATGCTGCTATACTAAAAAAAAATGTAAATAAAAATCACAAGTCAGGCTGACAAATGGCACAAGAATAGAGTAGACTGATAGATAGAAAGTAAACAATAAACACCATTATGAAATATACAATCTTACAACATATGTTCAAATATATCATGCAGTTCTGGGTCTCTCTAGATTCTCCAGATTGACCATTCCATGCACACACCACACAATTAACTGTAGAGTTTCTGATTATGAATTCTCACTAATTTAAATGCTCTCTACAAAGTATTTTTCATTTTCCACAGAGTTAAGGAGTTGTATGTAACTATGAGAGCTGATTGTTATTTTCTGTAACTACTTACACAAGTAGGCTTCAATCAGATTGCAACACCTTGAACTTATTCACACAAATATTCTAATAAATATATGTGGGCTTTCCTCACCTTCCCAATTCAATCATTCAAGTCAGGAGGCTAATCTACTAATGCACCTGCAGTTGAGGAAACAAGATATCAGTGCTGATTTCTTGCTTGGACTCTGGCTGGAAGAGCTTATTGCTCTCTATTGCCTAGATATTTGAGCCTAGTAAGTCTACCCAGGTAATATCAGCAGGCTACATAGGACAGCAGTGGTTAGGCAAAGCAAATATTCCCCCAAGCATATTCCTATATTTCCTTTTTTTTTCTTATTGAAGCCTTAGAATACAATTTGCATTCAAAAATCAATAAGCAATTACTTTTTATTTGAAAAACATAAAAGTCTTTATGCATTCATTGTTAAAAAGGAACCAAGAGTCCAATCAAAGTCCACTCAACTACATGGAAAAATTCTCCTTTTTTTTTTAATCCAATTTTCCTTTTGGATGTTTATAACTGGTTGTATACCCAGAGTTCTAAAATGAGAACGAAGAACTATGTCAACCCAGTTAATGGTAACTATGAAAATATTCACATGGGAAAAATACTTCCCATGCAACCAAAAAAGAAAAATAAAAACCAATCCATGCCTTCTTAAACCATCCATGTCTCTGCTGTTGAATAAATAGCACATAGTTTTCTGTTGCTTTTGCGAAGATGCCAGGCAGTGGCATTACTTTTGATCTATTTCTGTTCAAGCTACATAGCGAAGTGTCTGAAACCATGATAATGTGCACTGTTGATCCAGGAACAGTAGTAGATTATATAGCAAGATATATCTTATTGGCTAAAAATAGAGGCTGTGCAGACAGGATGTTCTGAAGAGTAGCACAGTGCATGGGATGCTCTCACTGTTAAAAGCTGAATGATTTTTATGGTATTTATGAGCCTCTGATTCAATTTGGTGTTTGCTCATTTGATATATCACTCCTCCCAAAGTAAGATCTATATAGAAGAACAATAAACATGTTATTACATGCTGCAAAACAGCCAGAATTCGTTTTGAAATACAAGTAGTCTCATGAACAGAAAATATTTGTTCTTTTATGAGCTATTTTTTAAAGTTCTCAAGAGGCTACAGTCAAATCTTAGTATAAAGCAAAAGGACACACGCTCACCTACCCAGATGAGATTGTGTTTGCCTACTCAGATTTCTCTAATGTATCATGATCAATGAACAAGAAGATCAACTTCATTGTCCTAACTGCATATTTTATGAACTGTGACAAGTTTGTTATAACTCATTTGCTCTAAACTTTTCTTCTGAGATTGCGAAAGTACCAAGAGATAAACTCAGCAATGTCAACAAGCTCGGTGGCATAGTTCAAGCTGTGAAGGTTCAATAAATAGGCCTGTAAACATTGCAAATCAACAAAGCTTTTGATGAAATGTCAAGCAAGACAGAGCTTAGCTATATTCAGCTCAGCTTGAACTCATAAACCATTAACTGGCCTCTGTAGTTTCCACAGAAATGTGTGTTATGAATAAAGCACAAATGTTGAAATAGAAATAAAACCAAAACTTTCTTTCAACAACAGGGAAGATTAATTAAAGCTATTTAATAACAGGAAATGGTATTTTAATCACCCCAATAAAGACAAATTTATAAAAACAGACAATATGAAAATGCTACACATTATTATAATGGACCAACCATTATTTTATGCTTACAAGTTAGGACAGGATGCAAAACATAGAAATAGAAAACAAAATTAATTTTGAAACACCCTGAAGATATTTCAACTTTGAACCACTGCAAAAATCTGTTTTTTCCTGCATGAGACATAAAAAATATTGTTTGCTTCAGAGGAAATACATATTCACCCTCTATTTTTAGGAGGAAAAATAATATAAAACTTGTTACAATGCACCAAGGTACCTATTTATAACAGAAAATAGGATTAATTGTTTTCACCCAAGTGGAGCATTGCATTACATATACACAGCCAAATATTCTCTCAAAATCTATTTCCAAAAGCCTTAAAAGACATGAAGTTACTTTAGCTACTTTTCAGAACCAATCCTCTGTAGACATGTCCATGCAATTATTCTAGCCTGAATGCAAGGTTGTTTTCGCCCGATGGCCCAGTTTCCAAGCTATTTCTATATCATCACTTCAGTAATTCATTTGACCATGTCCAAATTTGTTTGCAGGAAACTTTGCATCTTCCTACTTTGTAATGAGAAGCTCATTTAGCAAAATAATTAAATCCTCTTTGATCAGCTAACATCTATTACCCATAACCGAGCCAGCCCTCTTGTACTGTCATTGAACACACTGCACTTTCCCCTCCCATCGGCGGGGAAAGAAATAATAAATCTGCTCAACCTAATCAGAGACTTGCCACGTACAAAAGTTTGTTTGTTTCCCTTTATTAGCACCCTGTTGCTATTACCCAACGAGATTTACAATAAAAGTTACGCAAGGCACGGATGTGTGGCAGAGCGGCGGCGGTGCTGGGACGGAGCTGGGGTCATTGCCCTCCCTGCAGCCCCGTTTGTCCCCAACTTCGGAGCCCTGGCACAGGAACTTCCCAGACCCCCTCCCCGCAGCAGGCAGCGCCCAGCCAGCCCCACAATCCCGGCAGGCAGCCGACTGACCTAAATGCCTTCTTTAGGGTGGCGTTGCTGCTGCTCTTCACTCTTTTGAATAGTCCTTGCATTCATTTACGGGCGGTACTCACCCGAGGCATCCCCAGGCATTGCCGGCACTGCGGTGTCTCGCTACCTTCGTGGGGAAGCGGTGAGTGGATTTCCCCGTGGGTACTTCTCTCTAACACATTCTCCAAAGTAGGAGAAACCTGGAGGGAGACTCATTGCCAGGTGCAGGTGAGGCGCGCCCGCAATCACCCTCCAGTTTCACAGGCACGAAAAGAGCAGCCCCTCCTCAGAAGCCGACAGGAGAATTACAGCCAATTTTGTTTTCTTAAACAACAGCGAGGTGCTCTCCCAAGGTATGCGGCCAGCGTGTGCTGCGCTCCCTCCCTCCTCGCTGGAATGGTTTCTCCCTCCACAGGCTCAATCTACCTGATTATGTTCTCTCCTAATCAGTAATCTTAGTTTCCCCAGCACTAGCGGCCCTCCTCGCTCACCCAGCCTTTCTGGAGGGCAGAATGCAGCAGCACAGCAGCAGCACTCCGGGGACACAGGGCAGGGCAGCAACATTTTGGAAGCACTTGTGTTTCTGTCTGCTTTTTGTTTGAACACGGGAGTACAGCGTTCGCCTGTCTGAGAGAGAGATTATGCTTCCTGCTTTTACAATCCTATTCAAATAAGCTTAAAGTCCCTAAGAAAAAAAGGCTACCTACTTCATCAAGCAGGAACTGCTTTTCAATGCAGTCCTTTTTTTGTGTATCCTTTCCCTAAAACCAGCTTGTATCCCTTTCATATGTAACACTATATATGCATCGGCAGTATATTCTTCCCTAGTTTGTAGTCAGCAAATAAAGTAGAAAAGGTATGATTTCCTCCCCCTCCTATTTTTTTTTCTTTTGTAAACTAAAAGACATGAAGGATAAGTACAACACTTACTACCATGACCAACTTCACCATAATCTGCTGTCTTTCAACAAGCATGCTTGCTCTAAGCCTGAAAGGGTTCTTTGGGTTTTGTTTGCTTGTTGATTTTTACTTTTTTAATTTTAGTAAGTAGGGAGGATGGTATGGACAAAAGAATCTTCCTCTTTTTGTCCTGATTATTCCAGTTAACCTGATTATTACGTTATTAACTGTTATTCTCCCGCAAATCTCTTCTAATCCCAGTTTAGAGACTATATTGGAATTAATTAAAAATTTCCCTTAGTAGTTAACAGGATAGTCTTAAAAAACATTTGTGGAGAGAAAGCAGTGGGGAAAGCACTGATCAAGGGACAATTTACACCAGTATTTGTAGTGGGCTGTAGAGCATAGTTAGGCTGTGGTCTGTCAGACAACGTGACACATAAAACCATGATGGCAAAGAGGCAGAGATGCAGAGATAGGGAATGCTTAGGACCACTCCATTTCAGGGCAGTGTGGTACATATTTAAACGCTGTGAATATCTCTAAGTCTGGTGATTTAATCGCTAAGCAAAAGTGTCTTTTGTAGGCAGTGTAAACAGAGTTATGATATACCTTGGAACTGGTATTAAAAAAAAAATTAGTATTCCTTTGACATCCGACCCAATTTGAAATAAATTATCACCAACTATACAGCAATCTCCTAACAAAAGCTAATGCTTTGTATTTGTCACCCAAAGAAACAGCCTCTCTTCATTCACTGTAACAATCCATTCAACTGAAACTAGAGGTCATTCCATGTTCTATTCAGGGCTGTACTCTGAATCAAGACTTAGCATCTTCTAGGACAGCAGCCTAGAAGGTTATTTGAAAGTAGTTTTCAGTTAAACCTGTCAGATTAAACTTCTAGAACTACTCAGTCAGTTAGGTGAAGGCAGCAGCTAAAACTTTTTAAATTGAATGCACAAGATAACAGAGCATCTAGGTGTGTTCTCCTTGCCATTTGCAGCAAGGGGGACGCATCTACAGAAGGGCTGAGCACATCTCACACCAGAAAAGAGCTGCCACACTTCTGGAAGGCTCAGAAATGCTATTTCAAGCCCCCGTTTTGAGCAAAACAGGTCATGGGTTTTCCTCTCTCTTTCTGCTGTTTTCCAAACAAAATTCAGCAGAAACTGTGTATGACTCAACATGTATATGATAGCAAGCACTAGCACAACACAGTAAAGTTATTAAGCAATTACAAATAAGGTTGCTATCATCATCTCCCCAATATAGCCATTTACTCATTGTAACTCTGGTTACAGGGAAACCTCTGTACCAATTATGTCTTGGAGAAACAGGTACTGTAGAAACACAGGACCACAGTGTCTATTCCCAAAAACTTAAAAACTTTCACAAATTTGGCATAAGCATGAAGAGCAATCGAGAAATAAAAGACAGTAAAAAACCAGCAAACACACTTGGTGACATAAATTAATAAGTAACAATAAAATAATGGCTAGAGAGCATAGAAGAGTCTAGCATGAGCCAGAATACATGGCTTGATTTCTTAATTCCAGTTGGGAAGAAGAAACAGCAATTTCCAATGCAATCTACTCCTCCTTGCAGCAATTGTATTCCATCACTCTGCAGCAGGGCAGGTGTGCACTGCAAAGGGCAGCTGCCTCCATCTCTCTCCTGTACCTGTAAGGACAGGCCTCATATAGCAAAGACTTTGTCAAAATCCTAATTCAATAGAAGCAGTTACTTCTCATCTTTTATGTTTGGCATTTATCGAAATCATTTCTGTTCTTTCTCCCTAAGCTCCAAAGGAGGGGTATTATTAGCTGATGTGAGCAAAAATACCTCTTAAATGTCAAAGCACCACTGCTTAGGTACCCTTACACCTAGACAAAATTATAGCTGTTCAAAACTTAAGTGCTTTCTGCAAAAGGAGGTCATTTATTTTTAAAGATTGCTTACAGGTTGTAATTCCATTTGGACTAATGGCAAAAAAGTCCACTTTTTTTTTTTTTAAAATCACATCCAAAAGAAGTATAAAACTAGTCTGTCACACACAATCCTTCCTGTAATATATGACATACAGCCACAAATTATCTGGTGAGAGAAACAAGTCTAAAATCATACCCCAAAATTTTAGCTTCAGATTCTTCCCCAGTATGGCGCTCCTAGAATCACAGAATATTCTGAGTTGCAAGAGACCCACAAGGATCATCAATTCCAACTCCTGGCCCTGCAAAGCTCTAAGAACCACCCCATGAGCCTGAGAGAGTGTCCTAGGCTGCAATATAGATGTATTCTATTAGCACCTCCACAAGCTGTTAAAGCAGATGGGGCACAGGTTGTTTTCTCCTGCTATGACTCACCCCTGATAACTGTTAATGAGCTACTAAGAAACCACCGCAGGACTCATGGAATTATCTCATCCTATTGGGAGATGCTCCACCCAGGAGGGAGGAGCCAAGCATTCCCACCTGGATATAACCTGGGTTTGGAACTGTCTAAGTTAGCCCTGTTCACTGGGTTCTCAGAGTACAAGAGCTACTGACGGACTTTCAGGTGGAGACCAGAACTTCCCCAGGATCACTGCTTCAGCTAAACTACTTCACTTAGACTGCTACCATCACCCTAACAGGGTGTCAGGTTGTATCTGACTCTGTTGGTGTTTTTCTTGTATAATTGCATTTATTTTCAATTTTCCTGTTAAATTATAATTCTGACTTGTAATGTCCCACTGGTTTGTTTTCTAGCTAGTACAGAGAGTTGCCCAAACACTCCTTGAACTCTGTCAGGCTTGGTGCTGTGACCACGGCCCTGGGGAGCTGTTCAGTCCCCAACCTCCTTCTGGGGGAAGAAACTTTTCCTGATATCCAACCTAAACCTCCCCTGACACAGCTCCAGGCCATTCTCTCAGGTCCTGTCACTGTCACCACAGAGCAGAGATCAGTGTCTGCCCCTCCTCTTCCCCTCACCAGGGAGCTGTAACTGCACTGAGGTTTCCCCTCAGTCTCCTCTCCTCCAGGCTGAACAGACCAAGTGCCCTCAGCTGGTCCTCACACAGCTTCCCCTTAAGGCTTTCACCATCCTCATGGCCTCCTCTGGATGTTCTCTAACAGCTTAATGTCTTTCTTACATTGTGGCACCCAAAACTCCCCCAGCACTCGAGGTGAGGCTGCCCCAGCTCAGAGCAGAGCAGGACAATCCCCTCCCTTGCCTGGCTGGCCATGCTGTGCCTGATGTCCCCAGGACAGGGATGTCTCTGCTGGCTGCCAGGGTACTGCTGGGTCATGTTCAACTGTCCATCACCAGGACCCCCAGGTCCCTTTCTGTGGCTCTGCTCTCCAGCCTCTCATTCCCAGTCTGTCTGTACATCCAGGGTTTCTCCATCCCAGGTGCAGAATCCAGCACTTTCCCTTGCTGAATTTCACATGGTTGTTGACTGCCCAGGCCCCTCATTTGTCAAGGTCTCTCTGCTGGGCCTTCCTGCCTTAGAGTGAGTTCAACAGCTCCTCTTGGTTTTGTATCATCTGCAAATTTACTCAGTATCCCTTCCAGTCCACATCCAAGCTGTTTATGAAGATGCTGAAGAGCTCAGGGCTGAGGATGGAGCCCTGTGGAGCCCCACAAGTGACAGGCTGCTATGGAGAGTCACTTTAGGGACACCAGCTCTCCTTCTCCAACATCCATCTGCCTGGGGAGCTGCAAGAACTGCCCAGAGCTCTGAAGGACCATCCCTCCCACCCTACCCCAAATGCCTTCACCACCTTGCCTGCCACAGTCTTTTCCTTCCTCCCACATTGCTGGAGCTTCTCTATCCACCACTACTAGAAGGGGTTGGCTGGGGGAAGGAGAGAATTGTATGGAGCAGCTGTGCTATATATCCACTGAGGAACCAGAAGCTGGGAATTCAGCCAATGAAAAGTAAATGTCATGTGGGTGGTTTGATATCAGAGCAGAGACCTTGTTTATCTTTGTCTCCCTAAATAATCTGGAACACAAGAGAAATACTTTTATGTTTTTGGAAGACCAAAAAAAACACCAGAGTTTATACAGAGAGTATAAGTAGTCCTTACAAATTGTGAGAAGGAGCCTTCTGCATGGAAACCTGCTATGTTCCCCTGCATCTGAGAGCTGTTACTACTGAATGAGCTTTATGCAGAGAGATACATGTTTTCCTCACTGGAATGGTATTTGATAATCTGGGATTAGAAAAAGAATAGCTAGAGGGGAAAAAATAACCAACAACAGCAAAAAAACTCAAAACCAAAAAGGCTTTCAGAAAGAGTAATTGGATAAAATAACAGGCAAAATCCTGATTTTGCTGAGGTCAAAAGCAAAACTTCACTGGAAATTGATTTTGTTTCAAGATCTCTCTGGTGAGGTCTGCTATAACACCCTTTTAAACCGCAACAAACATCTGCTCTGTTTAGTGTCACATAATGGAGGGACATAGCTGTTTGTTTGTGCTGGGTTCGAGAGGCCTTGCTAAAAATTCAGACCATGTCCCTTCATTTTCCCATAAATGTAGACAAATATTATCATATGTTTTCTCACACTTTTATATATATTAAATATATACGTAGAGAGAGAAATTGTTTGTGGTTGAGTGTATGTGTAGGTATACAGAATTTTAATGTATTTTTCAGGGTTTGGAGTGGGTGTGTATATGTTTTTGACCCACAAATTTTTCATCAACTTACTCCCTCATTTTTGTACTTCTGTCTCACCCATTTCCTTGCCAGCACTATCAAGTGATAACAACCTACCAAGCAATCACACAGCTTTTAAAACAGTGTTTTCTTAACAGTTACTAATTATAATGATATTTTGAATTTTTTTCTAGAAAGGGAGGTATGAGAGGAAAAAAGATCATTACAACTCTATCATACTTGCAGGCCTGAAAACACCTCAAATGAGGCAAAAATGTATCTCCTTACATCAGGTGGCTGTGATTTTTCCATTTTCAATTCCTTTATACATTCACAGCCTGGACTACCTGATGATATTCTATGTAAGACTAACCCAAATGTGTCTATTCAGTCTAATGTCTTGTTTGTGATAGTAAAGGACTGCCTCATTAGGTAAGGAAATCAAATGTGTAAGTTTTGCCACACAGTTTTAAATAAAGCATAAAAATATGACCTATCAGTTGGAAAGGTTTTTATCCATCCCCAGCTGGACGATGACAAGTGTTATGTGTTAGTGAGCCATTACTGCGCTGCCCACTGTAATCTGTCTGAAAAGTAATGTATAAATATATGAGAAATAAGTCTATGGAATCAAGGATGTTTCCCTGGTTAATATACCTAAAATTTAAGGTGCAATAAAGATCTGTTAGTTGCTAATTCCTTCCAAAATTACTTCACCATTATAATTACATGCATTCTGACTCAGTTTCTCAGAATTATTCAAGGTCTGCTCTTACTGGAGCAGTGTGATAACTACTTGCTTGAATGGAGATAAAAAGCAGTTTCTGCCCTGGAAGACTATATATACTGAATTTAAACTGCACACATAGGCACTGAAGATATTATCAGATCTAGCATAATGTACTGAAACTTGTCCAATTTTCAGCTGGCATTGTGATAAAGTAAAAGAAACACTATTAAATCCTTATCTTCATGCAAACCCTCTCTCAAACACCAATCAGACTTCCCAGGCTACTGAACTACCAAAAAAGTCAACCTTATCTACAGACAACTGTCAGAAAATCTTGAGATCCAAATGCTGTTTGCTGCATGTAATGATTTCTGATAATTTTATAAACTGCAGTTTCACTGAGATTTGTAATCACAATTTGCTGGAAATTGATGTTTGTGTGGAGTTTGGATAACATCATAATTAGGCAAGCTATACAGTAAGAATTATGACAAAATATTCCAGCCCCTGCTTTCTCTTG
This sequence comes from Lichenostomus cassidix, assembly GCF_008360975.1. Taxonomy (NCBI): domain Eukaryota; kingdom Metazoa; phylum Chordata; class Aves; order Passeriformes; family Meliphagidae; genus Lichenostomus; species Lichenostomus cassidix. The sequence goes on along the minus strand of NC_139479.1, from coordinate 9,339,362 downwards.
TGAGGCTTTTCTGTTGCCTCATGCCTTCTCAGGCAGTGGCAGGTATCTCTGGCAGAGCTCCCCAGATTGCTGCAGGGCAGTCCCTGTTGTCACTCTCTTCTCCTGCACTGCGTTTCCTTTCTTAACTTTTGATCCAGTTACATTTATTTTTCCCTTTCAGCACTACAGGGAAGCATCTGGTGCAGCTTCTAAGTGAAGCCAACGCCTCAGCCTCTGCACGCCTCGAGGAATCTGTGCCACTCCATCCATCCTCCACACACTGCCCCTCACAAGCACTGCTTTCCTCTAGCCAGTTCCTTGTAGCAACAGGCAGGAACAGGGCTTTTCAGCACTCTCAGATTATGTCAGGGTTTGATTTCAGCTGAATGGCTTTGGCAAAATGAGTTTTAAACCAGATCCCTCACGAAGATGGGCTTGTGCTGCAAACATCCCTGGGAAGCCTTGAGGGCTGGACTTCATTTCCAGAACTCCCCACATCTCTCAGGAAAGAAAAGCAAACTATAAATCCAGTGCAATTGAATCAAGAAAAGCACATAATTTTTTCCTAAAATTCAGTGTATAACTTTCTTTTTTTCTGTATTTCTTTGGAAATACAGAGCCCTTAATTTCCTGATTTTGGGCCTTTGTTTCTTCTCCTAGTCTTGTGAGTGTATTCATTTGCCTGAGAGTTCTGTTCATTTTATATTCCCATTGTATGGTCCACTTTTACCTTAGTAAAAATCATCATGTCTACAAGACAATTAGAGCTAATATTTATATTCAGTTTTTATTACAGCTTATTCAGTCAAATTTACTTATGAAAGAAGGGAAAAGATCCTACTGTAACAGAAAATAACATTCGCATCCAGGATGTATGTGTTTGCTTCAGAATACATTCTGGTTTTCTTCGACCAGTACCATGACTGGTCCCACAACTGTGCCAAGAGTGTAAAAAAGAAAAACAAAACCAAAACATAAAAACCAAAACCAAAAGCATCCCCAAAAGCAAAATTACTGATACAGAAAAAGAAGTGATTAGGACATCTCCATCAGCACATTACTGTTCTGGAGTACTGATTTGGTACTAAATCACAGTTTCTCTCAACCATTTTTTCCATGCTGTCTCTCTCAGGTATGAAGCCCTAGACTGCTTGTCTTGTGAAACCTTAAATAGTCAAATTCACAGCAATATCTCTAGTCTTCAGTAAACCAAAATCTTCTTAACATACACCTACCTCACTGATAAGGCCTAATTCAATTAAACTGACCATTAAAATCAGTGTAAATTGAATTGCCCTCTTGGACTTGCTGATAATTCCCTGACAGACCAATAAATATGGGGCTTCCAACCAGAATGGATTATGGTGCTCAATACTGTCCCTACTGCTCCCCTCCCTTACTCCTTACCTTCAAAATGTCACAGGAATTACACAATAATTTGCTCTAGAATGCTTGTCAGAGATCTGTTATTTTAATCCAAATTAATTAAACTTTTCTTAGTCTGTATACAGAAAGAAAGTTGCAAATGTTCGGAATGATAACACAAACTGACTTAATATCTAAGACATAGACTGAAAAACACGAAACATTCATCACTTCAGTTGCAATTACATAAAAAGTAGCGCAGACATTGGACCTGAATCTCAGCTCAGAAGGGTTCATGAAAGAACACAACCAGAAGGTCATCTGCATTATGAAGGGTTTATTGCTTATCTTCTTACTTTTCGTTTGTTTTGTGTTTTGGGATTTTCCTATCCAAAGGATGGGAGCAGTTATTTTTATAGTGCAGAGGCTGCACCTTCGATACTGTTCTCAGTTTTGGGCCTCTGACTACAAGAAAGACATTGAGGCGCTGGAGCTTGTCCAGAGAATGGCAATGGATCTGGGGAAGGGTCTGAAGCACAAGTCTGATGAGGAATAGCTGAGTCTGTTTAGCCTGAAGAAAAGGAGATTCAGGGGTTGTAGTGGGGTGGAGATTTGTCTCTTCTCTCAGGTAACAAGTGACAGGACAAGAGGAAACTGCTTCAAGTTGTGCCAGAGAAGATTTAGATTGGATGTTACAAACAATTTCTTCACAGAAAGGTTTGTAATGATTGGATTAGACTGCCCAGGGGAGTGGCAGAGTCACCATCCATATGGGACATGGGTTACTTGTAAACATGGTGGTGGTCCTAGTTTGATGGTTGGACTTGGTGATCTGGAAGATCTTTTCCAATCTTGGACATTCTATGATTCTGTGAATCGTTACTTCCAATTTGTTGAATACTAGTCATCTTTAAAAATTAATTTAATCAATGGAATTCTGCACATAGTAATGAATTCAATCCTTTTCACAACCACTGAGACTTTGATCCTGTGCTGTGGCCCCCCCGCTTTAGCTGAACCTCATCAATAGCAAAAGACAAAGTTGAAAACATGTCTTATTTTCACCATTTTTGATTGATTGCTATTTTATCTAGGCTAAGACAGAGTTAACAGGAAATTAGTGTCCAAAAAGTCCATGCTGAAAGAATTCAGTTATAACAGGCAGCCATCAATACAGCAAAAGTACATAATGATAACAAGTGTAAGCTGAGCATGTTCAGAATAACAACTGTAAATTTTTAAGTGTGAATAATGCCAAAGAAATAATTCTGTTTCTGGTGTTCTCTCCAGATCTTTAAGTCATGATCCAACTGACTCCTAAAAGGAAAGCCGTAAATCAATCTTAAAACTCTGTGTGAGGTACCAGAGCTACAGGAAGTGTTAGAGAGAAGTCAGTCCAGTCTTAATGGTCCCTTTGAAGCCTAAGGAATCAGCTCCATTGCAGTTTTCACTTGACCTTGGTTCTTGTCTTTACTCCTCTGCATATTCAATGAATTAACACAATAGTTGTTAAATAATTTCTAAATAACCTAAGATTGATAGAGTCCATTTAAACTTCAAGTTGAATTTGACTCTAATTAACAAAGTCTAGCACCTTTTGACACAAGTCTGGATTGAGAAGTAGCATTTTGGGGTTGATAAACTGGCATAAGCATATTTGAAAATTGAAAGACAGATAGCCAAACATAGTGTAAAAATTTGCTACAAGACACCCTTTTTTAATGGAGTATTCCTAATAATATCATAATTATAAAATATATCTACTCTTGGGTGTATCTTTATTAATACTCTATGCAACACAGTAATGTCTCACCAAATGTGACTGCTGAGATAACTTCTGCACATACAATACAATTAAGATACAGCCAAATAAACAACTAACAGAAGGAGCTTCAGTTTCATAGCCATTTTGAGCTTAAACTAGAATATATATGCACATAATTGTACTGTTGGGACTTAAGGCATGCCTACAGTTGTTTTTTTGTTTGGTAGGGTTTTTTTGAAGGTAAGAACTGTTAATACTTCTCTCTCCAGCCCTACAGGCAGTTCTGCAAACCTTAAAGCAAGTAGAAAACAGACAGAGGTAGCTATAAGATAACTTGATAAATTGTTAATCATACACAAATATTTCAGAACTTTTTCTGTTTTTGCTTTTTCATTGATCTACAATAACAAGAATGTATAAAAGTAAAGAGGGCAATCTTACATTTTATTCTTTAAAAGCAAGATGAGATTCTAGCTGTGAATGGACACATAAATCTTCACCACTAAGTAGGTCAAAAGGTGTGAAGAAAGTTTCCAATCACAACTGCTGCAATGCTTTCAGACTGCTCCAGCCAACTCCTTGGGTTAAACTTCCTGCTTGAAAACTGCACTGAGAATTAATAAAATAGAGTTCTTTCTCTTTTCTTTTTGCTCTCTGCTTCTCCACTGCACTCTTGAGCAGATTTTTTCCCTGGCTGGTGAAGGGTGGCATTTGGCTGCCCATGGCTGCCCCTAAGCAGGCAGGAGCTAAGAAGGGGGCAACCTGGGAGCAGGGGCAAGTCCATGGGCCTGCCAGCTCTGAACCATTCCATGTTCCCCTATTTCACACCTCTGCTGGCAGTGTAGATATTGATGACTTCAGGGGAATGGGGGAATGCTCCAGTTTAGTGGGGAAAGGAATTGATCATTACTGTACTCACATGCACTCACACACTTGTCTTCCTACCTAAATTATAACAGCATCAGAGCGCCAAGGCAAACAAATGAATTGCACACTTGCACAACTTCCTCTCATTAAAGAAACAGGAGTTTTTTGGTCCCTCTTATCCATTTCAGTATATCCTTTGCCTTCCAACTTGTACATGAACTGCAGGTTATCCCTCCATGAAACAAAGGCTCGGCTATGTCCTTGTACTCTGTACACAGCGCTTTGTGCTACACTTACATCGAATAGCAAATGGGAGGGAAAATGTCATTTTAACTGGAAACAAACTTCCTCACAGATCTGCGAGAATACCAAATGATGCCCTTTTAAGAAGATCAATGCTTAGTGTACTGTAGCTGTCAGAAATCCCACCCATTTCAAGACAGCTCTTACTGAAATAAATACACCAGGCATTAAAGAATATTAGTATCTAAGAGGTTCTCTTTTCCCAAGAGCCATCAAGTATTGACCAGGGGAACAAATGACAAAAAAACAAAGGAAAAAAAAAAAAAAGTAGGCGCTTACAGCTCACTTTCTCCATCAAACTAAAGCATATATTAAACAGGTTTTATAAGTACTTTTGGCAGACTGAGCATTAACTGACTTTCAGTAACTTGCCTTAAAGAACAAGAGGGGGAAAACCTCCTCTTCCTCTCTGTATAACCTGACTGCCTAGTGCTGAAGAGAACAGATGGTTAGTATTTACATTTCCTTTGGAATTAAACCATTATCTTCCTAATTGTTTTTTGCAAAACACCAATATGTAGAAGCAGCAAAATGCAAAGGTTCAGTTAGTTCAAACATAGTTTGCTTTCTCCTTGTGGGCAACGACAGGATCCCTTTGGAAATTGGAAGCTCTCCTATCTCCCAAGCCTTGTTGAAACAGTTGTACCTCAACAAATTCTGGTGGGATTTTTTTTTCCACAAAGCACTTTCCTTGGCTAACGTTGCCATAGTGTAATCTTTTTTTTTTTTTTTAATCAGCAAATCTCTGCATCAATATTTTTTAAACAAAACTGATGGCGTGGTCAGTGTGTAGAGCTTGAGGATGGTGACAAGAAGGTTGAATCTTTATGGGTAAGAATCAGGAGAAGTTCACCAAGGCAAATATGCTGCCATGAGTCTGCTATAGACCACCCACACGGGATGAGCAGACAGGTGAACTATACTAATAAGCAGCTGAGAGAAGTCTCAGGCTGACTAACCTTTGTTCTCATGAGGGATTTTGATTTACTATCAGAGACAGATCTCTGAAAATACAGAAATACAACAGAGAGGAAGCAGTCTAAGGAGTTTCCCAGGGCATGTGGAAGCAAACTTCCTGATACAGCCAGTGAGGGTGTCAGCTAGGGGAGATGCTCCACTAGACCTGTTGTTTGGGAACAGAGAGGGACTGCTGGGTGATGTGATGGTTGGTGGTCAGTTTGGGCACAGCAAATAGGAAATTACAGGGTCAGCAGAACTGATCCCATAGACTTAGAGAGGGCAGACTTGGCTGGTGAGGAGCCTGGCTGACAGAGTGCATTGGGAGGCAGTCCTGAAGGGTACAGAAGTCCAGGAAGGACTGATGAATGGAGTCACATCCAGCTAGAGTCACACCAGTGGTGTTCCTCAGGGCTCAGCACTGCAGCAAGTCCTGTTTTATGAGGAGAAACTCAGGGAACAGCTGTTGTTTAGCCGGGAGAAAAGGATGTTCAGGGGGACCTTATCACTTTCCACAACTACCTGAAAAGAGGCTGTAGTGAGGTGAGTGTCAATGACTTCTACCAAGCAAAATGCAAGAGGAGAAGAGGAAATGGTGTCAAGTCGGAATTGGCTGCCCAGGAGCGTGTTTGACTCACCATCCCTGGAGGGCTGGACTGAGTGATTTCCAGAGCTCCCTTCCAACTCCAACAATTCTGTGATTCTGTGAACTTGGCTTGTCTAGCTGTTCTGTGTATCACAGCAATTGTAGCAAATGTGAAATTAAAGTTGTACCTTAAACTGTTACTTTAAAGTGCATATCAGATATGACATACATCTAAAAGAAGCCTGAGTTTACAACAGCTGATCATATAATATATCAGTTGCAGATACAGTAGTATCTGCAGTTATTTCTCTGCTTCATTTTTCTCATTGAATTTGTTTTGTTATATAGCCTCAGTTTAAGGCTTTCAAATACAGAGGTAAATGGAAAACGGAACAAAATGAATCATGAGTTTGTGAAAAGAAGATTGCACTAGATTAACCCGATATCCTGCTCTGAGAGGATAACTGAACTTCTAGACAAAGAAGTGAAATGGATTTAGTCTCTCTGAATGTCAGCATTTGACAGTTCTTCAAGTACTTAAGCTCCATCTGATTGGAATTCACCAGTTGAAGGTAGCTACAAAAAAGGTAAGTTTCATGGAATCAAGCCTGAGAAAAATACAACAATGCACAATGGCTGTATTTTTAGGTCCTTATACTTTGTGCCAAAAAGTTTCAAATTTAAGTTTTCAGGGTGTTTTCAGTGATGTAGCATCCATCTTCGCTGTCATGCATTTTTATAACAGAAACATGCATTTTCTTCTGACAAAATTCCTTCTCCAATTCAAATTCTTTATTGCAAAATCCATTAATGCTTGTCATCAGCTTGTCAGCTGCTAAAAACCAAGCTTTTACAGCAATCATTCAATGTCTTGAAATCAATTGTGGGTAATCTAAAAATATTTCAAATTAAACTTGTCATTATTACTTAGTCCAATTACTTCAATTGATTTTATGAAAGATTAAAAAGTTGGTAAAAAGTTGGATTCAATTTCATTTAACTGTGCTTTATTAAGTAAATAACTGTTTTTAAAAAACTGTGGGAAGGCAAAGGTGAATTGTTTCACCCTGTTGCCAATTTCGTAATTTTTAAGTAAAACCTTCACCTCCAAGGGTGAGAGACATACAGAAGTGACACAAAGGTACCCTTTACAGTCAAACAGACACATTAAAAGAGTAAGGAGATCACCAAAAGTTTAAATTAGATTTTTTTTTCAATTTTTCACTTTGTTTCTTCTTGTTAGAATGTACCTGGGACAGCTGTATTGTACCACAAATGTGATTAACTAACAGCTGAACCAATGTGACCCTCTTTCAATAATCAGACTTTTTTTTTTTTTTTTTTTGGTAGTAACTGCTAAGTTCACCTAGTCCTTTCAGATGCACCTGGAAATTAATCTACACAATGCATTTTTATGACACTGTAATGAAATAAAGAGTAAATTTCCATAAAACATTCACAAGTAACATTGATCCTCTTTGAAAGGCAGCTACACAGAGCAACTTCTTACATCATTTATTTTACCTCTAGAGCACAAAAGATTTAAAACTTTGTGTTTAAAAAAGTGCTGAGGATGAACTCAGTTTAAAATATGTCACTTATCTCCAAGTACAATAACTGATCATTCCATCTTTATCCAGGCACAACTCCTCTTGATGTCATGGGAAACACTTTATAAAGGCTGCATGATTAGTTTCTTGCAGAACAAAAATAAGAAAGGCTGTCTTCAGAGTGCTGTCAAACCTTTACCCATGCAAGAAAATCTGTTACGTGTTCTATACCACTGAAATCTATAAAGCTACGCCTTCTACCTTCTCTTCCATTATACAGCCAATAATTAATCATAAGGGTTTTTTTCCTTTTCCTTCCTCAGTCTTTCATTCTTTTCTTTGAAATTCTACATAAGCATTTCCATTGAATTTGGTCCTGACTCCTTAAAAATATATAGTGATTTATTACAACTATGAAAAATAAATAATATATAAAATAATTTCTTAAGCTTTAATTTAAAAACAAAATGCTTAAATTTACTTTGATATCATAGTATCCATTTATCACTTTAAGCAAAACCCATTATTTTTGTTGTTAAAGTAACAAAAACTAGTTTTAGTTAAGGATTGCATATGGTAGCAAGAAAGAAATGCAGTAAAAATTGACAAAAGCTGGTGAACTAATCAGTGTGATATTTTCACACTGCTGAAGTTATTTTTCCTCGAGACAGTCACCATTCACTTTTTAAAATAAAGACAGTCACCATTCACTTTTTTAAATAAAAATAAACGATGAAGAAATCCCACATTACACTGCCATCCTTGAGCTCTGAATCTGGAGAAATACAATTTTTTAAAAGCTGGAATTGGAAAGAACTGAGTAATTAATAAATTGTGAAGTTCCTCCAGTTCCATGCTTGGTCAGTTGTCCAATCCAGCTGTAAAACCTAATACTCTGCAGTCAATTTAATTTTTGGCAACAAGGTTTCCTATTTGCTGAATGAAAAACTGAGTTATGCAGCTTGAGCTCTGATTCAGAAAATAAAATCTGTAAACGAAGTTTAACATGGGATTCAGCCTAGGCTTCAGCTACAGAAACTTCCATCCAGAGCTAAACTTTCCAGGTTTTCCTCCACCTGTGGCACAGAGCTGTTCTCTACCAAAAGAAGCTGAGGCCTGACCCAGAGCTGATTCAAGTCAGCAAAACTCTTTTCTTTGACTTCAACAAACTCAGGTGTGGATCAGCTATAGCCTTTGCTAAAGGTCATGTTGTAGTTTACAGATGACTGAAAGGATTACTTCTAATTAATTTTTGGTACCTCAGAATGCAGCATTTCCCCAGATAGCAAATAGCATAAAACTGGATTTATTTCAAAGCATACTGTATGCTTTTGCCCATTTGTCTTTCTTGCATTGACTTTCTCCAGTGATTTATAGTATACTTCTTCCAAGACTAATTGTATTACAAAAGTGGCTAGATTTCTATTCAATGTCTGTCCATTTTCCCATTATATACTAGGCTTTTTTCATTCAGCAGAAATACATAAACATTAACTGCTAGTTTCAGCAAACTTTGGAATTTAGTTTAAGGAAAATAAAAATTAAGGATACAGCCTTAAAATTGCTTATGCTTGTTCAAATTTATGCTGGAAATTGTAGGAGTTAAAGGTTTCGTGATATTAGTAAGGTATTTTTGCTGGTCTAAGATCACACTAGGGAGGGCTGACATGAGGCCTGAAAAAAGAATGAACTTACTTGCCTGAGGTTGATAGTGTCCCTATGCATAAAGGTTTGTGTGAGTTTGAAAGTTGCTCTGCCATCTACCTCAATTCCTATTGGGAATGAGTGCATTAACCTGCTATTCTGTGTGGTATTTTTAATTTTAGTATAAATTGAAAATATTTTACTGTTTCCATATATGCCCCTCAGTTCTATAAATACTTTGATTTTTCCCTCTCTTTTTGTCAAGCATTACTACATTAAATCTAAGATAGAATCACTAATATTTTGCTTAAATTCTTCAAATACATATTATGAAGTTCTTAAATACTTTTTTCCCTACCTTACTGACATCTGGTGACATTAACAGTGAAGTTCATGAGGTTTGTCTTCATTGCTACATAAACTGCTAACAATGTTTGCTTTTACTGTCCTAGCTTGCTTGCTCAATTAATCTGCTGTTCTAAGTTGAATGTTATGCTTCCTAACATGTTGCTGGAACTGAATCCTCTGAATCATTTCTATTTGCTACAATCCTTTCCCTCACAAACAATGTTTTAAAGAACCTCCACTTATTTGGATGCAAGGAACTGTGCTGTATGTAAGAGTTTCTACTGGAAGAACTGTTTATGTTCAGTAGCTTCTCTGCAATGCTTAGATTCATCATGTGAAAGAGACAAAAAAAGCCTGGGTTGTATACATTTGTGAGTCTGAATGCAAACCATTTATTGCTTTATGAATACAATATCCTCCAGGGAGTATCACAGATAGTGTGTATGTCCTTGAGCCTTTTCCTTTTGCATTTTGAGTTCTGACACAGTTGAAATAAGCATGAAATCATACACAGTCCTAAATGGCTTCATCTGTTGTGGAGCCTGGGAGTCTCTCAGAATATGCTTTTCCCAGTCACAACTTGGGATTTAAGTGACCTCACCTACAAGAAATGAATTTGCATGATGCACACTTTGGATACTGGGATTGGTATACTTAATTTCTCTTATTTTTAAACTTCAAATTTCATTTCCCATTCATGACAGCAAATGCAAAGCAGGGTCTTTTGCCCCCCCTATTTAGTCCTTTTCTTCACTCTCTTTTGACCAAAGACTTTGTTGTGTTTTTCTTTTCTTTTTTTTTTTTAATTTTTTTTTTTTATTGGGAAACAAGATCTAGTTGGAAATAAATCACAATCCAAACTCTTTCGAATACAGAGCCACATAAACATTGGGAGTGATGTGACTAAAAGCAAGCCAGCATCCACTTCTGAGTAGTCACTCAAAGCTCCATTTTTAGCCAGTGGAGAAGAGCAAGCACAGCTAGCTCAGGACCAATCACACTTTCTAACTCTATGTTTGACGTCGTCATCTGAACTGCCTTCATAAACAAGCCCTCATAATTTCAGCCTAGCATCACAGAATATCACAGAATCACAGCACATTCTGAGTTGGAAAGGACCCACAAGGATCATCGAGTCCAACTCCTATGTGAATGGCCAGACATAAAATGATTCATTTTTTGGAAGTCCCTTTGAAAGGCTCATTTCTCTCCACTAAATGGGAGCCTTGGAGATATGGATGTGTGTTATAGATATCTACAGTAAGACAAAGTCCATCCCACTTCATCTGTTGGATAGCAGCAAAGATTATCAAAAGGATTTAAGAGCAGAGTATGCTTAACCAGCCTTCCCCTTCCATCCAAACACTCCCTTTGCCCTGGGTGCCAATGATCTTGTGTTGTCTGTGGGATTTCTCTCTGTTGCTTTTTAATTCCATCTATAATTTGTCTTCCAAAGCCTTCCATGGCAATAAATGCCACACCTTAGTCATCTATGTGGGAGGGACAGGGGGATGAAAAAGCAAAAACTCAACTCCCACTGTTTCAACCTGTTACTCAGTTATTGCTTTTAAGGGTCTTGCCATTCTAGTGTGATGGGAAATGCAGACTCTACAAATCCTTGTGCTCCAAAGGCAGGGAAGGCTTCTCCCAGCATTCTCTGTGTGCACACATGCTGCTGATTTCCATTCCCAGAGGTAGGAATACTTCATCAGGTCTCCGTGCAGAATGATAATGAAATTTAATTTGGGAATTCTCCATTAAATGCTGCTCTACACCGTAAATTAGGTTCTCTTGTTAAACACCTAATTTGTAGTATTGAGTCACTATGTCCTGAAGGCAGCAGCACCTGAAAGCGTATAAAATTGGATGAGAAGTGAAAGATAGAAATAAATCGGATGAAAGACAGCCTAAACCAGACAGAATTTCTACTGCTAAATTATAAAAATTACCTCCATTACTCACACTTCATTAAATGAGCATTCTGATCAGGTCCCCACAACTCAGTCAAGAGGGTGAGAATATGATGAGTGTGAGCAGACAGCCCATGACTATATTCCTGTTTCATAGGAATTCTTCTTAGGATACAGTCATTTCTTTTGGCTTCCCCCCTCCCCCTGAGTTCATGTGGTCAGATGAAATTCACCCTGTTTGCATTGTTTGGATGAACAGCATGTCTACAGTCTGATACAGTACCCAGCAAAGAACTCCAGGGAAACTCCTTCATAACAGAAATTGTTGCAAAGTCCTTCATTTAAGTCTGAAAAGTTACCATGAAACTTTCAAGAAACCCAAGCCATTTAAAACAGAAAACTGTTCTGCTGCAATATTTTATACTACTTTTACAGTATCATGCAATTCATCGTGGGTGTGTGGGATTCATTACAACAGGGATTAAATTGACAGCTTAGTGTCATGTGAGGCAGAGGGATTTGAGACTGAGAGCAGTAGCTGGACACCAGGCTAGCTGAATTGAACTTACTGCTGAGTTACAGTAATACATATAGCTTTGGAATAAAGGGACATGAGGATTAAGGGCTATCTTTCAGAGAGATTTAATAATATAGAGATCTTATCACACAGAAAATCTAGAAATGGACTTACTGGGAAATTTATGAGCAGTGGGAAAATAGCAAAACACAAATGAAAAGTAAGAATTCTTAGTCGTCATAAACTCCCATCACACTCATACAGCACAGATGTTGCACAAATGATAAGCAGGTGTTTTTATGTAGACTAAATTCTAAATGATCCCACTGTTGTCAATGAACATCTTTCAAATAAATTCAGTGGAAATGTTAGTAACTGAGAAGAGATTCCTGGGAAAGCAAAAAATCAGTCCATGCATGTGAAGGGTTAAACTGTGCCATAGAAAAATATTTGTAGAAGTGACATGAAAAAAACCCCTAAAATTACATTTCAAACTTTAAAAGCCACAATGTTGAGGGTCTAAGCGCAGGAAATCCAGAGGAATATTCTAAGAGGACATGAATTATTCATGGCTTCTGAAGCACACACGAGACAGATGATCCCAGAACAACGAGGTATCCAGGTGTGCTCCTGTCAAGTGCAGTGACATGAGCACACAGTAAATCTGCTGGAGAGAAGCATACGCTCATCTCCATCCCACCAAGACACACTGTGAACTGGCTTCCAAAAGATGTGCTCCTGTTGTAACATCGAAAGGATGAAAAGCCTGGAGAAGGGGACTAGCTAATAAAATGCCTTAAACAGTCACAGAACAGAAAATGCTCCCTGGCTCTTGCATGTATTAGAATTGACCTTAAAGTGTTTGCCTGGTTAGAAATAAAAAAAAACTAAACCATACTCACCCCTTCTTTTTCAGTTTCATGTATCTTGGTGTATTTACTCCCTCCCCTGATATGAACTTTCAGTGACATATTCTTCAAAAGTGGGGTACTAACTCTTTTATCAGGAAAATAAGCATTGCTAAAACACTTGGTTGCTGCTCCTCATTGCCAGGGTTTAAGTATAAATTGTATTCCTATTGAAAATAATGCAGTTGAAGCTTACATAGATTCCGAGTTCTCTTTTTAATGAGAAATGCTATCATGCAATAGTATGTTCAGGGTGATAGACCTGACAGCTGGATATAAAGCTCCAAACAGATCTGTGCCTTGCAGGTTGCACCCTGCCTTGGCAGTCTAGAGGGAACAGTCAGACAATGATATCAAACATGAAATATTGAACCTGCCCAGTGTTCAGCCTCTCTCAGGGTGTCCACTGCACCCTGAATGATTTCCCCTTCCCTCCCACTTGCCTCGCTAAAACACCTCCTGGCTTTGCTAAAACACTCCTCCTGAGCACATAAGCCAGAGAAGAAGCTAAACTTCACAGGTAAAAGGGCTTGTTTTCATCTCTTTGAAGACATTTTTGTGCTTGGAAATATTCTACCATTAGTACAGCAAATGCCAAGCCCTTAAAATTAACAAAACTAACACTTTAGTTTGAAAGCAGATTCTGTCTGTAAATTAGGTCTGAAGATATGAGAGAATGTGCAATTATTACTGTGAATTTCCAGTACAGCCTTGTGGGGTGTTGGGAGGGTTTTCTTGGTACACATAAATGCTTGTTTCTTGGCTAAAATTTTCCCACATAATTTCATGCACTGCATGAGATATTTTACAGCCTAACCACTTGAAACAAATGGACACGCTATAGATTCCACTCAAAACTTGATGCCTCTGGAGGCTTGAAGAAACAAACTATGGCAATCCAATTCTTTTGGAAAAAGGCAATTAAGAAAAACCAGGAAACATCCACTAATTAATTAAATTGTTCACTCAGATTTATATGGTCAATGTGATGAGATATATTACAGACACATAGTCTTTATGCAAACACACACACATCCACAGCTAATATGCACAGACACACTCATATATACGAATGTAAAATCCCCAAACTCTTTGCTACTATTGTTTTATTTAGTTCCTTATTAGTAATATTTAACTAACAATATTATGTCAACTGGCCTTTTGACTTTTTTTTGCCAAATTAACCTTGGAAGAACAGATGTCTATAAAACCTCCTCTGAACCAGTCCAGTCTATTCAGATTTACAGCTAAAGACATCTTTATAACGGTAATGAATGCTCAGATTTATTAAAAAGTAGCTATTTTCATTGCCCCATTTATCAATTAAACCTGATCAGACAGCACTGTGTAGCAACTAAAGTTCCTTTATTGTTCTGATAATGGTTTCCTTCCTTCTTAAAATCTCAGAAGAAACTCCCATGGACATCATTTCTGCAGCAAGTGAATGGAGAGCACCACACCACAACTAAAATATTTTGACTTTTTCTATCTGCTATGGGCCCAGGGAAGCCCAGGGCACTTGGGCTATCTGCACATGCTGGCAAACTTTCATTCCCATCACCAGCCCCATCACCCAGACACTGCACAGCACTTCAGCATGTGCCCAAACCACATTTCCACCTTGTTCTGTGGCTGCACATGTGATGTGGTTTCAGCTGGGAGACTTGTGCTGCTGAGCAGAGACCCTCTGGTCTCTGACAGCTCTGGTCCCAAGCTGGCTGGGGTCTGTCCCACCCAGACCACCTTTCCCTAAGGAATAGCAAAACATGGATGGATGACCAGGCTCATGCTGGCTTAGCTCCTCCACAAATCTACAGACACAATGACATTGGGTTGCAGAAGTTAAACTTCTGTGTCTGTGAATTAAAATGAAGTCACTATACAAAATTTACAGTTAAAATTTCTTGAAAGACAACAGTACAAAGATTATGGGCTGCTAGGTGATCTGTTGCCAAAAATGTGTCAAATTTATGAATATAATATAAATTATATTTATTCAAATATAAATTTGATTTTCCTGGCTGCCCACTTCCCCTTCAGTTCTAACAACTGTTCTGTTTGAAAATTACTCTGTATGACACAGATCAACAAGTTTTACTTGGACAAAAGGAGAAAGGAGTTGGATACCAAAAAATATGAAATTAAGAGCCAGCAGGCATATGCTGGAGCCCATAGGATAGCAACTTATCTTTTCAGTGTGAAGGCAGTCAAACACCAGCACAAGGATCTCCATCCCTGAAGATACACAGAAGTAGAAGGACAAGACTTTTTTATGCACCCTGTTTGGACAACTAAGCATCCAAAATAATTTTCAAGAATATATCACAGCATGCTATATTATATTTTTATTCAATTTCAGTTTATGATTGCCACATACTACTTTTCTGAGAACAGTCATGTTGTCCAGCCTGGACACACAGATTAGAAGCTCAACTCAACTTCATACTAAATAGAGTATGATGGCTATAACTGAAAATTTATCTCTACCATGGAGATTAAGAAACATTTCCCAAGCCTGGATTCCTTTCAAGCACCTCGAGTAGATCTCAGCTCTATCTGTGGTCTCTCCCCTACAACACACCCATCTTTCCAGGAGGAAAGATCCAAGATTTCTGACCTTGTACAGAGTTGCAAACCTGTAGCAACTTTTAGATGCCAGCTTGGGATGAAAATCCCCCCCATTAACTGCATATGGAGCCCAGTATCCCAATCTAGGCATTTAAATAATGTTTGAAGCTGGATGATGTAAATTCCTCTCTGATCCCTTTATTCATTCCCACAAATGCAGCCATTGTTGCTCATTAGCTGTAATTTGAGAGTCAAGTTTCTGAACAGAACACATGAGAGGGTAAATTGCCCAGACATTTTGCAGTTCCCTGAACAATTGCACATGCAGTTATTGTTCATCAACTTCATCAGCCGCAGCACCCACATACAGAATCATAACCCAGACCACAGGAAATGCCACACTGAATCCTGCACAGGCCTTTTCATCCTGCACAGGGTTTTGTGTACAAAAACCTTATACTGCAGGCAAGGATAGTTAACAGATACAGGCTCAGTGTCCATTATATAAAAGCCATCAACAGAAGAGATCATTACCAAAAAAATCACTTCCCATTTACTTACATTTGTGTTCTGGTTTCCAATGTGTATAGATAGTAATGTTATACGCAATTGATGACAAATTAAGTAATGACACGAAAATACAAAAGCAAAAAGAAAATCCTACCGAGTCATCATCCAAAAAGTAATAAAAAAGCAAATTATTTTCATCCTGCTTTATTAAAAATACACTCTATGAAGGTTCAATTCTTTTCCTCTAATTCTCTCTCAAGAGGGAGTTCCAATTTGACCTAAATGTCTGTGCATGAAAAATTTATTAAGTGACGTGGTTTGCTTTATTTAGAATAAAAAGAATATCTGTTTGTCATTATTACTGCAGGGAGCAGAAGGCAATGCTAGGTCAGATAAACACAATGCTTAAAGGTTTCTTTGTCCTCATTATGACCTCCTGCTACCTAAATTGCATATTAAAATTCAAAAAAATCCAAATAGAGATGCAATATCAAAATAATATCTTACATAAATTACCTACTACTTAAAAGAAATACTTGTCACAGAGTTTCCTATATCGTACTGTTTCAATTATTAACACCTAAGTATTTAACTTTGACTAGCAATGGAAAATTATGCTTCCCAATGTATCAATAAAGCATGAGTTTAGCATGACATTTACACATTGTAAATGTCATGCTAAACAGTTCTGCTTTGTTTTAAATAATATATTTAAATTACTTACTAGGTGTTTCTAAAACATTTTCTTAATAAAGTTCTTTGTACCTGCACATTTGTTGTTAATGTGGAAAGTGAAATTAAACCACAGGAAGTGACTGTAAGTAATAGGCACTTGAGGAAACTTTTTTTAAGCAAAAAGATATTCTTCTGGTACATGTATTTCCTCTCTTTTCCCATTTGGAGTTAGGCAAATGATTCATTTTGATAAATGGTTAAAAGTTTGCATTGGTATTTGATTATCAAAATAAGGAATTTGAATTTACAGTAGGGCTTGTTTGGCTGTTTAATTTTATTAATAAATAACTAAAATGTGGCACCATAGTGACTAACTCGCTGCTAACTTCCTGACATTTGACACTGACTTTAGGGAGGGCTATTTTTGCTATTTTTTTTTGGTACTTTACAGGTTTGGTGCTGCCATCCCTTCTCTGATCCAGGAAATAGTAGTCACAGGTAACCTGAGCCAGATTTGAAAAGCCATGTGCAAGATCAGCTTATGTAAACATGGTTACTAAATATTCTGCAGTATCATCTGAAAGGAAGCCAACGTCTTGTCTGGGTAAAATTGTCTTTAGAAGAAATACCAGGCTGATGACAGCAACCAAATACAGAGGCCATGTGAGTCCCCTGCACTGGTATCCAATTTCTGTCAAGCCTGACTTCAGCCTGTCACCTGTGGGGACAAGGAAAGCTCTGGCTCCATCCTCATTCTACTCTTTTTTCTCTGCTGCTCACTGTCAGAATGCACCCTGGTTAATGATAGCAGGTAGCAGAGCTCTAGTTACACAAACTAGGAAAGTAGAGATTTTTACTACATAAAAACGTCAATTTGAGAAAATTAATAGTTTAGATTAAAAGCATGATGGGGTCATACTGTGCCAGGTATATTGTGTTGTGTTTAATGGAAGAGGAACACCTCCAAAATTCATATGCTGCTGTTAGGGGAGACCACTTGATTACTACAGCCACCAGCAACAGTGATGTTTGCAAGATAATAAGACATAAACCCACAAACAGAGACAACAAACTCTTTTAAAAGTTTTAAAGCCCATTTTAAACCCAGGTGACCTGTTTGAGATAAAGTTGGTGAGAGGCTTGGGAAAGGAGGTGGAAAACAATGCTGGTGGTCCACTCACCATAGTGGCACAAAGAGCATTTCTGGGAGGATCTCTTCTGAAACTCGCAGAGTACTGGTGTTGCCCCTGGAGAACATGTCTGACTGCTGCTACCTACACTGCCATGTGGGGAAGGAAACTCTCAGGGATGCTGTTTATGCTGTCAGATGCCAGAGTTGACTGCAGCACTCTGAGGACTTGTTTTTCCACTCTGGTTTTTGGAGTTAACAGGGTGAAAACAAAGTCAAATTCCTCACTAGTGTCTAATTGTAGCCTAGATACAATGGGTCCCATTGTCTGTATGTCCTACACATTTCTAAAACATTTTACATCACTAATGTTGTTTTTAATAAGAAGTTTATTAGCAAAAGTAGCCAATGCACTGCTTTGTCCCTCCTGCCATATGCAAAAAATGTCACTAGTTCCTCACACAGGAGAACAGAAAAAGCCACAGTTTTACCCTCAAAAAAGAAAATTTATGAGCAGCACTTACAGGAGGAAAAAATGTTGAAAAAGTCTCCACCAACATAAAGGATTTTTAGAAATGTTATTCATGTTTTTTGTACACCCTAGAGTGAGCACCATCTCCAATCCAATGCATGGGTCAATCGAAACTTTGGTATGCAACAGAATTGTCTAAAGCCAACAAATATCCCAGAGAAGGATAAATCTGCCCAACCTCAAAACAAGATACTTGTCACTGCAATTGGTCAGATCTGTCTTTCTCATGAGCAAAACTTGAATTTACATCTTTGGACCCATAGAAAAACCCAAACAACTGGACCTGAATTGTCATATAGAAGGATGGATCTTGGATGATACCTGTAGAGTTTATTCTCATTTATAAATATATGAAAAATCATCTACAATCTATTACAATGCAAAATAATTACATTTTCTTTTTACACATTATATTCTGTCTGTGAAATAAGGTATCTTGCAATTTGTGAGCTCAAGGTTTTATTTATATTTGTTTGCTTATATTTTATTCTAATAAAATCATCTGACCAAGACAGTAAAAATGTTCACACAAGTGAAGTTATTGAGGCACTATCTCAAATTATGTCAGAACTCACATTTGCCATTTCCAACAAAAAATCAAAGCCATTCTTATGACTAAATTCATGTTTCTATTCACCTATGGATTTTTTTTAAATAAAAGATAAAAAATGTTTTAATTACAGAGAAGAAATACCCTAAAGTGCTCTCAGTTTAAAGCTATGCATTAAGATAAAATTATCATCTAGCATACTGTGGTTCTCAGGTAAGGTGGAATTTCAGCCTGCAAAATGTGTCCAGAAAACATTTCCCTTAAATTTTTCATGGGAATATGAAAAAAACAAATGCTTCACATTAAACCCTCCTCCTACTTATTGTCATGGATAATGTAAAACAAGTGGCAAAAGCATAGTTGTCTGAGGTTAAGAAATCCATCCCTACGAAATTAAAATTTTAAATTCCCTAGAAGTATGTAAGACAAATATACTAAAGCGGCTGTATTTCACCTTTATGAATAAACATATACATAAGATTTGCTGAACTAAAAGAGAATCCTTCATCCTCTCCAGTCTCCTACACTGATGGAAAATAAGTAATTCACTTAGCAGATGTAATAAATGTGTGTCACACCAATAGGAAATATCAGCGTGGGTCATGTTTTTACTTTGTGTGTTGACACAGTAATTGGTCAATTATGTGTAATGGAGAATAACTGCCTCTCACAAAAAAATACCTACACTCTCTGCATTAATAATATAAAGAAGTTTGTTTTTTTCCCCCACACATTACAGAAGCCAAACCAGATAAAGGTGTTGAAAAATTTTTAGAAAAGGCAAAAATCAATCACCTGTGATTTTCATCATCTACTAACATACTGTTCTTGGTAATCACATACTGTTCTTGGTAATCACTAAAAATTGTACAACAGGAATGGTCTTAGACATGAGGAAATGCCAGCACACCTGCAGTTACTGAGTCTGACCCCTTTGGGGTCTTTCCACTGCTCCTGAGTCTACCACAGACCTCATCCTTCTCTCACACCTTACAGAATGTGCCTTACCATGAGCATTTAGGGATAAATTAGCCAGGTCAGAGTTATAACTGTAGGTTAAAATAGTTGTTTAGGCCCCCTGAATATTCAGACAAGGAGGAAAGGTGTCTTTAGAGGAGCATTTATCTCCTCCTTGAAATTTAAGATTTAGGTGATAAGGATCATCCTTCAGATCTGCCATTCTTTTTCCTCTGACTACTGTGGAGATGCAGATTTTTTTTTTTTTTTGGTAGAGAAAGTTGGGTGAAATTGATCTAATTGCACTAATACAAAATACCTATCTTGAAATAATTTTAAGCTAGATCTCAGTGTACAGTATGTCAGCCTGAAAAGGAATTAAATTTCACCAAATCTAGTTTGAATTAAATGAAGTTTCAGTGACATTGAAGAAAAAAAATCATTCATAGAGCACTATAAAAATATCTCTGTGATAATAAAACAGCTACTAAAAATGTCCTCTGCATTTAATTTTTAAAAAAGACTGATTTAACAGATAAATTTAATTTATTACTTAGGCAGAACCTTTGGGTATTTTACAAAGTACTGAGGAACTATTGTACTATCTCCTGTCACCTTGCAAATCTCATTAGTGTGCGAGACACTTGCATTGAAGGTCTTATTTTCATTCCTTACCCTATTTACAAAAAACCTAAAAGGATAGTTAAACTATTAAATGAAGTTCCTTACAGCGAAACATTTATTCACTCTCTTCAAAGAGCACTAGAGTTGAGCCCTTGAGTTCACCAAGGGCAGAGGTTCCAGCTTTCCTTTGGAGCTTGACTGCTTTGGGAACTGACCTGGGACCCCCAGATCCATCAGGCTCTTGGGCAGGAGCCCCTGACTGTGTCCTGCTCTCCACAGCATGTCCAGTGCATGTCAGGGATGATTCAGACACAGGTTTGCAGAAATAGAAGGAAGAAGGACAAAGCAGAAGTTTTCACTGTTTTTCTACATAGAGGTCATGAAGGGACAGTATGTGACTTTCCCAAACACCTTTCTCTGATGTGGCTGTGGAGGCAGAGAGAACCACAGCCTAAGGAAAACCAAGTACAAGACAAGAAAGTGCAAACAAGATCAGTGAGAGCAGGAAATTTTCCCCAAAGCAGTGCACATAGAGGAAAAGATGGAAGAGCAAGTAGCTTAGGGATAGAAAGAAAAACCTGAAAAAAGCAAATGAGGAATGCTATGTAAAAAAAAAAAAGAAACTAAAAAAAAGGTGAAAAAACCCAACAATATAAGATGCTCAGGGAAGGAGATCAATCTTTATTTCTCAGTCCTTCTCACTTGCCACAGGTCCAAATTACAAGACAGCATGACAGACTTAACTGACCATCGTGATAAAGTCCTGGCACCTCTTCCTTGCTATTACTGTCAATCAGGAACAATTGTCAAAAATTACAATGAGCAATGAAGGTACATGCACACAGAGGTGAGCTCAAAAGACGACAGAAGAGTGGTTTTTGACAGATTAAGATATTATTCTGCCTTCCCTGTGTATTTGCTTAACTTTCAGGATTCAGTGGGAAGTAGAGCAATATGCATCCCTGTAATGTGAAGGCTGGTAACAAGGCAGACAATCTATAAACTATCTTACAAACCAAAGCAAAGAAAGGCAAAGAGAATGACCAGAATCAAATAAAAGGTAAAAATAAATAAATGAAAAAAAGACAGAGAAGTGGAGTGAGAGACAGAAAGAAAGAGATGGGGAGAGCAGACAGATTCTGTTCTCATTTACCCTCAAATCATGGGTTTACACATGTCTAACAGGCAACATGATTAGGCCAAGCTCTCCTTATCAGCAGCAGCTAAAAGTGAATGACACACCACACAGATGAAAAAGTCTTATTTGCTCACCCAAGTCTATTATTTTTATAATCAAACTTTACTGGCTGTTCCTGAACGGGACCTCACACACACTAACTGAAATTTCACTGTATGTTAACTTGAGGAATAAGAGCCCTATAGCTTGTGATGATATATTATGGGGTTTTAGTTGTATGTAGTTTTTTGGTATGTGCAAATGATATATTTGCATATATTCGGGGGTTTTATTTGTGTGTACTTTTTTGCTTAGATTTTTAAAAATCTATCAGTTGTGTTAGATTTTCTCCCCCCACTGAGCACCTATAAGGCTTGGAACATCCAACCTTTGTATCCTGAAATTTATCACCTTTGCACTTGTCAAACAATGAGCTTTCATTGGTGTTCTTTTCTATCAATACTTTTCTGTATCTCTTTTTTATGTCAAACTAATGGTGCTTTAATTTTTTGCTCACATCTGGAAGCCTTTACCTGAATGTTGCTCTACATGACAATTGTAAAGAACGGATAGGACAATCCACACCAGGAAAACATTATGCCATGCATTTTTGGGCTCTGTTTACTTAGGATTTTATCCCTGGTGCAGATTATTTTTTGGATAGAGAGAAATCAGTTATTAGGAACATGTCAGATACCAGCAGGTCTCCAAGTGGTGTCAGCAAAAATCATAACAAACTTAATTCAAAGGAACATCAGCTACTGTTATCCTGAAAGATGCAGAGATTTTAACTCTAGTTTGATATCAATTATGACTTTAACTCAAGATTACAGTTTCATTTAGGTTTCCTGCCTATTATTCTATTCTAAAGCAGATTTTTTTTTAATTGAAGTTTTACTGTGGGTTAAATCCCTACTGACTTCAACACAGAAAGCAACAATAATTCTAATAAAAAACTGTTATGAAGCTAATTTTTCATTAGGCTTTTTATTCATCCCTCACCCAGTTTCCAAGCTACACAGCAATGCTGCATAGAAACATTCAAATTGGTCAAAATTAATTTTGTCAGTATGGAAAAAAAGATGAGAACAATGAAGATCAAGACTTTACTTTGACCTGTTGTTGTATTTGGGGGTATTTTAGATTACCAAGATCACATTGATCAGCTTGATTTTTAAAATTATATTTTTCTTATTAAAGTTCATATATTAGGTTCATAACATATTTTCAGAGGAAATAACACTGCTTATTTTTTACACACTTCTTCAAATATCTAATAGATGAAAATTGAAAAGTAAATGGCAGTATTACTAACAAACTAATCACTGCTTCATGAAAAAGAATTAAGGATATTTTTGCAAAAAAAAATTGTTAATCATTAAGATATTGATCTCAACTCTAAAAACTAAACTTAAATTATAGCAATATAGACCAAACTATTAGGTTTCAATGTCATTGCCACTGGTGCAATGTCATTCCTCAAGCCAATTTTATACATGATATAATTATTACATGGTCTTATAGATTTTTCATCACTTTTTTGTATATTAAACTAGGCATATGAGATAATACCAAAGCATAATCACATTTACTGCTTGAGCTCTACTGTAAACAATTTGACAAGAGGGTTCATTAAGGCTTGCAGGTTTATTCCAAGAAAAAAAAAAACCCAAATAAACAAAACCCCAAAGGAAGGATTCCTTAAATTTTTGGAGATGGGAAAGTAAACTTTAGAGAGCTGTATGAGTTCAGCTTGGTCCTGTTATTCCCTGGCTCCATGATCAGCAAGCATCAGATTTGGATTTGGAGCCAGGTGGGTTTTGGGTGATTTTGAGTGTTCTCACATGAAATGTGAAAAAACTCACCTGATCCAAATGCAAACCACCAAGCTTTCCCTGATAACAGTTTTGCATCATTTCCAACAAAACATACATCACAAAGATTTCCACAGACCTGAGGTTCTCTACTCTACTAATAAACCCCCAAGTAGTTCAGATACACAAGCTCATCATAACAGGCTTATTAAGTAATAGTCTGAAGAGGAACAATCTACCATTAGTACTAAAAAGCCCCCAAATCAATGTATTGCTAGGGGTGTATATAAAAATACTATTTTGTTGGAATTTCCTGCTGTGCTGCAATGCTCTCAATAGCATTTGCTTTTTTATGTCTCCTACAGGACTGGGCTGCTTTATTAACAATGACAAAAAAAATCATACAAAATACAGTTCTTCTATTCTGCACTGTTAAAAGGTCACTTCTCACTCACCCTTTTTGACAAGAAAGGGATACAGACAAATTACTCAACTTTGTTCTCTTTCAGTGTTGCACAGAAAGCTTTTAAGAAAGAAGTCACTCTAATATGAAAGCAACACAAAGGGGCCACATGGGATATTGTGATTATATGAACTAAATTACTCTGTTAGTGGACTAATCTTTCATCTACAGGGAGCCAGACTCTCTGATCCTTGTGCCTATTTTTACACATCACAAAACAGCAATAACACTTCGATACAATTCACCAGACTTCACCACCAGGTCCAGTTCAGGCTTCTCTCTGGAGAAGCACTGTTTCAAGCACGTTAAAGCTCAAACTAACCCTCAAACACTCATGCATTTGTTCAGCCAATGTCTGTGAGCAGCTTTTCTGCTGCAGTTTCAGCTACCAGGGTACTGCTGATCTACATCTCCTGGGGTCAGAAGAGTGACATGAACCATTCCTGGCAGAGAAGCTCACACAGGTTTCACTTTCCTTGTGAACAAGAGCCAGGAATGAGCACTAGGCAGCACTACCACCAGCTTCACCTGCCTACTGCACAGTCAGCATATCCAGGAGAAAATACAGTCAGCCACTTTCTGATTTAGAGATTATTTTTCAAATGCCCTGCTATAGTTTACAGCCGTTTCACATTGTCTGTAAATAATCACAAATATCAACCAAAAAACCACAGTGGCCACAGTGCTGCTCATCACATGAAGAGATGGCACACGATGGCACTTTGTCACAGAGCCAGCACCCTCTCCCAGGCAACGATTGCCCCTGACCAGGGAAAGGAGATTTCATGGTCTTCAGTCATCACCAAGTGTCTGCCTTCGAGTGTAAAGGGACATATTGAAATCTTCTCAATTCTGTCACATTTACTGAGCATCACAGTGCCTGTCAAAAGCATCTCTGAGGTACAGCACCAGACAGAAAGAAATATTAGACAGAAGGAATCAGGAGTAATTTAGCCCTGATACCTGCAAAAGCTCCCATGGAAAAGGTCATCTCCCTGATCAATCCAGGCCATGTTAGACAGGCTCATAAGTATCCACAGCTTTTGTTCAACCAGGAATATCAATCCTGAAAACTTTAACACTTAATCCTGCAAGAGAAACTGATATATGAACTATTTATTTCCATTACAAGTTCAGATGTTATTCTTACACCATCCCTTCAAGTAAAATTTTTCTATCATCCCCCAGCATACAGTCACTCGACTGGTGTAAGCTCACTCTGCTTTTCAGAGCTGAGGAGTGTTTGAAACCCAAACCTAAAATGTACAATTCAACAAATGAAACCAAATTAATCCCTTTTACAAAATAAAGCATTCTGTTCCTTGGTGAATGTTCTTAAAATACTTAATAATTAACTAGCAATTAATTGTTGATTTGGAGGAGTTTTGGTGGGGGGAAGGTTGTGGGGGCTTTTTTCTTTATTTATTTGGTTGGTTTTGGTGGGGTTTTTTAATAGTATCAAACTCCAGAATTACAGCCTCCTATTGATATTTTTCCTCAATAAATTCAAGGAAGATTTAGAATGTCTTTATCTGTCTGGAAAGTTTAGGTTAGTTATTGGACATTTTGAGGAGAGTAGCTATTTTTTCCTTTATTCCTTATTCAAGATATCTCCTTTTATGCTCTAGTCTATAATATGGCACCATTTATGCTCTAAAGTATGCAGAAAATAGAGACATGATTAAAACTGGAAAGAAGCAACATATTCACTGCTCTGCCATTCCACAGGCTCAGCAAAATGTGTACATACAAAACCTATATACCACCGTACTCAATTTCTATACTGCATTTTTCTCAGACTCCCACTTAACAAGCCTGTCATTCCTCACAATGATTTAACAACTTTGTATTTGTAGAACAAAATCACCATTCTCTGTGATGCTGTTTTCAACACTATAATGCCAGGAAATAGACTCCCCCCATCCCGTTCCTTCAAATGTTAGTCTGTAACCTTTATTTTGTATTTATATGTAGGCTGTATAAGTGTTGAAATTGGAGGCAGCTATTGCCATTTTCAGTGTATTTCACCAGCTGACAATGGGAACTCCATAGATGCCAAGGTGTTGTTTGTTTTGATGTTTTGTTTTTCTTTTTTTTTGGGGTTTTTTGTTTTGTTTTTTGTGGGTTTTTTTTGTTTGGGGTTTTTTTTGTTTTTTGTTTTTTTTTTTTTTTCTGGAGGGGGCATTAGGTGCAATATGATTTCTGATGGTATATTGCCCACAAAAATGCTTTGCCAGCACTGCTGACTTTCACTGTGCTGTGGAGTTCCTCAGACCAGGACTGAACTACTACGTGAAAGGCTTGAAAGCTGCCACAGATGAAAACACTGTCACAATTCATAGTAAATGTCCTTGTGGGCTCTGGAATGTTAATGTGCTGCATACTGCAGTGAGGACAGGGCATCCAAATAGCTTCAAACTATTATAACAAGTTAAAAATTGTCCACTGGTAGCTATTTAAAGGTCATTAGTTACTTTATATATATATATAGTGCATGTATTCAGCTAGCAGAAATCTGGTACTACATTGTTGGCCATAAAGGGAAAAGTTGGACAAGTTCTAAATAGAGATCAAAGCCTGGGCCAGATCCTCAATTAAAGTCAAATGAGTTATATTCATGCACACCAGCAGAGGATATTTTACAGAGTGCAGAAGACTTTGCATCAAAGCAAGAGTTAAATGACAAACCACAAGTGGTGTGACTGCGATTCTAACTGTTCTTGTCCAAATATTCAAGAACTGAGTTGAACAAAACTCTAAAAAACAACCCATGACATGTTGATTTTGTGTAATCTGACTTCCTTATAAAATTTATGCTCTTCTTGGCTTCAGAAAAAATGAAACTTCACAAGTAATAGATAATGACAGCAATGTGTAACCTGCTTCCACCTTTAAAACTGATCTATGTATCCCCACAGGCAACTTCACTCACAAGCAGAAAAAAAAAAACAGTGGGTGAGAGTATAGTGCAACATTTGTGGTTAGCAATTCCTATGGTTTTGGGATATTTGAGTATCTTGGAATGGGATGTTTGTTGGGGTTTTTTCTAAAACTAGAAAAAGGAAAACAGCTAAGTGATGCTTTTACTAAGGTCACAACTCTGAAGAGAAAATAATTTCATTAACAACAAAAAAATTGTGATTCTTTCTGCTGCTATTATTAATTTGGCAATGCTTTGGTTTTCATATACATATGCTGCATAGTAATAAGTTCCTTTCTAAACAAAAAGTATCAAACAATGGAAAAAGACTTAAAAAAAACCCTTCAGGTTTTAAGTTTGGGCGTGAAAGGAAAGGACAATAGTTTGCCCAGGGCAGCATAAAACTGAAAATATTTTATCAATTTTACATGGTTGTCTTATTGTGGTTTACAGGGTTGGGTTTTTTTGACAAATAATCACACATCCTACCAAAAAAAAAAAAAATCTGGTCTCTTTGGTCACAAATAGAGGAAAAACTGAGAAAAGGACTAAGAGCAAAGGAGGATATTGGATGAAGGGGAAGTGAGATAAACTATCAAAACAAGAGTAAAGCAAAAAGGAATAAAACAGGCTTTATACAGTCCATATGGATTAAGACCCACATATTTGTAATTCTGAAAAACAGAAATTAATGCTGGAAACCTTTGCTGAACCATATTTGCACTTTTTCTTTTAAAGGTCAAAGAGGTGTATAATGGTTTTACAAAGAGAAAAAAAAGTCACTGTAATAAGGTCTGTTACTTACTATACTTGCTCTGTAACACTAAACCAAAGAGCAATGAACTGTACTTTTGGAAACTCTAAGGAATTGCCTTTTATAGCTGAAAGGTCAAAAGAGAATATGGAAGACCAGCTATTAAGTTGCAGGGTCTTTCTGTATCATTCACAGTTTGTCAGAGAATTTACAAGAAATTCTGTGTTGGATAACAGAGATAGGGCTTGTTCCCTTTTAGCATTTAAGTAAGAGAATCCAATCCCTTTGGCATATAACTCTCCCTCCCCAACACACACAATCTTTCCAGCATATTTCCTTGCTCTTTTACGTTTCTGTACCTATTCAAACTGAACACAAGCCTACTTCATGAGCACTTCCCTGCTCCTCTTCAAGGCAGGAGTTGGCACAAGTGCAAGCTCACAGCAGAGCTGGGTTAGGGCAGCTGGTGAGCAGTAGCCAATCCCAACCCTTATGTGTTCTGCAAAAGTGCTGTCAGTCCACGGGAAAGCTCTCTGAAGCTGAATGAGATGGTGGGAGGGGTGGTGGTGAAGGAGCTGCACTGAGAATGTCATCTATTTTAGCTGCACTCAAAGCCTGGACATTTTGTCTGAGGAACATCACTGAGATACTGTTTCACTGTGCTGGCTGGGCAGAGATGCTGCACTCTCCTTCTGCCCAGACAGAGGAGCTTGGAGATCAGATATATCCACAGAGAAAGTATTCCTACACTTGGACACTGAATTGTTGGGATCTTCAGTGGTGAATTCTACAACTTACCACCTGATGTGCTCCCAAGAGCAGTTTCTCTGACCTTTGCCTGCTTTCTGCACAAGGGATGTGAATGAAATAAAACCTTCTATACTTCCCACCTAGATCAAAGTGTTATGACAATGTTCTTCTTTAGCTGCTTCATCCAGTTCGGAGCTAGCTGGCAGATATTGTCCCCAGTCAGAGTCACAGGGAGAAACCTCATTCAGCATTCCAGCTTTGAATCCTCCGCGGGAAATTCGTAATGACGTAAGGTGAGGTTTTTATAAAGGAAATGCCTCACACCAGTCACTGCTTAACCACTCCAGACCAAGATTCAAATTGTTTCTTTTATTGAGGAGAAAACCAAGGCAACTGCTGGGTTATTGTGGCAAACACTGTAACTATCATTTCTGCTGAACAGGAATGTTGATCCATCTGGCTCATTAGGAGTCTATGCTCCAGTTAATCCAGGTCAAATCTGTTTTACTTCTGTGCAGTGGAAACTATTTTGAGAAGGTCTGTGCAGTGCCCACAGATTGAGACAAACAGCTCTGCAGAGCTTTGAGCACAATTACTGTGCAACATCAAAAATAAAGAGCCTTCTGCCCTAGATGCCATTAAATAATAGATCTAAACTTATTGAGGCTCATTCTTGATTACATTGTTGTGTTCAGAAATTATTATTATTATCTTTATGTATCATTGAAACACAGTTGTAATGATTACAGGGGACTACAATCTGGAACGCTTACGCTGAGAAAATACCCAGCTAGAATGGTGGCTCACTAAAATAAATTTACCCATGAAATAGAATTAGCAGAGTAGTCCCAAGGGAGGGGTCAAGGATCAAACCCCACTGGTAGCTGAAACAAAAAAATAATCTAAAATAAAATGAAATAAAATAAAATAAATAATAGTTTCCAAGTTTGAGTTTTCAGTGGGATTTTTTTTTTTTTTTTGAAAATTCATGGCATTATATCTCTGTTCTAAATTAAATATGCTTAGGACATTCTTTGTTAAGCAAACGTATAATTACAGAATAACATGGGCTGCAAGGAAGGCCATCTAGTCCAACACTGTTCTCAAAGCAGGGCCTCCTCCAGAGCCAGATCAACAGGCTCAGGACTGTGTCCAATTGAGATTGGAACCCTGACAAGGGAGGAGATTCTACAACTGCTCTGGGCAACCCCCTCTGGTGCTTCACTGATGACACCCATCGTAAAAAAAAGATTAATAATTCTCAGTATCTTCTCAAAATTTTCATTTTGGAAACCTGTTTCATCCTTTCTCTGCACCCCTGAGAAGAGTCTGGCTTAATTTTCTTCATAACTATCTATTAAACAGGAATTTGATCTCTTCTTACCCTTCTCATGGCTATATAGTACAGTAGTTTTAACTTTCATCACCAGGCAAAATACAGTTTTGCACTCAGTACAGTTCCCTACAGTTTTGTAATTATGGGATTTTAGGCTTTTCTCAATTTGTACCTAACTATGGACCTAGTTTTAAGGAGAGCATCCTATATTCAAATAATTTCTCTCTTACACACAATATATATATATATGTATGTTCATAGTATATTATATTCTTAAACCTGTGTGGAATTACTTATGTTCTTTTAAGATACCTAAAACAAACTCAAATATTGGTCAGGGAAACCATGAGAGGCAAAGTTAAGCTTTAGCCACAAAAACTGAGTTAAGTGGAATGCTTTTACAATAATGAGAATATTATATTTGTGACATAATTCTTGAAACCACTCCCCACATTTTGAATGAAGCTTGGCTGTGTTAACATGAAAAGGGTGAATTCATGATTATCAAGTGCATATTTGAATCAGTTCCTGATTGGGCTACACACAACCTCAGTGCAAATCTCCTACAAGTTCAATGTTCTAAATCAGGAAGATTGCTAAGCTGGCAAATACCTTTTGAGACTTTCATAGGACAGCTACAAAGAAGGGAAAAGAGTTTTTTTCTTAGATACAGAATGCTCTATATAAAAGTATGTAACAGAAACATGGATTAATTAGTGAGAGGAAAAAAGGCAAAAGAAATTAAAGACCATGGATATTGCAGAGTCAAATTGCACAGAAAAGGTAGAAAGCAAGAACTAATTTGTTGGCTGAGATGCCTTCAGAAGTCATCTCTAAACACCTGAATGTGAATAGTTCTTCAAGGCATGGCAAACCCTGAAGTGGGCAGGAAAAGCCAGTATGCCTCATGCTCCAGCAGAGATACTGAATGTAAAAATTGTCAGCCAGGGGTAAATTTGCAGATTCCCATAAGAGCTTGTTCCCAGCAGACTTATGGGCTCTTGAGAGTTTAAAGAAACTACAGTGCAGTTTCAAGGACCTAATGGGAGGCAAATAATAGCAATTTTGAACAGGCAGTGAGATCACTCCCTCCATAAGCTCTAAGACAGGGAGAGAATCATCACAGACACCCTCCATATATGATTTTAGTCAAAGCTGTTATCAAAAGTCTTTGAATACAGGACTGTTGTGCTCAACTTAGGCACATGAATAAACCAGAGAAGCTGCACTCAATGAAGTTTAACAGTAAATGGCCAAGGGAAAAGGCTTGTAAGTTTATAAATATTTCATAGAATTTTAACACTAAAGGTAGTACACATTAAATATGAAAGCCATACTGAATTTCCCACTTTCTCTAGGAAAATGCACCACATGCAAAACCCACATTTGCAAAACACTGGGAAATCCAAGCAATTTTTCCTAATATCTTTGAAAGACTTTTTTCTCCCACTTGACAATCTGCATTAGGTACACAGGAGAAATTTCTGTTTTTCTCTATGACCTGTTTCTGCAGTATCCAAGTAAGTGGCAAAAAGGCAGACTGAAAACACAGTAGAAGAAATTGAAGATCCCTAAGGAAAAGAGATAGGAATTTTTGTCAAGGATCAAAGGGGGATTAAATATATATGGTCAGTTAAGGAATTATTCTGGGAGAAGAGATTTACTATAAAAACAAAATTGGCTCACAGTTGAAGACACTGGAAAGTCAGCAAGCCTAATACTGAGGAGACATCAGACTTTCCCAGCCCATCATGAGGAGCACTTTGCTTATACTTCTTGGCTCAAAGAATTCACACCATACAATGAGATTTATGTTCTTATGAGATAAATGGTAAAATATGATAGGTGAAAACAGACATATTGCAGATCAAGAGGCGATATTATCAATGCCACGGAAATAAAATCCACAGTAACTCCTGTTTGTTGCCTGATGACTAAGGGTGCAGAGAGGATTTTTTTCTGTTTTGTTCTCTTGTGATGTTAGTTTTTCTATAGCAGTAAGGGAATAAGATTCTTTCAGACAGTGTGAAGGGATTAGTGTATCTTGCTGGTGATTTGGGATCAAGACTGGCATTGTAACTGCTGGGACCTTTCTTAGCAGTAATGAGGAGGCAGTCTGAAAAAAGGAAGAGGGATTCAATAACAGTAGGCACAGCAAACCATATTAATACTTCAAAATCTCCCAGTTCCTGACAATAAAGAGAGAGAAGAAAGAGACTTAGCAGGATATTTACCAGCAGTCCTGTTACCTGTGGGCAAAGGCAATCAAGCCCAGCCCAATTTGCCCATTTTTTTGTGCCAAGCTATAACAGACCCCATAACATCTTTTACTCAAACTATGTAAAAATTTAAAAAATCTATTTTTTTTCATGAGTTAGTGGGAGGACGAGGGTGAAAGGACAACCATGACAAATCAACTGGCAAAAGAGAGCCAGTGCCACGCAGTTGGCAAAGCAGTTTATGGGCAATGCTACTCAAACAATGGATAACAGGAGCAGCCCTGAAGGACCTCCAGCAGCCCTGGCCCCACACAGCTGAGACATTCCTTCTCCCTCCCTCCAGCCTTCAGTGAATACAGCTCTGTTTCAGAAGTGTGTGGGCTCATCAGGCTTTGGCCTCAGCCCTGATCTGAGCAGCAGCTTTCCCTCTGTGCTTTCAGCCTCCAGTGCATGAGGTGGACACGTCCAACCCTAGACACCCCTCTGGCACTGAGACCTGGAGGCAGCACTGGAGGAGCACCAGTGCTGGTGGCTGAGCTGCAGTGAGAACAATCAAGCTCATTACAAATCCTGCCTGTCCACAAAGGAGGCTCAAGTCGAAGATGTGTGATACAGATGTTCCAATGGGAGGTCTAAATTAACTCTGTGTGTGATTAATTGAAGCCATCACAAATTGTGCATAATGTGTAATTTATGCCATGCTGTACCAACCAGGCATGTGGTTTATTGTACACACAGAACAAGTTGATTTAGATTATAGGGACACATGCTTCAGTGACATACAGCAGACCTGTCAGGGAGGGAAAGGGAGGAGAACTAGAAAGGGCTCTGAGTGAGAAACCTGTGCTTTCTCATCCTTATTACCATACTCCCTTTTCTGAAAGCTGTAACTCTTGCAGCAAGATCTTGCAAATCTACCTGCCAACCAGCCTGAGAAGACATGGTGACACAAAGATGCAAATTAGAAGTAAATAGGGTTATAATGAACTCCATATCTGCTACTCCTGTTCATATTTCTTTAGGGTTTTCTTCTCCTTATATTTTCATGCAATCTCTTCACTAGCATCTATTATCATGGCAGAGCTCTGTGGCTGACATGCATCTCAGATCCTTCATTGAAACCTCTCTGGCTGTGTTCTGGCTGACCCCTTGCCCCACATCCTGGTGCAGCTTCAAACAGCCTTCCTGATTCTGGTTTTTCATGAGTTCCTACCATCCCCAACATCCCCTCCTCCTCAGGCTACACTTAGCACGATATTTGTATCATCAAAACATATTCTTGTAATTGTTTTGCAAATATATAAGTGCATTTCTTTATAGCAAATGTGAGAAGACATGAATGCGTGAAGAAATGACCATACAAAGTGGAGGCCTAGATGCAAGTTGCCCTGCTAGTGTTTGAATTGCACAGAAAGCCAGCTCTGTCCCATCAGCCTCCATAAGGCAATCCAGAGGCAGAAAGGGTCTGTGCATAAGGAAACCTGAGATACTGACTGCATTAGTCCCAGAAACAAAGGGATTCACGGATTTTCTGGTGCAATTCTGACTGGCTTGCAGCACTGACATTTTTGTCTGTTAAAAAGGATGATATTGTTAACAGTCAGGGCCCCATAAGAGGGTTTCTCTGCATGAAGTCAGGCTTGAGTGTTACACTTAATCTGCAGTTACATTTTAAATTGCATTTATATTATAGCTTAATTGAAGTGTGCATACGATTTCCCACAAATACTACTTTCAGCTGTAATACCATATCAATAATAATTAGAACGATTTATGCATTCATTCCACTCAGATCATGTGTGATATGCTTCAGAATAACTGGATCTTTTGACAACAGCTGTAATAGCTAATAGCTATTGCTACCATCACATGAGGTGCTTGAAGCTTCATAAACTCACATTTAGGACTCTATCTTGCAACATCTTTCATCCTTTCCAGCTATGAGTACAGCTCTGGCCACACCTTGACAACTTCTCTTTTCACACAGAAAATGCATTCATGCTCTCTTATGCCCAACTGATTTCAGCATTCAAATTCATTGACTAAAAAATAACCAGGCTTTTGTTTACAGTGATTACAAATACAACAACTCCCCAGGAACATATTCTCACAAAAACAACCAGCCAAACCACAACAACAAACACAAAAACCCCCAAAACAATACAAAAACAAAAAAACAAAACAACAAAAAAAAACCCCAAACCCAAACAATCAAAAAAACCCAACCAACCAACCAAACAAACAAAAAACCCAAAAAACCCACCAAAAAACCCACAACAAGAACACCACGATGAAAAACCAAAAACTAAACCAAAAATCCTTGGGGATAAACAAAGCCAGGAATCCTGAGATTTTTACTGTGTAGAAAACACAGAATTGAAACATCAGAGATAAAATAATAGTTCCTGATATTTATTTGAAAAAGGACTCAGGCAATTGCTTTTTTGTGAGAAAGACATAGTGGATTTCTAAAAGTAATTTCCCATGGCTGGCCACAGCTGAAGGTTTAGCTGTAGACCAAAAAACAGGCTCCAGTGGATGCAAATTAGAATACAAAGCATTACAATAAAACAAAACAGAGAGAATGCCAATTTTTATGATGTACAACTGAAATAGAATACAACTTTCAAAGAAGTTGGATTAATTTAAGGAATACTGGAAGCTGTAACACACATGATACATTGTCTTTCTGGCTCAAAAATATTCTGTCTTATTGAAAAGCTGTTATATAAAAGTACACCTTACAAGTTTCCCAAAAAAGTCCTCAGGTTTCTAATAGGTTCCCAACTGGGAGCCTTTCCTATTAGAATGGAACTGAATGACTTCTGATTATAAGTAAATATTTCAAATATCTCATTTCAAATACCTTATGCTACATTTTGGCATTTAACTGAGCTACACATTCATGTAATCACAGGATATGCTACTTAACAGTTCAAGAAAGCAGCTAATTCTTTCTTTTCTGCTCTTAAACAAGTGAAAATACAATTAAAAATAGGGCTTATAACTCAGGTGGCATAAATCAATATGGCCTGGAAAAATAATTCACATTTCTTAATAGTTATTACAAACACTGATAGTTTCTTGAAAACCGCTAGAAAATAATCAGGAAGAATATTGAAATTGCTATAATAACAGAAGATAACAAAAATTACCCAAAACGTAAGACAAAAACAGATGACAGATACAGAGGAGGATGAAATAAACAGAATTTATCTTCATCTAAAGGATTAAAGTGGCAAGGTTAACTGTACTGCTTCTATGAGAGACACACTGACTGTACACTCAATAAGAGCATTCATTTGGAAGGCAACAAATACTTCAAAGGGCTTACATTTATTTCTTTGATTATAAATTAAAGACATTAAAACTAAAATCTCAACATGTTTAAATCTATATAAACTAAAGGTCTCTCAGGCTTTTTAAAAAATTTTGCACTCAGTAAATTTACAATAGGTCTTCAAAATAACCACATTTTGACAGAATACTAATCAAATTAAAATACCACCTTAGACACTTTGATAACTTCTAATTTTCAAACAACTTTCAAAAATATGCTGATATTACTGCAGGTTTGGTGCATATATTTAATGGGTTTTGGACATGAATAGACTTCAAACAACTAATGGACATTCTATACTAAATATTAATGTCACTAGATGGGCTTTCCAGTAAAGGGGTGCTCAGATAAACTAGAGTTCAGATGAATACATCCTGAAAGATTAGCTCTAAATTGATTTGTAGCTCATTTATAATATGAGCACACAGACAAATATGGACAGATTTGATGTTTGTGTCTGTGCCCTGCAAAAACCTGGCATCAACAGAATGTGAGAGACCCCAAATCTCTCTTTCAAGCCACCTTCCACACTACTTAGAAAGGCTACTGGCAAACAAAAGCACTGAATGAGCTGGTTGAAGTCACTGTAAGGTGACAACTGATTATTTGAGAGAGGCCTTTGTGATAGTGGGAGGCGCTGGAGGAAGGGGCAGAAAGCAAATGACACTCATTTTTAAGTAGAGCAAAGAATATTTGGATGACCTGAGAAAGCAATGAAGCAAATCCTTTTAAAAACTGGCAAATCATTCTTGAAACTATGTCCTAACATATGAAAGACAAGAAGCTGACTAGGAGTAGACAGCATGGGTTTACAAAGGAAAATGATGCCTGACCAACCTGACAGCATTTCATGAAGAAGTGACTGGCTCAGTGATGTGGGAACAGCAGTTGATGCTATTTATCCTGACTTTAGGAATGCTTTTAACACTGTCTCCTATAACATTTTCATTTAAAAACTCTGTATGCACTAAGTGGCCAGTGGGGTGTATTGAAAACTAGCTGAGCTCCTGGGCTTGAAGTTTGGAACTCATACAAAGTCCATCCAGGAATCTGACAGGAGCCTCATACAGTTCAGGAGGGGGAAGTACAAAGTCGTGCACAGAGGGAGGAACCACTGCATGAACCAGTAGAAGCTGGGGCCCTAACAGCTGGAAAACAGCTTTCCAAAAATGGTTCTGCTGGACACTAAGCTGGGCAGGAGCCAGCAATGTGCCCTTGCAGCAGGGAAGGCTAACGTTATCCTGGGCTGCATTGGGCAGGCTGTTTCCAGCAGGTTAGGGGAGATGATCCTTCCTCTCTCCTGAGCCTTGGTCAGACTGAGTCCCATGCTGGGCTCCCCAGTATGGACACACCAGAGTGAGGCCATCGAAAGGCCACAAAGAAATGATTCAGTGATTGCAGCACCTTTCAGATGAGCTGAGGCTGAACAAGCTGGGAGTGCTCAGCTGGGAGCTGAGAAGGCTCAGGGGGTTTTATCAGTAACTAAATATTTGATGGGAGGGAGCAGAGCAGAGTCAGACTCTTTTGTTTGGTGCCCACTGGCAGAATGAGAGACAATAGGCATAAATTGAAACAGAAGAAAGTCCATAGAGATTTAAGAAGAAAAAAAGACTATTGAGAAGATGATCAGTTGCTGGGAGAGGCTGTGTAGTCTCCATCCTTGGAGATATTTAAAACCCAAGTTGACATTACCCTGAGCAACCTGCTCTCCCTGACCCTGCTCTGAGCAGGTAATTAGAGTAGATGATCTCCAGAGGCATCTTCCAGCCTCATCTGCTCTGTGAGTCTGTGAAATTTCATCAGTTTATAGGCTGAGCAACAGTTTCTGGAAGCACTCCAAGAAAGACACAACACCTCTTAGGAACTCATAATCCATCAAAAAAAACCTCCATAGATTGACTTATTGCACCAGGAAAAAATGAAATCCTTTGTTACTATTTAGGGCTACGACATTTTTCACTTTCTAGATAAGAATTTAACAGATAAGAAGCAAAGAACCTTGGTGTCTACAGTAGGCAGATTTAGGGAAAAAAACTCTGTCCACATTTTGAACAAGTCCTTGTTCAAATCACATCCTTCCTTCAGTTAAGGGGAGGATTATTGGTCAAGTAAACTTTGCTTCACATTTGCCTGCAACACGTCAAGTACAAAATGAATCAATTCAGCAGCAGCAGCAGCTGGGAAGAGTTGGCAAAACGACTGGTAAATCAGCTTAAGATAACATGCAAAAATTAGCAAGCCTTCTTGGGGGAGGAAAGGGCTTATTTAAAGTAGCTAAAGCAGTACAGCAATGGATGTGCATGACTCAGAGAAATGGAAAAAATGGCAAAAGGACTAAAGAGAAAATAAGAGAGCTGACAACAGCATTGGTAGAAAGAGTTCAGGCTTCACAATTCAGCTGCTATTCC
This sequence comes from Lichenostomus cassidix, assembly GCF_008360975.1. NCBI lineage: Eukaryota > Metazoa > Chordata > Aves > Passeriformes > Meliphagidae > Lichenostomus > Lichenostomus cassidix. The sequence goes on along the minus strand of NC_139479.1, from coordinate 9,301,937 downwards.
CCAAGAAAAATAGGTTTGTCCTTACAAGATGAAAGGGTCAATGTTCACTGTCATTCAGTTTCTTTCAAAATATAAAATGTTTCCAATTATGGTTTTTAGCTGTAACAGTTGAAAACATTATTAAGTTAGCAACTGTGCTAAACCCAGCAGTAATTCTGAATTGATTCTGTAAAGACATACCTTGTTTTGAACAGGAAATAGAGATGGACAACATAATCCAATAGATTTCTTTTCCCAAGGCAAAAAAGTGCCCCAACGTACATTCTCTAAAGCTTTACATCAATCAGGTAATCGGGACACAAATACCACTTCACTGAGGATAACTTTTACTCTTAATAGAGGAATTTGATATAACTAAGTACAAATTCTACTTATATGCACTCTAGAAAGCATCTTGATTCAAGCACCCTCGTTCAAATCTATGCTAGTATCAGTGAGCTATCCTCTGTGCAAGGGTACAGGTATCATGGAACTTCAAACAGTCACGGAAAAAAATAACAAAATTCAGATCTGTGATGATTTCTTTCATTTATAAATACAAATTTGTTTACATTAAGTTTTTTGTTTACAGTAAGTGTTATACATTCTACTGTTAGATATCTGTTCTTAGAATCCACCTTTTATTTCACATTTTTAAGTTACCCTCCATGATTCTTGTTAGAGCTTTCAAAACTGATTTGTTTAATTATTAGGAAGAACAGAAAGGTCAGAATGAAGCCTACAACATGCCTGTCCTTTACAGACTACTATAAAAGGAACTGTTCTCATGTTGGCGAGAAAACAAGAATTCCTTTTTGTGAAAAGTTACTTGGCTTCACCTTTGATTTCCATTTAACATCCAATGCAACCAAAACTTTCTCCTCTCTAAACAGAATATAAGCAGAGCAAACACTTTAATCTGGATCTTCTGCATTTTTGGAGCGTGAGTAACCATCAGTCAACCAAGCATTTATAAATGTGATCTTAGAATTCAGTGTAAAAATATACAGATCTCTATTTCCAGTATCGTTGGCAGGGCTTGGAAGGGTGGGGCAGGGAATAAAATATGTACTAAATCACATGATAAGAAAAGGTCAACAGTAAATAAAGTCAAATGACTGAAAGAAATACTGTTGCATTCCTGAAATCTAGCGCAAAGTAATTTGGGGTTTCTTAAAATCTTCGTTAAAAGCAGCACAAAACCACACTAAACTGAGGTTATTTTTCAGTTAATCAGCTTGTACACCTCATGTCCACAAGTTTACCATCAATCCATGACAGGTTTGTAACTTCCCAGTTTGCTCTTCCCCTTCATTTTGATGAGCAGGATCCCTCATTCTCCAGGCAGGATTGTCTCTGGCTAGTCCCACCTGGATCTCTCTGCAGCAAGGAGAACCTCTGTCCTTCTTGCTCCCCCCAGCCCCAAACAGACCTCCTTATGTTTTAATTTCTTATTATTTGATCAGTTTTGGAATGAGTTAGACCGCCAGGGAGGGCTGGGGACTCATACTTTCTAAACCCAGGAATGTGACAGAATAGCTTTATGTCGAACAGCATTTTTCCCTCTCTTGAAAAAATGGGAACAAATGTTCTCAGTTATTGCTATCAACAGCATGAGCCATTTATAAAAGAATGTATCACAGGCTCCTATCCACTTATTTGCAGAATCCACCATTCACTGACTTCATGAGGTGCTCTTTAACACCTACAAAAATGCTAACTATTTAATGTTATTAATGTTTTAGAAAATACAGTGCCCCCATTAATTTTCCCAAAGCTTAGCAACAGATAGGTAGCTTTGAGGTTTGTTCAGAGTGAAGTAATTAATGAACAGTCTTTTCCAAATAAAATCTTTAAAATACTGGTGGAAAAAAAAAAAAGACATTGAGAGAATGAGGTGAAGGGTTCTGAAGTGTTTGTGTGTGATGAGCACAGAGAGGCTAAGGAAAGAGGAGGACAGATGAACAGAGACCTCAGATTTCTAAAGAACTCCTTTGATACACACACCATCAGCAGAGTGCGAGCTGTGTCAAAGCAGTAATAGATCTCACTGCAGAACTGTTTCTTATGAGAAGCCTGTACCTGGTTAGGACCAACAAAGATCTTTCTTTCTTTTCTTTCTTCCCTTCCCGCCCCTTGCTTTTTCTCCAGCCACTGCAGTCCATGACCTTCACAAGGAAGAGCTTCTGCTTTGACAACAGCCTGCAAACCTCCAAGGACTAGCAGTGCTTTCTGGGAGAGAAAACTGTTGCCTCACTCAGAATCCAATCAAAACCTGAATGCACCAAGTGAAAAATAAACCAAGGACATCACTATTCTGTTTCATTGTGATTTGGCTTGCCTTCAAATCTCATACCCTGTATATCTGAAATAGCAGCAACGCCTCCATTAGCTGGGCCTTCCAACACTTTAATCAAAGTATCTTTCAGAATAAAAAGGCAGAAATGTCAAATTCCAATCACCCTTGAAATTCCCTCAATTCCCTGTGCCACACAGAATTAAAAGCCTTACCCAGGGATAATTTCCTGTACAAACCAGTGTGCAGGCATGCTCTGCCACGTGGGCAGGCAGCAATTCTAGAGCATGGCAAGCCCTGGGGTGCTGGGACAGGGAGGCTCCCCCGAGGGCATCCCATGCTCATGGCCATGCTCCTGCACCCAGGGCAGCTGATTTCCCACATGTGATAACAACTCCCACACTTTGTTAGAAATACAGGTTATCGTGTGTCCAGCAGAACAGTGCTTAGTATCTTGTCCAGTGCACATTATTTGCCCTTCTTCTTTTCAAGTTTCTGTAGAAAATATCAGATGCTGGATTTTCTCTTTTTACTGAGACACTTCTGGAGGCCAAGAGACCCAGGGTTTTCTCAGACTTCACTCATATCCAGAGGAATGAAGTGGTTAAAAGAAATATGCACAAAGGGTTCGATTAGCCTGACTAAAACTCATTTTCTATCTCATTCTGGGGTGCTCACAATACTGCTAGGTCCCCAGAGTTCTTTCAGAAAATTTTAGTAAAGGCAAGCTAAGCAAAATGTGACATTCTGGATCTACATTTAGGTCATTTCTACATACGGAAGTTTTTTAAGCCTTTTTTTTTTTTATTTTTTTCTTTTTTGAAGGAACCCTAAAACCATTATATTACTTCAGAGAAAAATACTCTAGGGGGAAAAAAATCACACCCTTAGGACTAAAATACTTTTGTAATGTCTTCTAGGAAGAAACTTTTTTTTACAGCTACAGCTTCTTTTCCACGGTCATTGAAATTTAACTATTTTGTTTCTGCTGAAAATGATGAGTCTTTAAAAATGCTTCAGGAAAGAAATTACCTATAAAAAAACTACAAGAATATATGTTTTTTTTCACGTAACACTTTGTTCACATAATACTATTTCTTTCTCCTACACATGCTTGTAATATTTAAAAGCTGTATTTTGCTCTTCAAAATAAAAGACTGCATACAACTGAAAAAAAAATTAATCATATAGAGTTGAATAATTTTAAAAACAGAGAATTAGGGAAAGGATCAGAAAACCACTCAAATATTATCAGCCTCATGCTCTAAATAATGTCCCAAAATATGACTTGCAAGAAGAACCAAGAAAGATTATGACTTTCTTAAAATGCAGCTTATCGGTCCTTCAAAACACGTAATTAAAAATGTTCTGACTTGTTGCACATGTGGTAAGTAACCTAGAAGGGAAGTCTCTGCAGTCTCTGCAGCGAGTACTCTGAACCCAAACAACTCCTTTGCTCCACGTGTTTTTCTGGGAACACTTGGCAAGACGTTCTGCAAAGCCACACTCCACTAACCATTATTTCTGCCTTCCACAAAGCTCAGCCTTTGATAAGGCACAATTATTTAAAATTCCCAGTGCTGTTCTGCTTCCCCTGACAGTGATACAGCATTACCACAAGTGCATCCTCTTCGACAGCAATGTGATGTTATAAAGTTCCGCTAAATTTATCGAGGAGTCTTTTTCCAGCAGTTAGCTATAACACAGTACAATGGTTATCCTCCTAAATGATAATTAAGCTTTGGGGTAACATTTAATTGAAAATGTACTGTGAAAATCAACAAGTCAGCTTTTTCAAATCGAGGCTGCTTGGTTCACAATACCATTCAATGTGATTTTGTCTAAGAGTAATCCATGACAAAAATATCAGAGTCTAATCCTGTTTCCTCTGGAGATCATTTGCAAACACTTAACCCCTTGGAAAAATCTGTGGTTAGAATAGGTTAACCTTTTTCTACAAATATTTTCAGTACCTTTTCAGTAATAAATAATGTAACATAATTACATAATTGACTTGTTTCCTTCCAAAAAAAGTTTAAATTTCTACGGTATTGAGAATGATCTTAGAATCCCACTCCTTGAATATAGTCCCCTGATAAATAACTGTGTTGGAAAGATCTGTGGGCAGCTGCAATGCCCACGGGCAGCCTGAGGAGCAGGGGTGAGAGAGCAGACACCATGCAGGAGCAGACAGGACGAAGCACCCTCCTGCACCAGCTAGGGTGTGACATTCCAAGTTCTCTCCTTACACCCAAGATCCAAAGAAATTTGCTGCCATGCTCCTCCTATCTCCCTGAGCTGTCTTGGGCCACAGCAGATCATGTGGCCCAGCAGGAGCAGCCTGCCAAGCCAGCATTCCCCTGCAAGGTGTGTGTGTCACGGGGCTCGTTCTGGAGGAGCCTCAGTGTGACCGTGGTGCCTCACTCACCCACTGAGTCTGTGTCCACCAGAGCCCAGAGTGTGTCTCTGAGCTCAGCTGCCTCCCAAAGGGATGCAGGACACATCCTCTGGGTTGGGCATGCACAGTCATAAAGCAGGGAATCTGACATCTGGGAATTCACTTCAGAAATTTCTGATCTGAGCTGAGGTGTGAACCTGGATGGACTGCTACAGTACACCCATGGCATCCTGTAACACACCCCTTGTGGCCACCAACTTTCAGGCAGGATTAATTTCTTTTCCATGCTGGATGATTAATTCTATTTTTAGTCACTACTTTGTGCAAATCCAAGCAGAGAAAGAGGATGCCTGTGTGTGACTGCAAGCAGAATTTGGTTCCATGTCAAAATAAGGACACAGAAAGAGGATTATATCTACTAGAAGGCAGAAATACAGCGTATGATACTGAATCCCCTAGGGAGACTGGCTTCTGAAATGAAGTTCACAGTAATCTCATCTTAATTAAAACAAAATGAAATTTATGATATCTCATTTCCCCGCCACTTTATTATTTAGGTGTCATTGTCAAAGACTCCGCAGAAATCGAGAAAGGGACAGCCGCTGCCCCAAGGAGTTTCCAGTCTAACTCAGGAAGAAGTAAACACTGAACAGCTCAGGAAAGAAAGTAAAGCCCTTGGCAATGAATAAATACCTTCAGATTTTCACAAAGGTCATTCTCAACTAAAGTGAGACGAATCAGGGAATGAAGAACCTGTCTTTACTGCTGTGGCACAGGGGAGAGCAGAATATAAAAGGGAAGAGGTGAGTGCAGAGGTGGATGGAGGGGTGAAGAGGGAACATCAAGAAAAAGGATGGATTTAAAGAACAATACAAAGGTGTAAATGACCACTGTCACCTCCAAGAGCAAAAAGTTTTCATGCAATATAGAAAGAGAAGCAAAAGAAGCACAGGTAACAAGTAGGAGAAGTGACATGTCTTGAATGAAGGCAGCGGATAAATTTTGGAGCATTATTTCGGGCACACTTTGTCACCAAGTGCAGATACGGATTTTTTTGTTTTTATTGAAATACAACTATAAAAACCCCTTGAAAATATTACACAAAATTATATAAAGAAAAATGTCATGCTCTTTAAAAAAGTAAGGAAATTCATTCAGCTAAATAACTCCCAAGAAGTGCTAGGACATCACCCTTTCATTTTAGATATGGACATAGTTACATAACATAATTTAGCAAGTGATTTAATGGCTCTTGTCACAAATGCTATTCATCTGCTGGATGCAACTCTGGTTTCTATTCATATTTTACAAAACCTATATCACAACTAATTTTTCCTTTCTTTCTTTCATCTACAACGTCTTCAGAGTGAAATTACAACTTTTGAACAAAGCAGCAAGTATCTCTCCCCCTTACTTCACAAGCACCTGCCCAACTTTCCTTGCAGCACCCTCTCTTCCCCAAGGCTGAGGACAAGAAATCTGGACTGATATTGTGATTCCCTTGGAAAGGGAGCATATAGAAAACTGAAGAAAACAAATTCTCCTTACTCCTCTCCAAGGAGGAGGGGTGAAAAAGGTTGGGCACTGTATGGCTCAATCTAGAGTGTTCAGTCATCCTCTTGCTAACCAGGACTAAAACCTCTGAGGAGAAACCCATGACATTTCTTCTTCACATCTGCACCCCCCAATATTTTCAGAAGCCAAGAAAACTTTCTCATAATTATTCAATACGTGATAATGATGATCTCAGTATTCTACCTTACTTGAACTTCCAGACTGTGTCCAATAAGTAAAGGGTGCTATCACTGAAGGAGCTCTCTTAGCAGTGAAAAAACTGGCTGGAAAATTTATAGCTGATGTAAGTTTTATTTATTGCACCAAAAAAAAAAAAAAAAAAAAAAAGTTTAAGTTCATCTTGCAAAAAGGGAAAGCAAATATGGCATGAGACCACACCCGCACCTTGAAATGTTCTGTTTTCAGCTTCCTTCCTGCCAAACATAAAAAAATTAATTTTAAACTGTCTTCATCACGAGGACCATGCAGTCCATTATATGCTACAGGGATAAATGACAGCATGTATGCATTCCTCTGACTTTTATGATCAGAAAATAGAGAAAAACACAAATTCTATTATTGCAAAGACACAGGACTATGCTGAAAGTGGAAGAGCCAAAATAGGTTACAAAACGGGGGGGCAGAGACCATACATTATGTCCAGACAATACCGACACTTCTTTTTTCACTGGCACAATCTGTTCTGAGAGCCTGGGTGGGGGAGGAAGAAAGATCATCTGGGAGCATGGTAGATGGATTTTAAACTCTCTGTCATTCTTTCATTCTTGGCTCTCTTCAGTCTCCTACTCTTGGCATCCTCTGTTTTTCTTCTCATTGCTCATAAAGGTTAGTTTTAAACCAACAAACAAGTGCAAGTCTGGAAAAGATGCCTGTTTTTTTTGGGGAAGAGCATGGGAGAGCTCAGCTGCTACTAGCTTCGAACTAAACTGACACCCCCTCGTTCAGCTGATACCACAGACAGTTCAGCCACCAGAGAAGAGCTCTCTTACTCTGTAAGTTAATATTAGGCAATGAAACTGCATATGCCATTAAAGTTCAAAGAAACTGATTACTCCTTTGATGTGTTGCCAGATTATTAGGATAATGACACTATTTCTTTTCAAGTGTATTGGTGGGTCTCCTCAATTCTCTTTTTTAACCCCATGCTTTATTAACTGTTGAACTTCAGAAAGAAATGTTATGATTTTTCTTCAAAGGAGAGCTGGGTACTATTTCAGGATGACTTCTTTTATATATAATGTAAAGGCTACTAGCCCCCTAACAGAGACAAAAAAAAAAAAAATCACTTTATTTTCCCCCTCTGGTGCTCTCCTCCTTTAGACTTGGAAAACAAACATTTAAAAATGCATGCTGTTAGTGGGCTGTGCAGCACTACACTGCTCTGTCAAAGTGAATATTGTGATAAATCACATCAGTCTGTTCATACTTACAATCATCTTCCACTTCCTCATACCAAAGCATGTGAGCAGACATGAAATCTCTCCACAAAACAGAGGAAAAAGAAAACAACAGCAAAATATTTCTTGGCAAAGTATATCCCAACTTTACTGCTCCAGTAGCTTGTGCTGAATTAGGCTTGTCTCTGTCCCTGCATAGTGGCAGATGTGTCCCCGCAGAGCCCCAGCAGAGCAGAGGGCAGGAATGCCCAGGGTGGGATGCTGGCTGGGCAGGGGCTGCAGCGTCCCGGGCAGGGAGAGGCAGGGATCCTCACTTCCACCCAGCCGGCATGGTAACTAATGCCAGTGCTCTTTGGAGGCCCCGAAATGTTTCAAATTCCAGGACCTGCGCAGAAGCAGCGCTCTGTGCTTCCCTCAAAACAAAGTTGATTTCCCATAATAGGACAGCCCATGCACTCGACATATAAGGCTCTGCTTCCAGGGTGGCATGTGCAATGGATTTAAATTATGTGTTGCAGCTCCCCAAGGAACATTTAGGCTACAAAGCGGGGTGGAGGTATTTATTACTCCCTTTGCGCAGTTCCCCGGAGAGCCCTGTGAAACAGATTTGCTTCCTTCCCAGCAAATGACCCCCAGCCCATCCCAGCCCATCCCATCCCAGCCCCAGACAGGTTCCTCCCTCTTCAGGAGAGAACAGTAACCCTCCGTGACTTTTGGGATTCCAACCTCCCTCCCAAGCAGGGGAAAAAAATAAACAAACCCTAAAATAGTGTTGCACCAAACTAAATGTGTAAATGCTAACACAAGCTGTGGTAAGTCAGTAGCTGCTTAAACAGGGGAAAAAAAAAAAAAGAAAAAGAAAGAACTATTGACTTACAACTGACCTTTCCACTCCCAACAAAACCACGCAGTACTAATGCTATGCACAGCCCAGGAGCTGCAGAGGAAGCAGAGGGAGGAGTGTACACAAGCTGCCTGTCGCTTTCTCTTTCTGACAGTGGGAACATCCCTTTGCTCCCAAATCCCAAACAGGTGGGACATGGGCTGACACTCCTCCCCTGCATTCAGTGCCAGGCCTTTTTAGTTTACACTGGAAGGAAAAACAAGCATCCACACAATACTTGGGAAAAGGACTGCAGCATCCTTCACCCAAACCCAGATTTTTAGAAGGCTGCTTTCTAGAATATATACTTCATACAGCCTTTAGAGATAGGCCATATTAAATAATGTAAATGGATTCATTTGAAAAGTCATTTGAAGGAACACTCTTACACTGTTCATTATTTTTTTTAAATCTATCCTTAAAACCCTGAAAAGTGGTATTTTTCAGTTTTAAAGCTTAATGTGTCTAGTCATGCTGATTACAAGTTTATAAGTAATTTTCTGGATTATACAGGAAAATAAACACAAAAATGAAGTGTGTAATATAACCTTACAGCCACTGGCATTTTCTACACTGATAGTCAAATTAATACACTGAAGAACCTGGATGTACAGTACACGCCAAGAGACTCCTAAGGATTAATTTGCAGCCCACAGGAACTGCAAGTCATGAACTGATGTAGAAAATAATCTGAAGCAGTGCAGAGCACACTGTAACAGCAGCAGCATTTTGATTATTTGAGGGAGAAGGAGACTGAGAAAACTCAGGAAAGGAACTGCTTATTGTGCAAATTTTTTGTTTTAAAATAGATGGGGTCACCCTTAATAGCACATGCTGTCAATAACTGAGGCATAGTAATGTATTTAAAGGCTACAGGTGAAATTTATCTTGAAGGTAGGGGTCTGATAGTGGAACTGTGATCCTCCTGGCTTCCATTCATTTCAAGGTGACAAACTTTTTCTTCAAAACTTCTCAGATGCATGAATTTCTGTTTCTAAATATGATCACAGGGCCTGTGTCTTGACAGAAACCTGTGGTCTGTTTTATATCTAGCTCTAGTTGCACCCCACAAAAGTTCATGTGGGTTATTCATCCTCTCTGACAATGGCTTTGAAAACATCAGAGAATATTTAAATCAGGCTCTGCAAGAAATGCAGTGCTATTGAGCATTTTCTTCTAAAACACGGCCTAAAGAAGTGTCTAGTGGCAATATTTACAATGAATTACATGCAGGAAATCCAGATTTGCTTCCTCTCTTCCTACTGGGGGAGTTCAAAACTCTGAAGGTGTCAAGGGAACACCTGGTATTCTTAGGAGGGCAGAAACCTTCAGCCTAGAAACAATTTCCCTTCCTCCTATTGATGCCCCTCCAGTCAACTGGGAAAGACCCAAATTTGTTGGACTGTAGAGAGAAATAACAGAAGTGAGTGTTCAGATATACTGAGTATTTTGGTTAGGTTTGGATTTCTAGGTTTGGTGGTGGTTTTGGGGGACTGTAAAGAAATTGGGAGGCTCTTAATACTATTTTCAGCAGGCAAGAATGCTGTGACTGCCTAACACTGAGAAACACCAAGCCTACTGAAGATGTTTAATATGCATCTCCTAATCCCTATTGGCCACTTACATTGCATGGATAACCTGGGACATTTTGACCCACCAGGTTTTGTTATTTGTAGGGCTTTTCTGCTCTGTCATCAACAACAGAGAGCAAGGCACAGTCTCGCTGTAGCTTTATGTCAAATAATTGCTGTACACTCAATAAATGCTGGTGGTCAGAGCACCTGCCTCACTCCTCCTTCTAGATGCTGCAAGTAGCAGGCTCTGACCTCAGTGCTCAAAGCCTGTGCTGCAAGATGGGAAAGGAACAAACTTCAAAGTCACAAACTTTGGAAAATGTAGAAAATCTGGAATGATAAAAATGGTTTGTTTTTTTTTTTTATTTTTAATGATTGCTGTCAGCTTTAGTTTAAAGTTGCCTTCCCCTTTCACAATCAGTAATGGGTTAAATGAAAGAAAATTGCCATCGTCACAGAAATGGTTGGGGTGACTTTCAGCCACCCATTAACAAACGTTTTACACAGAGCCTGTTTATTTCCCTGCTTGAGGAGTCCTTTCAAAGCGCAAGTATTGATAAAGTTGAAAATATCTCCTTTCTAGCGGCATGAGCGTGACAGTAATGCAGAGCTGGAGAAAATGCCGAGGAGGCCAGCAGCTATCTGAAAACAGGGACAACAATCAACTGCCTGTTCAGGAGCCATTTAGGGGATTGGGTTCAGCCTATGTCAGCGTGACTATAGAAAGAAATGGATTTCAACATCCAGACTTGGCAGCCACGTTTATTGTCTCAGTAAGCTAAACCACAGGGACGTTAGGACTTGAGGATAATGGTCAAACCTTGGACTGGACATGGGAACCAAGTTCTCAGTTCTCCAACTCTTCTGCACCATAATAAAGGGCTACATTAAAATTCAGGACTTCTCTGCCAGGGGAAAAAAAGACGCAATTGGAAAATTATGGTTTTGACATAACTGATATGGGAGGAGAGGTTCCAAATTCAACATAATAAATCAAATAACTTCATGTTAACAACCTCCACAGAGTAACAAATTTTCCATCTTGCTGTAATTTACCAGGACACACACACCTAGCAAACCCTGAAAGCACACTATATTGCCATTTGTATCATCTATCTCCTTTCCTGTTAACAGATAAAACAAGAAAATAACAAATAGGTAGCATGCTGCACAGAACTGATTTACAAACCTCTTAAGACTTTTTAAACATCCCAGTGGCACATGTTGTTTGCCAATACAACTCAACATCAGGCAGAGTGCTTACAGCATAAACCTAAGACAGATGTTATTTTGATAATAATTTCAGAAAGCATTTCAACCTTTATTCCACTGTTTTTAACTCACTGCCAATGCTGACCTAAAAAAAAAAAAAAAAAAAAAAAAGGCAATCCAAGCCTGTTGCTCAGTTCAGCCATTAAGCTCAAAACAAGATGTCTCTGTGCTCTTGCCAGTATTTGCAAATCTATCACATCTAACTGTGTGGGAAGAAGTGCTGAGCTCCAGGGACTATGGGACTGATGTGCAGGGACAACTGGGATGGGATTCTTTTAAGCACTAATGTGCAGCGTGGGTTTTTGTCCTGGTAATGTATTGGCTCTGACCCTTTTTATTATTCATTTCCTGTCATGAAAAAAAATCAAAACACAAACCACTTGCATGTCAGCAACAGAGGGAAAAAAAATCTTCGACAGCTTTATCACAGCAGAAGTAAACAGGCAGCTTCTGATTTTCCTGTGAAATAGGCAAGGAAAAAAAATAAAATTCTTTCCAAAGTGAGGCATTGAAGAACTTTCTTTTGTTTCTTAGCCTGTTTTTACTTCAAAAAGAAATACATTGTAGAGGATTTTAGTACAGGTTGCAAAGGGGTTCTTTTTCTTGTTTATTTGATCTACAGACCAGAAAATAAAAGAAAAAAAAACCCCAAACCAAACCAAAAAACTTGCTCTTACTTCTGAAGGAAATAGTAGCTTTTGGCTTCCAAAGTAGAATATCTTAATATAAGTTTACAGTCAGGAAATTAGTAGTCAATACAATGATAAAGACAAAGCCCTCTCACATGCAAAGTGTGTTAAAAAATTCACTTTATTTCCATGTCATGAAACACTTCTGCTTAAAAACGTGCTCTAGCATACGGACCAACATATTTGTTCACTGCTGTTTGTGCTCTCCCCAGGAAAGCTCTCTCCTTCATGCTGTGGCCACTGGGAAATAGGAGTTAATCTTTTTTGGAGAGTATCTACCAAAAAGAAGGATGGGCTCTACTTCTCACTAGTATAACATTACAAGTAATTCTCAGAAAACAAGTATCAATCACTACCCATTTTGGAAAGCTTCAGCTAAAGAACAACCAATCCTTTTTACCTAGTGAATCTCTCTTTGGTGGAAGGTCCCAAGCAGATTTAGCAGGAAAGCAGGATCAGCTTGGCAGATCTTTATTCTCAAACCCTGTCAATTCTCCAGCTTTCAGAAACTTTCACCCCAGCAGAAATGAAATCAGCCTTTGCTGGAGTCAGTTGGACCAGACTACTCAGAAGATATACTGAGCCATCAAAAGGAAAGTGTAAAAAAGGATAGAAAATTATATAAAAACTAATATTAAGAGTACAAAGAAGAGGAAGAAGATTTTAATTACTGATATATACAAAGTAGGAATCAAACTAATAAAGAGGAATTAGAATTACTCATTTTTGTCTATAAAATGCTGGTTTTAATCACTCCAGAGAGGCTGATATGAGCAGAAGGGAGAACATCTTATTAACTAGTATTTCTTTCTCTAGATTTCAGCATGTAACTCAGTCCAATCACCATAAGCATCCCATGTAACCCACAGAGGCTCCTCCTCCAGAGATTGTCTGAGAATCTAAAACAGGCTCCTGCCCCAAGCTGCCCTTGCTGGGGCAGGGGTGTGTTTTTCTCTGGCACTGTTTTGTTGATCCATCCTTGGTTGTGTGTCCAGACTATGAAAAGCCAAGGTCAGAGTGTCCCTCTTCTCCCTGCCTTCTCAGTGTCCTCAGGAAGAACGATTGGGCGCACTGACCAGGAGTGAGACACACCCCAGGAGGTGCCCCAGCTGGGCAGAAAACTGCTTGGTGCAGTTATTTTCTCAGGGTGGGTCCAAAACCCATGTGAAATTCACCCAATTCTCAAAGCCATTGCAACTCTCCCAAGGGAAGCCTGTGTTCAAAGTCACCAAGGAAGTCATCCCAGACTCCACAATGCTTAAATGCTACTGACGATAACTTGATTACTTGCATCAGATTTAAATGTAGAATATTAATGAATTTTTATACACACACATATTTGCATATATGTATGTCACAGAGAGAATGAGTGCACTCATGGGAAAATACTGACTATAGGAATGCATGCATGTGCATATTTAATACTTCTTTTAAGAGTATCCAATTTCACAAAGTTGAAGACAATTATAAAACCTCATCAGCAAGGAGAAAGAAGTTAAACAGAGAAATGTGAACGGTAATTGGAAGATGTTTGAAAACACTGCTTAGGCCTACATGTCATTACTAAGAAAAGTTTCTCTGGTTGAAAACAAACAGCTGCAAACAAAAACAAATTTAGTCTAGAAGAGAAGCAGGTATTTAAAAAACAAAAGCAAACACAATATGTAAGGAGCAGAGGAAAAATGCCAAGCTGATTGCAAAGAATATCAATAAGAGGTAATTATGAATCAGAGTCAACAATCCATACATAGGAGACAGAGAATTCACCTAGATCTGCAGGCAAGCTGCATCAGCTCTGCCAAAGACAACTCAAGGTCACTTAGCAGAGCAAATGTGCTGGCTGCTCACATAAACACAGTTTTCTTTAGGGAAACACAACTCGAGTGCCAGCCGCCTACGCTTTCCCAGTCACCCCATCTTGCACTCCCCTGGCTTTATTCTGCTCCAGTCAACGTCTCAGCTGTGTCCAGTTTTGACACAACACTTCATGAAAGCCACAGATAAACTGGAGAGCACTTAGAATCACAAATACCCAAACAGGCAGTTTGCTTTGCAAAGAAAAGCTGAGGGAACTTTACATATTTAGTCTGGAAAGAAAAGGTGAAGGAGTACATAGCTGCTGCCTTTCAGCATCCAGACATCACAACACTCCATTATTTTTCATGTATGTGAAGAAAAAGGAGATAATTTGGATTATATCAGTTTAGATTTGATATTAGGAGAAAATTGTGCGAGTATCAAGTTACTTACACATATGAAAACATATATACACACAGAGGTCATCAAACCCTTTTAAGTTGAAATTTGCAAGGAAAACTTTAACAAATTTTTCAAGGGTAAAAAAGTGTGTTTGATCTATCTCAACACTTGCAGCAGCAGAAGTCTAAATGCCTTTCATCTCTGTATTTCTATAACTCTCTGACGTTACATTTACAGACTAGATAATGACCAGTCATATAGAGTTCAAGTTTGCATGCATCTCATACACAAAATAATTATGTTGTTAAAGGAGAGCAGCCCAATGGATACAGGAACACACACTGACAATCTGGAGACCTAAATTCCATTAGCAGCTCTGCCAGTCACTCATTGTCCAACTTCTCCTTTTTTCCCCTTTCTCACATAGAAAACAAACACTTACAAGCTAAACAAGTGCTGTTAGCCTGCTTAATTATTGTTTGAGAGAGGTGACAAACTGCTTAAAGTACAGGACGATTAAGGGTCTGTGTTTTAATTACACTGATTTCATCCTAAGTCTCCCAGGATGACGATTGCTCAAAGCCTTAGTTACAGTGGCAAAAGACTGTCACATTAAATCTGTGAAGACTGAGCTATTATGACAGCAAATTATGATGACAAAATTCTGTTAGTTCAAGTCTAATGAAACATTACTGCACACACTAGGATGAATGTTAAAATATTTCTGTGCTGGTCTATGTGCAGGTTAGTACATCAAGATGATGGCAAACTGAAGTTAATGCAAGCCTGCAGAAATGACATTACAAATGGCAAGATGATTGCAAAATGATGCTGCTGCAAGTGAACTGTGATTAAAAAATAGGTTTCTAAACACAAAAATGTGCTAAGGGAATGTAAAAATAAACCTACAGGAAAATAAAACCAAAGACATTTTACTTAAAGCAAAAAACATGCTTGATGCCACTAGTGCTGCAGACCAATTCCCTGCCAAACTGGCCAACGTTGATTAGGAGGCACAAAGCCAGGATGAGACTGCCTTACAAGTAACTGCCAATAAATTCTGAGTAATGGTATCACTAGGACATTTTTTTCCACTAAAATAGGTAATTGACTCTGTAGAAACATAAATAATTTTTGAAAAAGTGCTCAAGATTATTGTCCCATGAAAGAATCTGGTTTGATCAGGAAATTCCTTCCTAAATTTAATCATATTGATGTTTTTCTTTCTTATATTCTGGCAGGGTTACTAGCACACGTCTAGAACCCGATTGTTCATTAGGCCAAAAAGAAATTAGTCCACTCTCAGGTAAATTCAAACACACAGGATCCACACCATTATAAAATTAAGGAGATTAGACCTTTAATACGCACAGTGTTCATAATATTTTAATGTGATTAGATCAGTAACACCAAAGATATGCTAGTGTATTTCCTTAGAGCAATGTTGGATTATTACTTCTAACATATGAGGAGAAAATAATTCAAAACCTGAAAAATTCTTCTATTTTTTCTGCATTTGAAGTCTTTCCTCCTTGCTATAATATTTCTATCTACTGCTAAATATACAAGAGATACACTTCATTTCTAGTTTGGCTGCAGCAGGTACTCTGTGTCCTTTCAACAGACTGGTGTACCTCTCTATCTGTCTGACTCTCTCTCTCTAATGTTTTCCAGCTTATTATCACCCAAAATATGTGATACTCAGTTCCTGATGAATTACACTGGTGAACTGAAGTGCTTTGGTTAAATAACAGGCTTTGTCAAGTAGTTTAGGTAGTGCCTGACCTTTAGGTGAAAATCTTGCATAATTTCCCCCCATCTAGTAGAGAATAAAATGAAAAATTTCCTATTCTTGAAAATTTGTAAGTTTTTACTGGCCAAATTACACATCCTATTCAGCAAAATGATAGAACGGCAAAATCTCACTAAAAATAAATAAATCTTAATAAGGTAATCTATTGCAGGGATAAGTACAGCATGACTCGTGCATTTTTCAGATTTTTCAAAATAGTTCCATAGCTGACAAATTAGTAGTTGGAGTAAAGAAAAGGAGATCAAAATGATGGTTCAGGGCTTCAAGTCACTCTGATTACAAAATTGTAAGAGCCATTATGACTGCATACATTACATTAAAATTCATATGGCTTTTCTGGAGGCACACAGACATTCCACCTGAAGGCATGGACTTTTTAGAAGACTGGGAAATCACTACATCCAGCTACTCACTAATCTGTCTGTTGGCATGGAACCTCTGCCAGCTGAAGTTACCTGTGAATCTGAACTGAACATAGGAAAGAAAACACAGACTGAAGTTTTAAAAGATGAACCACACAAGTGCTCCCTCACTCTGCCTGCTGATTTCAGTCTTACTAAATACACTCATTCCAGTGAAAATATACACTCTGATGGCAATAAGATCTGTAAAATTTACTGAATTCAGTGATGTTTTATAACACAGGAAAAGAACAGATGATGGTAAAAATTACTAAATTTTTTGAATCATTAATGATAAGCAACAGCAATCAAAGTCACTTTATAATAATGTCATAGAGAAGGTCCAGCTAAGGAGTTTTGAAATGTAAAAATCTGTTCTCTAAGGAATTACTTAAAATCTTAATTGTTTAAAAATACCTAATTTCCTCAGTGCACCAATTATAGGTAGATTGTTTTGAGGCTTTTTAGCCTGCTAGTTGCTTATGCAGCATGTATACAAATACTTATCACATTAGACCTGTGGGTTGACAAAAATCCAAAGGGACTGTGTGTTGCATGTAAACAACTTCTTCCTTTAAAAACACTTCATGTAAGTTTAAAAATGTAATTTAGATCAGAACTGGAGCAGCTTTGTTACTAATGTGGAAAACAGAAATTCTTGCAGTCTTCTCTGTTATAGATCCACTAACATACAGCCTGAGTGCCTTTCACAGGAGTAAAATGCACCTCAAACTATTTTTATGCAATAAATCTTGGCTTATGCTTGTTACATAAGTAAAACTAGAAGACATATTAGCACTGGAGAAAGTGGGCTAAATTTAAAATTCTCCAAATTTAATCAGTCCATGGAGGATAGAGCAACATGTCCCATATGGAGGACAACAGCAACACAAGGATTCAGAGAACAAAGTATTGGTCACAACCTCTGTAGGCTTGATGAGACATTCAGATGACTAAATGTATTTTGTATTATTTTATGTGCTTCATGGTAATTTGCCTGGCCTATAATAACTTCTTTTTTAAAGGCACAGGCCTTTTACAGATCTTGGGTTAGAACCACCAGCCCCAGCCAGAAGTTCCAGTCACTGTCAAACATTTTAAATGGCCTGTGCATAAAAACCTGATTTATTCCCTACTAATGCAGCACAAGTATGACTTCTTCTTTCCTTTTTAAAAAACAGAAGAAATATTTCAGATCAAAGTACTCTTTCACTCTTCAATCATTCCAATTACTTATTTTCCCTGTTTGATAAATATATAAAACTTCTCATAAGGATACACTTGACCAGAATACAGATGTATCAATGACTACTACTACAATTCAAAGAAATATTTTTAAGTCAAAATATGCAAATAGTCTTGAAATGATTTAATGATGACATACATTTCAAGAAAAAAATTAATCAAAAAACTCAGTAAGTTCTTCAGCTACTATGTAAAGCTGTTTCAATATCAGCTGGATAAAAAAAACCTGCCAAATGCAATGCCCATTTTTTAAAAACCTCTTCCCTCTTCTGGAACTAAAACCCCATAGATCTAATAATGATATCAGTCTAATTTTCAGAAATTGCAATTAGAATAGAATTAACAGACACAGATATGCATTAGTGGAGAAAAGTATTTTACAGGAGCAATCACACCTCATGTGTCTGGTAGGGTTCTTTGAATGAGTCAGTGAGCACACAGTCAAGAGAAACCTGGTTTATGCAATTTAAATAATTCTCAATACTGCCTCATTAGAGAACTTAAAAAAAATAAAGATGTCCTAGGATAAGAGATCTACTTTCACAAACAAATAAATCATTAAAACACAAAACTGCCAAAAGCATTCAGCTTTCTCAAATGTGTATGCCACCAGAGGTATCACAGATAATTGCCAGGACTGGTCAACATATAAGGTACACTGATTATCACTACATGGATCTAGAAAAAGAAGGCAACTTTCAACTTTCCTAATAGTGCTAAGGTATTCAGGGAAATAAAAATGAAATTTGGCTGCAGAGAGATGCAGAAGAGTCTCAGAGTGTCAACTGGGCAATAAAAAAGACGGATGCAATTCAATATTGAGAATATGTGGAGAAAAAGAAATCTCGAATTTACGTACTCAGCATGAGCTCCGAACTAGTTATTACCACTCAGGAAAGAGATCTTGGAGTTATAAAAGGTCTATGAAAATATCAACTCCATCTTAGAAGCTGTCAAAAAGCAAATCAAATGCTGGCCATTACTATGACAGGAATAGAGATCAACATACAAAATATCATTATGGTATTATTTAAAGTCTTCAGGTGTTCACACTTTGAATACTGTGTGCTGTTTTCCTTCCCCTAACACTAAAATGATATAGCAGGAATAGAAAGGACAACAGAAATGATTGAAAGCTAAGGAGAAATGGCTTCCATGTAAAGAATGACTACAGAAGAGTCTTCAAGGTAAGGTGAGGGGAGGGTGAATGAGCATGCAAGGAGGATGAAATTGCCCAGGGAATGCACACCAGCAAAAGGAGAACAGCATTACATACTGAGGGACCAATCATCTAAACCGTGCTAGAGTGGGACTGAGGCCCAAACAGGCACAGGTAAAAGTCCACAAAGTGCATCCTGGCACCATGTCTGACAGTTTTCCAAAATCATCCTCTTGATGTACAGTGGACAAAAGAGCTGACCCAATACTGGTCTTCCTCACATATGCTGGGAGCAAATCAGAGAGGTTGGCTTTGCTGCTACAGAATCCTGGGGTTTGTCTGTGCCTGAAACGCTGTGTGCATTGTGGCCTCCAGGAGGATGCACTGAAGTTACAGAAAAGCAACTGGAAACAATCAGGGGGCTGGAGCAGACTCAGAGAGCTGTGATGCTTCAGTTTCTAGGGGAGAAGGCTCAGGGGAGATAGGACTGAGGCTTGAAAAGCATGAAGGGTGTGAACAAGCTGCATAAGGAAATTATTTACCTATACAACTTGGTATATGATGCCCATTTGGTTTGAAAGACAAAAAGAGTATTTCTTCAGCCAGTGGGCTACCAGCTTCTGGATTTTGCTGCACAAGGAGTTGATGGAAGTAGATGTTTTCAGCTGGTTTAAAACAGAGTTAGACAAATTGATGGAAAACAAGTCTGTGAACAGGTGCTAAAAAGGAATGGGGCCAGAATGTAACCTGTAGCATTTTTAATACAGTGATTGCAGATGCTGGGGGAAGATGAGAAAATGGATCTCAGAAAGTGTCCAAGCTCATTTGGTCTCCCTGACTGTCCTCTCCTGTTGCCATTTTCAGGAGAAATAATCCCTGGCTTGATGCACCATTGTTCTGACCCAGCAGGACATTTTGTATGAACTTAAGTTACAGGGAAAAGTAGACTGCAGCTGAAGGCGGCTGAGGTGTACTAAATCATGAGTCTTTAAAGAAGATGAACAGAGAACAATTTTTCACTGTCTCTTAGCACAAGAGCTGGGTAGAAGAGCAAAAAAAGAGAAAGAAAATCAGCAGGTGACTGGTTCAAAACAAGCAACAAGAAATACCTCTTCACACTGTGTGTAGCTAAGGGACAGGACTCAGCTGCTGGATGTTGTGGATGCCAAGGATTCATGGCACTTGGCTACCCTGGGAGCTTGGTACCAGCAGAAATGCCTCCCTGGCACCAGCAGAAATGCTGTGGATGTCAGGTGTCCTCAGACAGTCCCCTCAGGCACACAGCCATTTCTTAAAGTAAAAAGGAATTGGACACATCACCTACCTGTGCCCCACTTCAAGCACTAAGGAACACTCTGCAGACAACATTATTGCAGTTCTTTTCAGCCCCACAATGCAGTCATTTCTTTATTTCCTCTGCCCCAGTGCCTCTCAGGCAAAATGCTGCTGCTAAGCTTTGATGGGAACAGTGCAACACAGGTTAAATCAGTGGTATTATTCTCACCTTTTGTAGTTACAGCCACCTCTGAATTTAATAGTGCTGCATGTTTTAGTACAGCAGTGTTTGCATGACAAAATATTAAAGAGCTTTGCACCTTTTTACCATATATCCTGCTTTCAAGGGTTTATAACATAGCTGGGAAAATGCTCACAGCTGAAGATCAGCATTCAAAGTCTCAGTGTGGAGGCAGCATTTCATTTCAGTTGTGAGAGGGAAAACAGTATGTCATTTTTATAACTATCAATAGAAGGCTTCTGTGGGGTTTTTACTTTCTGGATTTTTTCCTGTTCTAAGACATTTTCCTGTTTCAAGTTAAGCAACTGGATGTATTAATAAGTGACAATCACAGCATGAACCAGGAAAGATAACTGTGTTTAAAAAAAGATGGTGCAAAATCAGTGTACATTTTCCACAGTTTTACATGAAGCACAAAGCTCCAGTTCTGTAAAGCATAACTACATAGTCATCACTCCCATGCAGAGCTGACAAAACTGCAATAGGTTTTAAACATGGGGTTCATACTTTTACATTCAGGAGAAAAGATAGATACTAACAGTAAGGGCATGCGTAAGACAGAGGAATTCTTAGTTTATCCAAAATATTGCAAAGAATCAAAAATCTGTTCTTTACTTTAGAGAATTCATGGTTTAAAAGGGGATACCAGCTTTACTTTCCAATTTGCAAGTTGTGCTGGTTGTTTTCACTGGTATTGCTTCAGAAATATTTACTAATTGCGTAGTCATTATATCAAACATCTTGTTTGGTAACATAACATTTTAATTTGTTCACCTTTCTTCCTACCTGCAAACATATTTGTCTGCAGTCCCAAAACATGCAACACAAACATATACATCTCTGTGGAATTCAATTCATGGCATGGGTGAATAAGAGGTTAATTCATTTCCAATATCTATCACCAGAGGTATTGAAATAATAAAATGTTCTACTTTATTTAAGCTTGCATGCCAGTCCCTTCTCTCAAGAGCTTCATTTGAATGTGCGAAAGCATAAGGAAATAACCACATATTATAAATAACCATCCCTACAGATTAAAAAAATCACATTGAACAGAAAAACCAATAAATACATTTGGGCATGGACATACATACACAAAAGACAAATATACACACACAAGCAAAGATACACATCTATAATATTATTTTAGAGGAGATATATGAACATGGAGTGTGGAAAGAAAGGGTAAATGTCCAGGATTCATTGCAATATGGAGTTTGACAGGAATAGAATAATTGCTATACCTAGTGCTAGAAAGGGCTTCTAGGCACCTCAGTTTAAATGTTTCTAGAAAAAACTGAAAGCTTAAGACCACTGAAGTCTTCCATGTAGGCTCAATCTTCAAGAGTACACCAGGGCTTTTTCCACTAAGGGATAAGCACATCTCCTTCCCAGTTGACAGACTGCATGAACCAGAGCAGAGCTTCTCACTGCAGAGCCGTCAGCCCAGCCGCAATCTGGAGGTGGTAATGCAAGTCACGAGCAGCTCTGTGTGCTCCATGTGGTGACAGTTCTTAATTTCATTTCCAGGGAAACTCCTCACTGATCAATCTGAGAATTGTCTGTGTCTAATCCTTATTCAGGAAATATGTCTTGACATAATCAACTTTATCAATTATTGCACAATAGCTAATCTCTTGCTACAGAAGAAAACACTGAGAAGGCGTGATGGCCTTACTCTGAGAATACTTCACCTGTCCCCTACATCATTTCTAGACTATTAAGCCTCAGAGCTCAGTATAGTTCAGAGAAATTCACTGATGGGCCCCTCCAGGGCATTACTACCAAGATGACACGATATGTTATAAACATACACAATTGCTTGAAAGATATTAATTGCAATGTACACTCTTCTGCTAAGTTCTTGCCAGCAGCAATCTCAAAATTAAATCCCTTCTATGTTGTTTTCATATGCACAGATATCATTAGAATATTCTCAGGGCAGTCTGCATCGATGGCTGTGTGCTCATCTTTCAAGTGAATCCCATGGTCTGTTCCAGTTCTCTGGGTGGTTGCCTACGTGGGGGGATTTGTGCAAAGTCAGGCTGTATTTGAATTTACTGCTCAGCAAGTCAGACAACTCCTCATGTGCACCACCTCGTGGGAGGAAGCTCTTCTGCCTTATCTCAGAAAATGCAGTTGCACAGGGGTGCTTTTGGGGCTCAATTAAAAATGTCAGATGAGGGTTAAGCTATTTGTTCACTGTAGAAATCACGCTGGTGTTTTTTGTGTTCCTTTCTCCACTTACAGATATGCCCTTATAGATTATCTTTCCATATCCTTAAACTGTGTTTTCCTTCAGCCTCACCTCCACTACTTAAAAAATAAACAGCCTATCATCATAAGGTAAAGATTTATTGATTCCATCAAAAATATCCCAAGTTTCAAGTTCAAGAGAGGCAGAGGTTGTGATGCATGAAGCTTGGTTTCGCTTGCCTGATCCATTCCGCAAAAAGTCTATCCTAACAATTTCTTTTCATAGCAAAATTCTTAGAAAACAGCTGTAAGCCTTCAGTGTCTTAAAGGCATCTTTTAAAAATATTTCCCTCAAAAAGTAAAGCATTGCCAAAAATACATCCTCTTATGTACAAATAGCAGTTAGTTCATTGAAATGCAGTTTAAGAACTTCCATGAAAGAGATGCATCCTTGAGACAAACAGGACATGAGATTCCAGAACTCAAAAAAACCACATATTTTGTGGGTATATTTTAATAAAGGTGCCTCTATTTCAGCAGGTTTTCTTTTATTAACTGAGAGTTTGAAAATTCCTCCAGGCTCCAGAGAGGAGAAAAAAAAAAAATTATTGCATATGTCCCTTTGAATGTGGAGGTACTGAAAAAAGGGGGGCCCCTCTGCTTTCCTTCCCTCCCCCCCGAACAAATGCATGCTCATACACACACATAGACTGGAATACCAGTTTTAAAATGTACAGAGAGACCCTGCAGAGTCAACATTAACAGAACTTAAAAAAGCATGCAAAAAGCCAACAGAGGAAACCCAAAATATTAAAAACGATGCCCAGGGGTTGACGGAATAATGATAAGAGATTCTCCACTCAGCTCTGCTGTCAGAAACACTCTCCTCAGACAGGGGCGATTTAATCAAGCAGGGACTGAGTGCAGTGGAGGTGGAGGTGTGCATGCCCAGCTGCCCACCAGCCTCATTCCACATCCTGCCTCACTCTCCCACGACTGGCTCTTTGTAATTGACTCCTGGAAAACTTCAGAGGCTTTGTGAAGGCAAAATGGGGAATAAATGCAGCGTGGTGGGTGTTGGCGGCTGGATCTTAGGAGGAAGATTCCTCTGGGGCCCAAACCTCCTGTATCCACTTGTGTAAAACCAAGGTGTTATTGTGTGTAAAATGAACCATTTTTGGCCCATGAGCCTGGGTGCAGGGTGATCCCCTAGTCCCTGGGCTATAAACCCCTAGGAGCACTAGCTCTCCTCATCAGGCTCATGCAGCTTGAAGGGTTTGAAGGGCAATAATGAGGCACCAGCCAGCATATTTAAACCCACAGCACTTACAGCAAATTCATGTGTGACACAGGATTGCACAATGAGGTGCAGAGCGTGGCTGCACACATGCAAAGTGACCCCACAGGCTCCATCCTGGAGCAGGGAGCAAGAAACCATTAACAGCAATATCACTCTCCTTGCAGCAAATGATTTGGGGAGGGAGAGGGGAAGGTGCAATGACTCCCTGAATTCACCCTCTCCAGGCTGAAACCTTCCACCTTGAAATGCAGAGGAGTGAATGAACACCAGAGAAAAGGGTGCCTGTCAGGAAGTGGATGTCTGCTTAACAACTGCATATATGACCATAAAGTATCCCCAGCACTGCTCCTGGGATTCTTTTATTAGACTGACAAAATTTTAATTAGATTAAGAAAACATTATAGGTTTGGCCAGCAGCTCTGCTCCTTCCACCCACAGAAATATTTTGAGTGTATCAAACTGGTGAGGATTCCATCTGCAGCTTGGGTGCAACAAAGCTGTAATGGACTTGTGACAGACCACAATAGTCAGAAGTTCCACAGGTAAAACAGAAACAAGATCATTTAAGAACAATGCATCACAAAAAATAAAAATAAGAAATTTTAATAAAAATAGAATTCTGGGCTCAAAAGTCAGCCTGATTTGAGGCAATATTTTTCACAAAGGTTGAATTGGCTCCTTGTAGAAATGGGAACTTGAATTTTATTGTGTGTCTAAGGACACTTATGACACTGTGCAAAGAAATCTACATTATCAGTAACAATGTTGACAGGACCAGACCACAGAAAACCAGTGACTTCCTTGTGTCTAGAACAGAGTGATTTTTCTGGTATTCTGAAAAAATCCTGGATGATTAAAATAAGTCACCTCTAGAAGATTCTAAGGGCAAGCTTCAGGGAATAGGGATTTAACTGGAGAGAAAGATGATATGGCATTAATAACTACTGGGCTCCCTGCCAATGAATGGGAGAGGCTTGTCAAAGACACCCCAAAACTTAAACCAGTAACTTCTCATCAAGAATATGCAAGAATATGCAAGATCATCCTCAAAATAAAAGTAAGCCAATAGAAAGCAACAAGAAATAAGACCCTCAGAAAAAATAATGCTCCCCTGATTCCTCTTAATTATGCAAAAAAGAAGACAGGACTAATTTCCATTATCTAACCAAATGCAAACTGGGAAATAAAAGTAATTTTTTTTTTCCCCAAACCACCAGGTGCCGTGCATTGTAAATCTCCTCCCTCTTCTTCCAATCATGCAATTGGAAGGTTATTTGCATTTTTTATAAAGTACCTGCTGTGCATTACAGTGTTCAGGCAGAGGTTTACTCAGAGAGGAGGAAGCACACTGGAGCTTGCAGCGTCAGATGATGAACCTCTGTCACATGCTGTGGCTCAGGCATCCCTGTCAGATCAGAGCTGCACTTTGCCATGTAATGAAGCAACTTAGAACTACTTATTCAAAGCCTTGAACTTAATTAGCAGTAGAGCGAGGCAACTAACTTGCAGTGAATAAATTGTCAACTTCGTTTCTTTCTATTCATGAACGTTCTATGATTAGCACAAATTATTCTTATAATTATTCAAATTTAATTCACCATATTATTAAAATAATATTTAGTCTACAGCTCATTCACCAGGAGCATGAATGTTATAAATGAGTTTATTAATTCTGAATATATGAGTTGATCACATGGTTCAAGGTGTAAAGCTGAGAGTCAGAGTGCCCGGGCAATTACCTACAGCAATGAGTTTTACATCAACTTCCCTGCTTTATACTCTGAACACTGAATAAATGTTGGATAAATTGTCATTGGTCCACTTATTCGCTAAGCACTTTTGGAAGAGAAACACAACTGAGACACAAGTAACACATGCGAAGGTTTGCAAGGGGAAGGGAAATACAGGCAAAAAGTTACAAATGGAAAACACTTCACTAGGATTTTTCACAAGTTCAAACACCACGACTCTTGGACTGAAGCCATCAGCAACTCCCAGTTAATAACATCCCTGTCGATAGGAAGAGAACTCCCGAGAGGATGCTTCACTCAGAACTGTGCTTGTAAGAAAGCTGATAAATCGAAGTCAGCATTTAATAACCCAGCCCACCCAGTGCAACTCCAGGACAGGTAAATTCATAGAACCTAAAGTACCTAAAACAAGAGTTTGCTGCCTTGATTCTTGTGCTGCCCTGAGCTCCTTCTGAGACCTCTGTTCTTAATTTTTTTTTCCTTTTTTCTCTGAAGGATTTATTTCAGAAGATCAAATGCAGTTGTCGTCTTCCCCCTGTGCCTGCTGCCTCAGCTCCAGCAGTGGGTGAGGGAAGAAATCTGAGTGCTAATGAAAAGGACATTTTGGATTATGGAATAAATCCTTCATTCAAAGACAGAGAGAGACTTTACCACAGTCCATAGTGACAAGGGGAAATGCATGTAAACTGAAAGAGGGTAGGTAGGCTTAGATTGGACAAGAGGAAGAATTTTTCACAATGAGGCTGGTGAGACATTGGAAGAGTGGAGAAGTTGGGGATGCTCCAACCAGGGAAGTGTTCAAGGCCAGGTTGGATGGAAATTTTATCTAGTAAAAGATGTCCCTGCCCATGGTCCAGATAATTTTTAAAGGCCTTTTCCAACCCAAACCAAACCATTCTGTGAGTTTGTGAAAAAAAAAGCACCAAGATGAAAAGGAAGCGTGAATAGGGGTATGAAACAATTTGCATACTAAAGGAAAAAAAAATAGACTTTATGCTGAAGAGAAAAAAAAGGTGTTTGCAAGCAAGTAAGCAGGACTCTTGTGGCAGAGAGAAGGGAGACATGTCCTGTCACTGCAGCTAAGCCCTGTCCCCCAAGCCCCTGGGGAACCCAGTGGCCTGCACCACTCTTCTGTGTCAGCTGTACTCAGGAAAACCTTCACACATGGGGTGATCCCACAGCCTGCCTTGGCCACCTGCAGATGGCACCTGGCAAACACCCACCACACTGCAGGAGTGCTTCAAGCTCAGCCACAGATGTTGAGAAAAATCAATGAAGAACACAGAGCAGTGAACAGGGTTTATCAGCTGGAACACTGGAAATGGGGAACTATTGACCAGCAGATCTGTAACAAGAGGAATTTGGGACTTGTTTCCTTTGTGATCTTTTTACCTGAGAAAGCAAAGTAAAGATGCCATTTAAGGCACAAAAGAGTGCCTCTAGGTTAGTTCTTGATAACCAGAGGCTGGAGAGTTCTCCAGCCCAGCCCTGGTGCAGCTCCCAGTCCAACCCACTCTAAGACCTCCCTCTCTGAGCACAGGTAGGGCATGAGGGATCTCCTCATGTTGTGATGGTGCCTCCTGCCCACAGAGATTGCTTTCAAATGAAAGCTTTTCCATAGACAATTGTCAAACAGACAGCACAGTATGACAAAAAAGCCTCTGGTCTGACTCAGTAAGCAGTGTGTCTGTAGTCTTTGGTAATTCTTAACGATTTTTATGCTATATATTTATGTGTTGTAAATATCATTTTGCAGTATTTTTCTTGCTCAGAACTAACTATTGGGAGCACCATAAGATGTCTTAAAAGAGATTTCCCCTGGTTGGAAATTGAAGCATTTTTTACAAAAGCATGAACACACTTGGGCATATTCTCTTTTAAAAATCCAGACTGTAGGCAGAGCACGTAAGAGATTATATAACGAGGAGTGATATGCATAAATGCCTCCTTGTTTATAAATGCAAACCATACCTTCCCCCCGCCATCCCTCTGCCCCCTGCAAGTATAAAAACAGGTCAGAGGAAAGAAAAGGTGCTTCTGTTATGATGGACTCATTCCAGGGGACCTGCCCTTTTGTTTGGAGGGACAGGCACACAGAGAAGTAGCCCATCTTCACTCTTCTGCTGTGGTGCTGAGGGTGTCTGCCTCTAAAAACTTTGCAGCAATTCTTGACACCAATATGTCACCATCACTTAACCTATTATGATCAGTGCACCCCAAAGTTCAACATCTAGCTGAAGCTTTACACCAGCACCCTATGAAAATTGCCCATAATTTGAGTAAAATTTCTGTTAGCACAGTTAGCACTGATCAAAGTTCAGATTTCTGCAAGCTCGAGTCAAACTCTTCCAATCAACCAACTGCACATATTGAGCAATATATAACTATTTACAGCCAAATATATAATGAAAATACTGTTTCTGCTAATATAACAATGCAGGATGGCTGTTCAATTGCCTGTGCAAAATGAGCTGATAGTTGTGATTTAATTTACAGTGGACAAGAGAAAATACTGTAAGGAATTCTGATTGTTTCTTTTCATTGGTGGAAGCTGAATAGAAATGGAAAGTAATCTGCCCTACACTTCTATGGTTCATGAAATAATCCACAAGAAAATCTACTTTTAAAAAATATCAAAAAGGGAAAGAGAAAGGAGGGTGTCAGCCATAGATGAATAATACACAGACATGTCCACGGTGATCTGAATAATTCAGCACACAAAATTAAAGCATGTTTCACATCTGCCACCATAAAAGATAAAGCTATCTAGCCTGTTTTAAAAGTATGATTACAAGGGAACACTTCTGATTCACGCTCAGGTCTGGTTTGAGTGCCAACCCTATGGTCCCCACCAAAGAAGATCTCAAAGCTCTGGGCTGAAAGAGCTCCAGCTGCAAAGTTTTAATTGACTAGAAACTGGCAGCAAAGTTTTCAAGTGCCACCTGTTCCCAGTAAACCCCAGTGGTGCTGAGCAGTCAGCCAAGACCCTGCACCCTTGGGACACCTCCATCCACCAAGTGAGATGCCCAAAAATGACCACTGCAGTTGTTTCTGTGCCTGCATTGAGAACAGCCCTGCTCTCACCCACCCTCCCTACACCTCATCCCAGAGCCCTGCCAAGCCTCATTCTCACCTGAGTTTGGGATGCCAGTCTAAATAGCAATCCTTCTAGACTCCTTGACTTTCTGTGTCTGAAGTTTCAACACACCATCTGAGACTACAATTGGTTCCAAACGCACTGATCTTCCAGCAAATGCTTCTTTTCCAAGTGGAGATAGACCAGTGGATAAGCACCAAATGGTTCTACTAGGTCCATATGTCTTTGAAATGTTCACCAAGATGTAATGAGAGAGAACTCAGCGAGCAGAAAATCCCTTCCAGCTTTGTGAACGGCATGTGACAGCCACACCTTTACTGCACCATCACACCTTCACACCCCACCTGCTGCAACACCGGCTCCATCTCTTTGGGGGAGCCAAGGGGGGCACTGGGGCAGTGCAGCTGCTGCTGCAAGGAGGCACTGCATTCCCAGCCCCAGCAGAAGAGCCCCTCGTTCCCAGGGAGAGCGGTGCCAGCCAGCCCGTGCCGCTGGCAGGGACACTCCTGCCGCGGGCCAGGCGCTGCCTCCGCGCCAGCCTCCCCCGAGCCAGCTGGGGATGGATGGCTCAGCCCTGTCCCTGGACCAGCACCAGCCCTGCTTCCTGGAACCCCCCGAACATTTCTCACAAAGCACCAGCACAGTCACACACATCACTGCCTCGGTATTTTATGTTAAGGGGCCTACTGCAAACAATGCTTTTTTTATTAAATTACTGGTTTTTAAAAAGCGGCAAGGTGTGGATTTCGTATTTTCCGTACAAAAGCGTTGCTGCCAGCTAGTTTTTCCAGTGTAAATTCTCTAAAGCTTTCATTGGGCTTTTGGGAAAAACAACTCGTATTTCCTCTAAATAAGCCTCCATGAAATCTGACGCATTGTTTTAATTTTAGAAAGTTATTTATACTGGAAAAAATACACACTAGGTATTAAAAAAAAAAAACAACAACAAACCAAAACCCCAAAAAATAAACAACCTCCCCCTTTAATCAGAATATGGAAGTCACTGTGTTTTTCATCACTGAACAAGCAAATCCTTTTTTCTTTGGTACCCTGGAGTATTAACAGGTGGCCATAGCCCCTAGCTGCACGAAACTACCATATGCTACAGAGATCAAAATTAATAAACTAACAGTACAATGTGCCAGTTTATTGTGCTTGCATTTAATTTTAATTTTCTTCTTGGTGTTTTTATTACTAAAAAGACAAATTTGGTGATTTTTAGCCTTAATATCAGTAGCTCCATTTTTGAATTGTTTGTTTTAGCCTCATACCAGGTAAGTACACATACAGAAATATTTTTCTGACACTACATTTCAAAATACTACTTCATTTGTACTCCCCTATGACTCTCTATTCTAAAACATTAGCATTTACATACACTTTAAGGGCTTCAGCAGTAGAAAATTTAACAAATTTCCTCTGACATAAGATTATGTGCACAATAAAAAATTATCTGAATCTCATTTAACTGTACAAATTCATTTCTTGTTAAATACTAATCAGCCAGAACAAAGCATCACACACAACCTTCTGCTCCCTTCTCTACTTGGCACTTTAAATGGTTCTTAAAAAATTCTCTTTGTTTTCCTCCACAAAAACTGTTAATAATTGAAAATGAAACCCACTGATGCAAATACTAGATGAATATGGAAACCACAAAGCATTATTTCACGTGGAGGAAATGAGCAGAGGTCCCTCCAAATATAAACAGGCAATGCTTATCCTACTCTTCAGAGAACCCCAGTGTTGGCTCCTGAATTGAAGCATCTGCCAAAAACTACACAAAATTCTGTGTCCAAAACCAGGAGGAAAACATTGTCCATATTGTAAACCATTTGCATGACAATTATGGCCTTGAATCAGTAACCTTCTATTCATGTGAGTAATCAGTACTCCAGTGAGTGGTTTCACTGACTCCTCAGCCACTGCTTGCACACAGATGCACTGTAGAGGGTTTTGTCCTACTGAGTGGGGTGACTGCCAAGACTTACAGGGTCCAGCACAAGTTTTATGTTGAAGTTACACCATCCCTGACCCTGTGTAAAATTAGGGTCTTGACCCCTCAAGAGCATTTCCCAAGAGCAGCCCCAGCTGTCCTCTCTCCAGGCATTTCTGGGAGGAACTCTGCTAACCTCCTTTCAGCTGCTCATGGGCTGTGCTGCTTATTGCAGGAAGTTCTGACAACACTGTGCAGATCCTTTTGACCTTCATCTTGCAATTTGATTGCCTCGCTCTCAGGGCTGGTGCACCTTGACACTGGGAAGAGCATCCTGTTCTGGGTTAGGGGCAGGTTACACATGACTGCACAGTAGTGGCAGGGAGAGTTAATGTTATCATCTGGGTCCAGAGACATTCCCTTAGGTGTACAGCACTGAAACAATGAAATAAAATAGCAGAATTCACTGATTTTTTTTTGCTTTCTACGTTTTTCCTGCAACCTCCCAAACACTGAGAAAAACAGAGACCTTTTCAACACACCCCTCCCCAAAATCGTTTCCTCTCCATTCTCAAAGGCTAGGAGAGAAGGAACAGAAGCAGTGCTGTTAATCCTTCCTCAAAGTACTCACTCAAACCCACTGAAATCGATGAAAAAATCTTCCAGTGATGTTAACAGACTCAGATCACAGTTCTCAGCAGACATGAGCTGTCTCCAGCACATCATCCTGGAGAAAAAAGACAGACAGGCAGAAGTGCCATCTGCTTCTTGCTCAGGTAGGGTTGGTGTCAGCTGAATCAGAAGTGCTCAGTCCCAGGGACCCCAGGACACACTGGCAACTTCAAAGACATAACAGAAAACAAAGCAAAAAAGCCCACATTCTAATCTAGTTTGTCAATATGCATGGACTTCATTGAATTTTGTGATTCATGCCTCCAAACACAGGAGGATTTTTTTTCTCCCTGAAAGAGATTGTTTTGATGTTTTCTAAATAAAGCATCTTCATGTTTAATTTCCAAATGACACTTCAAAGCTAGATGAATTATATCACTGGAAAGCTTTTCCATAAGGAGCTTTTCAAAGGATGCCAATTCTTGATTTTTGCAGGAAGAGAAAAAATTACCTTTTTTCACTTTTTTTTTTCATTGCATCATGCAGTCAGCATATAATTTAAAGTAAATTATTTATATAGCTCTCATCCCAGTCATTTGGTTAAAATAATGAAAAGACATCTTTTCAGCTATGACACATGAAAACTTTTGAGAAACCACTAAAATGGGAACCTAATCCCTTAATCATTACTGAGGAAGAAGTCTACAAAAATCAAATGCAAGTTTTACTCCAGAGAATGCAGAAGAATGAGGTTATAAACTATATATGGTTTTTCCACTCTTTATTTTTATCCCTTGTTTTCATTTTGCTTTATCCTTAGTTCCACAATAGCTCAGTGTAAGCTTTATTATCATTGACACACACCAGAATGCCCCTATGAATTTGTAAGATCACAATATAATTCTGCTAATCTAAATATTTTTCTTATTTAGAACCAAGTTAATGCTCAGTCTTAAAATAATACCAGTAGTAATAGTTAATACAATCCTAATAGCCAGAAGACAATAAAGAAACCCAATTCAGAATAACATGTTCTGGAGAAAGCATCTTCCAATATCTCAGCCTTGAAGATCTATTTCAATTAACATTTGAGGAGATCTGAAACATCATAAAATAAATGTAAGTACTAAGTTTCCAAGAAACATAAACTGAACTGTAATTCCATTGCACACGAACATATTCCATCTTTCAAAGAGCTGAACTGTGGTTTCCAGTATTGGCAGGAGGCCCTCTTATAATGACATTACATGTATACTGTAGTTCCCTTGATGTCTTTCATATTTTTTCATAAACAAAATTACAGTGACAGTGCAGTTCATTACAGGAGGTTTCATTAAAGAACTGGTTTATTTTAAGAGAACAGCAGCAGAAAACTGTCTTCAGGGATGGAGTCGAGTAAAAAGTCTGATTATGCCTCCATGAAAATCAGGCAGAAATTATGCAGGATTTTGACACTGTAACACAAGAAAATCCTCTTAAGAGACACAGGGAACAAACTGTTCCACTGTGACACGCATTAATAAGCAGGTGCAGCCCTGTCAAGTTGTTGAAGGTGACAAGTTTGGCCCTCATGCGCCCTGGCTTCCCATCCTCTCCCAGGGCAGGCAGTGCCCCAGCTGCAGCCCTCAGTGCTGGAGGAGAGACCCCAAGGGGGACCACAGAGTCACAGACTGGGCTGCACTGGAAGGGACCTGAAAGATCTCCTACTTCCCACCCCTGTGCCAGCAGCAGCAATGCCACGCACTAGATCAGGGGCTCAGGGACCCATCCAGCCTGGCATGGAACACTTCCAGGGATGGGGCAGCCACAGCTCCTTTGGGCAACCTGTTCAGTGTCTCACCACACTCAGTAAAGGATTTTTTTCTAATGTCTAACCAAAATCTACCTGCTTTCCATTTAAAGCCATTCCCTCTCGTCCTATCACTGCATTTATCAAAAGTCCCTCTCCAGCTCTCCTGTAGATCCCTCTAGGCACTCGAAGCTGCTCTAAGGTCTCCTCAGAGCTTTCTCTCCTCCAGGCTGAACAACCCTAAACCTCCTACAGCAGAGGTGCTCCAGCCTCCTGACCATCTTCATCACCTTCCTCTGGATTCACTCGCACAAGACCACAGCCTTCTCATGTTGGAGGCACCAGAGCTGGACACAGCACTTCAGCTGGGGTCTCATGAAAACAAAACAGAGGAGGAGAAGCTGTGCCAAGGTGCAGCAACTGGGAAACAGCTTTTGCCTTGCCATACTGAGTACCAGAGTGGGTGAAAACCCACTATGCAGCTCACTCATCTTTTACCATCAGGGCTGCAGCTGGCTCTGCAAAGAGCAGTAAAGTGGGGTCTCAGCAACTTATTATATTTCTTCTTCCCATTCCAGTAAGACCAGCTCCCAGAAAACATCACTGCCTTCTGAGTGGCTGGCATTATTTTGAGTCTGCCACTTTTCTTTCACAAAAAATAATCTCCAGTTTTGGATTAATCAACTGAAAGGTCACCTTGTTGTTCAAAGTTTTCAAAAACTTAATCCAAATAAATGTGATGTGGTAGTTTTTGTAACTGTGTTTCTCACTCGAATCAGATATGCTGTCTCCTATTGTTACTGCAATTTACCTCCCTTGTATATGCTGCTAAGACAAGACACAATCAACACCATCTATGACTTTAGGCAATGGGGTTGATGGAAGAGTAATTTCTCATTTTATTTTTTTGTTGACACTATTTTCACTCTGCTCTCTGGCATGACAGCTTTGAGGTATCTGTGATAAAGATATGCAGTCAAGAGCATTACCGGCTCAAAAACACTCTATGCCCGGAAAAATTCCAGGTTCCAGGATTCCAAAAATCCTATTTTTAATCCTCCTCCAGAAGGCAAATGTAATTGCTCTTTTCTACCTGGGCTCTGACAAAGTACTGAAGGCTATATTTAGAAAGAGCATCTCCCTGCTATCATTTCCCCCTTAGGCAGGGGCAGTGGTTGAGCACAGTGACCTCTCCTCTTGTGCAAAGTCCACACACTCTGGGCTATGTCTGTAACCCAGCCAGCAGCACGACACCAAGCTATTATCTCTGACTTATGACCACAACACATTTTAAATGTGAGGTCCTTCCAGGTTGTTATGATTCCTTTCAAGAGCTTCAATGGAAAAAAAAATAGAGAGGGGCCTTAGGACAGATTTTCATCATTCTATGTGGTTGTCAGACTGTTTTCCTTTATTGACACTATGAATACATAACTCACTGTGGTTTCTGAAACATGTTTAATGCATGATATATTAAGAGCTGTAGAAAACACAATATTAAAATTCTAACATGAAAAATTATACCATTATGGCTCATTACATTCTCTGTTGCAGCCATCTGAACTGTGAGAAACGTACTGTCATCCTGTCATCTACTTCTATAAGATCTGTGATCATGTTGTACATGATGTCATTTATTTCACAGATATGAGGAGGATAAAGTCTTCAAGTTCTGAAATGTATCATAAATGCTTGCTACTGGTCACTTGAGAAGAATACTCAACTCTAGATCTGCAGAATCAAAAAACCTCAAAGAAACTCAAGTTAAAAGTCGAAAATAACTGATCCAAAGCCTTACATACATAGTAGGATTTCTATTTTCAGTAACAGTAGCTTATCTTGTACATTTACTCAAAATACACATATATTCACATAATCTTTAAAGAAAAGGTGGGTTTTTTCTTGACTCCAGACAGTTCTGGTCACTAGAATTTCTAACAAACCTTTGAAAACACCAATATCATTAAAACCCTACCAAGAACCTCATCAGAGCACATCAGAACTTCTCTTTTAATGCTGTTTTTTCCCCTGCTGCTACCTTTGTCTACCATTTGATTAAGAAAAGTTCACATATTGCTGGAGGTTTACCACAGACCTAGCTTTTACTTAAAAATGTTCATTGAAAACACCTGTTAGGTATTATAATGATGCAGCATAATCTGCCAGAAAAGCACAAGTCTGAATTCAAAGCACATGCAAAAATACCTGGAAATGCCATCGGCCTTCAACGCTTCTGTAAATCATATAAATTTAAATATCCTACTTAGCAAACATTTTCTGATTTAAAAGCCATTTCTTGCCTCTGACCACTCCTACAAAAGCAGTAAAATGCCATGTATTTTAGACATGCTGATGCTGAGACAGACCTTCCCATTATATTAAAATACTATAATAAAAATTCCCAGTTTTGCCATGATGAGTTTCAGAAAACAAGCTGACATTTTGGTATCTGCACCATTGCTGCCATTTGCTTTGCATCACTGTTTCATTTTACAGAAGTAAAATTAACTTAGATCCCTAATGGAACTGCCTGAAGACTGTCATCTTCTCCAGCCCAATATATAGTATTAATAAAAGCCAATCACTGCAATCAACCTGGAATATTTGGCTGACAAAGCTGGAACTGCACATCTTTGCATATCCTCCCCCTCTCTGGGTATCTCAGAGGGGGCTGCCCTAGAATTCTCTAACAGTGGTAATCCTCAAGTACATCTTCTCTGCTTTGTGCAACTTTCAGAGTTAGCAAAGCAGAAGGCTGTCAGGTCAAGAAAACTACAGTTAGTGTTTTCCTTATAAAAACAAACAAAAAACACCCATTCAGAACCATAATATACATAATTCATCCCATAAGGAAAGAGAGCCAGGGGTGAAGAGAAGGCTCCATGGAAACCACATTGCAACCTTCCAGCACCTAAAGGAGGCTTACAAAAAGAGGGAGAGGGACTTTTATATGGGCAAATAATGACAGGACATGGGACAATGGTTTTAAAATGAAAGAGGGTGGTGGGTCAAGATTTGACATTAGAAATAAATTATTTACTCAGAGGGTAAATGAGTGGTGAGGCACTGGAACAGGCTGTTGAGAGAAGTTGTGGATGCTCCATCCCTGGAAGTGTCCAAGGCCAGGCTGGATGAAGCCCTGAACAACCTGATCTAGTGGTTGGCATCCCAGC
This sequence comes from Lichenostomus cassidix, assembly GCF_008360975.1. Lineage (NCBI taxonomy): Eukaryota > Metazoa > Chordata > Aves > Passeriformes > Meliphagidae > Lichenostomus > Lichenostomus cassidix. The sequence continues at coordinate 9,265,687 of NC_139479.1, read as the reverse complement.
CCAGGGCAGGGGAGTTGGAACTACATGATTTTTAAAGTCCTTTCCAACCCAAGCCTTTATATGATTTTATGATTCAGCAGGTAATTCACCAGCTTTTAGGGTCCACAAAAACAAAAACCAAACCAAACCCCTTTTCCTGAAATAGTGAGCTTGGTATACAACCTTTTTTCTAGCTCCTACAGTGGACACAACAACGAACATCTGCATTATGCTTTTTTTGATTTTGCACTATTTTTTAACCTTTCTGTGGAGGGTAAGCAGTTTTCAGGCAAAGACATATGCATTAGATGAGGACATATGGCCAGGGCTTCCATGGGACACCCTGAGGCAGGACACAGAAGCCCATAATGGCCAAGGAAAGGAACCATCCTGCACATTTGGGCTCCCAGCTTGGCAGTCCTGATCCCTTTCCTCACTGTCCTCACTGCCAGCTCCCTTCCCCAGAGGCAGGCAGGCAGGAAGGACTATTCTATATATGACACAGATATCATCATTAAAGGAACTGCACAAATGTACCTTCTGAAAAGGTATCTCTAGCTAATGTGACAGGAGTAATTTATTGGGCCAGACTGTACAAAGCAGTTCCCTGTAATTTAGTTCTTTTCATGAACTCTTTGGGCATTCTGGGGAGGTGAGATGAGGGAAGTGAACTGCTTGAGGCACAACAATACTTGGAACACATTCTTTTTTTATGACTGATAAAGAGAATCTTAAAACATCACAACCTTTGAAAACAGTTAAAATTAAATTCCAAGCCGAGTTTCCTGAAGTTATTCTTTCTCCCTGAGACCAACAAATGTTTCAGGTCTGGAGGGCAAACATACAGCACCAGTACGTTTCTGACTCATTAGTTTGCTTTTCTCTGCAGGATTTAGATTGACATCTATTGGCCTAAACTGTGACACAACAGCCCAGTTCTTCAAATGTCAGCTCCATCGTCCCTGCTTTGTCAAGCTTCCCCTGGTATAGCAGCTTCAGACTCAAGTGTTTTAAAGCAAAATAGTCCAGTTTAGCTTCTAAAGCAATGTTCACGTTATTTCCCACTTTTTATTCATAACATATAAAAGATGAAAGCTGAGGATTAGGATGTCAATCTTTAAAAAAAAAAAAAAAAGAAAGAAAACCAAAGAGCACTAAACATGTACTGAGACTGGATGCTGTGTTAGTCAACTGATTCAGGTCAAAGAATTACTGGCATGGACACTAAATACACATTTATTTACAGGAAGTTTTTTAGAACATATTTTTTTATACAAGTTAAATTAAACGAAATTTTCCTCTGCTTAGATGTGTACAGATTACATACATGTACACAGAATAGAGTTGTATGTCTTTATTAATCTACCTTTTCTTCAATTTTTCTCCCCACAAAGCTCCTGTATCCAAACTGCAAAGACTGTAAAGCTCCTGGCTATCAAAATTACAAGAATGTACACATCCCTTCAATCACAGAATAATAGATGGCTATCTCAACACCACTTTGTGGGAAAACCATGAACACAGAGGTTTGGAGTTTGGTGTGGTTTTTATTGGGTGCTTTTGGCCATAAAATGCAAATAAAGAGCCTTCAATCTACCAGACGTTTGGAACAGACTAATTTAATTATTGAAGGCATAACTTCTAGAAAGAGTCTACAAACAGATCAATACTTTATTTATTAGAGTATGCCAATAGGCATGGTAGTCATATTCACATAGTTTGCCTTTTCTCAGACAGTATAAAATGTACTTCTCAAAAAGGTTTACTACTGCTAAAATTAGCAGTTCCTTTTCCTAAAGCTCAGGGACATGCAACCTTCAAATTTCATTTGGGTCATGTGAAAGAAGCAAAAGGAAATTCAGAAGATTATATAGAAACAGAGCTCTTCCTTCTTAGCCACTAGCAAATTGGTGTCAAATATGTTTTCTGGCTTCATTTCCTCTCTGGAGGAGACAAAAATAATACTTCTATAACCTGACCAAGTTCCTTTAGATCCTGAGTTCATCTTGAAAAAAAAAAAAGATTTTTAAATGTTAACATAAACATTTAAACAATATATTAAACAATATATTAAATAATGTATTATTAGTTTACACTATTTGCAGCTTATTATGGACCAAGAACTTTTCTCACACCTTCCCTTTTGCACCCAGACTGGTCACATGTTTTCAGTACCATGAGCTTCAGATAAGATCAGGTTCATAAAATTACAATTGCCTCAAAATACATCAATGTTCTCCTACAACAGCAACCAGTTCAATCCTCTGACTCTTGCCAGAAACCTGGGTTTTTATTATTGCTGCATTTTGCTCACTTCATGGGTACCCATTATGGCATGCTGTCAAAAGCTGAAGTGTTGTACTAAAAATCTTACAGCCCTTCATATTAAAGGTGCCTCAATGGGCCTTTTATAACCTCTGAGAAGATGATGACAACTCCTAATTCAAGAACTTTGGACTTTAGTAATCCTAGAATCAAATATCTCAGAACAGGCTGACCTCATTAATGCAACTGACTTAACCAATTTGTCACAAACCAGGGAGTACAGGCTACAAGAAGTGGTTCATTGTTCCATTTAATTTAATTAATTGCTTTCAGATGCAGCTAATGCTTTGCAAACTGTTGTCTTTGTGCTCTTAAGATTTTAGAGTCCAAGTCATGCTTATGTTACTGCTGTTTATGACTTAAACTTTTCTGAGTTTCAAGAGAGCAAACCAGGTTTCATCTCATGTTTCTAGAAAATGCAAGTGGAAGTTGCTATTTTCTCTTAAAATAAAATTATAAACCATAGAAATTATTTTTTTATATAAAACCAAGCATGTAGTAATGCAAAGTCAGTGTCATGCCTAGACCTCCCATGTGCCATCTGTAAAACTGTAATAAGAAGCAGCAGACTGCATTCTCCTCCTGATCAACACAGGGCCTGAACTCGAGGAAGTTTGCAATTATTTTGGTTAGAGTCTGGTGCTAATAACTCCAAGGTCGTGGGTTTGGTTCCCATTTGGGCTCTTCACTCCAGAGTAAGACTCAATGATCCCTGTGGGATCCCCTCTAAATCCAAATATTCTGTGTGTTCTGTGAATTGAGTCAACACAGACAATACCAGGACCCAAACAACTGCTGTCAGACCAGTCAGAGGTGAAACCTCTCAGCAGCATTTTATACCAACACCTCAAACATCTGAAAATCACAATGTTAGAAGCCACATTGCCTTCGCTCCTGGCTGACACCAACCACATTTGCCCTAGGGAGAGCCATGGGTCACCTGGGTCTTCCTAGGTGGGATGGACAGCAGGATCTCAAGGGGTAAGGACCGACTGTCTCATCCCTAAGTCACACTTCTTGGGGACCTTGGAAGAGGTGTCAGTTTTTCCCTGGCTTCACTTTGTCAGAAAATCTCATTTACATCAGCCTTAACAGGTGCTTAAACCCCATGCTGCTTGTAAACAGAAAGCACTGATAAATATTTTCAAGTAGTGGAACAGAACTGGAGGCTTTATTTTTTTCTCCCAACAAAATTTTTGCTTCATATCTGAAAATGTACTTCAAGACAAGGCTTTTGTTTGCTTTCTTTTTGTTGTTATTTTATCTTCCTCCTACATCTGTTGGGTCTCACTATCTTTGATGAAAACAAACATATCTTAACACAGGCATAACCACACAGAGTAAAACGACTGCAGCAGTGCAAACTGTAAGTCCTTTGAAAACAGTTATGAGGTTTTTCCACCTCTCATTACCAAGAAGCATGTTTCCACTTTTCTTCCTAAATATTTGCACTTGATCCTCTTTCTGCCCTTAAGATCAGAGTCAGGAATGGTGAACCAGTGGTGCAAGGTGGGAGAGTGATGAACAGGGGGCACAAAAAGACACCCAGGAAATTCAGCCTGGATCTCAGGAGAAGCATCCTTAGGGACTGCCACACAATGCTGAAGGTTCCTGGAATGCAACCCCCAACACTCCCAGCCCTGTGCAGCCACTGACCTCCCCTCTGTGAGTCACAAACTACCCCAGTTACCCTTCTGGGCTATGATTTTGCCACCACGACTTCAGTTCTCAAAGTGAAACAACCTTGAGTTGTCAAGCTGTGATGTCCATGCTAAGCCCTGCAGTATGCTACTCCCTGAAGACACAAGTGAGATTGATTGCCCTCGTGATTTGCTCATTTCCACAACTATCTTACCATTAATATCCCTCTCTCATCCATTTGCAACACCTGATAAGCACACAAAATTGATTATAATGTCCAATTCATCAGGTAGAATCTTCTGGGATAATTTCGTGGTTTGTTGGTTTTTTTTCCAGACTCCCTATCTTCACATAGGGAGGGGAAAAAACAATAAAAAATCACAACAAATGGGGTTTCAAAAATTAATCAGTTTAACAAGAGCTAGAAAAATGTCTAACTTCATCAGGGCTGCTTTGTGCTAATGCAAGAAATTATGTGGTTGCCTTAGTGCAGGTTCTAATTTACGTATCCAAAAGCACTATATCTCAAAGTAGATTAAGATAGCTACATGTTTCAGCTTTAAGTGCTCATCAAGCCAAGAGATAACAGAACTGATGAATGGGACATTTCAGATCCTTAGAGAAATGAGCACTATTACATAAAAAGTGTGATTTGAATTTGTCTTTCTGCTTAGGCTCTGCCTTCCTAACAGAATTTATAAATAGAAACAGAACTTTAAAAATCAAGAGCTGCCAGAGTGCCTTTTTCTTCATCATCTGATCACAAAGTACTGGACTTACACAAATCCATATATTTTGCACTGAAATAATCTGCATGTTTTAGTCACTCCTCCCCAAATCAATTTATTACTGAATGGCACATGGTAAATGAAGTTATCATTTCAATCTGACAAAAGTGAGTCTCATGGTCATTATCCATAAAAATGGAGAGAAACCAAAGTCCTTAAACTGTTGAGAAGATTGAACATAAAACAGCTCTGTGCTCCAGAGGATGGGTATGATATGCCACTAGTTTTTAATAAAGTGGTTTCCACAGACTTAGATTTACAGGCTCAGAAATGAACTCCTGATGAATCAATTTGCTTCCCCTGCCGAGATATCAGAACAGACAGGGCCACTGCAACTGCAAATCCAGACAGCAGCAGCTCTGCTAAGGCAAAGGCTGCATCATTAGAGGACATCAGAGAATAGAAGCCTTCCTTCAGCCCTGTGCCATGTTCTGCAGATTGCAGTTTTCACCCTTTCCTCACAGCATTCTCCACTGTGAGTCCTTCCCACAGCCTGCAGTTCTTCCTGAGCTCCTCCAGCATGAGTCTCTCCTACAGGATGCAGTCAACAGGAACAAACTACTCCAGCCGGGGTCCCCTGAGGGCTCACATGTGCTGCCAGGAACCTGCTCCAGCATGGGCTGCTCTCTCCAGGGGGCCACAGACCCTGCCCAAAGCCTGCTCCAGCACAGGATTCCCAAGGGCTCGCAGCCTCCTTTGGGCATCCTCCTGCTCTGGTTTGTGGCATTCCACAGGCCACAGGTATACACCTCCAATGTGGACTTCCACACCTGCCTCACCATGATCTTCACCACAGACTGTTCCTGTGGCCTATGGAATGCCATCTTCACAGACACCTTCATACCTCACAGCCCTGGAGCACCTTCTCCCTCTCCTCGTGCACTGACCTCGGTGTCTGCAGAGCTGTTGCTCTCACATATCATCCCTCCACTCCTCTCTGGTCACAATTGCTTCAGCGCATTAACTTTTCTTTCCCTTTTAACTCCATTATCCCCAGGGCACTACCCCTGTGCCTGATGGGCTCAGCCTTGGTCAGAGGCAGGTCCATCTCAGAGCCAGCTGGCATTGGCTCTGTCACACACCATGGCAGCTTCTGGCAGCTTCTCACAGAAGCCACCATTGTAGCTCCCCTGCTACCAAAGCTTTGCCACACAAACCCAAAACAAGAGACAAGGAGAAACTGGAGTGAGTCCAGGGGAGCTGCAGGAAGGTCAGGGCAGGAGCAGAAGCCCTGTGAGGAAGAGCTGGGGGAGCCAGACTTGCATAGCCCAGGGAAAGCACCACAACCAGCAAGAGACTCATTCAAAATGGCAAAATAAACATGTCCATCATGTGAGGTCTGAACTGAACTCATATTGCTACGCTGAAGCACATATGGCAGCCACACTATGCATAACTACCACTTAATCACTCACAGATATTAATCTCTCAAATTCTATTTCAGCTTGAAATGTATGGAAATTATTTGCTATTTTAAGCATGCTTGTCATAGGCAATTACAGCAGTCTCTCAAGGCCAATGTTGTCAGAGTTTATGAGGGGTTCTCAGGTACAACATGTAGAGGAAAACATATGCTACAACTATTTCTCTGGATGATTTATAACAGGTTTGTAGAATCTATTCTGCACAGAAATAGTTTTAAACAACTCATTTGTGTACTACAAATAGAAAAGATAAACACTTCTTCAATCTATACAAGATAATCTTTCAAGTACAAAACAATCTGATCTCAGATAAACCACAGGAGCAGTGCCATATGTGTGCAGTTATCCAGAATGCTGGATAAGTTCTACTTGAGGTTTTAGCTCTCACTGCCAAGATAAAAAAGATCTTTCAGAAACAAACCAAAACAAAACAAAACAAAATTAACCCAAAACAAAAGCAAATCAAAACCCAACAGCATTAAAAAACCAAACAAAACCACAAAACCAACCAAAAGAACCTGAAATTTCCCCCCCCCCCTTTAAAGACCCCAAACAAATGACCCAAACAAGAAAAACCTCCACACACAGCACCCCCATCCCTCAAGAATAAACAAAAAAGCCCACAGCACCAAAACCTTTCCTTAGTACTTTCAAGGGTAAAAATACTACAAACTTAGTCTTATGTGTTACTTGGCCACTTGGAATTTCAGGTCTGCCAGAAGAGAAAAATGTTTCAAGACCTCAAGATTTGAACTTGATTTCAGTTCTAAAAATAAGGAATTGGCCCAGGTTCAGAATAGATGTAATATAGATCCTTATCGAACCTGAAGTAGTTTGCTCAGCACTAAAATGAATTAATATGACAGCTTTAGTTTACTATCATATTTGTCTGAAAAAGCACTCTATAAGTTTGCCTGGAATTCTGCCAGAGATTGTACAGAATTTCTGAATGACAGAAGATGTTTCTTCTTAATATGAACTTTTGAGGACCATAAATACAAATGCAAACCTATGTCTTCAACCTAATAAAATCACTAACTTAGTGCTTACTAGAGCAGCCAGGTTTTACAATTGAAAGCAAATTATTTTCTTTCACTCAGTTTATCTCAGCATGATTAAAAACTTTAAATAGTTACAAGCTATGACAGGGAATTACCTCCCTGGAAAACACTTTGACTTCAAGTTTGAACTCTTCTCCATGTAAATAGCTATGTATACGAAAACTTCCACTCAGCCTAGAAGGGATATTTCTGAGACCTGTTCTCAGGGTGTGGGACACCAGCACTGCAGCAGTTAGTAACAGGAAAAGGCAATATACTATTCAGCCCTACTGGAACTAGTAAAAGGATAAATAAAGGCAGAAGCAGAGCCTTAGAAAGGAACATGAGCCAAATTAAGTCTCCCATGATAACTCAATGAAACTCTAATACTTCGTTCTTCCTGTTCCACTGAAACTAATTCTCTTGTGCTTGGGAATTAGCCAGATATTGCAGTGAAACAAATACAAATTAAATTAAACACTCTTAGCTCAGTGTGGGTACTGTTGTGATTTTGCTGCAAACTTTATTTTTCAAATGTCTATTGTTAGCCCATTCATTTTAAATATCACTGTTAAGCCATTTTTCCATAAACTAAATAAATTTATTTTAAATATTTTGCTTTAAGTTAGTCTTTTTGTTGCTTGCTCCCCAGACAGTAAAACATCTTCCTTAGAACATTTATAAAGTACTCAATTGAAGGCTGGGAGAGAAACAAACAGCAAAAGAGTCAAAAGTTTTTACTTTTTTGGGTTCACTTCTAAACACTGCACAGCTTTGGAGATGTTTACTCACAGAAGGCAGCAAAACTGGGTTGCAAGTCCTTTATCACTGAGTGAATATTTTATATCCATGCAAAGGAAAATAACCCTCTATTGCCTTTTTGAGATACACTAATTGTTTCAGTCATCCAAATTTCCTGTTATGCCCTAGACACATGTTTGAAGATCAATTTCAGATACTTTATAAAACCTGCTATTTAGTTGTTAGCTTTTGGGTTGGGTTTTTTTCATCTAGATGAACTGAATTCTCAAAATAGTTGCTTGGAAAAACATTCATTTTAGCTATATCTTCAGAAATAATGGTTGTTTTATTCTGGGAATGCTTGAGGCAGCATTCCAGGAATAAGAAAATTAGGTGCACATATTGGAAGCTTGTTCATTTTTACTGCATTTACACATCTTTTCTTCATTCTTTGCAGTTACCATTATCTGGTGCAACAGTCTCATCAGATATTTATTCAAAGCACACTAAATTAGCTCAGTTTTCACACAAGTCTAAAGTTTCAATCTCACTTACTAAAAATGTATAGAAGAGTCAGTGCATTTTGGTACCTCTGCTGTGAATGCCTCTGGGAGGAAAGGTGGTGACATCACTGCTGCAGCCCTCAGCTTTCATCCTCCCCTTCTCAGCTTTTCCTTCACCTTAACAAACCCAGCCCTAATTACCTGGTGAGAAATGTGTTTACACAGGGGGAACGATGCTGTTGTTTCAGGCAGATTTATATGCAGGTCAAGCAATGTCTACACACATGGCTCCTGCTAGGACTCAGGGTTGTTCTGCTGCCTCACAGCACACACAGCATCTTTGTCCATCCTTTAAAACTAATTCTTAAAATGGTGCTACACTCTGTACTGTTCCTTTACACCACTGTAAATTTGCAGGGAAGTAAAGGCTCAAAACTCCTTGAAATTGATGAGAATGACAGTGTCTCAGGTTGGTAGGGACCTCTTTAAAGCAGTGGCACAGGGCAAGGGAAGAGATCCCACAACCTCTCTGGGCTTCTGCCCCTCTGTTTGGGTATCTTCACAGTGAAAAGCATTTTCCTTACCCCTGATCCAGATCTCCTGCATTGCAGATCATGTCTGGTGCCTTGCCTCCTTTTGCCATATAACTCTTGAGAAGAGCCTGGCTCAGCCTGTTCCACACCTCCCCATCAGGCACAGCCATGAAATGTTCCCTGATCCCTCTCAGCAATTTCTCACCCATCTTTTAACCCAGCTCCTATCTCGCTGATCTCTCTGGATGGAAACTATGGAAGACAAGGTCAGAGGCCTTGCTAAAGCCAGAAGTAGGCATCACCTGCTCTCCCCTTACCCACACAGCCAACCAACCCGTGGGAGAAGGCAACCCAGGAGGTCGGGCTCATCTTGCCCATGGTAACTCCACACTGGCTGTTACAAATCACCTACTAGATCTTTGTGTTTGGAAATGGTTTCCAGAAGGATCTGTTGTATAACTTTCCCCAGATTCTCTTCCTTGTCCTTCTTCAGGCTGGGAGCAATGTTTGCCTGTTTCCTGTCATTGTGAGGCTCTTTGAAGATGACAGTGAGCAGTCTTGCAGTGACTCCTGCCTGCCTCCTCCCTCTCTGGTGCAGCCTGCCTGGTCCATCACACTTGGGGATGTCCAGTTTGCCTAGAAGACATCAGTCTTGATCTTTCTCCACTGTAGGTAACTCTTAATCTCTGAAGCTCTGCCACTTGGCTCAGAGGCTGAGCTAAGGGTGGAACTTAACATGAAAAAACTAGGAAGACACAGAAAAAGCTGTGGTAACCAATCCATCAGCATATGTCCTGCTCCTGTGTGGAGTGGGTTCACATTTCCCTTAGCCTTTCTTTTGCTGAAGGCTATGTACAGAAACCTGAACTTTGGTCCTCACATCCTTCCCAGCTTCAGCTTCAGAGAAGTTGTGGCTTTTTTACACCTCTTCTCCATCCATGCAATCTTGCAGAATCCTTCTGGGTTCCTCCTTGGTAGCCCTCAGCGTCTATCCCCTTTGGTACCTTTGTTTTTATAGGTGAGCTCTGCCTGTGCTGACCTCCTGCCACTACTGCTCGATTTCCTGCAGGCTGGGAAGGGCTGTGTTGTGCTCTGAGCCCCTCTGCCCTGCAGGGCAGCTTCCTATGGGATCCTGCCAAGCTCAGATCTGTTCTCCTAGATCTTTTAACTATTTACTGGATTTTAGAGAATTCTTTACATTAAACTACTGCACTAGTGATTTAACAGAAATGTTTGTCATAAAAACCCCAAACCTTTATAAACAGATTAACTATATTACACAAGTGTTTCTGTTGCATGTGTTACATTGCCTTGTCTTCCTCAGACCCTCAAATAAATCAGGAATCTGTATTTGTTAGTTCCTTAGTAAACAGTACAGTCTCAAGCAATGACTGCAAAAGGACAGATCTGTGGTAAAGAAAAAATGGGAAAAAACCAATATTATGCTAAGGCTGCTATTTTTGTACCAACAATGTGGCCATGTGGGTTCATTCTGAACCTCTGACCATTTGATTTCAAATAAAGTTAATTATATGAGACTGTGCCAAAGTCATTAGTGAAGCTAGGTCCTAAAGTCAAGATGAAATACAAGTTTGTCTGGGAAGAAAAGCCAGATCTTTAAGTCATTCTAACACTTACAAACTAGTCAATATTTGTATTGGTTTTTCTCTGGCTAATCTTCAGTGACTGGTATCCAATTACAAAATTTTGTCCCTACAAACATTAAATTATGCTGCATAAATATTTCCTAAAACTTGACTGGAAGTACAGAATGAAAATACTTCAATTTATATACTGGTTATGTCTCTTACAGTGTAATTTTTACTCATGTCACACAAACAGATAGAGTTTGTACTAAATGTAGTAAATGAAAATAACATTTTATAAAGGATATAAAAGAGGCCAGAAGACTTTTCACCACTTTCCTGTAACCACCTGGTTTTTTGAAAGATAAATCTGTGTTTGGGATCACTTCTGGACAGAGGCTGCAGGTGGCAAACGAGGGAGAGTCAAGAGTAAAATGGGAACACCATGGCACTTCATGATTCATTGGGCAATTTTGCTGTTATCAGTATCACCTGTTGTCACTATTATTAAGGAAAATAACTTGTGCATCTGGAAACAAAGTGGGAAAGTTTTTCTGGGTAATTTAATTCATTATTTTTGTCTCAAAGATCTGTACCCACAGATAGAATCACAGCCTGTAAGCTGATGATGTGCTGAACCTTCGTGTCTTTGAAAATTAAGGTTCCCTAGTCAGCACTTCCTGTATCCACTGCAATGGGAAGTTCTGGAGGATTCAATGCAGAATCTTTCAGATAGATTTTACATGGTTTACTTTGAGTTGTACAGAGGTACAGTTGGAGCCCTGTGATCTTCCTATCACACCCAGCTGGAAGCTGCCTGATGCATCAATCTAATGCAGTTGGAGCCTGCTGCTTACAGCCCATCCCCACATCCATCCATCAGTTGTATGTCCAGATCAATGAGAAAGCGATTACTCTGCTGGGGGAAAAAAAAGTGATAAAATAATTGTAATAGGCATCTGATGACTAAACTACACTGATCTGCTCTAATGGAAATGCCAGCTTTACAACAGAACCTCAGCACATAACAAAATGCTGTGGATGACACATAATATCTTGCTAAGTATCCTGGACACAGCTGTTACATGAAAAGAGAAACCATACAACACTGTCTATTTTCTCAAGAAATGTCCAGGGGAGAGGAAATATAAGAAACACGAAACCCTTGCTTTTTCAATAAAAAAGTCAAGTCTCATTGAACGATTCTACCGTTAGCTAATGTTTAAATTGTTTTTAATATCCATAATATTAAAATTGTTTAATAGTAGATTGAAACCTAATATCTCATTTCACTCAGTGTAACCTGAAAGTACTATTAAAAATAATTAAGCCGAAGAAGAAGAAAACATCTCAGATATTCTTCACATCTGAGCAAAAAGCTGCATGAGTCATAGGAGAGAATGACAAAAACACAAAAGATTGGGATGGAAATTGAGCCAAATTTGAGAGCAGCTTCAGAACCAGAGGACAGAGAAAGAATTAGAAGGAGAGCCAAGTCTCGGGATATGCATGGAGGACCAGTTTGCTTTTCTGTCCACAAGCCTAGAGCAAGCATGTAGTGAAAAATTATTTACAAACACGATAATGAAAAGGCTAATTACTATAACAGGTTAATCAGCCAAACACACAGTAACAGGTTAATCTCATAAAGCATTGGAGAATTAGCCAAATAAGGAATTAAAGTTATATTAATCACTACTCATTCTAGGGTTTCTATGGAGTCAGTTTATTTTGCACTTCCTGGGTATTAAACTGTTTGTTAATGTGCATGTTTTCTTTGTGTTGCCCTGCAGGGTTGATATAAATACTGCATTCATTAACTCAGATGTACTCTTTTTCTGTCATCATTTATCCATTACAGAACTAAACAATATCAGCCAATTTATTAACTACTTCAATTCCTTCTCTAATGTAAAAAACTCAAAACACAGACCTGTCTGATGCTAGCATTGTCAGGTATTTTGGATACAGGAAGAGCAAAAGGGGCAGTTTTTCTGACTTACTTCTTTAAGTTTGTATTAGCTGTGTGATAGTTGTATATGTTCTACCAAGTACTTGTGAATTAACTGTTTTAAATGTTGTACCTCTTTAAGTCACTCTGAATCCTCTGTTGATCTCATTTTCTCAATACAGACAGAGTGTTTGAGTGGCACAATTTTTTTTTCTCTCCCTACAAATTAGCTTTTGTGTGCACCAGACCAATTTCTATTCTGCTTCCTAATGCAACCCTTTTTTCTTCATGCTGTTTAAAAGGGTAAGCAAGGTTACAGAATTACTTAATCATCACACCTAATTGCCCATCCATGCCTTGCCTTTATGTAAGAAAATTCATTAACTATTCTGCACTGAGTCAGGCGCATCAATGCAAGGCTTTGCCTTCTGTCTGCATCTGGGCAGCCGATGATAACGTCTGGGATAATTCACCTTAGAAGCAAAGTCTACACTGAGATGAGACTGAAACCACAGGTGTAACGTGGGTGCTCCTGCTGTGTGGTCACAGTCCCTTATCACAGACCATCCCTGCCTTTGCTGTTATTAGTGCGACAGCAGAGGTGCCACTGGCACTACAGGACTCACGTGCTCACACAACTTACATGACAAATAGTCTCTTAAACATCCTCACGTCCTTCCTGTCTCTGATTCAAGTGAGCAACTCCAAAAAGGAAATTCAGGCAAGATCAACAAGCTTATGCTGTAAAGATGGAGTCTCGTGATGAGTGGGAGTTGTGTCATCTGACAAATTTAAGTCAACTTGAGCACAGCAAATGAGTGCCCCTTTGGCAGAGCCACCCATAGCAGCTTAGACAATAAGACTTTGATTCTGTGCTGCTGGAGGATTCAGAAGTGTTCATTAAAGAGCAGAGAGGTGTTCACAGAGCATCAAAGCCTCCAGCATCTTCTAAATAGAACTAATCAAACAGTTGGGTTTCTGATAAAAGAACATATAACAAAGTGGCGGCTGCATGTTTGTGTTCTCAGCTACTACTGCAATAAAGAGGTTTATTTCTAAACAGCTTTGACATATGGAAACAAAAAATGTATTATTTATAATGATGCTCCTGTAGCAACAAAATAAAAATTGGAGAAAAAAAAACCTCTTGGTTAATATTAAAGCATCCAGAAACAGCTGGGAAAAAAGCAACAAAATATGAATAATCAAATCATCACAGATTAAATAATGTATGTCTGAGATAGTAGAATAGTTATATTTTGAAAATTTAGGCTAAAGAAAGGAGAATACCACTGGAACACAAGTAAACAACACTAGTTTCTCACATGAGGCCATCTGTAATCTCAAATAAAACGAAAGTGAGACTTTTTAATATTTATTCATTCTTTTTTAAAAACTATTCTGCCATCTGTAAATTAGTAATATCTGCAGTATCTACATAATTCATGTTTTGGTAAATACTTTTTTTTTTGCTTATATTAACAGTCCTTACACAAATAAATTGAAGCTGTATAGTTTGCTATGCATTTTAGCCCTATCATAACTCATGAAAGAAGTCCTTCTGGGCAGGCTCTGAGCTCTGCAGGTCCTCTGAAGGCAAACCTCCAACGAGTGGCAGTGACATGGTCTCAGATGTAGTGTTCCCAGCCACATGATGATTGATATTTACTCGTTAATTTGGGGAGTTAGGTGGTGTGGGAGGTGTTTTTACATAATAAACAGGACTAAGTAGTTTCATATATTAGAGACCAAGTCTCTAACTGCTCCCAGTGAGCTTATATTCTTCAGCCACAAGCTGTCTATTGGTGCTAAAATTGCTAAAATTCCTCAGTGTCACAGGTACCTTAAAACACTGACTTTGTCACAGGACACTACATCAGCCAAGTGAAATCGTGCTCAAGCCCCAAATTCTCTTTTATGCAAGCAGCTACAAACATTCAGGGGAAATGATACCCCAGCCCCACTGCCAGCAGAGGACAACCTCGTCTCACAAAGGCAGGACAGAGAAAATCAAGTTTCTACAATTCCAGTTCACCTCAGTTCCTGCTCCCACTCACCAGACTACAGTTTTCCTAAATGCAAATTTCATGTCTAATTGTTTACAGAAGACAAGTTGCACACACACATATATTATGTAGGGTGTGTGTGTGACATATATATAAATATAAATAGACACACATATAAAAAAAAAAGCCTGACATTACATCAACTCCTCAAATAATAACCCCTTCTACCCTCCCACCAGCATAAATAGTAATTGTTCAAAATCTGTAACACATGTCACTTTTTAGGTCACTGGACAACAGCCCACATAGAGCAGAAGGGATTGAAAATTAATGCTACTGCTGAAGAGAAAAAAATAAAAATAAAGCCAAAAAATGAAGAAATGATAATGCTAGGAAAACACATAATAGCCTATTAAACAACATTTCTTACCAGATTTTATTGATTTATTAATTTTTGACTGAATATTTCAATTTTCTCAAGTATAAAGTATGTGGGAAAAATAAAGGTTTCTCATTTGGAAAAAACTCAAACCTTGTTTTTATGGTGTTTTTTTGAGAGTAGCATTCACTTACATGGTAAATAAAACTAATGCTAGCTTGTGTCAAAATGATTATCACTCATTCCCTGTTGCAGAGAGGCTTTTTACTGATGAAAAGAAAGAACTACTAGCCTCAGCTGGTAAAACATAGATGTTACATGCAATAGTTGTAAATGGTTGTTTTGAGGATGGATTTTTTCTTCTTGTCTCAAGCAGCTATTGAAAGATTATGCTTGGAAAACAACCAGCTGTTACCAGATTTAGTGTTTGGTTTTGTTCTGTGGCGGGGCTTTTTTGTTTGTTTGTTTGTTTTTAGGGGTACTCATTGTGCCTAGAATAACTTCCAACCTGTCGTTAAATACTTACCTCTCTGCTCATGAGCTCTGAAGCAGTTCTTTGAAAACCGAGGCAGGAAACTATATGTCCTTTAAATGTTTCGTCTGCAATTCTGGACTGAAACATTCTGTTTTCCCCACACAGGCACAGTGCATGTGAACACACAGACCCATCTCCACCCCTGCCATTCTCACAGCCACATCTCCCGCTCTCCCTCTCTTTGTCTCCCATTTTCCCCCCTCTTTTGCAGTCCTGATGTTTTGAAAGGCTGGAAATAACACAGTGGATGATTTTACCAGGGTTTAGAAGCTAAACAGAAACTTCTCTGGCACAGCCATTTGGCCTGACCCATCCTGTCCCAGGCAGCTTTCTGTCAGGCAGTGACAATGCTGCTGCTGCTGCTGCTGCTCCCAGGGTGGTCCTGTGGCACGTCTTGTCCCTCACCACTGTCCCGATGGAAGTACCTGAGCCAGGTGGGATCAATACCCCATCAGACAAGACCTTAGCACAAATCCTCCCTCACAGGCACAGCATAGCCTGGACACAAAAATACCAATCATCTAAAATGAGGCAGAGCATCCCCTTGCTCTCTCCCCTGGGCATGCAGCCACCACAGCGCTTGGGTAGCCAAACACGCCAGGCAAACGTGGGGCTGCAGCACTGCCACAGACACCTGCACCCCAGAGAGAGAGAGAAGGTGGTGAGAAAGGGCAGAAATCAGGGAGTTGCTGCTTACAGGCCGAGTATGAAACTAAAAATCAACCTCTCACTGCTAGCACTATCAGAGCAGTGTTCACGATCTCCACAGGGGGCCATTTTCATCTCTTCTTTGATGTGAGGAAGGTGAAAGTGATGGTGCATTAGAAACACGGAATGAAAGGGGCAGGTTTGGAGTCATTAGATAAACGCCCTGTCTCTTAAAAAGGAAATGTTCTTGAATTTATTCAGTTTCTCATCTCATCTGGACATATTAAAGCAAAGTATCTAGGAAGAGAAAGAACTCCTGCGTGTTTCAGCCTCGCTTCACTTCCAGATACACACCTAGTATTTCAGTAGCCTTCAGGTTCGACCAACTGCAGTAGTTTAATTAACCATTACATCTTTTACAGGGTGTAATTGGTCTCACAGCTAGTTCATTAAAGCCACAGCACAATCATTCTGACAGTCCAGCCACGAGCAAGTTCATACAGAGCATTAGCAGTTCAGCTCCCTGCACATTAAGCTGGCGAATGTTTTCTGAACAGAGGAGATGAAATGGTACCAACCATCCAGTCCCTGTCAAGCATGCACCCAGAAAAGTATTCTAAAGAGAGATGACCAGGAGCAAAGAGACAGTCTCCAAACTCATTACTCCCTATTCTGCTCAACATATGTCAAGTGTTTGCACTAGGCAAACTGACATTTTAGCTTACCATTGGTCTAGCCTGGAAACCTGATATTTATAATGTAATAATTCTATATCTAGCCCCTGGAGCAGCTGCAGTTAAAGGAAGATGAGTTATTAAAGATAAATTCTCCATTTGGTGACATTTTGTAGGTGGAAGTCTTTTGAGACACTCCTATTACCTGAAATAGTCACCAAATAGTTTTACTCGGCTGGGACTTTGAGGTAATCTGAAATATGACATTTTTTTCTCTGCCTTTCAAGTCTGAAATTCACAGACTTTACCAAGGGGTAGGCTTCTGCATGGATCTCAATATTCCCAGATGCACATTTTCCAGAAAGGCATTCCACCTATGGCTCAAAAAATAACCCTTGGCCATCTCTCTATCACCCTCACCTTTTTTTTTTGTGTACCTTTAGCTTTTCTCCACCTGCCCTCACCTCTCCATCTTCTGTCTTCTTTGTCCTATTTTCCCTTTTTAACTCACTTATCATTAGGAGATATTTCCAATTCTCTTCTCCAACAAGAACTAATTTTCAGGAATGAACTCCACTGGCCTTTGCAGTCAATGGACCTGCTTTTGAATTACTTTTTCCTTAACACTGACAGGCAGAGCTCAAGGAAATTCACTTTCTGGAGGTGTATCAGCAAGGTCTTCCAAGGCAAACACAACCCCCTGCTGCCTGCTCTCCAGGCAATATAAACTTGCTCTGCCAATACCCTCAGCCAAATGCAACTTGCATGGCCCTGGTGAGTAGCTGAGCCACTAAACCACAAAGCCAGTTAAAAGAAAAAAAAGGTGTTAAAGACATGGTACTAAGCCTAGTAAGATGTATTTATCACTGTGTTAGCATGCCCAGGTTTTAGTGCCTCTGGAGTTTGGTCAGAGTAAACAAATCTGCACTCAGAGAATTGAAAAAGGGAGTTCATATCTGCCTACAAAGGACAGCACAGGAAGAGGCTGAGGGTATTGGTAATAACCATGCTGAAGCTCAACAGGGATGTCAAAACCTATGGGGAAGTGAGAGGCTTGATGGTGTATTAATAGTTTTTGTCCAAATTTCTTCCAAACAGTACTTGTCTTCAGCAGCAGAGGCTTATGTCCAGAGAAATTTCTGACCTTTAACGAAGACTGCTGCATAACAGCATTCCTATATTTTCTCCAAAAAGAAAATAATTCAAAAAAACTCCCCACTTGATTAATCTTGCTAAAGGCGGACAACCTGGCAGCTTCAATATCACACAATACCTGCCCTAAGATTTAAATCACTTCTGGGAAATTGATGAGCTGCTTCTGTCTTAACGTGGCCCAACTCAGCACAGTTTCAGTGCTGAAACCTTGCTGAGGTGACACCCTCTTTACCAAGAACAATATTTGGAAAAGTATTTTTTAAAACAGAAGGATTTCCACACACGTACTGCAAAAGATGCACAAAGGGCTCTGTTAAGACCTTCAAGCATCTTGAATGCTTAAATAATTTTTCAGCACATTTTGACCATTGTATTGAATTATCATACTGAATTATGAATTACTCTAAATATAAAAGGCATGAAAAGTATTTGGATAATTGATCTCACAAATAAAAAAGGATTACTGAATCGGATGCTGTACAGCTAGCTTATAGATAAGAATAACACCTTTGTTGTGTAGGTTTTACAAACTCCATGAGCCTAACTGCCTCAGCACAAAGATTTCTTCTAAAAAAAAAGATATGCACTCAACTCAAAGCTCAGGGCACACACTGAGGTTTGATATACTCAGGAGTTTTGCTGATTCAAGTATCAACATGAACTCTGAGCAGCAGCGAGTAAACTTTGGTCTGCAAAGTCTGGTTAAGGCAGTATCCAGCATCAAAACAAATTCTAGGAGAAGGAAAGCAAACAGCAGAGCTGTTAACTCTGTTAGTCCTTAAGCTCTCAGAATCAGTGAAATGATTTGCCAGTCTCTTTCTTAAATAAAGTGCCCAATCATCAGAATAAGTACAAGTCAACAAAGCTGTTTATTACAGTAACATGAAGGGGGGTTTTCAATTGATGATAAAATATTTGTAAATTACTAAGAAAACTCTGTTAACACTTGAAACACGTATGCTGGATGCTTTGAGTTAAAATAAGCCTTAAGACTCATGAACCAAGTCCATGTCCAAGACAGACCACCCACTCCCCTCTCATCTTTCTCTTACCATTGGGATGTGGGAGAACAAAATGAATTTAAAGAAAGATGCACAGGATGCAGTGGGCATCAGTAATGAGTGAGTACACACAGAGCTTCAGATCATCTTCTAAAGCTGAAGGAAACTACTTCAAAAAGCCATTCTTCTACAATGAGTTGCAGCAATAACAAATAAAAAAGCATTGTGTAGTACATGGAATGACAAAAAATACCAATATAAGAGATTTCTCAGATTTGTCTGTGTATGCATGAATGTAGTTTAAAAGCATCATGACTTGGATACACCTCAAAAGGTGGAGGGAGCCTTAGGCTGATGTGCAGATAAACATTGAAATAGGCTGGGAAGACAACTGGGCTGTTAATCCAAGACCCATACCTCAAGCATAGCTTTCTGAAAATAATATCTGTTTGTCCTTTTAGGAATTGTAACATTCACTAAGAAATACAGTAATTCAGATTTCCTGTCATCATAAACCCTTCCATTCTCTCCTCAAATGAAAATACAGCCATGAAAATGAGTTGTTTCTAATAGCTTCAATCAGTTAGTTACAGGGCACAGTTTCTTGATGAAAAATAATTTTCAAGGACCAGTTACAAAAGCGTGTCTCAAATATGAGGTCTTTAATTTTATTATAATTAGAAGTGTTTGTATGCACAGCTGAAGAGGAGGTGTAAGGCACCACTCACTGTGTGGCTGACACACAGTGAATGCAAGAGGAGGAGAAGTAATCCACTGTAAAGGGATGGGAACCAGGAAAATACACATTTATAAAGTGAAGACAGTTGAGAAACGTACTCATGGAGAGATCACAGAAAAACGCTGGCCAAGAACATGCTGAAATCACAGCCACCAAACACATCAATTGACAAAGTCAATGAATAGATGAAGCCAAGAAAAGTCAAGCTAAAAATTAAGAATGAGAAGTTTTGTAGTGACAGGTAGCAGAGTGTGCCAGCTGAGTGTGCTGAAAGACTGAGGCAAGTTTTCAGCTCTGGAAGGCGTGTTTGTTTAGAAAGGGTGATTAACCAGTGCAACCACACTGCCAAGAGCAGTAATGCACACAGCAGCTGTCAATGCCTTCCTGGGTGTCTTTACGAGAGTTACCAGGACCAACAAAGGGGTACCTGTGTAAAATGTAATGATCTGGTTTTCACAGAAGGTCAGATGGAATGATCTAATGGTGCTCCCTGGTCTTAAATTCTCTGACTCACACAGGAAGAGGGTGACAGAGCACAAGAAAAGAACACAGTGCTGCGTGAGACCACTTCTTGCACATGCAGTTCAGATCCATGTGCCTGACCTCTGAAGGAAAAAGGAGTGTATTACAGAACACAAATTCAGCACCAGGGACTCACTGCAAATGTTGGTGGCAGGACATTGAAGACTTGAGGTAAAGATTCTAGAACTTACTGCAATTACTGAAGATTTCCCTTCAAGAGGAATCTGTTGAAAGTCTTTTATTTACTGAATAAAATGAATAAACATAACTGTGAAACTTCACATAGAGAGGACGTGACTGGAAACTAACAGAGAGCAGATATTTTTTAACAGTATTAGGTGACACAGAGAACCCAGAACAGCAAATATTTAGTAACTGTTCTGACTTCTTCACATCGTCTTACTTGCACCCACAATTTAGGGAAGAAAATAACAGTACTTTTCTTCACAAAATATATACATTTAGCCTATTTTTTGGTAGTCAACCACAGTTCAGAAAAATCTGATCTTACCTCCTGGAAGAACTATACTTATATTTTTTCTATGACCGAGCATGTTATACAATACCAATACAACTAGATTATTTAGACAGACAGATCTGGAATACATGGCCTTTGTGAAAGATCTAATTCCCACTTAAGACAAAAAACATGTTCTACAGCTCAATCCAGTCTTTTTTTTCTTTTCTAGTGTCTTTCAAAGATTTCTACCTATTTTCGGCATTAAAAGTATATTTCTTCCCATAAAATATTGCAACGGAATAACTACCCATGCTACAAAGACAACAAGAGGTTCTCAGGACATATAGACTCAACAAATATTATAGGGGCCCGTTGTGAGCTATGTATAGCTAGAAAAATCAAATTTCATCTGCCACTCTGTCAGGCTGCATTCCAAAGTCATTTTATCACTGCAGCGAACACCAAGGTATTTATCTTTCCTGGCCAGGTTAATCTTGTGTTCCATAATTATCATGAGTGCCATAAACACATTCAGTTCTGCTTCTGCACTTCCAAGTGGCGCCAATTTGAGGACAAACTGAGCTTAAAGGGAGTTGCTTTTATTTACTTTTAACTTAAAGGCAACAGCAGAAATTAAGAAGCATATTGCACTGGAGATTTACTACTAGACATGTGATGATAGCTTTCTAGTTAATTTTGTAGCCTCAAACTAAATTGAAATCATTAGAAGGCTAACACATTAAAAGTGTTCCAGGCAGGAAATTGCTCGAGAGCACTGTGAACATAGTTGGATGACAGTATCTGTCTGTCTGTTTGTGAATCTTTGGTGTGCACGAACACATAAGTTTTGATGAAGTTTCCAGAGCCCTTTCTTGGGATTCCCCACACATATCCCAATTCCTTTGATTATATGACAAATCCTCAGGATGCAGCATGTTCTGTGAGTCTGCAGGCCTGGCAGCTTCACCATCTTCCTGTGCAACACAGCTAAACAGTTTGCAGCTCCAGATTTGGCTCATTTGGAGTTGGCATGGCTCTCTTCACTGCACACTGTAGTTGTGCCCTAGAGCAGTGGAAAACATGGTCAGCCAGGGATCTTTCCTACCAGACGTACTGCCATTCCTACTGCAGAGTATCAGCACCATTCCTACGAGCATCTGCTCTCCTCCTGCTTTGAGTAGGAGAAGACAAACAGCACCTTTGTCCCTGCTTTCAATGACAACAACCACGCAAAATGCAAGGCTCAGAAAAACTGGAGAGAGAGAGGGAAAACAGGAAAAGAACATGACTCTGCCTGGGGACACGAAAGGCTTCTGTGTACTTGTCAAAGGCCAATGAAGATTAAAACCTTGAACAGTTCCTCTACAAAAGCCAAAGTAAATGTGTAGAGATCTAGCAAAAGATTGAAAGGTTTTGTTTAGAGGGTTGAGCATATCCTTGAGTTCAAGGGATGCAAAAGCTGGAGCAAAAGCCAGACTGCAACCCCCCCAGGTTTTGATTGCATTTAGCTTGTAGGAACTTGGCATCTCACACTGCCTCACCTCAGAAAAACGGAGGTGAAGAGAACAGACTTTACCTAAACTTAGCAGACAAGAGCTGTATTTTTTGGTGTATGTGCAACCCAAGCAAAAGATGAACAAATTAGTAAGGCTCTGGCTAGTTTGCATTCACAGGGCCAGCAAAGGCATACAGGGTAAGCAACAGAAGCAGAGTTTCCAAATCTTGCTCCTCTCCCTCTTTAGCCCAATATTCTAGAGAAGAAGATAAGGAAACAGACAGAATACACCCATGATTGCAAATCACCAGAGTCCTTCAGAGATAAGATTCTGACATAACATGAAGCACAATTATCTCATAAGAAGAGGGAATACATGTGTATTCATATGCATCAGTGTTTTCTCATTTCAGTTCTTCCAGACTTCCAAAATCTCCATGTAAGTCTCTGCATCCCTGGAAGTGTTTAAGGCCAGGTTGTGTTGGGCTTTGTGCAATCTGATCTAGTGGAATATGTCCCTGTCAGTGGCAGAGCAGTTGGAATTAGATGATCTTTAAGGTTCATTTCAATCCAAGGCATTC
Organism: Lichenostomus cassidix; assembly: GCF_008360975.1. Taxonomy (NCBI): domain Eukaryota; kingdom Metazoa; phylum Chordata; class Aves; order Passeriformes; family Meliphagidae; genus Lichenostomus; species Lichenostomus cassidix. The sequence goes on along the minus strand of NC_139479.1, from coordinate 9,242,981 downwards.
TATAATTCTATTAAAAAAAATTCCTACTCTTCTAGGAAGTTTAGACAAATCTTCATAGGACTTCACCAGACAGTAAGGAGAATAACTCTGAGGCTGTAAATCCATGCTCTTATGAGGTGATTGAGACAGTCTGACTTGCAGAATTCTGGGGCTACATCACTGGAAAAGCAAAATGTGCTTGAAAAGCATCACAGCTGAAATGAATAAAGTCACCTTTGGCTTCTGCTGCAGAAGTGACAATATGGCAAAGTGAAGCAAAAGCCCAGTGCCACAAGCCTCATTAGCATAAGTAACAGCAGATTAAGCTGGGAGAATATGACACAGTGACCCACAGATTCCCCAGCTGTACTAAAAATAGCTACACAGAAGTAGACAAGGTATCCTCCAAATGTGGAAAAAACCTCCAAAAAAATCAAGGTCTTAGGGAACCTAAATCCAAAGAAAACTTCCTTCTCTTTTTAAAAACTACTCTTGGTAACTTGACAATTCAGAGTCAAATAATGACTTCTACATGTGACAACATGCAGGACAGGTCAAAATAAAGCCACATGTTGGTGAAGAGCCAAAGAATGTGTTAAGTTACAGCTCCCCTGGAGAGAGTCCTCCTAGAGGGGCAATTCTAGCCAGGCTGTCAGCAACTGCAGTGAGGGCTAATGAGTAGGAGATTGTGGTTCAGTATGTAATAGAAATTACACAAATCTGAACTCGATCCAAGAGCTAAGGAATGACTAATTTCCACAATTACATTAATAACAAAGTGGGTTGGCTGTACAGACCGGTCAATTTTACAGGGCAGTAAATGCTACCACAGCTATTGAGTGTGGCTGGGAGGTGACCAAGACCACATCCACTGCTTATGTTTCAGTTTAAGCATATCTGACAGAAGAGTCAGTGTGGTACACACAGTTCAAAGCGGCAGAAACATACCTGTCCTGTTTGCTTTGCATGCTGTGAATCTAATCTTGCACAATTTCAGGCAGGATGACAGGGGCATGCAAAACAGGTTGATGTGATGCATGAAATAGGTATGTCACTTTAGCTTTTATCTGAGAGCTTCAACAGCCAAACAAGTTCTTTTATATCTCTGGAGAATGATACGCATTAAATTTAACATAAGTATTAACTACTGGCACCTTCAATCTTGAATATCACCTACAGGGAACATAAAATACAGCATATAAAACAAATAAAAAATGTAGTCAAAGTGCACAGAAGATGTATCAAACATTAAGAAGTAAAAATAAGAGGTGAAAAGAAAATAACATGAAAGACAAAACCAAAACATGTAAATTTAAAAAAAAAAATGTTAAGTATCAATTAACATAATGAAAACATAAGATAGTTATACCAAAATAAATAAAACTGATTTAATGCATACATTTTCTAAAGACAGTGGCACCATTAAATAAGTATGGTAAACAAGCCCTAGAAAGAAAGCGTTCATAAGGTCAAGAATGTTTCTCCTTTCTGTAGGAACTGCTTTCCAATTTCCCTGGATATTTTCTTGTATTTTTGGAGAACTGATAAAGGCAGAAACACATTTGCACTGCCATAGTGACTCTAACATTAGTTCACAGGGAAAAGTCTAGGCATTCCACCCTTAATTTCTAAAAATCTTCAATTCAGAAGATGAAGGAAGCAAACTTAGTAGTTCTAACACAAAGTTAGATCACAGCTAAGCAAGGTTACAGCTTGGGATGAAATTGGGATAGAAGCTCTTCCCCTGTAAACCCCAATCTTTCTGTGTTTCCAAACAGACCTAACCAGAGAGCACAGGTTCCCAGAGATGCACCTGGAGACCTTCAGACACTCACCATGAGACGTGAGGCTGCTTCAGAGGATGCTGGATATTGTCAGCAATCACACACACGTGTTACAGTATGGAGCATCATCTCCCTACCTGGGAACACTTTTTTGTCAATATTCTTTCTCAGTCCAACTCCCCACATATAATTATGATGCTTTTCTCAGCACTATGAAGTCTGAATTACAAGGACTTTTCCCCTGGAGGACATATAATGTTCAGTGTTCAGAAACACAGAATAAAATACTTGAGTAGGTAAAAGGGAAACAATTAATTCTCTTAATTGTTTTATTCAAGGTTTTTCTATCTCCTCCTATCCACTCTCCTGAGGGAACAAACCTCAATCACTCTCATGCTGTTTGCTTTCCAGGGTTAACAACATTCACTTTAATATTAAACTTCAGGCTTGATCTTAAGTAACTGTAGATAGGATTACAAAGGAACAAATATACGAGGGCTCTAATCATCATTTTTTCCCTCTGAGCTGTATGAGTGCACCATGAGAGAACCATGCTGCAAATCACCTGAAATGCATGGAGCAAAACAAACATTTTCCAAATATACACAAAAATCTGTTCTTTGATGTGTTCTTTAGACCCAAGCAACTTTTCTGTCCTTCTGTGTTCTTACGGGACTCATTCTTCAACCAGTGGTTACAGAAAGAAATTAAAGCTGTTTAATTTTAGGTGTGTCTACCCCACCCTGACTTCTCCTGCCAGGAAAAGAAAATAAACTCAGTTCTTCATATCTGTTTTGCCTTAATCAAGAAGGTCCTTAAAGCCCTTCCCTGTTCCTGAAATAGTAGTAGTATTGATACTAGCAATCAAAATGTTCAATATTGCAACCTGGTAGGCAATTTAGTATGAAAAAAACTGAAAGAACAAGCCAAAATTTAGGAAACTACAATAATGTAATTAATGAAATTAATCCTGCTTCATGTGTAGATGAGCTTTCTCTTGCTCAATTTCAAGTTCTGTGGTAAGTCATCACATATCTCTTATCTTGTTCTTGAGGAATGGAGCTCATTACTTACTACAAGGAATTGTACTATTCCAGGCTACTTGCAAGCACTACCAGCAAGACAAATTACTTACAGGTGCAAAGCAACATGCCAGAATGCACAAAGAAACATCACAGATCTAATCTAAAAATGCATCTGCAATGAAGATTAACATTTTATTCCAGTAATGGGTTGGGGTAATTTCGTTTCTTTGGTTACAAGGAGGTAAAGCACTGCCAGGATTCCATAAATACACTTTGACTGACCTCCAGAAGGAACTGTTGAAGACATGAACCTGGTCCTTTCTAATGAGTTTGCTACCTCCTCCCCGTGTCCATTTCACTGAAGGCAGGAGAGATATCCAAGAAAAGCCAGATTTCCATGGGTATCTCCACTGAACCCTAACATTCATCTTGATGTTTAACCCTGTTCTCTAACTTACCCACAAAGAAGCCAGAAACAGTGTCCACCTCACAAACTTTGACAAGTGAGCCAAAGCCACTACTGACCTGTTGTACAATCCAAAGACCAATAGATAAATAAAAATAAATAGCAAAACTGTCTTGGCCCCAGCAAAAGAAATGTGGCTCCTTATATTTCCCAAGTCCTTTACATTTCCTTTGTGTTGAGTTAGGCTTCCCTTCAGAGCTCTGCAACCTCAATAATTAAAATAAGGGTTTTCCCATTTTTCAGTGAAATCTTGGAAGAGGAACTCCTGGGGTTTTCCATGCAGAAACAAGCCTGTTACTAAGAGATTGTCAATGTCTGAAACTCAGGGGGTCAACAAACAAAGCTTTTTAGTTCTAAGTCACAGAGCTGAAATCAGTAATGAATAAAATAAGATGGTCCCAAGGCAATGCTCCCTGCATATATTTGGCTTTTCTTTTTTTATTTTTTTTATGTTTAAACAAATTTGTCTTGAGCTATCATCAACACAAGGCTTCAGCTGGGTGCTCCAAAGTAGCTCCTGAACACCTCTGAAGAGACTCCATCTCACCTCCATTCATTCTTCAAACTTACAACCTTCCTTTTACAGACTTTTACAGTTTTATTGAACAACTGCATTGGTTCAAACTTGGATCATGTTAGCAATGGTGGAAAAGGAGCCCAACCTCCAGAATACAACCTGTCACAGCAGACAGTTTCCAACACCCTGCAAATGACATCCTGCCTTTCCCCCATCTGACAGCAGCCCCATATGACATTTCTTGACACCTTCCCAACTTGAAGACACAATGTGTTTTTCCTTCACTGACTGTCTCAGAATGATGAAACAACTCAAATGCTGTAACAACTTCTTTTTCCCCCCTGAACTCCAGTAGGAACAACAGATATTATCTGTACAACCAGTGTATTGTGAAATGCCACAGACACCCATTTGAGGAGCACTTTTTTTAGTGACAAAAACATTTTTTGTGATTATTTTTATGCCGTATCTTTTGTAATAAGGCTTTTCTTCTCTTTTTTTTTTTTTTCCACCCTTTTGAATTAATAGCCTGTCACAGCCAGAGCACCATATCTCTTTCAGTTTTAAGTAGCTAAAAGAGAGGAAATATCCTTGGAATTGGTTAAACTCAGGATTTGATCATATGTTATGAGTATAGCCAAGGAAAAGTTTTGATACATGCAATTCCTTTCTAGTACACAAAACATGAGCAAAGCAAGGCACTCTTGATGTTGCTCAAATACACTCCTCAGGCCCTTAATCTTATCTCAGGTGTACACAACCTACAGCAGCTTCAAAATAGTAATAATGCCCTTTGCACAATGTATTTTCATCTGTCTTTTCAGGGCAAGGTCTAGATAAATACCTCTGGAGTGACTCTGCTTCAAACAGAGAGAGGTTTAATTTTACAACTTTCTTATTTCACCAAGTATCAGCTGTGGTTCAGACCCACACATTCTAATATCTGTTATTCATAAAAATGACCAACCTTGGATCATTATGTCCTGTCAGTTTGGCAAGCTCAAGTGTTATAACTCTGTTTAACCTCACTGTGGGGGGTTGACCTTGGTCAGCAGCCAAACACCCACTCAGGCTCAACAGGACAGAAGTAGAAAATAGAATGCAACATCTTGGGTCAACACACAGAGAGATCACCTACCAGTAACTGTCATAGGTAAAACAGACTCAGCTTGGGGAAAAATAATGTAAATTATTGCCAATTAATGTAGAATGCCATAGTAAACAGCAATGAGAAAATTATTAAAATAATGCCTGCCTCCCATGCCCTCCTTTCCCCAGGCTTGACTTAACTCCCAACTCCTTCTCCATCACTCAGACTCTGCTGAATGGAGGGTGATGGGCAATAGGGACTGTGCTCAGTGTATATCAGCTCCTCTCTTCTGCTCCATCCTCCTCACACATTTCCCCTGATCCAACTCGGATCCTCCCACAGACTGCAGCCCTCCAGGGACTCTCCACTCCTCTGTGGGCTCTTCACAGGCTGCAGCTTGCTTTAGGGCAGATCCACTTGCTATGACATGGTGCCCTCCATGGACCACCTTGTGGATATTTGCTCCAGCACACTCCAAGAGTTACAGAGGAATGTCTTTTGCAGAACCTGGAGCATCTCCTCCTGTCCTGCTCTGACCTTGGTCTTCCCCCTGCTGTTTCACACTCTTTTCCCCTCAGCTGCTGTAGGGCAGTACTTTTCCCTTCCTTAAACAGGTTTTTCCTGAGGCAGCACCATCTGGGCTGTGGGATTTAGCTGTGCCCTGGGGTGGATCCAGTGGAGCTGGCTGGACCAGCTGTGCCAGGCACAGGACAGCCTCTGGCCCTTTCTCATGGAGGCCACCCCTGCAGCCCCTTGCCCTGGTGCCACCAACCCTGCCACCCACACCAAACACAGCCATTTAGGGAAGAGGCACCACCATTCCCAAAACCTCTCTGCACTGCTCTCCCTCCGTGTCTCCACCCAGGACAGTGCTGATGAGGTCAATGCTTCCCAGTCCCACTCCTATGCTGGGGGCACAAGGAATTGATTTTCCAGTCTTGTCAATGCAGCTCCATCCAGCACTATCAATATGAGTTTGTTTTTCATTTAAACTAACTTGTGAGAGCTGGGACCTAATAAAATCCCAGGGAACAAAATAAAACTGACTATTTCAGCACTGATACACCTCTCAGTAGTTTCCGTGTGCTTTCCTGTATTTCTACAACTTCTGGGGTGAGGTGTTCAGCCAGAAAACTATGCTGCAACACAAGCCAAATACCTTATGTTTTCTCTCCTGAATCATAATAATGCTGATCTGAGATGGTTGTACACTCAGGTAAAAAATGTTATCTCCTTTTTTTGGTTGCAGACACCAAGCTGCACGAAGCAACAGCAGAATAAGTTAGTCCTGTAAATTGACACCTCTGCATTTCCCTCATCTGCATTTCCCTCATTGACTGGCTTGCATTTTCTCTCTTTCAGTGCAGATGTTTCTTCTCTCTCTCTCTCAGTTTCAGTGTTTCTGCTGAAGCACAGGCTGTGGAGGATTCCCAGTGACATACCTATCTCTGGCTCACACACAAGCTGCAGCGACTAATAAGGGTACCTCTGTTTCCATGGCATCTCAGAATCATCAATGGGTGGCTCGTCTCTGCACAATACAATTTTCATTCAGTGTAAAATCCTCAAACTGTGAGTTCCAAGAATGCCATAAAATGCAATCCCCTTTCTGTTTAGGGTATTTACAGCTTCACAGCTGGCCAAGGTTTGCAGTCATCATTCTGTGCCTGGTTTTCAGGATACAAAGCAGACCCTTCACATTAATTACATATTGTTCCCTAGAGCAAAGTCACTTTTCTCTACAATTTCTCACATGTCACATAAACTGATGTCACAAAATAGATAATAAAGCATTCACATGAAATAATAATAAATTAATAAATGTTCTACTCACTAGGTTTAGGCAGATTTATGAAATTCTGTGATACATGTAGCCCAACAGAGCTGCTTTGGCTGCTTCTCATTTGATGGGTCAGCCAGGTCACTCAGAGTATCATAGTAAATATCATTTTCATTTAGGACTCATTAAGGAAAAAATCATTTGCTTGTTGCTGAAGGAACAACCCTAATTGGTACTCTTCAGCAGTAAACCACTTCCCTACTGTTACAGGACTTTTAGCATCTGCACCAACACTTTGTCTAAGGCTGACAATTCAAAGTCACATTTAGGCCCATACAATTCAATAAACTATGCCTGTAAGAAAAGTGTGGGATTAGGTATTATGACAGACAATGAGGTATTACTACGTAAAGCATTTTTAACTTGCTAAGGGAACTCGACAGGAATTAAAGAATAGCTTCCCTGAAGGAAGGAAACCATATTTGATTTTTGCATTCTGTGGGCATATGAAGATGATGGTTTTACTTGGCATATGGAGCCAGGGTATATATTCTAAAATATAGAATTTTGCATTTTTGCTTCTTCATTACATCCTTAAATTAATAGCCTGAGAGTTTCCTCACAACCCTCACTGTCTTAGGATTTGTTTGTTCTTGGTTCAGGTAGCATCATAACTGATCACTTACCTAATCCCCATTATTTCTGAAGTTTTGAAAAATAACACAGCCTTGGAATAAATACAATTAGCTACTGGGATTTATCAACATCTATGACATGCTTTTTGTTCTTGGCTTCTGCAGAAATATCTGAAGAGACACATGCGTACAAAGATTTAATCACACTGGGCTGGCAATTTATTTCACTGGTTTTGAAATGTTTTGCTAAGTACCAAATTCATTCATAAGATAAAAATCCCTTGTGCCTTTCAGTAGTCCAAAACAAGGTCACTAAGAAATGAAAAGTCAGTAATTTTTCTATTAGTTAGAGAGTCATCACAGACACTGAACCATAAACACCATAAAGTTCTTCATTACCTTAACTTCAATCTTCAGTCACTGAATATTTCAATGGCACCAAAACTACTTTACCAAAACATCCAGTTAAAAAATTCTTTCCATTGTGACTCAGAAAAATGTAAACATAACATTTTCCATGTACATTAAGTTATTTAATACCTTTACTTTTCTGCCCAATTCAGTCACAACTCAAGGCCTGCAATCATTACTGAAGACGAAAGGTTGCATATTTCACTGTTTGCAGTCCTTACCAGCAGTGAATGAAAACCAGCCTAGGACTGAAAAGTGAAAAATCTTTTTTCTTTTTTTCTTTGTTTGTTTGATTGTTTTTGGGGTTTTTTATTTGTTTTGGGTTTTTTTTTTGTTTGTTTTGTTTGGTTGGTTGGCTTTTGTTTTGGTTTGGTTTTGGCTTTTTTCTCTTTTTTTGGTCAAAACCCTTAATTTAAAGCAGTTGGTGCAATTTCAGCTTGCCCTTTGAAAAAAGTGGTCTTTGTACCTAGGGATATTTGTTAAATACCATTTGAGACCATTTGTATCAAATCACAGAGGAATTCCCACCATAAATGATATTTTGTAGTAAGATGAAATAAAGATGTGTTAAATATGAGCACAGTGTGGGAATATTTAAATGATTTCTGTTACAAAAAAAGATAAAATGACGAACTTCTTCCCAGTATCTGTGCTTTATTTGTTGCAAAGGCAAATGTGACCTGCATAATGTCTGTAAAAAAATAACAAGCTGCTCATAAAAAGAAAGTCTACAGAAAGCAGCATGTGGTGGTTTTATTTAGTGTGGCTTTTAAGTTTCAGGGAACCAGATCAATATAAGTGATCAGAAGTGAATGCTAAAAGAAGCTGACCCCATGAAGAAATTCTGAATACTGCTCATTCCTAATCATCAGAAGAACACAAAATGAGGTGAAGGTGAGACTAGATGTACATTAAGAAAACACAAGTTTCAAATAGCTTATTTTTTGTTCAAATTTGGCTTTAACTTCATCCAATCTTTGGCTTTCCCCAGCTGTCAAGTCTTGGGCAAGAAGGAATGGAGGGAAGAAAAAAGAAAGAAAGAAAAAAAGAAGACTATTGTCAGCATTAGTCAAAACCAATCTATGTCCTTGACCATTTCAGTATCTTGAGTTTCTGTATCATCAAGCAAGTCAGAGAACTGGCTGTGCTATGTGCAGATCTTTAGGGAAATGTAAATGAAAGAAACACCTTGTAAAGAACAACATTGTAATGTAAAACACTAAGCTGGGTAACCTGAGGATACTAATGAAAAAACTGACTGATCTTGATTTACTTTTCCGATTTTCCTTTTTTAAGACTAAGATCTGTTCTAAAGATAACAAAAGCCAAAGAAACTGCAGTGCAGCTAGAGGTTCCTGGTTTTTATAAACAGGTGCATCTTGCATCCTTATTCTGATGCACAGATGCTCAGACCATAAAGGAAAATTTAAAAATATGCAAGCAAAATTATTATTACTTCCATTCTTTCATTTCTGGTAAAGCCTTGTTTTCTCTTCTTTCGAGTCTCCATTTCAGCTCTCTCTCTTTCATGACTGCATCACTAGGTCTCTTGTGTCCAGGCCATTTCTGAAAGGAACAACTCCTGTGTTCAAATCCTCAGTTCTGCAGTGAATCTCGTGGACATTTTGGAGCTAGTGGTGCAGACCAGGGAAGATGCAAGACCACCTGTGCCTTGCAGTTAAAGGAATCATAGAATTGTTTGAATTGTGAAGGACCTTTTAAAGGTCATCTATTCCAACCTCCCTGCCTCATCTTCAACTAGACTGAGTTGTTCAGAGCCCCATCCAACTCAAATGTTTCCAAGAATGAGGCATCCACCACCTTTCAGGAAAACTTTTTCCTGTGTTTTACCCCTCTCACTGCAAAAAAACTTGCTTTTTTAATCCAAACTTTTCCTCTTTCACTTTAAAACCATTCCCCCTTGTCATATCACTTACACAGCCTTGTAAAATATCCCTCCTCAGCTTTCTTGTAAGCCCTCTTTAGGTACTGGAAGGCTTCTCTGTGGCCTCCCCACAGCCCTCTCTTCTCCAGGATGAACAACCCCAACCCTCTCAGCCTGTCCTCACAGGAGAGGTGCTACAACCCTCTGATCATCTTCACAGCCCTCCTCTGACCCCCTCCAGCAGGTCCATGGGCTTTTTGTCTTGGGGCACCCAGACATGGACCCACTATTCCAGGTGGGATCTCACAAGGGTGGAGTAGAGGGAGAGGTTAAAATACATGATTTCAGGGATATGTAGTTGATATCCTGTGGAAAAAAACCCCAAAACCCCAAAAAAACCACAAACCAACCCAATAGCCCCCAACCTCTCTAAGGGATGGAGAGAATGTATACCCTTTAGCATTTATTATCAAATATGTTCCTCCCCAAACTATTAGCAATTTTAATTCTGTTACACAGTATGAACAAATAAATAAAAAACATACAGAGTTTGAACTCTGGGTTTTGAAGGACAAACATATTTCCCCTCTTTGCTAACAGACTTAATTTATTAATACGTTTTGCTTAAATGTAATATGTCTTTGTATAATGCTTTCTGGCAGTACATAACCAGATGCTCAGTAATATCCCTTGGACAATTTGACTTCCATATGTGCCTTTCCTTATGCTTTTCTTGCAAGGCGATTACCATTCCTTCATCAAACAACTGTCTCATGAAAAACCCAAAGCCCCTTCATTCCTCACCTTATGTGTGCTTTTACCCTCTTCCTGCCCTCCTCCTCATTCTAGTGGATTTTTAAAAGGACAGATTTGACCAATAGAGAGGAGTACATGTTTTCCTTCTGGCTCAGCTTCTCATGACCCTTTTCCAAGATGCTCAGACACTTCCCCACACTGTGGGTATTTCTCAACTAAAATTTCAACCTTGTTTAGGAGGAACAGCAAGCTGAGTGAAGCAGCAGGTGACCAGCAGCAGAAAGCCCAGAGATGCCACACTACACACATCTTCCTCTTGTCAGAAAGAAAATTCAGGACATGTCAGGATGAGCTCATTCAAAGCCAGTCCTGGGGTGCTGATGGACAGAATCTGGACAGAATCAGATATGGAAACCCTGGCACCACAACACATTTCAAAGACTTGTTTCTGGCTAAGACTATCCATTATTTTTTTTTAATTAATCATAGCTTAGCCTCAATAAAATATTAAATAAATTGCAAAACTAATAAACTTTGTCTCCACCACAGCTGATTTCCTCCCATGCTTCTGCTGTTGAGCACAAACTGCACAGCTCATACCAAAAAGATCCTTTCAGGCTGATAGTGCAGCACTGCTTCCAGCAAGGCTCCTCCAAAAAGCAAAAGCTCCATGCACAATTTCATTTTGTATAGAACAGTATACAAAGAATACTAGAATGTATTAGAATGTATTCTAACCCTCATTCAGTACTAAAATTATAAGTTTCTATGTATAACATTCCAAAAGGTCAATCTCCAGTCTTCTAAACTTCGTTACTCCTGGAGTGCTGGGTGGCTGTCATTTCCCTCCTCCACAAGTTTTCCTCTCTGGCTTGAGCGTCTCCCTACCCTAATTCCCTTTCACTCCTGTAAGAACACTCCTGTATTGACTGAACTTGCAAGTGCTTCACTTAGCAGAGGTTGATGGGAATTATCATTGTTCTGCCAGACTGCTCCAGCCCATATCCTTAATTTCTATTTTTGCCTGTCATCTTGCACTTCTTACTTCCTGAGTTTTCCTCTTCAGTTCACGTAACCAAGTATCAACATACACCCTGATTTCTATCTCTTCTTTGCTGAATTAATATATGTACCACACCTGAGGTACGTGTCTGTAAATCTGTGTGGAATTGAGTGTATTTTTCTTGTCTTGTCACACTGCCTAGAACTACAGATTCCTTATCCTTGACTAGGATTAATAACCAGAATCACATGAAGGAGCACATACAACCAGATTCCACCTCAGTCAGTAAATAACCTTTCACAGTTTTCCTCATTATGTCTGGCCAACATGTGAGTGACAGCTCTCTGTGCCCTTGCACACCTTTTGGAACACCCTCCCAAGCAGAGATTTGAAAACATGGATCCCATATCTAAATATAAAGTGAAAGATGTCAGCTCTTTAAATTACTTCAGGAAGACAGAACGGAAGGAAGACTTAAATGTAAGGATGAGAGGAAATCTGTGTGCATCAGGCAAAGGATGTACAGATACACAACTGGATATCTGCATGTATCTGTAGTAGAAACATCTGCTGGTTCTTATTGCTGCTTCTCTCTTCTTTTTCTATTTCCGTTCATTTGCTTGCCAGCCCTCTTTATTGAATGTAGATGCTCTTTCCTTTTTATTATTTTTCATGTTTGATTACAAGCCTCTGAGATAATAAAAGGAAAGGAAAATGAATATATGGTTTCCTCTAATCCCACCAGATCTAGACTTTCATGACTAACTTTCAAGTAAATTCTTAACATTTTAAATTGTTATTTTTAATAATAAGCATTACAGGGGCTTGCTCATTAGACAGGCCTGTATTACTGTAGCTCTATTTATAATCAACAGCTGGCTCCATCTAGTGTCCTATTAATTCATCAGTGAAAGAGAAAGCTAAAACCAAATACTAGAGAGAAAACAGAAACAAACTATAAAATCACTTGTCAGCTGGGTGATGGCCACAGACAGCATGAAGTTACAATTACTGGTGTCATGAGGAAAAGACCATTTTAAGTAACTACCGTATGATGATTGCCAGCCAGCACTCTGGAGACATGAAGAGACTAAGCAGCCTCAGGAGTATAAATATAATATATAAAATATAAAACAGTTTTACTGCTACCCTCAAAAGGAGAATGGCCCTTAAGCTGTTTATAGAGGTTATTCTCTCTATGGTTGCATCATGATCAACAGTGACAAATTATTGTTACATTTAACTGAACTTCTATGAAATAGAATAACATTTTTTTTTTATTGCCATCAAAACTACAGAACTATTTTTGGCTATTCATACCCCACAGTGATCCTCTCCATTAATGAGTACATCTTTCCTCCCAGCAGTCACAAAATCATTTAAAATGCCTCTTGTAGATGATCAAAACAAGGAAATGCTCAAGCTAAATAACACTAGCTATTCATTTCACTGACTTTTACATTCAAACTTTCTAAAGGCTGGTTCACTGCTGTGTATCTAGAAAGATCTATCTTTCTAAAAGTGTTACAGCTTTATTCAGCAACACCTAGTGTTTAATAGCCTGATCCCTGTTGACAAGACAACACAGAGTACAGCCAACAAAGTAATTTAAGATAAAGTCAGAAAAGTGAATGTCCTGTATGACAAGAGATTTCTTGATTATCACCTTGGAAAAAATGATAGATCTAATGAAGAATGGAGTTTACATAGAAGAAAGCATCTTGTAAAGCCAAATAATCCAAATAATTTAACACAATCACAGCCTGTGAGGTATCAAGCAGCATTTGAGTGATTGCTGAACCTCCGAATAGGAAGGAAAGAGAATGCCTTACATTTAGAAAGCACTACTTTTACTTCTGAGATCGAGGGTGATCCACTCTGACTGAGCTGACGTCTGTTTTAAACCTGTTCACATCACCTGTTCCGAGCTGCTTAGCAGTTTCACCCTAGTGGTGATAAAATATACTTCACTATGTACAATATACACTTAATGACTGCTCACCGTGACAGAGAGGGAGGATATATCTTGTGGGGGGAGAGGTGGACAGGAGGAAGGAACATATAGTGAGACAATACCTACACCAAAGCAAACACCTGTAAATTTTCCTAAACTCTCTCAAAACGCACAGTAGAAAGTTATGCTTGTGACCCATCTAAAGATTTCACAGCTAAATTTATTTATATGAAAACCCGACAGTGCAACACAGAACATGAATTTAATAAAATGCACGTAGAAATGCTCTCTGATGTTTCAAAAATAAGAGAATACTCAAGTTTTCAATAGTTAAGCAGTTGCTGTCATTTCTCATTAACAGCTTTCAAAATCCTGTCTGAAACAAGTTGATACAGAGAAATTAAGAACAGTAATCAAGCGAGAAATGATAGACCAGCTGGGTAGGCATCAAGTTGGCAAAACGTGAATACAGTTCAATAGCTGAAACAGATGCTGGAGTTGTTGAGAAACCCTGCAGGAGATATTGATGTATTTTCTTTATATAATGCTGAACAACCGGATAAATGTCAAGAGCTAAAAACTGATGGGGAATAAAACCTGTCGTAAAAACTAACTGTAAAGCAGAGACATGCAATAATATCTTTTCATTATACCAGAGCATTCAGTATGTGCATCTTCATTTCCTTGGAATTCCTCAATCTGCCAATATATCAATCAGAGCTTGCTAGTGAATCAGAGGGAGCTTTTCCCAGTCTTGTTTCACATTTATTTGTTTCTATCTACCTGAGGCTTCACAGACTTAGAAAATACTTTATTCTTCAGTCTCATCCTAACAGAACTCTCTCTTTCAAGCAAGCAATTCCCTGAGCTTGGAGGCGAGCAGGAAAGAAAGAGTAACACAAGCATAAATGAAACTGCAAAATCCATTTTGCACGAGGAATTTTGTTTTCAGAGTTTCAAGACCTCAGCAACAAATCCTCTGCCATCGGCAGCTCATTCTAGCATATGCTTTGTCATGGTCAGTTTCTAATTACATTCATAATGATGCAATAGCTTTGATAATCCTACCTTCCATGCCAGCTGCTTTTCTTGTCACTCCATCATGCCAATAAGTTGGCTGCCGTAACAAATCAAGATAGTGCAAAACAGCATCTTTCCCCTGCATCTGTCATCTTCCTGAAAGCATTCTATTACTGCCGACTGCTGGGAACCAGAAAGTCTATTTGAATTCCAGCAGCTCCCCTTTCGCATGATTCAAGTTAGGTTAGGTGGGCATGCCTAACATGATTCTCTCCATCATTTATTATGCAGCTGCTACACCGTCGGTGTGGTAACCACTCTGACTTTATCTGATACGTCAGTCTCGCAAACCTCTACCTCCGTGCAAGCCCACGAGCCACAGAAGCATCTTGCATTTAATGAGCATTCTCCCTGCCTAAAGAAAGTGCATCTGTAAATCTGTTTCAAATCCTGCTGCTTGTATTGTCCTCTGAGGCTGATGCAAATGTTTGAAGTTTTTTGGTTTTTTTTTTATCCTTGCGTTCTCTCTCTTCAGAAAGCTCTTCATGCACGCTTGAATTATTCACGCTTCAGCTAAACGTTTGCTGATTTGTGTCCAACCAAACAGCACCTTCCCGTTGAAACTCTCTGCTCGAAAGCTACTTCTGAATAACAGTGCTGTGCGTTCAGGCTCTCAACTCTGTTTCATTTTGAACATGGCTTTTATAGCTGCACCTCGACAAATACATTTAGTTCTTTTCATGCAATGAATGGCTGTCTAATGAGGGAGCCGTACATTTTTAAGCAATTTATCTAAGCCTATCTGTAGGTGACACTTTCTTTTCGTGCTTTATACATTTTAACAGAAAGTGGATAGCTCTGTTACAGCATCTTGATATTCTTAAAGTGGTAAGAGCACCACCATAAGCTGCTTTTTGCAGCCTGTGGAGGACACTTTCAAACGACAGAGTTTGCTTAACTGCTTCTGAGTATGGGGAATTAAAGGGATAGGGTTGTTTTGTTGTCTTTCTATTTATATTTTCTGTTGAGTGGGGGAAAAACACGCTTGCGTCAGTGATTTCAAAAGAATATTAATAGAAATTGACATCTACACATCAATCATCCTCCAAGTTAAATTAGCTGCGTCTCCTCCCACCACTTCTGCCTGCAGTTCAGAGTCAAGGCATTTCATCTTTAATGTGTCTGGTTGTTCATAAGCTGGATAAACATCCCCAACCCCACACTGGAAAGTTTGAATGACTGTGAGAGAAAAAAGGGACAATTCAATAGAGGGAGCAGCCTGGCTTAAATCTGATAGTTAAGTGAAGTGGTGAGGGAGAGCAAGGACTAAGGCTGGAGTAATACCTCCTTCCTCAGCCTTTGCACAATGGCAAAGGAGGAGACAGGAAGGGGAAAAGGGCAGAATCCCCCAGGAAAGATTTCCCTTGCAGCAGCTGCCAGCTCAGCATCACTCACCAGTTCTGATATTCCCAACTCAAAAGACTCATAGGGTTCTAATTAAGCCTCACTTCTTTACTCAGATTATATGTGCTGAACTTCTCTGTGGTTTGCAATCCCTCCCCAGCCTGATAGTCCCTTCCTCCCCCACAATTTTCTAATCTCAGCTAAGTTCCAAGCCCGCGGCTTTGAAAAACAAGCTTGAAGGCAGGAGCTCAGGAGAGATCCAAGTCACAGAAAGTAAAGGGTGAGGAGGGGTGGGGAAACTAAATAAACAAAAAACAAAGCAGAAAAAAAACCCCAAACAAACAAAACCCAAACCAAAAAAAGCTAAACCCCAAAAACAAACCAGGTAAGACGGTTTCCTATTTTGAAAAAAAAGACCCAATAAAAAATCAGATCATCTGATAGCTTGCTCTAGGACTCCCACAGGGGTGCTATCAGTTTGCCCCTGCACTAAGCAGAGCCCTGGGCAGAAGGACAGGCTGGTGCTGGGTTGCTGAGCAGGAGAGCTCCCAGCCCTGCTGGGAGGGACTGACTCCCTGCTCTCGCCCACATCCAAATGGCACAGCTGACACCTGAATGAGCTAACATAGCATGGCGCTGCTTCTATATGTGATACTGTATTTATTCCTAGCATGCTGCCAGAAAATGCCTTTTTAGAGATTTCATGTAAATAAAGCAGAATTACTACATCTGTTCCTCTGTCTGTAGCAGCACATATCAACAAGCTAATTTTGCATTCAAGGCAACAGAGACAGTCCTATCATATAGTTGCAAAGTGCACAACTATAAAGTGCCTATCTGAAAATACTGTCAGCTCCTTTTTGTTCACAGTTCAAGTCGTTTCTGAAGTGAAACAAACCAGGCAATGAATGAGGAGTGACTTTGAAGTCGCCATCAATTCCAAGTATGAAAGGATATGCTTAATATTTCACACTTCTAGCTGCATTATGATTTCTAAACCATAGACACGGCAAGAAAGAATTTACATGGTATTTCACAAAAGAGGAGTTTGAGCTCATAGATCATATAGCTTGTAGTTGCAGGGAAGATCTAAATTACCAAAAAATTCCAAATAGGCTTAATTCCTAATTCTTTGAATTTTGAGATTAATTTTAAGATTTTCCAGAAAATATCCCAAAAAAACATTTCATATGTTAGTAAGACAAATAATAATGATAAGAGAATGGGATTATCTGGTATGGCATAAACATACTCCAGCAGAATCCTGTCACACCCAGATATATCAGAAGGAAGTATGAAAAGGAGGAAACAGAAAAGGGGTGGGGAATGAGGGAATTATGAAAAATATTTCCAGAAAAATAAGCACAGCATTAAAGGGAGGACCCACTGTGGCTTATCATTCAGTATTACTGCCCTGAAACACAGCATACAGTGGATGAGATATAGTTTAGCCACACAGACATTCCCAGCCAGATCAGGTCTATGGGAGTAGCCATTTTTGCTTTTGGGGGAAGAAAAAGAGCCACAAAACAAAACAAAACAAATGAACAAGGCAAAAAAACCCAAAATATTTTTAATTACTTTTTTTTTGGAGAAGAAGGAAACTGAAATATACCAGTGTTTGTATCTTTTGTGTGCACTGGCTGTATAGAAAAACAGCCCAGAAACAAATGGAGAATCTGGGAGGAGAAACCAGTATCAGTCATTCTGTCCACATACTAATAGGCCAGATTAATAGCTGGCTTTTGTCTCTAGCTTTTTCTGCATTTTTCTGCAAAAACAACAGCCGTGGTTTCTGCATATTGTAAGTGGATTCAGCATCTGCATAGATATAATTATAGTAACCCACCCATATGGAATGAATTGCTTTAGAGAGAAAGCTCCATGGGTAGCGCTCTCAGAATCTACAATAACACAAATACATAATTTTTTGTCTTATACAGAACTGTCCTCATTTGGGAAAAGCAGAAATAAATGACAAGTGGAAAAACACTCATCAAGTGGTATTCTGCTTTTTACAGTACTGAAAACTCAGTAGGCAAAGAAACTCCAGCCTATTTGGGTGACAACTCTCTTCCAATTCCATTTACAGCTCATGGCAAAGACATGTTTTAATTGTTTCACTGCTACTAGAGTGATTAATTGGGGAATTCAGGGTGCTTGATTTTGATTGCAGTGGTGTGTGCACGTGACAGTGACAACTATGATACCTTGTAGAACCTCTTCATGCTGCCATTTCTTTTTTCTTTTTGCTTTCCTCTTTGGAAGCACCAATGACTCTGACTAAGCAAGAGTAAATAATGGATAACTGAAAAACAGGAAGCAAGCAGATTGGCCTTGACCTTCAGCTCTACATGATGCTCTACATAATGCACTCTCCACGGTATGCAGAAATGAATGCTGATTTTGCTTAGCAAAATTGTTCATTTGTTTTGCTAATATATCTCCTGAAGAAAGTCAATTTCTCTTCCCTTTTTCCCTGCCTCCCATTATACTTAGGTACTTCATCCCTCTCTCAGTGAGCAACTAATTCAGTCGATCAATCATGCAAGAAAATACCTTAATGATATACTGTACATGTTTAGATTAATAAACATCTCCAATAAAAGCACTGGAAAGTTTGTTTGGATAACACAGACAGGAATTATTAATTATTTCTTACTGTTAATCATTCTGTATTAACTACTTCTCAATTACAGGATTTTTGATGTATAACTATAAAGTAATCTGTCCATAAAGAGTCACTTTCCAATGCAGTTAGACACATCAGTGCTTTCATTTTAAAGTCAATATTTCAAATGTTTAGAGTGGATAACTTCTGACAATTACTGTAAATATTGCTTTGACTCCTCAGGACTTAAAAAAAATTACTACAGACAAATGTATGAAAACCTGAAAATGAAAAATGCATAAAAG
The DNA here is from genome assembly GCF_008360975.1 of Lichenostomus cassidix. Classification (NCBI taxonomy): domain Eukaryota; kingdom Metazoa; phylum Chordata; class Aves; order Passeriformes; family Meliphagidae; genus Lichenostomus; species Lichenostomus cassidix. The sequence goes on along the minus strand of NC_139479.1, from coordinate 9,224,356 downwards.
TCATGTCTCCATGAACTAAAAGGCCAATGCACCCATCCTGTCCACATAGATGCTTACAAACCCTGAGATTCCAGTGGAAAAGTTAAAGGGCCTCCTCATCCAGACAGGACCACTGTATTGGCCAGGGAGAAGTTTCAGATGCCTGAAGTCTTCCAGCCAGGAACCTGACAGACATCCCAGGAGCTGAAACTTTCAGGAGTTTAAAATTTTTTCCTCATCTGCACCATAGCTTATCCAGTTATTTTTGTGCAGAAGTCATCTTTGTTTTCTTAACTGAATCTCAGGTGTATGAAATTCAGCCAAGTCCAGGCATCTGTCATTAGCTGAAATCTCAGAACACACTTGTCTGAGGATGTGTTAGGAGGACTCATGACCAACCTTTTGAAATAAGATTGATCCTGCTTATGGTAAAGAAATTTTTCAATGTTTTATTACAGATGTACTTACAGCAATAATAGTAAGCAGTGATTTTCTCAGCAACCCCAGGATTCCATATTACAGGACATAAAAGAGTTATTCATAAAAAATGCTACAGAAACAGTTCTCTGAGATGGCAGATCACAGCACACTAGAAAGTGGATACTCTACATCAATTCTGAATATTGCAGTGTGATATAGTCATTTGAACACTGCTGCAAACGTGGATAATATAATCTCTCACATGCAGTAACTACTGAGGATTTTTAATGTCAACCTCTGCTTATGTCTACAGATAAGCCAACACACAGTCTACATTTTCTTCTCACATAGCATATGTATTTCAGTGACACTGAATTTAAAATAGTAGGTTCTAGCAAGAAAAATAAATCTAGTTAACTCATTCTCCAAATATTTAACACACATCAGGAAGCAGCAACACACAGTTTCCCTATTTAACTCTCAGAGAATTAGTGACCTTGAAATCTTCAGCAAATGCTGCTAATCTTCCTCCTTAAGCAAGGCCTGGATGTGCTGTTAGCACAAAACTGAACAATGACATGAAGTTCATGCTAATTACATAAAACATGCATTTTGGTCTCTTACGGCTCATTTTAAATCAGACTGATTGGAGCTACGCAGCTTTAACCTTCTTCCATTTGTACCATACTTCTTCAGAAAAACACATTGTTCAGCAGTACTGGGCTTGAAATAATTACTGACTTAAGGACCTTAATTTGTTCATTCTCTCTACAGCTGCAGTCCATGTACAAGATGATGTATAACAGATGTACCAGGAATTAAAAAAATAAAAACAATTAATTCAATTCAAAAGAAAACCAAACCACCCAGACTCAGCACACACCTTACAGCCTGTCCTTCTGTGCAGACCCTGTGGGCTAGAACTCAGCTTGCTGTGGTTTTGACTCCATCAGCACTCTCATCTGGTATAGCTCTCCAGCAAAATATTCCATGTTCTCTCAATTTTCACCAAATGCAGATGATTGTCACATAAGCTAAATTAGGGAACTAGTTAAATAGCAGTTGGTCAATAAATGTTTCGGAGATCGAAAGCTTTGAAATGTGTTCTATTGGTTACTTCCACTGCTACTGCAGATATATTCTGCTTTAGTGGTATTTCCAAATCACTGTATTGGTTTTCCAATGGATCATTAACCAGCTGGCAATGTGCATATGACAGCTATATGTAACAAAATTGATTAAAGCAAATTCTGCCATATTCCAAATTCCTCTAATAGCTCAAACTTATTGTTTCTTTGCTAATTTTTTCTTAAATTAATTACTTATGTCAGTTGGTTTGTTTTAATATTAAAAACAGACTTCTGATTAATATAGCTGATGAGACTGCAGCTGGTAACACAAGCCCAAAATCTCCAAAGATGGCAACTGAGAGTTCTTAATTGACAACACTTCCTAAGGCTTTGCTTTTCATTTGGGGGTTTAAGTTAAAATCCCAGGCAACTCTGTGACACAGGTCCATTAAAAACCAGTAACTGCTTCAGGAAAAGCCTAGCAATTCCTTAAAATAACAAACCAAACACCCCACGTGGACAGAACTTACCCAAATCCTTTCAATTCATTAAAGGTTCCCAAAACCCTAAAAAATATGGGGAGCAGAAAGCAAATTCCTTAATACACAGTGAACAAGCCTGGCCAAATGGTAGGGGGTTCCTGTCATCTGTGATTTCTATACATATCAGCAGTTGACTTTGGAGGTGAACACTTCCTCCCTTCCCTGGGATAAATACAGTAATGAGAGCTCAGAACATTAAAATATTTACATTTTCTGTAATAGGAAATGAAGCTACAGAGCATCATTAGAAAATGTTTTAATGTATATTCTAAATCAAAACAAAATCAAATCCATAGTGGCTGCCTTGCACTTCACGGCAGACTTTGCCTTAGAAAGGAGAGTTCTCCCTGAGTTCTCCCTGAGGATCTTGCTACAATTCAAGTTTTCAGTGGGGGCCACAAAGAAATGCATCTTCTACCCTTCCTACCCTCCCTTGGCAGCAGAAATAACATCCTGCACACTTTCTACCCCTACATCGAATAATCTGTTTTAGCTTTGGAGGTTTAAGACTAGATGTCTACAATTTTGTTACAACATACATATAATTTAGAAGGACAGACTGGGCTAAACCACCTTGGTTTCTCTGGAAATTAATCTATGCCCAGAAAAGCACTTGTAGTCATGAGTTTGGGGGATTTTGTGTGTGTGTTTGTTTGTTTGCTTTTATATGGGATTTGAGATAAAAATCTAAATGTGACACAAAAGTTGAACTCACCATCCATAAATGTAAACTCTCAATAATCTTCTCAACTTCAGCACAAAGACCTTGAATGTCCGTTTTTCAACGAATGTCCTCTTTCATGAAAAGTTTGAAGAAGATACTGTGAATACTTTATTAATTTTTTTTTAATCCCCAGAACAGCCACGGAACAGTGACTTATTTGGGCTGCCCTGTAGTCCCTAGCTGGAAGGGCACACAACAGTAATTTAGCAGTCACCTCAGCAAGAACCTTTTCTCACTCAGCCAGAGCTGACAGCAGATTTAGGGGAAGGCATGACCCTTAAAGATCCCCAGGCAGGCAGGAATTGGAGAGCCCCATGGCATCAGCCCTCCCAAGCCACAAGACACCATCAGCACTTCCCACACTGACAGGAATGACAGAGCAAGAAGTGCCACTCTGCATTGTGATGGGGTGATTGATGCCTAACTCGCAGATTAGTTGAATTAGTAAGACTGTGGCCTAATTAAACCCTCTCTCTCGCATCCTGTCAAACTTCCAGCATATCTGGGACACTGAATGGCACCAGTGAGCAGGGTGGCAGCTGCCAAGGATCACTCTGCTTGCCAGGCTTCATTTTTAACACTGTTTTGCATAATATCAGAGCGCAATCAATTTTGTATTGTATCAGTACAATAGCTGGGATTTTGATTATATCAACAGGGTATATAACATTGCTCAGAGTTTAGTTAAAACAATTATAAAAGGTGAATTCTTAAACCAGGTATTTCATATGGAAATAAGGTGTTTTGGGAATACATGTTCCCTGAGCAGCCAATATTTCTTTTTACAAGCATTTATAATTCAGGGCACATTCTTCTGAGATTATAAATATGGTATGACATTACTTGAATCATGGTATTACACTACTGATGCTTTCTATGCAAAAAATGCAGAATTTAACAACCTCATTACCACAAAAAAATAATTCTCTTGCAAATTTCCCAGAAAAATATGACTTCGGTTGATACAAAACAGAAAGCCGGATCCAGTAAAAGTGACAGACACCAGCATCAGCTTTCAGTTCACTGGGGTGATGTGCAACATGTGGATCTGCTTCATGCAGCATCCCTCTAGGTCATTTTGGAGTTACTAGATCTGGCCCAAAGAAAGAAAACTGCACAAAAAGACAAATAAAACCGTATTACAGACAGCAACCACATAAAGAAAGGTTCACCATGCACATGGTACCCTAGACCCAGCAAGCAGTTCAAAAATGTTAGCAACAGCAGTGGCACCTGGGAGGTTCAGTGCCTTCCTTTCATCCAGATACTCAGAAATTCCTTATATCTGCCCTATAGAAAACAGCAAATACTCAAATTTGTAATCAAAGCAAACCTGTCCAGAATGCCAAGGCCATTGCTGTCATTGTGCTTGTATGTTTGGGGTGGACATGACAAGGGACTCTCTGTTAAATTTGTCTTTTTATTCAAATTCATGCCTTTTGCATGTCATCATACTTTCAGCTTTAAACTCTATGCAGGTTTTTTGTTATTTTTGGTTTTTGTTGTTTTTGGGTTTTTTGGTGGTTTTTTTGTTTGGGTTTTTTTGTTGTTGTTGTTTGGTTTTGGTTTTTTTTAATAGTTACCCAAAACCACTTTAGATTCAATCAGGAAAAGCTGTGGAAGAGAAGGATAGTATTTCAACACCACAGTGCACACAGGTTTCCTGTCAATGAGTGTTAACTGCCCTCTCCCATAGGGGCTCACTCATGTCTTCTCTCAACAGGAACAACAAAAGCTCAGGAAAGATGCTTCCTTTTTACAGGCATAAAGCCTCTTCATAACCATTTCAGGCTTATCCCTGTCTGACTTTAACATATGCACAGTTGGAGTAACAATAGCTGCTGCTATCAATATATTCCTGAAAATGTCTCCATGTCTGTCAACACTTCCCCATTCAACAGACTTGAGTAACAGCAACGCTCTGCTGCTTCTCTGGTTGGCAAAATGGGGCTACATTGTCAGTGAGAAAAACATCCTTTTGAAAATCACCAAGAAACTGTCATATGAGCACTTCTGATAGGAACAGAACTCAGTTCTTGACTTCCAAGAAGAGTTTTGGCCACTAGCCTAAATTGGCATCCACTCCAGACAGAGAACTGGGGAGGGGGAAAGGGAAGGAACACCATAAAGCAATTCCCTTCCCCATCTCAAGTAGAAAAAGGAACTAAGAAATGCTCTGAGAGCTAGACCATGTGTATAGTTTTACAGCTCAGCCTTTGAGCAATACTTAATAACACCAAAGCTTCAGGTTCTGTCTACATCTGTACATATTCCTTCTGTTATCTTTTCCAAAGATGGATGATCAAACCAAGGTCTACATGTGCCTACAATACCAGAACGGGAAAAAAAAAGTCATTTCTTTAGAGTAGTATGGCTAAGACACAACCTGAGTTAAACCAAATGCAGAAAAAGACTTAGGAAAAAGTAAGTCTTTAATGAACTAACTTAGTTTTGTCACAATTTATCACTTCATGGAAAATACTGTTCAACTGAATGTATTATGTGGAAACATCAAAAGTTCTCTTAATTTTTAAGCACACTGTGGACTGAGAGTGACTCATTTGCTGCAAGTATTGGAATAGTTGATCTTTAAAAAGTGTGTGATATGAATGGGAAGATGTGACAAGATATAGATTCTTTTTGCTCTACGGGGTAAGTGCTACACAGTCACTAGGAGAACTTTACAAAAAGCCCTAAGGCTCCAAGTCTCTGTGTGAAAGGACTTGCAATTTATGGTGAAGCAACAGATAAAGAGAATCATGAAAACATTAGGGGATTTCTTTTTATTTTTTTCTTTTCTGGGACACTTGTATGCTTTGCCTGCGGCATCATTCCAAGAAAACTTAGGCAGCTGTAAGATTTATTGGCTGGGACCAGAGTTTAAATGCAATTTTCTCTCATCACATTCACACAAAGATATTGCATCTTCCTGCACCTTCCTAGCTAAGAATGGCATATTTAATTGCTTCTCTGACAGGTTCTGGTTGGGGGTTTTGGGAACCTGCTTCTGTCTCTGTGTCACAGAGTAATACCACAGCACTGTGTACAGTTCCACTCCCAGCGTGCATACTGAAGTGTGGAAACCTAAAATTTATTTACAAGGAGCATTGATGTGAGCAAAATTGGATTGCTTGAATGTTTTCCGAAGGCAAAACACAGAAGTTAGACAGTGCCTACAGGAACTGGGTTTAAAACCAAGAAAACAAATCTAAGAGTTCAGAAAACTTCTAACTTGGACATAAACTCCAATTCTAAAATATTTTTAAACTAAACTTAGTAAATAGTATCAATCATGTCCTCAAATGCACTGTGGAATGGCAGATTATTAAACTGTAGCTGGATAGGGTGTGCAACCATAGGACAAGGGGGAGTGGTTTTATACTAAGAGAGGGCAAATTCAGGCTAGATAAAAGGAATAAATGTTTTTTTTAATAAGGGTGGTGAAACACTAGAATAGTTTGCACAGAACTGTGGTGGGTGCCCCATTCCTGGAAACATAAAGGTCAGGTTGGATGGGCTCTGAGCAACCTGATCTAGGGGAAGAAGTCGCTGCTCATTGCAGGGGGTTGGACTAGATAACCATTGAAGATCCCTTCCAACCCAAATTGTTTTATGATTCTATATTTATAGTCTAATTTTTTAATAATATGAAATTATGATATTCAATATTGCATACACAAAAAAATCTATTTCTCTACATACAAATTTAAAAGGTCAACATTTATAAGATGGGCACATTTTTCCCTTACCCTTTGGAACCTTCAGCTTCAGCACTGACTAGAACACGGTTCACAAGGAATGCTGGATGGACAGACTGAGAACTGACTGCATTCCCTGGCAACCCAGGACATGGAGTCCTACATTTCTGTTCTCAGCTGACAGTAAAAAAAAAAAAAAAAAAGCACAAATTCAGATGTCTTTATCAAAAGCTCTGGCAGCAGCCTCCTGATACCTTGACTAATAAAATTCAAATATTGGAATAAACACAGCTAAGAACTACATCAGGTTGTCAGCCAACACCCAAGCTATTGTATGTGTTCAATAAATTGCCTGAAAGAGGACTGGAGAATTTCTAGGGAATAGAAGAGAAAGTGAAGGGCCACAAAAGCTTTACCTAAGAGGTTTATTAAAACTTGCCTCTTCCTTCAAGCACTGTTCCAAGCTTCCCCACAGAAGTTACAGATACCAGACAGCATCCAAGCAATTAAGAATCTGCCTAGGAACCCAGGCCAATCACTATTTGTAGTATTTCCTGGTGATCAATACCAGAGGCACCTTACCCTATTCCTCCATTTAGTGCCATCTACCTGGAGAGAACAGGGGCTGATGACTGGCTAGGCAGAACCAATGACATTTACAGGTTTCTTCCTCTATTTGTCACATCTGAATGACAGCAATTAAATTTTTTTTTTAAATCCCCCACTATATCTCAAATAAAAAGTTGTCTACCAGAAAATACATAATAGGAGGGAGCAATTTATGAATATTATGTTTAATCCTTCATTCTTCCTAATACCTTACTGTCTCCCCTGACAAAATAAATCAAAGCAACCTCTACAAATTCTGACACAACAACCCTTCAAGATGATATTAAATGTATTTTTTTTCATATGGAGTGGTGCTATGTCAATAACTGTCCTCTGAAATGGGTGTTTAGGAGATTATTTCCTTGATTGCTAATGAGATTACTATCTCCATATATTCTGATCTGAAAATACATGTGAGTTATTACTACTGCTGCTGTTCATGCCTTGAAAAAGCCAGCCTGTGGCTGTTGTGCTGCACATCATCAGCCAAGGAGCCCTGTGCTTTGCCTTTCTTCAGAAACCACAGCTGAGAATTTGTTTGTTTCAGCCTTAATCTGCATTTTCCCTCCTCTCATGCCAGAGGAGCACATTCTCAGTGAGAACACTGCACCCTACAAGGAGCTGCCTCCTTAGCAATGCTAACAAACCCCTTGCCACCCAGCTCAAGGCTACCTCTGTCTTTTTCTCCGTGACACCTTCATGCTCTCAGTGCTCTGCCTAGTCCTGATGAAAGAGAGGCTTAAATGAAGTATGGATTTTCCTTCAGAGGTTTCTGAACAATAACTTCACATATTAGTAAGAGTTTGGGTTCGAAACTGCAATCAGAAAAAAGAAAAACACTCTAAAGGAGAGAGCTACACTACTTGTACTCCTATTTTAAGGGTAGTAACACAATGTGGTTCTGTTTAACCCTGCAGGGAAAGGACATGAAACAACCAAAATTTTTAAAAATTCTATTCTAACATTTATAATGCAATCAGAGAATGAGTAATACACTTTGCTTTCCATGACCCTGAGTAGCCAACATATGAAATGCACCTTCTCATTGGCCAGGCATTGGTGATTTTAGACAAGAGGAGAAGGGAAAAAGGCTTGGAAGAGGAGGATACCATGTTTCTGATCTGGTTATCTGAAGAATAATAATGCCTCCAGGTGCAGTCACAGCAATGCAGGCAGGAAGGAAAAAGTTCAGTGGGGTGAAAGGAAATGGGCCTGGAGTAGTTTCTTTTTGTAGCTGCTCCTGCTTGGCACAACCATGGGCCAAATCCTATGTCCTTGCCACATGAAAACACATCATCACAGGATCTCCTTCAGCAGTTATGGAGCACTGTTTGGGTAAATGAATGCAGCCACCTGCAAATCACCTAGAGGGGAGAACTACAGGTAAAGGACCATTGATGGAATCATGCCCAAAACATTGCCACAGGGAAAACTCAGAATTAGGCTGAAATTAAGCACAGACAATGTACCAAAAAAACAAAAACAAAAAAACCCCCAAACAAACAAACAAAAAAACCAAAAAACCAAAAAAACCCCAAACTTCCCCCCCAAAAAAACCACCACAAAAACCAACCAACTAAATGAAAACACCAACATCACCAAAGACTTAAAAGGTCATAGCTAAAAAAAAAAAAAAATCAAGTATTTTGTTTTTAGGAGATAACTAAACAGAAGTAATCAGAGCCAGTTTTCTGAAATGAGCTAGAAGCTATTATTTATAGAATATCCTGGAGGAATTAGGATTCCCCTTATTCATTAAAGATTTTTTTCCCAGAAAAATGCCACAGGATCAGTGTCTACTTCACAGCTGGGGCAGTGGGAGGACAAAAAGGAATGACCATGCACTTTTAAAACAAAACATCAAAACCATCTTCATTTCACTGAAGCATTAATCACATCATAATAAATGCTTATTAGCCTGTAATTCCAGAGACTAAAGTTTATTCCCACTAAAAACAAAATACTCTCCCACAAACTGCATGATAAATGCGCCAAAAATTATGGGCTTTGAAACTAGAGTGAAGATTCATTGAAACATGAAATAACTCATTTGCCAAGGGAAAAATCTATTTGAGATTAAGGAAATGAAGAATTTAGCAAGAAGTATTGCATTCAGAAGGAAACAAAAACAAGGAGACAAATCAAGATCGATTAAGGGAAGATAGTCCTAGAATTTATACAATCTCAGTTTTTGTATCTCTGAGTATTTTGGTAATCAGACATGCTCCCATCTTTGTAAGAATAACAATTCCATTTTACCATAGATAACCATAACCTTTTATGCCTATTTTTAATATATATTTCCTGCAAAAAGTAATACACTTGAAAGTATGAACATATTTTTAAAGAAACAAATTAAAAAACCCTACCCACACACTAAAACAAAAACAGATTATATAAAAGCATTAATTGACTTCATTGATTTATCTTGATAGTTAAAACCATGTCTGGAGCTTTTCTTCATTCTTTAACTTGGTAATCTTTCAGGTTTTAATGGAAATTTATAAAACTTCAAAATGACAGAAGGGTGCTGTGTAGCTTAAAAACTCAGGAGTTAATAGAAAGAATAAGTAGGTGTTTTCAAATTATCTGTCTGTGACTTTTTTTAGAACAACATATATACAAGCAAAAAAAAAAAGAAATCCAACACCAAAAAAACCTAAAAAACCAAAACCAGCCCCAAACCAACCAAACAAATAATAATAAAAAAAAACAACAACCAAAAACAACCCCCAAAAGACCAAAACCCAAGAAAGCAAACCTTTCAAAAGTAGAAGAAAGAAAGGAGGAAAGAAAGGAGGAAAGAAAGGAGGAAGGAAAGAAGGAAGGAAAGAAGGAAAGAAGGAAAGAAGGAAAGAAGGAAAGAAGGAAAGAAAGAAAGACAAATAAAGGTCTGACATAACTCTGGGTCTAGTTTTGGCCCACCCACTTCTGGAGAATATGAGCTCCTGAAGTTATGTGAGTGAGAAAAGCAAAGACAACCTCCTTCCTCCCAAAGTGTTTACAGCTAAAAATCCTGAACCTGACATTCATAAATCCATTTCAAAACTAATGGCAGGATATATAATTTTAGTCAGATGACAGCTATTACAACAGCATGCTGACAAGATTCATGCTTTCTATAAAATGCCAGCCTCCTTGTAACATAAGCCTGAATAATTAAAATACAACATGGTGAAATACATCTTTTTTTTACCATCCAACAGACAGTGGATCTAGTGAAAACTGAAAAAAAAGGTAGTTTCATGCAGATATTTAAATAAATAATAAAACTTTGTAAAATTGATTTGAGTGTATAAAATAAAATATGGACTATTAATGTTGTGGAAGTTTTTTTAACATTTTTTTCCTCCAACACTGGAAGTATTTTCCTCAGCAACAGCAATTGTTTTCTTCAGATGATATAATTACTCTGTCTTTCAGATTTATGGTGTAAGTTAATAAATTTTATGCTTTGAGTTTTCTCTCTCCTTATTCCCATATACGATATTTTTGAAATTCTGTGATTAAAGCTCACAGAAGAAAACTCTTAAGAGAACTATCTAGGACATGAATCAGTGTATTCTTTGCTACATCAGGCTTACACTCAGATGAAAATTATGTAGTCTCCTTCTCATCCTGTTGGAGAAAGCCCAAACTTGGACCAATTTCAAAATTTAACAAACATAATGTAGACTAGGAAACATACAATGCTTTATTATTTTTAGAATCATATCCCAGTACTCATACTGTATTTGCAGGGAAGATTTATTATTTTAATTTCTCTTAAATGAGGAATAAGAATTTAAATATAAAATTTACTCAACAGTACTACTAAAAATTTGACTTAGCAACCAAAACCAGATTTTACCCCAGGAATCTTAAGTGTTCCTTCAAATTACATCGAAATACCTTTTATATCTGTTCCCTAACTGATATAGCAATCGCAAAGCTATAAACCTGCTGCAAACACAACCATGACACCAGAAGGCAAACTGATTACATCTTATGAGATCCACACTCCCATCTAAATGTGTTTCAGTAGCAAAACTCACTTAGGCAAGTCCTGAGCCCATTTCCCCTGTAATTTCTCAGCAGGAATCAACATAAGCAATACTTTGATGATCATATTTCTACAGGATTACCTGCTACAGGCAGTAGCTTTCTTTGCCTCTGGACAAAATAAAATAAATTAACACATTTCTCAGAAAGGCAATTCCAAAGGACTGAAATATGTCCTGTGCCTCTGTGGGGATCTATGCATTGTGAGCTTTTTCATACATATTAGGTTGTTGCGTTTTTTAAACAAACAAAAAGGTAGAAGAGCTCCCCACAGTTCCAGCAACATTTATCCCTTTGGGTTTTTTTTCATGAATATTTCTTTTGCTACCATCCTTCCATGACCAATTCTGCAGTTATTTTCATTGCCAAAAATAATTTTAAAAGCTCTCCTCATCCCCAAGAAGAAATCCTGTCTCATGGATGGCACACAGATCCTCCACACAGGAACTCCTTATACCAAGCACCATTCCATCCAGGAATTCCTCTAAATTGGAAAAAGCCATTCTCTGCCTCATCCCAGTCTGACTGGCTCCTTGTAGTTCTCATGGACTCAAATAGTGATGGCATCCTCTCAACTCAACCTTCAATCCAGGGCTTTACTTTTCCCCCACAGTTTCCCCAGCAGTGACAGCTGAGGTTGAATTAGTCCTTGAAGATCAGCTGCCCTGAAGTGGTGATGTTCTGCTCCAGCACCAAGGAAAAGTACAGCAAATGTTCCCTGTTGATGTCACATTTTCATCATTTTGATTTGCACAACAACATTAAAATGAGCAAAGCTCATGGGTGATGTGCACGGTAAAGGCAAAACTCCCTCCCCACAGTGCTGGGGGCAAGGACCCTGCTCTGCCTGAGGAGGGCTCTCATCATCTCAGATTTACAGAATTTAGGGACTTGTCTGATCTGAAAGTGCAAATGCCCTCATTGTGGTGACATTTGACCCTTATTTTGGCACAATACTGAGAATTTCAGATTTTCCGAAAAATCAGACATCATGGAGATAGAATTTGGTTTACAGGTGATATTAACCTTTCTTGAATTATTTAAAAGTAAATCTTAGAAATTTCACTTTTTTTTCCATTACATGCCCCCATATAAACTCAGAAAAATCCTTTGATTAAATTATTGGGAATATTTGTTCTGTCATGGCAGGAAGTTTCCAACACTAGAGTTGATTTTCCATCTCATCAACTGTATTTTAACAGGCATTTTACAAGTTGAGAAAACTTTGGGAGAATACAAATCTCTTTTTTTCTTCCTAGGATACATAAAGCTATATATGACTACTAGCAACAATACAAAATCATTCATTTCACAGGGGTTATTTTGAAGTTTCTATGACTGCTTGTAACCAAAGCTAGACTCCTGTCCAAAGAGTGGTTTTGAACATGAACATGATTTGAGGGACCTTATGCAGATCCTATTCATCTAAGTTCTACAAAGTGTGAAAATAAATGTTCAGTGAACTTCAAAATAAATGCAAGTTCTCAGTACTAATATCTGAGAAATCTCAAAGGTCAGTTATCACCAACATTCAAAAAGCATCTTTTTTCACTTCACATAATGTATTATGTATATAATACATAATGTATGTATTATCAATTTTTGAAACTTGAGATTCAAAAGAGAGACAAATAACATACACATTAATTTTAAATAACAAGACCTATCTAGGAAAAATATTAATATAAATTCACATAATTTATGTATTTTTTTCTTTTCTTGGAAAAATTGAATACAATTAAATTCAAACATTTTTGATGCTTTGGTTTAGAACTAGTTGAAACATTATTTAATATGATGCGATTCCAGAATTTTAACTGCACAGCCTTAACAGGGTATTTAAAATAGTCTCTGCCTTTGAGAAACAAATTAAAAAAGAAATAATGAAGAAACCTAATGTTATTGAAATTAATTTAAAATATGCTACTCTTCGGCTATATACCTCTGCACCGATTTGCCAAGAAAGATGCAGCCATCACCAAGACCACTACTAAACACAATGAGAATTAACCAAACACATGGTTTATTCTGTAAGTCAAACCATTTCCAAGTGATTTAGAAGTGACAGTAGGATTAGGGAGAATCTGTCATTTAGAAAAACAAATCAAAACAAAATGAAAAAGCAAAAGCCAACAAGCAAACAAAAAACTAGTCTCGACCAAACTAAACCAGTCTCGACCAAAACAAACAGGGTACTTGTGCTGCATTGTCTATGAACTGAATGGATGAATGAAATACAGTGAGAAAATTTATTGCAGTATTATTTTTCGATGCAGCAGTTAAATATGAAAAATATGGTCAAACCTGAGGCTGGTTCCAATAGTAAAATAATATTCTGAAATCACAAAGATTAGATCTTTTCCCCGGTATAGTAATCCCCTCAGTAGCATCTACTTTGATTGGAAGCACAATGAAATTTGAGACACTAATAATCTGTTATTTTGGCTTTTTCCCCATGGCTAGCACTGCACAGCTCCTTTTTTTATTGAGAGTGATAGTCTCCTAAAAAAAAAAAAAGACTGTTATTAGTGAGACAAATTTAAAAATAGCCCTATTTCTAAGTATACCATCACAAAGTCAGAAGCCCAGGTATGTACCTGATTTTTGATACTTGAACATCTAAAGTAAATGCAGTAAGACAGCAAATGGCTATAGCATATCTCACCAGAATTATCTAATTCTACTTAGAGGAACTGTAAATACATTTGCTGTATTTTTTAAAAACATTGCTCAAGAATACAGAAAAACAACTTTCTCAAGCTGGCTTTTGACTTAAAAAAGTTCTGAGGTTTCATCTATCAGAAAAATATCAAAACTGAACAAAAACGACCTTACAAATTAAGAGGCAAAGGTATGTTAAGAAGAAATTTCAGAATAAGCAAATTGAAAAGAGTTCAGAACACTCTGGGTATCACGGAGTATGGCTCTGATATCAAATTCAAAAAATCAAGTTTACAAAATTTCAAGTTTATTTCCTTCCTCTGTCCAGACTCATCTGAAGCAGCTCTTCTTCCGGTCACTCCTTGCACTAATGTGAATGTTTAATGCCATATTTGATGTCTCCCTTTTCAATCTCCCTTTCAGAAAATCTCTTGGATATACATTATATGTCTGAAAGTTTTTCCCCTCTGTATGGTTAAGTTGAAGGTGCTCAAAACCACACAGCTATTCAACTGGGTCTTAAGGTATTTATAGCTACAAAATTATGGAGCCAATTTTTCTGTTCTTTCAGCTTAGTTACCACAGCAGCAAAGCAGCAAAGATGGACTGAGACAAAATTCCTTGAAGCCAGCAGTGTTTACTCTCAAAGAATTCACATTTCCAGGGCATTAGAGCAGCTGGTCTGAGGTTACTGCAAAGGTTTTGTGTTGGGCATTACACTAACAGGTCAGGGGTATTGACTCAGGCAGGTTCTCTGATTTCTCTAAGTGAACAGGGATTGAGTGGCACAGAGATGTGTGGGAGATTTAAATCTACTCACTATCAGGTTAGTGGTAGATTAGACTGACACAGCTGAATGTCTGTTAGCTTTGTAAGGTTCATCTCTGGCCAGTCACTAAAATAATTTCAGAAAACCACAAGTTTACTTCTGCAAAAAGCAGCAAACATCCGTTACTGCTATACACCACTGCTGTGCCAAAATCCTTTATGCATTTATCTATTTTACATATTATTTTACCCTAATACAGTTAATATTTCAGCAAAGAAGGGGCAGTGACGTTGTTCTTTAAGTAACTACCCACACCTGCAAGGACCTACCCTCCTTCCCATCACAGCTTCATTCCCACAAGAGCCTTTGATTGAAGGCATCTAATGCCTTCTGGAAATCCTAGCCAGCTGTATCAAACGGCAAACCCAATTTGATCTAAGCATGAATTCCCTTTAAAAAGTTCTTCCCTGGTATATTGTACTTAGCTTCTGTGCTCCCCTATTCACTATTTGCTGTGGTTTCTCCTCATTTGTTATTTCTGAAAAGATTAAAACAGAAACACTTGAGATTTCCTATCCCCCTGCTGCGAGGCTGATATTTATTTCACTACAACCCAGTTCCTAGTCCAGTAAGTCTCTAATTCTCCCTGATAATTACATGCCTATACATTAAACCAAAACCTCATGAAAACTGTCACATACAGGAAGAAAATCCCTGAAAAAGGATTGGCCATAAACAAATTCTTTGTGAGCTGTATTGCCACCCACTGTATGAAAACACTAAACCAGAAGTGAGGAAAACTCTTTGCTATGCTTGTAGCAGTTCTGTGACAATCATGCATCTCTTTCAAACCCTGCAGTGTGCCATGTTGCCTTACAGCATTTGTTTGTTCCACGTAGACTTCTTGTCCTTCTTGGCCTATGAATAGCTTAAAGCAGGGGACACCTTGCAAATAAGCCATGCAGGTATTGGGTGAGCAAAATTTTCGGAAATGGATAGTGATTTTGGATGTTCAAGTTCAGTGGCCTCAAAAAGGACTATTTTACAGATGGCAGGTGCTTAACTTCTTAAAGTCTTTAAGCCATCTTAAACTGACTTCTGAGACACTCAGACTTACCATTTACTTTTCAAAATGTCAGCCTCTGCACTGCAGACAGGTTAATGCCACAAAAAAGAGCCTTTTTTGCTTCCTAAAGCAGCTCAGATTAAAGTTATGTAATATAGCAGATAACCATGGGAACTTTGCAAACCAAAGGCTTTGTAATGTTTCAATATACTGTGAATTTTGTTTGCCACTGACACAACTCTGCAGCTCCTTTCACTCTGTTTTCTTCTGTTCCACAGCTGAATCAATGGCATGACAAATCTCAAGTTCTGTTTAATAGCTTTCTGAAGGCAGAGTTTTTGTCAGTAGTGTGCCTGATACTGTAGAAATAATAATCATCTAGGTACCAAAACAGTAATTTTGTATTATTATCAATGCATTTAAAATTGATAATTAAATGAAATCAGATAGAAGCTGAGAGAATACAGACTGTATGTAATAGTTTACCAGTGGATGGCAGGTTGAGATTCAGTCTGAATTTCAGATGTTATACCAGAATTGGGATTCTTTCTAGTAACAAATGGGAAAAAAGCCAAAGTACAAGAAAATGGATTCTTTTTTTTTAAATGTTGTTTTTAATTGTTAAAAATTTTGGGAAAAATAATGAGAAATCAAAGGAAGTCAAGTCAAAAGCTGAAATGAACTTATCTGAAAAGCCACGCAGAGTTAACAGATTTATATAGGAGTTTGTTTTTCCAGACAAATGACTACACTATCCTTCACTCTGATCCTTGAGACACTCTGCATATCATCTTACACTTGAAATCCTCCACTCATGAAGACAGCTGCTCCATGGACTAGACCCCACCAAATGTCATTCCTGAAGAAGAAGGAATTAGAGGCAAAGAACCTAGAGAAACTGACTAGCTCATGGGCCAACCATGCACAACAACAAGACCAAGGAGTTGTTTGGATTTAGAAGAAAGACATGACAAAGCTCTGGCTGCTGGGAAAACATCTTGAGAGAACCAAGCATGGAGATCCTTTCCATGAGAGACTGGAAGTCCTACCCATGCTGGGAGCTCATCTCCAGTACTGCATCAGGAAAGGGGAAAAGGATGCCAAGTTCACATCCTGCCAACCTCTGTCACCACCACAAACACTTCAGCTGAGATTCCTCAGGGTCCATCTAAGCTTACAGACTGAAAAAAAAGCAGATTCCTGGCAAGCAACTTGCACCTTGAAACTCTGAAAGCAGCACTCCATTGTAATCAAGAAACAGCACTCCTTTTAATCCTCCAGTCTATTAAATTCAATTATTGTGGTACACTGCACTCTTAAATAAAAGAACACATAGAGTCTGTTTTTATAGGAAATCATGTTACAGGGTATGGTATTAATTATCTGTACCAAAATGAAATAAGAAATGCAATCAAAAGATTATACACAGCTCGGAAAAAAACCTAATTACAGTAAAACCTTGATATTTTTGCTAGTAGCCTCAGTCAGGGAAAATGGATATTCATCATAAGTATACTCCTGGCAGGTTGTTCAGACAGAAGACATTCACAAAAGAAACTGTGAAATAATTAATACACCAAGGACCTTTTTGATGATACATAAATAGACTTTACTTCGATGAGATGTTGCATCCAGATTTAACAGTGGGATACCAGACCAATTTAACACAATCAGCAAAACCTTAGAGCAGACACTAAATTACTGTTGCTTTTAATGAGAGCAGACAATACCCATGCATGTACCTTTACTGCACAGGATATAGGACAGCCTTATTCTGATGCATAGCAGCACTGCAGTTGTTTTTTGTTATGGGCTCACAAATATAATCTAAAGACAATTTCATCTGTGTTATTAGTTATGAACTGTTTTCAGCAGTTGATACATAGGGCCATTCACATTTAACTCATGGCTCCAGTCACTGGCAAATGATTAAATGCAAGGGTCCAGTCTCTCTTTATCATTAATAAAGATATAGAATTTCCTCCAGTAAGGGATTCCTGCTTTTCTCACCACTTTTTCAGGTATACACCTCCAAGACAGCACTCTAAAGGCTCCATCAGCACAATTAAACCTTGTATATTGGCTTTGTAATTCTCTCAACCCTGTGTCTTTCTGGGTTGCATTCATCCTGATCAATACACGGTCCTCTGGTGTGACTCTAGTTTCTTGTGTCTGTGCTTTCAAGGTCTCTGCTGTAACTGCTCAGGCTAGAACACATTCTTATCCTACAGAGCAGCAGTGGCTTCCTGCAACCATGTGCACAGAAAACATACAACACTTTCTCAGCTATTGCTATCAGTATCTAATTACAGAAAAGCCATTAGAAGCAGTTTGAATTTCTCTCTTTCTGGTTCAAAGTGGAGATATTATTTCTAAATATAACAAGCAAGACTGGGGCCTCCCATCCCTTCTGCCTGCTCTTTGGGACCACTTAAGGCATTAGAAAAACCTTCTTAAACATGGCACATAGTGATTGTCCAAGTCCATAAGGATAGAAGAGGCTACTTCTATCCCTAAATGGCAGCATAATTCCTGTGCAATAAAAATAAACATTCAAATGGAGGTCATACTTCCCTCCTCATTGAGTTGCTGTGAGACATGAAAATAAAGACGCAGAAGAAGCTACTCATGTTCTCTTGAGCTCATGAAAGTAAGCCACAAGGTACAAATTCTTGGCCCCAGAAGTCTGTTCATGGCATTTTCTACCTGCGCCATCTGTCCACTCCCACTTTTGCTCCTCCCCAAATCACAGCTGTTTCTGGAGCTCTGCCAAGGGGGACCCTTCTAGGGCTGGGGGAGCTGCAACCAAATACTGGGTTAGCAGAAGTGGTTTTGGAACTATTAAATTTACTTCCTGTTCCAAAAAAAGTGTGCATCCTGACCACAAAGGTTTGCTTAAAATTTTCATATTGCACAGCACTACCTTCTGATCTCTGATGATACTACTGGTAGTAGGAAACTACTGGTAGTAGGTAGCACTTGTGTTATTGCACTAGTGATTAACAGTGAGCATAAAATGCCAAAATGGAAAAAAAAAATCAGTATTTCCACACATGCCAAGCAATTTGCTGCATAATTCTTCAAAGTCATAGCAATACTGCTACATGGGTTATGTCCCCCCTGATTAAAAAAAACCTCTAATGTCAGACTCTATGGGTAAAATCTCACCAAAGTCTTGTTGATGAGTTTCAATATCAAGCCCCAAATGAAGCATATTGTATCTTCAGCTTTTTTTTTTTTATTCCTCCCCTGAGATCCCAGCACAAGCAGTGCTGATGGTCAAATGAGGAATCCTGAAAGTGGAGATAAAACCTCCAGCACTGCACCTCAGAGAACTGCTGAGTGCACAGCAACACCAGCTAAGCACTTACAGCAAGGTAGCACAGACATTTGCTGCCTACTATTTCTCCACTCTCCTAGGTTATTTTCTTTAGAGCCACTCATTTGTCTCTTTTTTTCTAATTCTATGGGAAAAAAAAACCCAAACCATACTAAATGAAGGTATATTGTCTGGAAAAAAAAAAAAAATTAAAGTGACCTGACCACTCTTGACAGCCAGAATATTATAAAAACTGATTTGGGACCATGTGCAATTTCATCACTTTGTACATCTTTTTGTACAAAAGAAAAGCAGGTTTATTGAAGCAGTTAAAACTTTATTTTCACTAAGCCAAGTAGATAATAAGAAAAAAATAAATTTAATATCTACAGCAGAATAAAACAAAAAATGGCTGTTTATAACACTCTTACATTCAGCTCTCAAAATCACAATGGTCTCACGTCAGGTTTTGTCAAGTTTTTCTGATCCACAACAGACTCACATTTTTTACTCTTAAATGGAAACAAATTAAATCAAGCAATTACACATGATAAAGCAGTTATAGGTCAGTTTAAAGCATATAAGTTTTCTCTAATGTGTGTTTTGGTTTTAAATGAGGAATGTAAAAAGAAAAGAGGATACATCACATTTTCCTGACTATCATTCCATTCATTTTCTTTGTACTCGAATTCTAAATTAGGCAGCTGTTCATACCTCTAATCATAACAATAAACCTAATCTCCAAACATAAACCATTCAAAAAGTATTTCAAGATCCTCTAAAGAAGCTTTCTCAGACATTTTGTATTTTTTAAACCATGAATAAAACATCAAAGTTAAAAGAGTTAACAAAATCAATTTATTCAGTCTTCATCAATTATTAATGTGAACCAACTTGTATCAATTTTTTTTTCCCCTCACTATATACTTTGATTCCACTTACCACTCATGACACAACTCCTTTTCAGAATGTATTTTGCTTTTTTGCTTTTTTTTTTTGTTTACACTCCAAATAAGGACTTCCTGAAATTACAGCTAAGATGAAAGTCTATGCAATCTTTCATTTTCTTTTTCATCTTTCTTTTCTCCTACTATTCTGAGAAGTAACAAAGTAAAGTGACCTTGAAATCAAGATGTTAAAAATAATTGGCTTCTGCATTACTTTTAAGTTAATATACACAAACATGTGTCCAGATTTTAAATACATATCATGTACTTGCAGATAATTCACAGCCTTTCTATACTGTACACACAGAAGAAATGTGTCAGCAGATAATATTTTGATAGCTGCTCTTGCATAATAATAACAACCATGACAAATATAACACTTTACTCAGTTATTACTTGCTGCACAGTCAAACACTGTTGCAGTCAAAAACCATCCTTGAAAAATGAGAGAAACACCCATCAAAATTCCATGCTCTGGTGTCTTCCTTGCCCTCCTCTTGCTTTTGTTAATTAATCTTTTCTAGTATGCATCTTTAGGAAAAAAAAGAGAACAGATACAATCGAAGTAACGATTTGATCTGTATCTAAGGCAGACAGAATCCAAACCATCAGGCACAGTAAGAATTAATGAGATGTTACACTTTGTTTGCAGAATTAACACAAAATAATTGTCTGTGATATCCTTGATCTAGACAAATATTCACTCTTGCACCACTTTCGTGCAATAAAATGAAACAAATCCCAAAAAGTAGGTTTAAATGTTTGTTCTCATAAATGCCCTTAATTGTTCCTTAAAAATTTCCTGTTACTGCCTAGCTGCCTTTTTTTTTTTAACATGCTTCCTGTTCTGTTTCTGTTTAATTCAGTGGAGGAGGTATTGCATAGGAATCCACAGAGAACCTTTAGGTTGAATCCCATGTGCTCAAACTTTTCCTGCAAACTCCAGCAGAGTCAAGGTACCACCCTGACCATCTCCATGTGGCTTCCCAATTGCCATAATTCCCCTAAGAAAATTAAGGCAACTCAGAGACCCTTTACTTTGTTTCTTGGGGAGGTGGATACTGACCTGGCAGTCCGAAAAAAGAAAAAAAATCAAAGTTATTTCAACAGCTGTTTACCAATGTGTTGTGTTATTCTTTTAGCTGATAAGAAGAATCAAGTCAAGGTTTTTATCCTCTAAGATAATTGAGCTCAAGGGCTTTTTGTCAGTGGTTTTATGTTTTGCTCAAGTTCCCAGAGATGAGACCAATCCTGATATTTAGTGAGAGTGGATATTGCTCTGAAATAAATAAGCACTTATTTGTAGATGCATTTATATTATTTTGCTACTATGAAATAGTCTTTTTATATTTTATTTTTTAAACCCATCAAGATCCCATTTCCACAGAAGTTTTCATCATGTTGTTACTAAAAAAAAATAAAAAAGAACATCCTTTCCCTCCCTTCTCTCTTCAACCCCAAAAGCACATAGCCTTCTTCTGAAGCAAACTTCAAGGATTTATTCTCATAATGGATGAGGTGGACACCACCCTTGCTCAAAGGCAGAGGAACAACCTCTCCCCAGGTGTTGGATCAGAGGTGCTGAACATGGTGTGTACCAAGGAGCACCACAGGGCTCACAAACCTTCTGCCACCTGTGAGTACCAGGAGAAAAAGCTCCATTACTAAGTAAAAAAGTGACAGAATATCCTGCAGAGTCCAATTTTCCAGCAGAAGGAATCTCTAATTTTATGCATCAACATTCTAAAAAATGCATTGGAGAAATTCCATATTATTCTGTAATTTGTATGTGGTTTTAGGGGGTTTTGTTGGATTTTTTTGTTTGCTTGTTTAGTTTGTTGGTTTTTGTTTGTTTTTTTTTGTTCTGAAAAGGAACAGCTATTAGCTGTGATTGTGTCCTGCACAGCCCTATGCAGAATTATTATATCATCCCAATCTGTATCTCAAACCTACCAATGCCATTATACTTTTTCAGGAAATGTTATCTCTTCAACAACTCACTCCAGTTATCATAACACATTTAGCATTCAATAAGAAATGGGACATTATTAGATAATAAGATACATGGTTCATTTCCTAGTGTTCATAAAACAGTAGCTTATGTGCATGCAACTCTTGCTAATTAGGGCATTCACCTAACTCCATATTTCAGGCTTAATAATTACCACTTTGAATATTCTACATCTTGGCTTGTCCCATACCTATTTCAAATGTCTCTTCAGTGGCTGTCCAAAAGCAGTTTTTGTGCTTCATAGCAATATATTCAGGATATATAGCAAATGTCAGGATATTTTTCTGCAATACACCTTTGGCAGCAGGATACCCCTGGCAGCACTCATCCTCATCTCCCTGTGATTCTTCTCAGCCCTTTT
Source organism: Lichenostomus cassidix (assembly GCF_008360975.1). Lineage (NCBI taxonomy): Eukaryota > Metazoa > Chordata > Aves > Passeriformes > Meliphagidae > Lichenostomus > Lichenostomus cassidix. The sequence goes on along the minus strand of NC_139479.1, from coordinate 9,202,139 downwards.
TTACTTCCATCCAAGTTTACAAGTTTTACTCTCAAGGTTAATGACTCACTCCTGTGCAGTCAATTTTACACCAGGCATTTGTTTACACTTCAAGTAGTGGTTCCTGTACACTTACATAATCTAGCATTTTCACGGACGTGCTAAATCAACTTTTCTCGACTTTGCTTAGCCATGGTTTGGGGACAGGATTCAAATTCACACCAGCTTTTTTCAGCAGCAGCAGCAGCTCTGAATGCAACATTTCCATTCCTTTCTCAGAGACATCCTCTGACAGCATAAAGCATCAACTCCAATATGCAAATAAATTCCATTTAAATAATATAAAGAATAATTTGAAAAGTCTCATTAGTAAGCAAAGTAGAATAAAAAAAATTACCAATGACATGTTTGGCTGTTTATTGACACAATTTTTTACTAATACAGAAATATACCTAAAACAACTCATAATTGTGCTTGAAAATAATTCCATTTGACTTTCCAGAACCTGGGATTTCATAATTCTTATTGTCTGCTGACATCATCACAGAAGAGACCACCTTTTCCCACAACCAGTCTTACAAAAGTGATTCCCTTTCCTGGCAATCTGGGTGAACAATTCCAGCAAGGACCATGTATATTGCCTTTGGTGGATGTGGGGGTTTGTTTCTTTGTAGGCAGGCCTGAAAAAGTTGTTTTTTCTCCCTTATTTATTCACAGTTCATTAGTAAGATTTTTAAAGAACAAAACCAAATTACAGGCATATACAGGTCACATGGTTTATAAAGTAGCATCAATTAAACATGTTAAAATTATATTCTCTCATTTGCAAGAGAAAATGAATCAATATTAGCTGTACTTTTTTTTTTTATATAGAAGAAAACAGCAGGATTTTGCCTTGAATAATGCATGACCACTTAGAATAAAACAAAAGAAAGTATAAACATGAGGTTTTTTGTGACCTATTACCCACTTGGTGTTTTGTAAGGAAATCCCATTGCATCTCACCTATCAAAAGCTGAAATTAATTTTAAAAACACATATATCTAAAATGCTTCTGCATTTATGCAACTTTTAAAGAAGATAACATCATGGTTATTTATGCTCCTGCACTAATAAACACAGGATTAATACCATATTTTACATATTAAGAAATGCATTTCTAAGAACTTAATCTCTGAATACTGACACTTTTTTTCCTCCTTGCTTCATATAGAGTTTGGCATTCAGAAGAACTTTTCATTCTTCCTGAAGTAGTGGAAATGATCATTTCCTGGTACAGAAATGTATTTTGTATTTTTTGGGGCATTCACACGTGGTCTGTGGCTCTGATGTGTGAGTGTACGTTGGGAAAGTGGAGAGTTGAAAAAAAAATTTTGTGAATCCTCACACATTAAACATTTTCAGCATGATTGCATCCAATTGTCAGTCATGGGAGGGACAAAGCTATAAGACCCAGGAGCAGAAGGCTCCTATAAGACCCTGAAAGATTCATAAGCCATCTGTATTTTCAAGGACAGGTCACTTGGAAAAGGACAGGTCACCTTAAAAAAAATTAATTGACATTAATTGACAAAGCACATAGAAATGATATACAAGAGTAAATGCTGCAAATGGTACAATGGTAGAAAATTGTAACAACATCTTACATGAAATGTTCTGCACATAAAGAGGCTCTAGGCAGCAGCTCTATGTTCCTCTGTTTTTAGAGTTCTTCATTGCTTTTTGCTGAAAGCTTCTAAGTGTCATATGTAGCAGTTGCATGTTTATGACACACTACATAAGCCAATGAATTTCAACAGAGACTCTGATGTCCAGCAGTTTTAAAGAAATATAATTTCAATCCTTATAAATGAGTGAAAATAATATTTTTCACTTGTCCATAGGCACTTAGAAGTTTGCTTCTCTACTTTAAACAATGCTGAGAAAATGCCATCAACCATCCACCACCCCATGTTAAAATTTTGATTTAAGAAATATACTTTATAGGTAAAATGCACATACAAAAAAAGGGTCCTGACAATGATGAACTGTTCTGTTCATGATTTTAAATATTAAGTATAAGTCTTTTTAATAAAACCTAAATCAAGCATGGCTCAAATCCTTTGTACCACAGATTCCAGCAGCCTCTGGCATACCTACTACAAATCTAAAACCCACTTTCATATACAGAAATGACTTCATGTCAGGCAATAAACTTTTCAGTTGTGCTCAAGACCTTTGGTCCATCCAGCTTCGACTAAATCAAGCCAAGTCCTCTGACAGACCACAGTCCTATCTTGGGTGCTCCAACAGAAACATTCACAACTTGTTCTTCCTGCTCTGGAACCAAAGGGTGGCCAAAGCTGCTGCCACCAGAAAAGCACCTGAAGGGCCACTGGAGGATTCTGGGCTCTCCCCAAGTGTTTGTTTCCCTAGTTCTGGAAGGATCCAGACAAGTCCCACCCTGCTGTATGGCACTTGTGTTTTCTGGGAGGGACAAAGGATCATCCAACCACCTCCACCTGCAGGGTGGCACCACAAAGCTCACAGAGGACACCACCACGTGAGACAACTGAGACACATCAGGGAATAATATTCTCTCTTTCCTAAGGAGACATTTACAGGTATGCAGTGAATGTTGCATGTTCCAGATTGCTCCTTCTTTTTGTTTAATTTTGAAGATATTCAAGTTTCTCTAAGCTTCATTTGCATTACTGAATTGCAGATTCAAGTTATCTTACCGGATTCAGTGAGTTATCCACAGCCTGATACATGCCTACCTATCCCAAAATGAGATGTGCATTAAATCATGCACTTTGCAAGACATATTTTATATTTCCACGTAATTTGTACAACTTATTATCAGCCTTACTGTCAGAGACAACACAAAAACTGTTCAACTGAGAAAATAATTAATTTCCCCTTTATTCTGAGAGGGAGGAATACCAAGAAGAATATGAAAAATGTGATAAGCGTGTGTTACTGATTTTAAATATTCAAGAAATTTATTCAAGGACTTTGAAATGTCATGGACATCAGGCTGTGAAATTATTATTTTGATACTATATACAGTAAAATATAAGGGTGCATTAGTGCTGTGCTGTATGACATTTCCCAAGCAATTGCTTCCCCACATTCTCTGTCAGTTGGGTAACGTTCTGCTAAATACCATTTACAGATTTTGTTTCTTTTGTGTGTTTTTAAATGAGAAAGCTATTACCTTTATTTCTCCAAGTCCGTAATGCTCAAACATACCAAATATTTTGATTAAATACATGCTTTCCTTAAGTTAAAGCATTCTTAGAGAATAGCTTTTTATATATTTTCTAAATGGTTTCTAAAAATTTTCAGCCACTAATATAAAAAAGAAAATACAAGTAGAAGGTCATTTTTGAACATACACTTCACAATACTGCAAAATACTTTCATTCCTTACTATGAATGTATTTCAGAATATGCAAAAAATGAACGAACAGGTTGAAGAAGACCAGAATGTTCAGACTCCACTTCTAGTGTGAGGTGGAGCAGTGGCACAGGCAGACTGAATCAACAGTCCTTTAAATGGACATGGCACAACACAAATACTAACACTCTATATATCCTCATCCCAGTGAAGACCACTTAATATCCATCCCCTCAGAAAAGCACCTCTTGGCCCAGAGGCTGTCCTGGGAGGCTGTGGGGAAACACCCACCAAGGCACCCAGCCCTGCACTGCCACTGACATGTCCCACTCAGGGCCCAGCCCACACAGTTAGCCCATTGTCCCCTTAGGTGACCTTTATAGGTGACCATGGATGGATTTGAGCTTCTTGGCCTCTGGGACATCTCTGGTTTTCAATCTGCAACTTCCGGCTCCCAGGCTGACGTGATTTTTCAGTCCCATGGTTTTCACAGAATCACAGAATGGGTCAGGTTAGAAGGGATCATGATGGGTCATTCGGTCCAACCTCCCTGCTGAAGCAGGGTCATCCCAGAGCACGTGCACAGGATTGTATCCATAAGGTTCTTGAATATCTCCAGTGAGGAAAACTCCACACCCTCTCTGGGCAATCTGTTCAGTGCTTGGTCATTGCACAGGAAAGAAATTCTTCCTCATATTCAGGTGGAACTTCCTGGGCATCAGTTTGTGTCTGTTCCTCTTGTCCCATTGCTGGGCAGCAGGGAGCAGAGCCTGGTCCATCCCTGACCCCTCCCTGCAGACACTGACACACTGGGATGAGATCCCCTCTCAGTCATCTCAAGGCTGAACAGGCCCAGCTCCCTCAGCCTTTCCTCAGAGAGATGCTCCAGTCCCTTCAGCATCTTTGCCACTCTCTGCTGGACCCACTTCAGGTGCTCTGTGTCTCTCCTGTCCTGAGAAGCCCCAAACTGGACACAGCACTCCAGATGTGGCCTTACTAGGGCTGAATGGAGGTGCAGGATCACATCCCTGGCCTGCTGGCACTGCTCTCTCTAATGCACCCCATGATCCCACTGGCCTTCTTGGCCACAAATGGCACTGCTGGGCAGCTTGTCACCTCCCAGTCCAGGTCCTTCCCCGCAGAGCCACCTTCCGGCAGCCTGTCCTGTTGCATGGGGTTGTTCTTCCCCAGCTGCAGGACCCTGCAGCATTTTCCTTCCTTTCCTTCAGACAGTTCTTCTCTGCCAACATTTCCAACCAACCAAGGTCCTTCTGAAGAGCGGCACAGCTCTCTGGTGGATCAGCCACTCCTCCCAGCTTTGTGTTTTGTCATGCTTGAGCTCCTATAAGGCATTTCCTCAACACCTTGCTCTCCTATTTATGGACTTAATTAAGTAGTAAAGGGAAAAGAATCTTAGACTATGATAAGCTATTTACCAACTGAATATGCGTGCCTTTACTGTGTGGTTATACAATTTATTATGGAAGTGATTAATATATTCAATATGCATTTCCTCCTAATGAGTGCTTCGTAATTGATTCATAACACTATCACAGTGTTTTCCTGCAAAATGCAGGAGAAACTGTGGGGAAATTGACTATTGCAACAGAGCTCTGTAACATGTAATCAGTTAGAACTGCTTTGCCTTCCACTTAGGCAATAAGCAAACACTATATTGTGTAATAAGTCATGCCTGCTGTGTTGCTAGGCACTATACTAATGACTATGCTTAACATACGTGTAAATTATTACACCCTAACTCAGATCCTGCAGTGCCTCATTGCAACTTCTCATTTTTAAGTACAAGTGGAGAAAATACAAATTAAAGGAATTTTTTCACAGAAAAACATGGCCTTTGGTTAAAAAAACCCTATAAAAGAGAAGAAAAAAACCCAAACCTAAAGTGCTACCACTTTTTAGAATTTATGTAAAACACATAGAATTCAATAGAATAATAATTGAAGTGCCTACTGGCAGAATAATAACAGCTGTCAGGCTGGGACTCCACTGTCCTAGACACAACTATTGCATATAAGCCCTTATGGTCCCTACCCCAACATATTAGGAAAAATTTCTTCATGGAAAGGGTGGTCAGAGGCATTGGAACAGGTACCCAGGGAAGTGGTAGAATCACTGTGTTCAAATGTGGCACTCAGGGATATGATTCAGTGGCACACACAGTGGTGGCTGCATTAATGATTGGACTCCATTTTGAAGCTCTTTTCCAGCATTAATGATTTTATAATTCAACATTGTCATCCAAGACACAATCGTAAGCCAAAGCAAAATTAACTTCCTGTGATGTCCCAACCTTAAGGGGAAGGGAGCACCCAAGATTCATAAACTCTCATGGATAAAAGAATAAGAAAAGTCAGAGGCTCTGCAAAAACTCACGAAGTTTTAGTAGCAAATTACACATTTGGCATGGAAGCTAGTATGTTAGTCCCTGACCTACAATATAAGGTATATATATACTATATATATATATATATATATACATATATACAATATGCCAGTAAGTTTTGAATAAAAGGGTAAGATGAAGAGAGAAGGAAAGTAAAGAAAGAAAAAGAGAAAGGAGGAAAGAGAGAAAAAGAGATCACCAGTCCTGGTTTCAATGTTGGTACAGCTGATGGGATGTCCAGTATCCTGCACTGCACAGCCAGGCTTGGGGTGGGTAGGGAGGGTGGTGTGTGTACCAGGCTTTCCCTGCCCTGAACACAAGTTTCCTGCTTTCCATGCAAATCAATTATTATATCCATTCTTCCAGACTTTTCTGGAAACAGGTCAGAGGCTTTGGGTGTCTTGGGTGGTCTTGATCACCCTACAGCCCATACCCACTTCTCAACCTCATTCCTTCCCTTGTGCTGGACTGTGCTGAGCTTATCTCCAGGAACTAGAACAAGGATATTTGTCCCAGAAAAGTGCTGCCCTACCTCCACAGGACCCCTTTCTCCAGCCACATCTTGCTCTTTCTCATGAGTGGGGCATGTTATTACCAACAATTCTTGTCTGTTGTTCCCAACAATCCTTGGTTTGCTCCACGGCCATCCAGCCATCAGTTTGAGACATGAGACTAATGTGTGAGACATATATATGAGACATACATATTAACCCAAAATCTTTTGGGATTCTGCACCCCCACACTGGCAATGAACACAGCAGCAAAAATAATGATGCATGTCAGTTGCACAGCTGGAGCCATTCCTTTCTCCTGTTCTTTCACCTGCCCAGATTTCACCAAAAGAAAATTTAGAGAAGTGGGAAACAGAGTCAAAATCTGACCAATGCTTTTGAGGTTAGAACAGCCTGTCCTACCTCTCAGTACTCACATTAATACTGCAGCTTGTCACAGAGCATTCCCTCTGTCTTTAACTTTTATCTCCTCCACAGTCTAATTAATAAAGTTCAGAGAGTTTATTGCTGTCTGTAACTGTCTAGAGCAGTGAGGCAACTGTGGAGAGAGTTACTACAGAGGGAAGAATCAGGGAAGGATTCACCATATCTTTGGAACAAAACAAACCCAAATCAACACCCACACTCCTCCCCTGCCACACTCAATCTATTCAGGCACACAAAATGGGAAAGTTTACATCAAAGAATCTACCTCTGTCAGTTCCACTAACCGGAGCTGTGATGCCAAATGAAGGTGTGTTAAGTGCAAGGAAAATGAGGCCTGAGAGGTTTGGTGCTTGGGAGATCAGTGTGTGAATGCAAGACAGTCAGAAAGAAACCTGCATTCCAATGAGAAGGAGCATCATGCATAATGCATCTGTTACCCTTCCATAACAGCAGATGAAAATTGCTTAAAAAATGCAAAGCTTTCTTCTTACGTAACAGGTAAACCACTCGTGTCCAGGAGTTTTCTTACACTGATTTATTGACACATACAGACTGCTATTGATGTATTGCAAAAATCCATTAAGACTATCCATTTCTTTGGACCTCAACATCAAGCTAGAATACAATTCAGCTAAATACATGCTCATATGAGGCTATTGTCTTGCTGCCATATGGAATCCGTTGAGAAACACAGAAGAATGCAAGAGCAATAAAGCAAATTACTCCTACAAAGGAACAATAATGGAACAGTACACCTACTTTCTCAGGAAGTATCAAACAATGCAAATGTTGTTTTCTATGACTTTGTCTCTCAAACATGTTATATAGTTAACCTCACCAATACATGTGTTGTAACATATGAGAGAAACCAAAATAACCAAAAATAAAAAAAAAGCTGAAAGTGTTCTCAAAAGTCTCAGAAAGTACAAACAGAAGTTATGAGGCAACTTCAACCAAGTACTTATCCACAAAAGATAATGAAATATGGAGTTGATCAATGGATATCAAATACCATGGATAAGCTGCAGTATTTTTGATCAGATTTTAATTGTTCATTTCTGACAATAGGAAAGAAAAAGCATTTTTTTCTCTGACAACAGAAGACCATATTTGTATTTACTGGAAGAGGTAAAGAAATTATGTTTTCATCAAACCTGCAGTGAAACACCAGGAATCCAATATTCTCCGGAACATAGAGTTGCTGCAATAAGCAAAAATTAGTTTCTGAGGAAAAGAAAACCACCACAAAAATAAAATCTAAAAAAAACCCCAAAACAAAAGAGGGGAATACTTATTATGAATCAACACACAGAAGAACAGAGGAGCTATCCTGAGGATGGAAAGCACATGAATAAAATCTGAGGATGATCAACACACTTCCTCTAATGCAAGACCTCTAGGGATGGGCAAAAAAGCAGAAATTGGCTGATGAAATAAAGTCATCTTCAGCAGGAGGCCTATATAAAACATAAAACAGCTTTCATAATATTGAAAACTAACTATGACTAATGACAGCCATGAAAGATTTCCTCTGTGTGCTTTTTGATGTTCTGATCATGAAATTTGTTTCCTACTTTGTAGTAAACAATCTGATTTTGGCAAGAGAGAGATGCTGCTAAACCTAATTCCTATAGGCATTTATCATAACCACCTCTTAAAACTAAGACAGACATCATAAACTACCCTTAAGTTTTAAGCTCAGATATAGAGTCAAACCACCAAATATTCAACTTTCTATTTTTGTCAAGCATTGTTGAAGGTACAGGTCCTTATTTTACAACATAGAATAATATATCCTTTATTTTAATGGGATTTATCAGGAGTTAAGGGTTCCCCACAACTTTAAAGATGAAGTGCCCATCACACAGGAAGTGCCAAACACATCCTTGCCTGCACAGCTCCATCAGACTCCTCAACAGCTCCCAACATGCCAAGCAGCTGCACCAACTCCCCCATCTCCTCATGCTTCACACCTCGTAAGATCCTCACTGCCCACTTCCAAGAGAACTTCAGCATGTTTTTCCTGGAGTGTTTTTGTCACACAGCATGGACAAGCAGCAGGAGAATCTTAATACATACTCTGCCACTAAGATCATTTAACACACACCCCACCAAAAAAAAAAAAAAATTAAACAAAAAGGTGATACCGCTGACTTTGCTAGTTATTTTTCTTGAAAAATAGCAGATTTGTGTCCTTCTGTTGTGTTTGGTGTTGTCACCTCACCAATCTCTTGCTATTTCTAGGAGTGTACACATATTTGTCCTAACAGCTTAGGAAAAAACAGTCATCCTTTTGTTCCTCATTTTTTCAGCTGCTGATAAACTTTCTACAGAGGCAAGTTGTGTTTGTGTTGGTTTTTTAATTTTTTTTTTTTTTGAGAACACCTTGAAAACATGTCCTTAGCATAGCAGACATGTTTTGGCTCTGAAGCCACAAAACTGGACATCAAGTTGTCGGATGGCATAAAATAAAGTATTGCAAGTAATCCAGGTCACAGAGTAGGGAACCTGCTAGAAAATTATTTCCTAAGCATTTGGGAAGAATTCTAGGAAACTAAATACTCCTTGCCACTGAGTCTGAAAAAGGGTGAAAAGAGAGACTCTAGTCTTCTACTCGAAATCATTAGGTAGATGAACTTCAGGTTTTCTTAGGAAGGAAATAAAAAAACCCTCAAATAGTATAACTGAAATATCTTCAGGATATATATTTTTAAGGACCTCTGGCACTGCAATTTCAGTTGGTTAGAGTCATTGAAGTTAAATAAAAAGCCCACAGTAAATGCAATTTTTCCTACCTTGAATTTAAAAAGGTGAAATATTCAATGTGTTTGTCAAAACAATTTAAGTCTCTTTTCTCACTTTTCTGTATGAGGAAGTATAATGTCACTCTGCAAAGACAAGAAAATCCTACAAAACTAAAAAAAAAACCCATAAACCTTAAGCTTCTGGGAAAGCTTTGACAGAAACTTACTTTTTGTATCCCGCTGAAAAGTGGGAGGAAAATGAGAAGAAAAAGCAGAGCATGTAACATCACATGTCCATCATTCTTTTTGCTACAACACAGTATTTACATGAACAGAAACCAAGATCTTCCTATCTGGTTAGGAGAAAAAAAAAATAATAAAATTTTTTTTTCCCTAATATTTTGTAGATCCTTTCAGCCAAACCTAGCTACAAATTACAACTCTAAATCAAGAAGTCGACAGACATTAAATTCTCTAAGTATATTTTTTGTGGCCAATGGAATTTTGAGGAAAAAAAAAGGCTAGAGTTTCAAATAGAATTACATTTCTTCTCTTCCCCATCCCATCTTGGCAGCTCCAATTTCATGTCTATAAAGCTTTAGAAATAGTTCTCTTATTTTAAGTTTACTTCGAAGATTCTTTTATTTCCTTACTGAGTAATAAATCTTGAATGCAGTATCTGAATCTAGCAAGTAGCAAAAGCAATATATTCTAGAACTCTAAAATTCTCTAGACAAAAAAAATAATCATTGGTCATTCTTCAGATCCTTCCAATCCTTTGTCAAATTTACTCTTTCATTTTATGCCAAAACTTTTTACCATCTCAAATTCCAACACTGTCTCTGAAATCCTTTTTTCAGAATCTTTGCATTGCAAGCTAGCAAAATTAATTATGTAACACATAAAAAGTGAAAAATAAGAATCAACAAATAGAAATACAGATACTGGAGTATCCGTATTTTTCATCAATGAATGCTAAATTCAAGAGGCAAGGAAACGAAACAAGAATAAAAATTGGCAGGAGTTGCAGCCTAGTATTTAAAAAATGAACCAATGTGATAACTCCACTGTGGAATAAGAAATACTATTTCTTCAGTCATCTGAAATTAAGGTAAGACAGACAGAAATAGCAGTTAATGAGTAGAGAATAGATATAAAGACTGAGATAGCAACAGGTGCTGCAGAACAAAACCTTTTATTTTTTTCTGATAATGGACTGGTTCAGACACCAACCCTCTGACCAAGTGTTGTGACATTTCCCAACTTGGAGGCTGGAATTCCAAAGGACATTGGCTCCCCCAGCCCCAACTGGGGGCCACATAATTTGCATTTCACCAGGTGCAGGACTCCTGTTCCTCACACACCACATTATTTCCTCACCCTTGCAAAGGAGCAGTGGTATTCCCCAATTTTGATCAGTGAGTCATATCAAGGTGCAGGTGAAAGCTCTGCACCAAGATGGGCAACAAACCCCCAGTGCTGAACATGGGTTCAATCAAAAAATACTGCCCATCCTGAATAATTTTTATGACTATGTGTATATGATGTAAGAAAGATAGAAATGAAAATCAGAGCGAGGTGGAAGCATATAAAGCATTATTACTAATGATGACCATTGGTCTAAACCCACCTCCAACATATTTTCTCTAAGAATCATGATAAAGTTTGTTGGGGGAGGACAAAGAGAATGATGGAGTCATCAGTTAGGGTAATGTTTTAGGGGTGCTTCTCTTCAGGACAGGGGTAAATAGAGGCTTCAGGCACCTGACTGTGCCCAGGAAATGCTCCCAGCTGCACAAGGGGTGACATAAGGTGCAAGGCAGATCTAAAGAGACCTCCCAGAACACACATTGTCCAGCTTAGATAAAGAAGGGAAGTCATTTAGTTGTCAGAAACACAGATGCAATCAGTGGCAAAACTGAAAGATCCCCAATGACACATGAGACATTGTGAAACTTGGTTTTGACATTGTTGGGGGTTGGTATTTTGGTTTTGTCTGGGGTTTTTTTTGTTTAGTTCTGCTTGTTTGCTTTTCTGAGTTTTGTGTGTGTGCTTTTTTTTTTCCATTTACACCTTGCTAAATATTTACTTTGAGAGGTCCTTTGATGTAAAGATCAATATACATGAGAATGTGAGAACACAATCACAGGAAGACAGATAATTAGTAAATAGCGGTAGAGGAAAACTAAAAAAAAAGGTAAAATGTAGGTGAGTGAAAAGCAGCTTTAATAAAAGAACAATAAGTTCTACCTTTGCAAAAGCTCTGATACTAAAAATGTCTTCTGAGGAGAATGTGCTTGCAAATAGTCAGAGCTTTCTACTTGGTACATGTTTTTCCCCAAACTGTAACCAGGGAGTTTTAAAAGCAATGCTGTTCTTACTGTATGTCATCTTATTCCTACTGACAGGTGAGAGCAGCAACCTGAAATGTTTCCTAGCTTGTGTCCAATGTTAAGAAAAACAGCAATGTCAGACCCTAAAAGCCAACTGAAAGAATGAATTTTAAAAGTCCCTAAAATTTTAGGACAAACATGAAAATAAAAGGAGTAAAATGATCATATCTTTCATGTATTTATTTATTATTGAAGGGTTGTATTAAACCATCACCAGTATTGAAAATATTACAGTTAACAGATTTCTCTGTTCTTCTGCCATATCCAATTACTAAACAAAAAAGTGCTACTATAAAATGCAGTCTGTGCTGAAGACTACTACATCCCTATGGCATCGAAAGAAATTCCCCTTCCCTCTCTGACAGCTGCTGCTAAGCTAAATCTGTGCTTCTGTGGATCCTGGGTTATATACCATAATATCAAAGTCAACATTTTTCTTTATGAAGTCAGCAGCTGGAAAATCAATTTATCAATCAACTATTAAACCCCTATTACTTTACATATGTATTTTGAGCAGATATTTAAGAGGTGAGCCAAAAACGTGTTTCTGCTAAATATTTCCCTGAAGAGTTTATACTTCAAAGTGCATTTCACATTATAAGGAATACATAATCTGCTTACAGTTTTTTACACTCAGAAACTTTCAAATCACTTCATGGAGATTTTTTACTCCCCTTTACTCACTTTTTGGCCCACAAGTATGATGACATGAAACCTACCAAACACTGCTCTCCTGAGCCAGCTGAATTCCCAGTCACCTGCAATTCCTGCAATTAATTCCAGTGACATGATCTAAAGTGATTTTAATTGTCACATTGAAAGTGAATACAGGACTAAATGCCTGTGAAACACATGGAACAAGCTGCTGGAGACTTCAGTCAATGTTAATATGTTCTGTTAGATTCACAGAGGGAGAGTAATAAGGACAGTGCAGCACTCAAAAGGTGCAGAGACTAAATTAAAGCACAAACTCAAGCTCAAGACAAATCTGATAAGGTTAGAAATACTGCATGAGACATGGAGACCAATAAGAAAGAAAAAGTATCAGAGGTGTGACAAACATGAGAAAGGAAAATACCTTTCTAGCTGCAGTACATCTTATTGTAATACACTTCATCATCTTGTTTCACAAAATTCATGGTGAATTAATGCATTATCAACACTGTCTAATTCTGCCTATCTGATGATTTCACTGCACTTTATATTATGAGTATGAAACTGGTAAAAATCGTGTCCACCCCAGTATTATCCAAATGGCTATTTGCTTCACTGTTCTGAGGAACTGCTAAGGCAAAATGCCCAAGGCAATATCACAGAGCCTTTCTAATACATCTGAGACTTTGGTAATTCAACATGATAATGAACAATGATTAGCTCGCAAGCAAGTCTCATACTCCTCTCATCTCTCTGGCTGATAGAATAATGCTCTCCTGTCAGCAGTGGTTTGTGTCTGAGAGCACCATCCACCTATTTGCCAGATTTCACCTGAAGACATTTCCATAGAAATTAATTAATTAATTTCTTTTTAAAGCAGCATCTTCAGTGACCAGGATCTGTCAACACTATGTGCAACTGCAGAGTAATATTAAGTCTGGAACATTTAATGCAATGAATTCTCTATCAAAAAAACTCAGTCTGGAAAACTCAGATGAATTAGGGAGCACTCAGAGGCTTTAACTGTAAGGAGCACAGAGCACTAACTTTATATTGTTTTAACAGTCTTTCATGGTTTTGAGATTTTAGTCAACAATGCTCCTAGAAATAAAATTTCTGCAATTATGAACTGAAACTGCTCAAGAAGATATTATTTGGAGATCACTTGCCCACATTAATGTATGCAAAGAATCAGACAGTAGCTTCCATTTATGTCACAGCCAGTAGTAAAGTCAATATTCAAATCAAACAACAATAAAGAATTCAAAACCCCCTGAATTTGGCTATCACCATTCATTAGGTTCACCAACTATATTCTGAGAAGTGCTGTAGGCAGGTGGTTACTTTTCAAATTCTTTAAGCTCAATAAAAAGACCTTGGGATTAGCTCAGCTGGTCAGAGCATGGTGCTAATACTGCCAAGATTGTGGGTTTGATCCCCATATGGGTCATTTGCTTAAGAGCTGGACTTGATGATCCTTTTGGGTCCCTTCCAACTCAGCCTACTCTGTGATTCTGTGGAAATAATTGATTCTTGACAAACTGGCGAAGTGGTGATGTCCCACACAGATGTTAAGGGAATTCTCATAAAAAACAGAAATAAAACTAAAAAACACAGTGGCACATGTACTCAGCTGCATCCATATTTTATACCCAGTTATTACCCACCAGAGAGGTAAAACAAGCTAAGTGACACAAGCACTTACTGCACTCCCAGACAGCAGTCCCTCTGCCCTGCGATTAATACCTCAGGTATTTATCATGGCTATCCTATTGTTCTGCCCATCCTTACATTAACAAGTCCATAAAACAGGTTATAGAATGCTGTCTGGGAACACTTTTATTTCAGCTGACGATTCTCCTGCACAAGGAGACCAGCCCTGCAGCAGCCTGCTCCTGTCGGGAAGCTCCAGGACTGAAGAAGTGGCAGCACAGAGCAGGAGCTGCTCCTTAGGCTAATGCCATGTGGGTCCCACCTCTGTTTCATGGGCAACCCCAGGAGCACCTTCTGCCATATCTCATTTCTCCTGACTTCAGTGAATTTTCAAAAAGGACTTGCAATCTAGACTTAGTCTGCAGCTGCAGCTTAAGCCTCCAGTACTAAGATGGAAAAGATTACAAACAACCCCCCTGCCCCATCTGTCAAAATGACCACGAGCTCAAGGAGATTTTACTGCAGATCAAACCCACAGATCTTTAGTTTATACCCAGCTTACACAAGTGATGTGCTTTGAAATATGTATTTCTCAAAACCTCTTCTAGAAACAGCCAATCTCAAATCATCACGAGGGGGAGAGGACAGCAAGAAGGGGACAGTTTATAGGGAGAAGAGCACAGCCATGCTGCATGGATTAAACTGAAGTTTATGGCATTCCCTGAGTTATGTGAAGTAGCTGGAAAATCAAGCAACCTGCAGCACCACCCACTCAAACATCCTCTCCTTGCCTTTGGGGTTTCCATCAGGTTTAAGGCTTGCTGCACAGCCTACAACATGTTCTAAATAAATATGAGGACACTCTGATGAAAGGAAAATAAATCTCTCTTGAACATGGCATAGTCGGAAGCACGGCTACTCGCAAGATTTCACATTGGATAGGGCATTATGAAATAAGTAATAGATAATAACAAGGGGATAGAAATAGATGACCTAAAGGTTAGCTTTAAATTTTCATCTTCAGTAATTCATCCATTTCTCTTAACTACCTCTTTAGTTAAATATAATCTGTTCAGTGTTCTAAAAGTGTCTAATAAAGCTCTTTTGCATTATAATTATTTCTTTATTAGTATCAGTAGTAGTAGCAGCATTAACACAGGGAAGAAAGAAGGCAAATGATGGGCAGTCAGGACAGATTATTTCTACAGATGAAATTCAGCAAAGACAAACTCAAGTGAGGCAATAAATTTCAAAGTGCCCAGAAATAAGCAGAAGGAAAAGCTGGGAAGCTTTGCCCTGCTACTGCAAAGCTGTGTGGGGCAAGGGTCCAGTGTAGAGACTGCTGTGGGGCTGCACAGGGGTCACTTCAGCACAGCTCTGGCCACAGCAGAAGTGCACAGCAGCAAGGGACACCTTCTTTAAACTCCACTCCACTCTTGCTTTTCCAGGGCAGGAGCTGCAAAAGCGATGAGTCACTGACAGCAGCCACTCTAAACACATCACATGCCAATGCGTAAGGCAGGAGTGAGAGTAGAGAGGAGAATGTGGCTTTTTCAGGCTACCACCCACCTGGATTGTTTTAGAAGCAATAACTCAGAGGCTGGGAAAAAAAATGAAATACAATACAATTTGTGCTTAGTACTTTAAATGAGAACGGCTAGACAAATACACACAAATAATGAAATTAATTATTACAAGTTAAATTACAGGAATTTCTATTATGCCCAGCATCTTAGTTTTTTAAATTATTATTATTATTATTATTATTATTTGGGGGGGGAGAGGTGTGATTGGGGTTTTGTTTGTTTCTTCTTCTTCCTTTACAATTATTCTCTTTCTACACCCCTTTTTTTAAAAAAGCTACTATTTTTTATCAATATGCAAAATGTCCTTTTCTTCAAAGACTTGAGGTGGTGCATTTACAGCTGGACTTGATGCTCTTAAAGGTTTTTCTGATTTTGTTTTAATTTAATTATGACCAGAGGACCCTCAAACATTTTTTTTTTCCTTAAAACATGAAACCTCTTTTTCTTAAAATGACAATGTCAATATTCTCTTAATGCAAATGAATACCCCGATATTAGTATTACTGATGTTTTTTCCTGCAGTATATTCAATTATTCTTTCTTAATACCCAATGCACCTTTCCCTCCCCAAGTGGATTTAATTCAACTCATTTCATCACTTCAACTCCTACACCACCTGAGAGAACATATATTCCTAGACACCTATGACTATGAATGTTTCAGAACCTGGGGTTTTTTCCTGAAAAACATTAATCATCCTCATTTATGAGGAGAAAAAAAAAGTTTTCTTTGAACTTCAAGAAATACTACAGTATTTTATTTCTTTTACAAATAGCACTGCATATTTATCTATAAAATAGGTAACACAGGGTTGTCTTCAACTGGGGACCTTTTAGTCCAATTCCAGACACTTAAACAGATTAAAATTATCTTTTCAGAAAATAAGACCATAAGAAAGTACGCTGGTGAATGAAATAAAGTGCACCAGTGTAAATGCAAATTTTTTATCTAATCACCTCCACCTAACCTTATACATGTGATACTACTAAAATATTGAAATGAAAATAATATTAAAATGAAAACCTAGCTGAAAACTAGAATTCAGCCAAGAGAAACTGTATCAGCAGAAACACAATTCTAGAGAACATAAATTTGCAGCGAAAGTTAACGACCTCTCTAGAATATATCGAGAAACCAACATAAAGAAAGCAGCAATAGATTTTCTATTATTCTTGGTAGTTTAAGTCTTTAAATCAATTCTTCACTTAGTGTTGTATTTCTGCTCCAAAACACTACACAAAGAAAATTAACCATTATAAATAATGGTTTAATTAATTGACTTTAAAAAAAAGTCAGTCCCTGTAGATTATCTGGCAGATAAGTATCAAGAGAAATGCATTACTTAAGACAATTAGTGAAAAGTTCAAAAGTTCATTCCTGCTTTGAAACAGCATTTAGTACTCTCCAAATCTTTTCTATTAAAACTGGATGGTTTATAAATCCATTTCTTAGTGATTTCCTGTAAAGACACTAATGCTGCACCTCAGCTTGGAAGGAGCTAAACAGAGCAGGTTCCCCCTCTACCATGTCCTGTCTGTGCTTTGGGAGGAGAAAAACACACCCCAAGCAGCCCTGGCTCCTGCTCACTGCTCTGCTGGAGCCTCTGTCCCCATAAAGGGAACTGTGGTGCTGGAAGGACCTTGAGGGTTCCTCAGGACCAAGGTGGTCCTGGCACTGAGCTGCCCAGGGGTGACACTCAGCCCCTCCTCTCTGCTGTCCAAGACATCATACCTGGAATGAGAAACCACAGTATTCTGATCCTTTGTTTCCACAGGACACAGAAAGAAGTAGGCAGGGAAAATGGGATGGCAAACAGAAAATATGGCTAGAAAACGAGCTGATCACAGTACAAACTGGAGGCTATTTTAGTCAATCCTTTCTGTGCCTGCATGAGCACCCTTTCTCCAGCAATGGATTTCAGCACTTATTAGTTTCAATAAAGATATGTGAAAAAAGATACCGCTCTGAACAGAAGACCAGATACATGTCCAGGTTTCCAGATAAGAATATTTATACATGCACATCTAATATTGCATAGGGTTGCATTGAATAGTCAGAAAGCACACCAGCAGGATGATAATTCTGATTTTAAGAGTTCCACAAACACATGAGGCTTATAAGTGCTTTTTCAAACAAGGCCAAGAAAAGTGATGCTATATAAAATGCCACAGAGACATTCAGGGATATTTAATACTTCAGAAGTCTAACCATTAGCCTCCCTTTCAAAGTGAATGTTTTGTGGGTAATCACTTTGTACACATTTGTAAATCCCACTGGGTATCTTTCCAAGTTCCTTGGAAAATTTTGGCCAAGTGTGCTTATGGATCAGGAGCTTTTGATTGGGCAAAATATTTCTGGCACCTAAAGAATGCACTTCACTGCTGAGTGGAATCTACAATAGCATCAAGACTCTGCTGCTCATTGATTTCTTTAAGTGCTTATGCAAAGCTTTAAAGTCTCAGTGGTATTGTTTTTCTTTTGATGGCCATGGATGCAAAATCAGAATCTTTAAAGATGATTTATCTGGACTAAAGTAACAATTTAACATTTTATAAATTATATGTATCAAAGTATGTTGAACATACATAGACCTACCGTTATGCTTCTTTTCATATTTAGCACTGGTTATTCAAGAAATACACAAGTTACATGAATAAAACAGCAGCAGAAATATCCCTGTGCTGAAGAGCTTACGAGCATGAATTCTGCATAGAAAACCATGCACAAAATTTTCAGTGTAAGCCAGTCTCACAGTGATGACATTAAAATACGACGTTACACTCAGACATGATACTGTGGGGGAGTAAAAACATAGCAATAAATACTTGTATGACTTTTGGGTAGAAGAGGGAAGAGTGGGAGCATACTGAGCATTTGTCAACACTTAATAGCTCACAATTAAAGCAAGTTGCTTCCATGTCTGACCTTCCTTCCCATGGTTTGGTTCACAAAGCACAGAGCACTTGGACAAAGTGAACTTGACTCAACTGGACAAAAACAAACAGGGCATCTTCAAATGCTCTCCATTCTCATTAGATGTGCTCAGTGCAGCCTAGAGCCAGTCCAAGGGAAACCCCCTTGGCATGCTGTCCCCTGGGAGGGACAGTGGATAGGTCAGCACTGACCCACAGATCTGCTCCTGCTGGGCTGCCTTGTGCTAAGGTAGGCACTGCCTAACATCCCTGCCACGGCAAGGGAAGAAGATAATTTGCACATTTTAATGGGAAGCCTATTGTTAAAATCCCTTAAGCTTCCCAAGCAATCTCTAAGGAGCCTTTTACAAGAAAAAGAATTGTTTTCTCCATACCTCCCCAAAGACAGTGTTGGCTTCAGCAGTCCATTAACAGAAATGACTGCAGGTGCCTATCTTTCCTGTTAAAATTAAAAAGCTTTATGCTTACTCCTAATTCTATTATTTTTCATCGTAAACATTGTCTTTCTAATCCTGAATTGTTCTATCTCTCAGTATCCTAATAGCAACTCACATTTTCTCTGCTACACATTTTTTCCTCAAGGTCCAGGATTTTCTTATCTGGTGATTAAAACTGTTTAACCAATTTAACTACTTTTCATAGTAGCAGCACATCAATAAAATGAAGAATATTGTTTTTTGGGTTCCTACTGAGAAGATAAAACTCAGCAGTCTCCCAGTACAATAAAGTATACAGTATAATTCAGGCCAGAATGCTGCTGAAATAACTTGTATTTGATGCCCTTCACAAACTCTGAGAAGTTACTGCCCAGGGTTTCACACATGGACAGGACATGAGTGGACACTGTTAGCAAGGGCACAGCTGGAAGACTGAGGGTCATCAGGAGGCAGGGACTGCTAGGAAGGCTGAAGTCAACATGGAAAACCTTGAGCATCATGGATTTCCTGCAATCTGCCAGACAGATTATCCATGGTCACCAGATTACAGGCAAATGTGACTCAGGGAAGTCACAAAGAAGAGGGTTAGTACTTTAACAGTAATGGCAAGGTGACATAGCTCAGAATGGAGGTCTAAAAAAGGCAGGCAAGGAAAAAAATCTACTTAGTTATACAACCCATAAAATCACTTATGAAAAAGAGTGAAGGGCAGAAAAGCAAAGGGCCAGGAGTTGTTGGGTGGTGATGTTTACATCCAGCTCCCTTGGGAAGCTCAGGCAGTTGTGATAGCAGCCAGGCATTTCAGAAACAGCCATCTGAAAGGAAGGAAGCCTATAAACTTACGGAGAATTTATAGCAGACTCCCGGACTAAGATGATTTCTTTTAACCATGTCCATGGAACTGTCAATCTAGTCAGTTATTTTAAGTTTGAGAGACGACTGTAAATATACTGCTAAGAGTAACATTGCCATAAATCCTGCCTGACACTGTATATCCAGGCATCCACTACCCACCACTGCAACAGGCAAACATCAGTCATACCCTACAGTTAGAAACAGTGGAAAGATGTGACGAGAAGCTTTTTTCTGCCAGAACTTGTTTGTAAGGAGGTCTATGAAGTCAGTCACTGAAGAAACCTCACTGATTGTGAAATACAAACTATTTCCTAGAGGTATTTCCTAGATGCTACCTCTCCCCCCAGTAGCCCAGAACTAATACTGGCAAAATAAACTTCATGGTGACTGAAAGGGAAGAGGATGGATATGAAAATCACCAAGACAACAGGATAAATCTGAACTCAAAACCAGAAGAAAAACATATTTTTTCTTTATTTTCTATAATTTAATGAGAAATTATTGGAGATGAAGCTTCATAAAAGAGTATTTCTTATATATATAAACATATATATATAATATATATATAAATATAATCCTTTTATTTTATTTCATAGACAGCTCTCAAAATATGGAATGGGTTGGGTCTTTTCAAACTGCAATTTACTACCTTTCAATTGCTATTGGCCATTAGACTGAGAATTTAAGAAATCAATACACTTTACCTAATGTATCAGAGAGAATGAAGGCATTCCACTCAAACAGAAAGAGGATTAAATAAAATAAAGCATGCCTAATTAATAATGAATTTGTTTCAGGGTTTTATAATTTTTTTATGCGGAAATCAAAGTTGCATAACGGAAATAATTTTCAAACATGCAAAATAATAATGAAAACAGCAAGGGGGAAAAATAAGAAATAATTTACTTAATATTATTGTTTATCAAGCTAATAACACTTATCTCTCTGGGGCACAATGAATACAAGTTAATGTTTATATAACTCACGGAAGCTGAAAGGTGCTATTTGAAGTAGCATGTATTAAAATATAGGTCTAGCTAATTCTTATTTTAATTTTCCATTTACATGGGAATTTTTTTTATCACTCTTGCATCCAAATATCCTCACAAAAAGCTGAATTGGAAGGTAAAGGAAAATCCTTTTGCTCCAAAAATTACTGCTGTCTATGCTCAGTTTGAATTGCCATACTGCTAAACTGACCTATTCCACAAAATGATGCCAAATAAGAAGCCAAGACATTTATTTCCTGCTTGTTTACACAGACTACAGCCATGCCCTGCAGGTGTTCACTCTTCTCACTCTGGGTTTTCATTTTTTCTTTTACATGTACATAAACTCCTGTGGAAGGGATTGTGTTCTGAGGGGCTAAGAAAAATGACAACCTTTCCAAAATAATCTGTAGCAGATTTTTAGGGGGCTGAGGGTGTGAGGGAAGCCAGCAGTTCCAGCAGCAGGGAGTGTTTGTCCCAAAAAGCACATGCTCCTTCCACCTTCTCAGATAGACCGGGGAAGTTTGCAGAAGTCCTTATCTTCCAAAAACACATTTATCAAATCTCACACAGATGCTCTCCTGTTAGTACATCAGATATGCAGATACATTTGGACAATAATTGAGTTATCAACATTAAATATCTTTGCATCTTATTTGTCATTCTCCAAACTACACCATCTTACTGTTACGTGCTGCTCCAGTGCCAGAGTTCTCACTGCTCAGCTCCACAGGCTCTCCTGATAACCAAGTTCTTAACAATGATCATGTAATTAATTCTTCTTCCCACCAAGAGTGCCTCCCTAGCTTTACACACCAGCAAACTATGGCTGAGTTTACCTCTCAAGATAAGTTTCTAGATCAAAACATAACAAACAAATAAAACCCAAGATCTGTCCCTCACCAAGTCCTCACAAACAGCCCACCTCTCATGTCAAAGGCTCCCACCACAACCTGTGGGAAATCCTCAGCTCAAGGCATCACATTGGTTTTGATATGAGCTGCCTTTGGAAAACTTCTTTTGCACATCAACTCATTCTCTGTTTATCTGCTTACCTTTATTTTCTCTTTCCACCACTGTTTGTTTCATAATGCTATTAAGATGACAGCAAAAGGCCAGAGAAGGCTGTATCACCTTCCAGCTTTCCATCCCTCCTTTAAGAAGAGAAACCACATCTGCTAGTTCTGGGTGGTATTTCCAGTGCCATGTTAACCCTGGTTCTGCACGTGAAACAGCTCTCACTGTGCAGCTCACCCCAGGGTGACTCAGGAAGGGTTTTCTGCCCTCCTCCTGCAGAGCTGGCAGATACCACCTCACCTGTGCCCACCTTGCAACAGGCTGCAGAGAAAAGCCTGCCCCATCCTGGGGGCTTTGACTTCTGCAGCAGCCACCCCAAAAACACCTGACTTGCAAAGGCACGACAATAATAAACATCTAAGACCACCAAAGGAAATTGGGTAGACTCTGTGAGAGCAGGGCTGACGCAGACAACTGTGTCACCTGTGATAAATCAGACAGAAGTATTCAGAAGCAAGTAGTGACTCACATTACTCACCCAAACCAAATAAAATGAAAACTTGCCATAGAACAGGATAACCTTTAGTTTAAGGACACAATCATAAATCACAAAATGAAGATTTCTTTTTAGAAAAGTATTTCCAAATTTTCTGGCTCACCTTAAGCCTTTTCTATGACAATGACTTGTGGACTGAGAGGAGAAGGTAGAGGATTCACTCATCTTTATTCTTATAAATATGAACTTCTAATTTGCTGAAATATCTAGGAGTTAACCAGACAGTGAGGTGTGTTTCATTATTAAAACTGATTTGCCTCACATTGACCATGAGTGTCAAGGGGAATTTAAACTCCCGCCTTGCAAAATATACCATCAAACACAGAAGTTGCTTTTCTTGTATTTACAACAGTGAAATACCAAGGCTTTCAAAAAAGTACACTGTCTACCTATTTTACTTTTCATCACAGTTTCTAAAATTAAATTTTACAGTCTGCCCATAGCAGTCCATAACTGGGAAAAGGCAGGATATTAAATCAGCCAGGTTAGCCTAAGACTAACAGTAGATCAGTAGCTCCATTCAGAAAACAAGGATTAGAATACATATCACCACAGCAGAAATGTTAAACAAGTAGAATTCAAGATATTCCCATGGTGCTAGTATGGAAATGTGTGTATGGGTACAGGAAAAATTGCCCACAACCCAGCCAAATTTTTTTCTTTACCCAATAAGTCAATTGACATAATCACAGAATTTCTCACCTGGCACATAATCAACAAAACATGGATTAAAAAAAAAAAACAAAACCAAAAAAACCCAAAAAAACCCACCAAAACAAAACCAAAACAACCAGCTCCAAACAAAAAATAAACAAGAAAAAAGTGCTTTTGTTTCTCCGCAAACAAATATCTCCACACAGGCCAAGTAAGCAGCAAAGCACATGAATGCCTAACAAGGGCAGGTAGGATTTTTAGACTTTTTTTCCAACACAAGTTAGTCTGGTTAGCTTCCTGCAGAGAATAAGCCAGCAGACATCACGGCAGTCTAGGAGAACTCTTGGGTCAAACAGGCATTGTTTGCATTAGGAGTAAAATAACTCAAAGTACAATCAAAACTACAAGGAAAACTGCAGAAAGTACAAATATGTCCTGCAGTTTAAAAAATGCCTTTTAACAGAGAACTGAAATGGATAAAGGAGAGGATGTGTTATTCTCTCTCCTCTCTCTTTGAGGATATAATAAAAAGAGTCAAGTACAAAAAACCCATTGGGAAACTCTGCACATTCAAAATTATTCTACTTCAAGTCACAATGTGTACTACTGAGGTGCTTAGCTTGATAAAGGTGAAATCTTGTCTCGAAAACTCTGCATGTTCTTCAGACCCAATCTTATTTTAAAGTAATTGACTGAAACTTAATCTCTGGATTCAGTCATGTAGAAAATAAGTTTGGACTACTAAAATTAGCAGCAGGTCTTCCAAGAGCTTAATGTTTTAAAATATTTTAACAAAAGTTTTTGATATTGCATCTCAGTAGCATTTCCAATGCTACTTTCTAATAAAAATTAAAATACCATTCTTATCCATAACAGAATAAGTAAAAGGTCCACATAGTCTGATGCCTTGTCCCAGACAACAGACAGAATAATATGTAGCTTCTCCCTTCCTTTAGCCATAATACAATAAATGATATTCAATGAGTAGATTATTGTACCTGAAGGGGCCTATATGACACCAGGAAAAAACCAAATAATGTTATTTAATAGTTATTTTTTTCCTTCCTACATAATAAAAATAATTAAAAGTGCTTGTACCTTAAGGGAGTTTTTTTCCCCTAAGGAAAGCCATTATCTTCAGCTGTTTACAAAGGAGTTATGAGATCAGCCTAAAGATAATATAAAACAACAATGTAAATTAAAAATTCAAGGCATAATAATTGAGTTTATAAGCTTATCACTCATCCTTGGTATTAGGGAAAATAAGTGAAAAAAATCACATGGTGGTTTAGCTCTTCTCCAGAAGGACACGACTTCTCAAGCTTGAAAAACCTAGTGAACATTTCCTCTCTCAAACAAAAAACCACTGAAACAAAACCAAACAAACAAAACTCCAACCCCACCAACATACTTTTACCTGTTAATTTGAAAGGAAAATAGAAATGACACAATGAAGACATTATCATAACCAAAACAAAGGAAACACTGGAAATCTGGAAGGCATTTCTGGGATGAACTTCCAGAGGGGCTGAGCAGGAGCAGAAGGCTCCACTGGGAATGTGCAAAGGAGCCTGAGCACAGCTCCCTCCCAGCCACATTCCCTCCTGGAGGAAGGTCTCATGGAGCAGAGGGAAGGCTCAAGCCTGATGAAACTCAAAGCCATTGCCCAGCACCTGTGAGAACAGACCTCGCAATCAGATTTCCAAAAACCACGGGACATTGAGCCTAAGCAAAAATTACAGGACTAAATCAATTACTTTTCAAACAATTCCGCATCCTTGGAGAAGACCAGAACACAGTTTTATGTCAAAGACTGAAACAAATCAAGTTATTCGGCATGAACCACTGACCTGGAGCAAAGCGATTATTTCTGCTCAATTATCCGCTCGGTGGTATTAAAACCTCTTGCATTATTTATAACACCTGCGCTCCAAGGAGGAGCTGCTCGCCATCTTCAGCATCCCCAACAGGTGGCGTCCAGAATCCCACAGACAACTCCATAGAGAACTTGGATAATCAAAAGCTTCTTATGTAAAAGAGATTAATTTCAATTATTTTTACTGCTTGCATGCTGAAACTGCTCTGGCCGAGCTGCCTGACCACGCAGAGCAGATGACATAACTGGATACAGAGCAGGACAGAACATCTTAAAGTGCTTCCAAAACATACATGTGGTATGAATCCATTACGGAATAGCAAGTGCACAAAATAATTATAGATTTAAAAAGCAATAAAGTACTAAAAGTAATAAAGTAATAAAACTACCAACTACCAGGCAAGCAATAAGTGGCCAAAAACTAGTTACATATATATGAAAAGGCAGTTTAAGACTGAAAAAATAAATATATGTAGTAATTTTACTTTGCAATTTCAGTCTCTTTTTTAATCCTCTACTACAATCAAATACATAATTTTCTTGAAGAATATTTTGAAAAAAACCCCAACAACAACAACCTGTTTTTTTAACACTTCCACCTTTTGTTTTGCCTCTGGTAAAGCAATACACTTTTTTTTCCCCCCTTTTCTTTTTTTTTTTTTTTTTTTTTGAGCCTGGGCCAATGGAGTATAGTAAACAAAGGTAACAATATCTATAAGCCTAATTTCATTTCACATTAAATTTTTATTGTGGTTGGGTTTATTACACAATTCTGCAAGCAAGACCTGCTGTGAATGGATGAAAAGGAAAAAGAGAGAGAAGAAAACAGCTCCAGGGCTGGATGTGTGCAGAGTCCTGTGGACATGTTACCTGTTCCACCAGCACTCTCCAGAGCCAGGTGGCTCAGTGCTATCTCTGCAATACAGAAGGCAAGCACACATGTCCAGCAGCTTCCCCAAAGGCACACAACAAAGCAGGGAAAGACCAAACTACAAACCACTGTATTCAATTTCCCAGCATTATACACGAGCCTGGAGATTACAGCTTCTCCACATTTTCCCCTAAAACCTGTTAGAAATTCTATATGCAATTTTTCTTACTCAGTCTACTTGTAATTTTTGAAAACTATACTTCAAAGATTGAAGCCAATTATTACCCTTCAGAATACAGAGCCTCATGGATTTCAGTAGCTGTGGGTGTCTGAAAGCTTCAAGTTTATTCTCTACAGCTAGTTTTAAAAGAGTAGGAAAAACAAAACTGGTTACAACTGTTTAGTAGACCAAGATCATCAAAGGAACAATTTAATTCAGCTCCAGTGAGAGCAATACAAATGTTGTGCTCTTCTCTTTGCTGGGAGAGGTGAGGAACAGCAGAGCAATGATTCCTCTGGCCAGCAGGTTTCAGAAGCATGCAGAGACCACGCATTTCTAGTCTGCTAGTGTTTGTATTCAACTAACTTTGATTTCTTTATTATTTTCAAATTGGTACCACAAAAACATGCTGTGGGAATGGTAAGGCAAACTAGAAGAAGGAGCAAGCCAGCCAGTGCTGATCCACATCTCTGCAGCTGGGAAGTGTCCATGACCATCCCAGAGAAGCCCATTATAAATTCCTTTTGGAGTAATTTCTAGAACCAGCAACATGAAATCTCTCACCACAGTGCTTCCAAACTCTTTATGTGTTTTGAGCAACAACTGTAAAGAGAAAGAAACCACAGTCAAGCTATTTGGAATACACTGCTCTACCAGCACCTTGCTGTGCCCATTCAGGAGAGACTTGAAATTTCACAGTCAGCTTTTAAATCAAGTTATCCGTGCATGTTTTTGATAAAATATATGTAATTCCAATTCAAAACAGGACATTATGAGGAGCACAACACATTTTTCTAGCACGGAGTTAAGCTAGTGACAAACTAAGCTCTTTTGCTTTTATCAAAAAAGCACTAGAGAATACAATAACCAATTAAATGAAAATTAATGGCTACCAGAAAAAAAGCTGATCTGTAAATTTCCCCAAATACCACAGACAGAACTCAAGTAATACAATCCAGGAGGGAAAAAAATAAATCTTTGCCCAAATATAAGCAAAACTCATAGTTTTCTTCATTAGCAACCACATCTTGCAGCTATCTTTATTTCCAAAGAGTACAGTTCATTGAGCTACATTCCTAACATTATCAGGTGTAAATAAAAAAGGGAGCTGCACTGAATAGTAAATATGATCCCATCATAAAAATGTCACACATTTGGAGCATAAGCCTGGATGCAAAACACTTTGGCATGTGGCTTTAAGGAAAAGCAGGCACCAAGGCACCTCAGGAGCAGCTGGATTCTGGGAGAGGGGCCCATCCCTGTGTGCCACGTCTGGAGGATCAGGATGGGTGGTTATAGGCTGTTTCATGAAGAAAGGCAAGGAAAAAGAGGAAGGATTATTGCATTCTGTGCTAAGGAGAACCCTGAATGCATAGAAGACAACTATGGCAATTGTGGGAGTCCTTACCAAACACCTCTGGATCAAGATCAGAGAGGTCATGTCCTAGGTTGCAATATAGACGTATTTATTCTATTACCATCTCCACAAAGCTGTGGGGCACAGGTTGTTATCTCCTGCTGTGACTCACCCCTGATAACTGTTAATGGATCATCAAGAACCAACTGCATGACTCATGGAATTATCTCATCCCATTGTGAGATGCTCCTCCCAGGAGGGAGGAGCCAAGCATTCCCACCTGGATATAACCTGGCCTTGGAACTGCCCCAGTCAGCCCTGTCTCCTGTATTCCCAGAGGACAAGAGCTACCACTGGACCTTCAGCTGGAGACCAGACCTTCCTCAGGATCATTGCTTCAACTGAACTACTTCACTTGGACTGCTACCACCACCCTGACAGGGTGTCAGGTTGTATCTGACTCTGTCAGTGTTTTTTCTTCTATTATTACATTTATTTTTAATTTTGCTATTAAATTATAATCCTGACTTGTGATCTCACACTGGTTTGTTGTCAAACTAATGCAGGTCATCTCCTGTATAAAGGGAAGCTTTAATCTTGCAGATTGCTCAGAACTCTGTTAGGAGGGACTCCATGGGAACTTTCACAGGGGCTAAAGGAGCTGGTGAGTGCTGGGAGTTTTTCAAGGATCCTCCTGTGGAAGCACAAAAACAGTTCATCCCCTCTAAAGGTAAGGGAATTAAGCTGAGCACCCTTTAGCTTCCATGTGAGTTTCAGAGTTTGCTCAAAACCAAAGGAGAAGCATTCCAGACATGGAAAAGCAGACAAATACCTGCTGGGAACTACAAGGGCATGTGCCAGTGCATGCAGAGATGAGAGGATCTCAGCAATTTCGAGGTCCATCAGTCTTCTTTCAGTCCCTGGGAAAGTTATGGAATGAATGGCTCTTGGGGGTTATCCCCAGTCAGGTGAAGCAAGATTGGAAAAGCCAACATGGATTCACCAAGGGCAGATTGTGCTTGACAAACCTTCTCACTTTGTATGGCAAAGCAACCTGCTCAGTGGATGTGGCATGAGACACAGACATTGTCTACCTGCACTGCCCCAAAGCTTTTGCCACAGCTGGGTTACACCAACAAGAACACCACAGGCAGAGGTAAAGCAGTCACTATCCCACCCTACTCAGCACTGCTCAGGCCATACCTGGAATAGTGTGTGAAATTTTGGTCCCTGCTATGCAAAAAAAAAAAAAAAAAGTGGACAGTCTGGAGAGAGTCCAGAGAAGGGCCACAAAGAGGACCAAAGGACAGGTGAGCCTGGCATGCAAGGAAAAGCTGAGAGAAATGGGTGTGTTCAGCCTTGAGGAAAAATGGGATTAGGGAAGACCTTATCACCATGTTCCAGTACTCAAAGGATGTGGAGATCCCCTTTTTATAAGGGTTCACATAGCAAAGATCAGGGTTAATGGGTGTTAATTAATTCTGGTGAGATTCCTATTGGACACATGCAGATGATTTTTCCCAATTAAAACAATCTCTCCAGGGAAGTGGCAGATTGCTCAACAGTGGACACTTGTAAGGTTGAGCTGGACAGGGTGTTGGGCCATCTTGTCTAAGCTATGGTTTTGCCAAGAATGTTTGGACCAGGTGCTCCTTAAGGTCCCTTCCAACCTGCAATTCTATGACCAAAGCCACCTCTGTAGGTGACCCCAGGTTCTGAACACTTGCCTGACAGAGAGTACCACCAAAGAAATGATTCATTAGGCTTGGCACCAGCTCTCAGTGGCAACAGAATGAAAAGAGACTGTGAGTTACTCAATATCTAAATTACATTCCCTACAAATCTCTCTTTTTTAATGTTTTTATTAGGGAGCCATCTTCCACTTATGGTAAATTATGAAGTATATAATCCATTAAATACCACACAGTTGTCTTGGTCAA
This sequence comes from Lichenostomus cassidix, assembly GCF_008360975.1. Lineage (NCBI taxonomy): Eukaryota > Metazoa > Chordata > Aves > Passeriformes > Meliphagidae > Lichenostomus > Lichenostomus cassidix. Next base: position 9,172,701 of record NC_139479.1, on the reverse strand, counting down.
TAACACATTTTTGTTGTCAGCTGCTTATGGTGAATCTTACATATTTGGTGCAGACTGCAATAAGAATCAAACTGAAATTTACATCAAGTTTTGTATAAGAAAATCCCTCAAACTATAATTTTTTTTTACAGTCTTGTGACACAGTCAAAATTTTAAACACATTTATATATGCAAATTAACTATGTGCTGTTAATCATAAAAATACTTAATACAATGTTAAAATAAGGCATTAATTGAGTAAAATACTTCTAAATTCCTCAAAGACAGTTTTGCTAAGTTGTATTATCTGAGGTGATTTAAAATTGAGCCAAATAGGAATCTTAAGTCTTTAGAGGCAAGGTGTTTGCCAAAATTCATATATTTTCCAGTTACTTCAACATTTCTAGCTTTGTTATGCCTCACTGCCTGTGAAGCCAGACAGCTTCTAACTCTCAAACATCACTTATTAAAGATTTATATACTAAGCAGAAGTTTTCTCCCATTGTGGAGTCCTCTTAATTGGTTTGGTCCCATGTGCATGTCTTTCCAGCTCAGTTTTGATACATAACCAAAAATCAAAGACTTCTACAGAGGCAAAAGGGGGGGGGCTGGAAAAAGGGTTTAAAGTGATTTTATTTTTCCCCCTTTTAATTTCAAGCTGTCTTTAGAATTACACTGGGTTTTTTTGGTTTTTTTTTTTCCAGGGCCTGATCCAAAGCTCAGTGAATTCAACGGAAAGACTCATCAGCTTCAATACCATGGGAGCAGGCTCATAACACACCATATGCCAAGTATGAAAGTATCCATCTGTCACTGATCCATATCTTGTTATTGTTATGTGCATTACAACAAGGGATTAGTTTTCTAAGAGATGGAGCTTGTAAAGGAGCTTCTGGAGGAATTTCTCAGCAAAGGTTTCTGAACATGTTAGCACCCCGGAGTGCAGCACACATCCTCCAGCCAGCAGTGCTGCTGTGAGTCTCTGACAGCATTTGCTGTTCACCTGCACAGCTGTGCAGAGACACAGCCCTGTATCCCACAGGCTCAGCCTCTGGCTCTTGGGCTGCCAATAAGTTTATAACTGATGGATATTTCACTGCAAAGCCAAGCAAAAATCTGTGTGACCTTCGTGCACAGGGAGAGAGGACTCAGCAGCAGAGCAGTGTGGCATCCAGGATCCCTTCACTTACAGTCAGCATTGGTGTCACAGGAGCATCAACACCCTATCCTACCCTATTGTACTTTCTGCCCTTATTTTGCCTGAAAAAGCAGGGAACAGTATTTTCCCTACTCACAGAAGTGTGATGGCACAAGTCATTTTTAAAAGCGTGCTGACAGAAGTATAAAGGGCCCCCTGCAATTAAGGATCTTACTTGTTTAATTAATTATCCTTTTTAACATTACTCTACATCTTGGCAAACACACACAACCCCCAAAAAAAGAGAGCAGAAGGCAGGCACTAATTCGAAGATCACCTCACCATCTCCTTTCTCTCCAAGATGAATCAGTTGCATTTGAGAGCACGCTGAATTTTTTTTTTTTTACAAATCAAATCACTTTTGCTCACGAAGTTAAATAAGCAGAAGCAACTCTGCTCTGAAAGTGGTGGTTATGATGAGTGGACTCCTATATTTAGGTGCTCACCCAAACCATGGTAAGCCCCAAGAAATTACCCTGTGTCTTGCCCCAAAAACCCACTTTCTCTCACATCCTTCTCTCCAAACAGCCCCCACAGCCAGCTGGCACCAAACTCATCCCTGAATCCTCCTCCTCCTCCAGGTGCCAAGAGCTGCTAGCCAGCAGCCTGTGTGCACAGTCTCCATCCTTGTCCCCAGCACCTCCCCATGAGCCACACTCCCACCCCTCACTCCCCACGGCACCAGCCCTCCCTTCCTGCTCCTTTTTCCATCTTGCACTCCTGCATTCTCCCTGCTGTTCCCCAGTGGCACAGCCCCACACATTCAGTGTGTATTCCCCCAGCATCAGCCTGCCTAATCCCTGCTAAATTCCCATTTCTGCTGCATGAACAGCGTGCATGTGTAAAACCCAAACACCTTTCCCAGCACAGGCACTCATCATACTCGGGAGGACAGTTAAAAAAGTAGGTCTGACTAAAACTGCCTTCACAGTAACAGAGTTTGCCTGGGGATGCAACTTGTCTTCACCACCTTGAAACATTTTCTTGAGCTGGGTTCCAGTTATTTGAAACAGTGTTCTGTGTTTCACCTTTGGCAAACTTTACCTGTCCAAACTACCCAAAACAGCAGGTACAGATTCATACTTGGAGTTATATCTTTTCCAAATACAGCTAAATAATAGAAATACTCTTACGATAAAATCTGTTTTATTGTAAAGCCCAAGAGTCTTCTCAAATACTATTCTAACACTTAAAAGATATTAACATATCAAAACAATGTTTTCAAACTGATGAAGCTTCATAAAATCTTATTTTCTATATACCAACACCAAGTTGTTAGTGCTTGGATAATGAGCAACAGTTTAGTGTAAGTTGTTGCAGACATTGGGATGTTTATGCCACTAGCATACAACCTTTCAACGTGTAATAATTTAATACAGGCAAAAATACAAAAAAAAAATCTATTTTTTTTCAACTCTGTCAAATAACCAAACAAAATACCCTGTAACTTTTTAATCAGTAATGCAGACAGAAAATCTGCAGTATTACACAGCTGTCCTGGTCATATTACAGATGGCAGATCAGCAACGAAGCAGGTATCTGAATGACTAAGGAGGAATTTATGCACTAAGCAGGTTACAGGGATGTGTGATGAAGAGAGATGGTAACCCTACAGAGCAGAATAAAAATTAAAAAGCCTCTACCACGATTCCATAATACTGCATCGTTAAAAAAAAAAAAAAAAAAAAATCTCCAGACATACAGGATATTCCCAGTATATTTTCCTCTTGTGCTGCTCATCCATATAAAAGAAATCACCTTCAGGCAACTCTGTCCCTAAAGAACTGGAAACTACATGTGCTTTTCCACTACATGTTATCCTGCTTTCCTCCTTCATCTACCAGATTGAGGACTTAAACATTACACACAACAACAAATCACTCTTCCCCCAGTTCCTCAAAACTGAACAAAGATTTTTGTTGTCATGAGGATACAAAGTTTTGCTCTGCCAGGCTGACATTTGAGCTCCTTGGAATCACAGTGATTACTTTCATTAGTCATTACAAGGTGAGGTTCCCCCTCTTTGATTCTTAGGGGAACAATGTGGCTTTCAGGAAGCCCAAACCAAGTTCCATATTAATTTCTTGTTCTACAATTGAATTCTTTCCTTGTTTTGTTGGTTTCAACAAGCAAACTGACCACATATGACTGATTCTCATTTAGACTAGATATTACCACACTTTCTCCTCCTGAAAACTTCTGTCTTCCTCCTTACAGAAACAGTCACTTGAAAGGAATGTTTCCTTTACAGTTCGGAAAAGGGGAGTGGAGCTGCCTGTGCACATGTGGGATGTCCTTACTGGAGATAACTTAAAAAGGATTAGGAAACTGAATACAAAGCTCAGGACCAGTTTAAACCCTACAACCTGGCTGCAGGTAGAACATTCTCTTTAAAAATACAGAAAAACTGACCAAGAACTGACAAAGGCAACTTGAAAGCCTTTGTTTTACTCATGTTTCCATAATTCCCACCCCGCCCTGCCTTCCTCCACAATTCAGAAAATTATTTTGAAATCAATTGTTCCTGAATATTTATCTTACTGAAATTATGGACCAAACTGATGTCATTTGTTCACCATACTCATCTGCTACTGGCATCACTAGACTGGATCTCTGTTACTAGGTCAGCAGCACTATTTTATTACAGAACTAGTTGCCAGTATTTAATAATTTTATCTGTCTTCCAATGGGTGACCTGTGATCAGTGAGCTCCAAGGATGGCACTGACTTCATTTCTCAAATGGTCATGAACATCCAGTCAGCAGCATGTGAGAGACAATAAACAATTAGTGCTTGCTTGTGTTTCTCAGCAGGGCTGAAGCAGAACAAACCCAAACTTTTCAACTTGTCCACACGACATCAGAAAAGTCACTGAAATTATGTTGCATTGAATCTGCTGGGTTTCTTTTTTTTTCTTTTTTTTTTCCTCTCTATTTTCAGGAGCATACTTTATCGGAACTGCATTTATCATTCATATTGAAGTCCTGGCTCAAAACTCACTGCGCTAGTCTTCTACAAAACACTGATGAAAGATGGTTCTGGATCGCAGAATTTGCAGTCTACACGACAGATGAAAGATGAATATAAAGAAGCCTGTGCTGAGGAACAGGCAGCTCGGTGTGCCAGGAACTGTCTCAGCGCAGTGATTGCTAAAGAGGTTAAACCAGTCCCCATGCTCATTCCACCTCATCTGTAAGTGAGAACGCTGCTGAGTGCCAGGGTTTTCATATGGAGAACACGTTCCTTAAACTGCACCTGGGATACACCCATCTCAACAAAACTCCCCAAAATCAGTGGTTTAAGCTGCTAATTAGCCTTCTGAAAGAAATTATTGCAGTCACTTCCCTACTCATTCAGACTGGAATTGGTGATAGAGGAGAAAAGGAAGTATAAGTGATAAGTGAGTTATACTACTTACATGACAAATTACCTAGAAATGCTGGTGGTTTTCTTTCCTGAACTCCTGTCACTTAAAACCTCCCAACAGATAGTTCTAGACGAAATTATTCCTGGATGAATGCTTTAATTGTGTGTTTCCTTTTGTTTTCTCTTTGTAGTTTCTGTTAATTTTGTAGATGGAAACCAATTCTGCTGATCTGTGTCATTGTTTTCTGTAATTTCTATCTGGATCCAATAAAAAATATTATTGTTTTGAAGTGCATTTCTTCTACACGTCCTCATGCTTTCTGTAGTGTCAGACAAAACCATAATAAATCTAAGGGTAGTAATTATGTTACTGAAATTCTATATTAAGCCTCCAATGGTAGTCACCCTAGACACAGAGAGAGAAGAATAGGAACTCATGACTCTACTCCTTTTCTTTTCCTCCTTTTATTTCAGAAGAAAAGCCTCTGCAATAATTTAATTAGGCTATGAAATCAATATTAAGCTACAGTTTGATTTTAGTACTACTCAGCTCTTTTATTCCTTCGAAGATTTTAAATTCAACATCTGGATGATCAGTCTGAGTGGTTGGTACTGAACCAGAACAGTTACTGTTTAAGGTTTATAAAAAAGCTTGTGGGTGTGTGGATATGCAGAAACTAGCACTGGTCAGCTCCCTCTTGAAGATGAGCACATTCTGCCAGGAAGTAAATATCTCCCCCATTGACACACCAGTTCCTTCATCATTTTTCAAGATAATTAAATTTCATAGGCATCTTTATTCCTCAAACACTTCTCCAGGAGAACAGAGACACTACATAATCTATGGTTTTGTTATGACACACACTGTATATTTAGTTTACTTGCTTGCTTTTCTTCTCTTTCAGCAATACCTTTTACCAATTTTCTGCATTTCTGAGCAATCAGACCCCTAAAATTTATAGGTAAGGTTTTCAGAGGAACTACACCCACCAGGCAGTGCAATTTGGGTATAAATGAGGATTTAGAGGTACAAAAAAACCTCAGTGAAACACAAAATTCCTGATTTACCAGACCACTTTCAGAACACACACCTCCACTTCTTCAATAGGGAAGGGGGAGATATGCAGAGGGGAGGGCAAGGGGGGAAAAGAAGTCACCACAAAACCAACCAAAAAACCCCCAAAAATCTAAACACACAGACCAAATAAAAAGCAAAGGAAAAAAAAAGAAAACACAAAACCCACAAAAAACCACCAAAAAACTCCCCATACTCACTGTCTCAGACCAATCTACTCAGAGGAGTTTTTCTAAGCTCACTTTTCTCCTGAAACTTTGTAAGACAGCTGAACGTGCAAAAAAAGAGAGAAAAAAAGAGAGAAAAAAAGAAGAAAAGCAGACACTTTATTGCATCCTAAAGCTTTGCCTGAAGCTAGGTAAGGGTGATAATGAGAAACATCTTCATGGCTGCATTCTCAGGGAAACCACTCTTGAAAATGGCTTTTGGGAAAAGCAAGATCTTCACTCCTGCATACTGCTCAAAATATGCTTTCTACAGAACCACTTCCTATGATACTAAAATTTCTAATAATATAATCAAATATATGCCGCTATAGATCAAACTTCTTGTAAATGACACAATTAAATCTTTCATACGTAATTGAAACTGGTTAAAACAGGAACAACATTCAATCACACAAATATTTCTGCATTTAATTGGAAATTGGGGGGAGAATTAAAAAAAAAAAAGGACAGACTAACAGCAGAACTCCTTAAAGTAAAGGATAGCCCTATTACATGATTTTTCTAGTAATGTGGTCCTTCACTTCCCTAGCAGTGACAGCTCATGACATCCAGAACATCTCAGAAGTGATAAATCAAGATATCTGTCTCCTTTGAAACACAGAAGTATAAATTGTGCAAATTGGGAATATGCATAAGGCCATAGCCTAAGGTCTCTAACATTTTAGAGACCTATTGACTGGAAAAAGGAAAACACAGTGTTAATATCAAATGTGGACAATTATTTGAGCTTATATTCTCAGTAGTTTTGAAAAGTATTTTTTTTGTTTCTTCTTTTCTCTCACACAATGAACTTACTCAGACAAGTGTATTTTCCATTGATAACGTCAGGTTTAAAATATGCAAGACACTTTGGGACAGGAAAACAGTAGCACTCAGACATACACTGCAAAAAAAAATTGCTCATGTTTGTTTCTTTCTGTAAGGAAAAGTATCCACATTTCAATCTGCTTTTTGCTGTTGAAAAACAAGAAGTAAACCTTGGCAAGCTCAGAGAGAGGCTGAAAGAACTTTGTTGTCTTTAATCTCCCCTCTCCTGTTTTCCGAATGCCAGGTTTGAGATGCTTGTGTAAAGATATAATTCTAACATTTAAAAAATGCTGCCCCACCTTCCAGGGGCAGACTCATGTCTGAAGCACCACTCAGACATGGTTATCCAGAAGATTCTAGGAAATCCATACATGCATCTATGCTTTTTTTGAGGAAGTTTGTGCTTTAATAAACTGAACATACAAAAAGCCACTAATCGCTCCTCTGTAAATCAGATACCTTGTTGCAGGCACAGTTGCTTAGATACAGAGTAATCAGGGTAAGTGAATAAATCAAATTATCAATAACATAAACGATTGCATCTTATTATTGAAACAGTCAATTGAAGTAATTTTTAGATTAGCTAGAAAAGAGAGATTTAAAATTTACTGGACAACATGAGATGCCAAATAACTTAATTAAATGAACATTAGTAGACATTTTAAGATTTGGTCATTGCAGATACATTGGAAGCACCATTGTTCTCTTTACAACAATAATTGCAGGAACTACTCATGTAAAGTATCTCTTCAGTCATTCTGAAATAAACACTCAACTAAATGCTTCACAAATTGTTATTCTTGATACAAGGTAAACCCTTATGAAATGAACCTACAATGTAACAGTCTGAAACCATTCCGCTGGCATTGATTTTACTGCATTTGACAACAATGTGAGACTGAAAAGGTGGGCAAAGTTCAGTTTACAGCAGAGATGATTAATAGGAGACAGAATAAAGGTGCACAAAATAACATATGGAAGAGAAAACGCAAATTAGGCACTTCTAATTGCTGTGCCTCCTAATGCAAGAGCAAAGGCCAATCAATGAAACTGAAAAGGAGACATTTTAAATTAATGAAGGAAATCTTTTTACACAAGCTATAATTAATCTTTGAAAATCACTTCCCAGAAGTAGAAAACCTCACAGCTTATTGAAGAAAGATATAGATAATGAGAACATCTATTTGTATTTAATAGGATGATAAATAAAATAAATTGATCATTGATTGTTGGGAGCTGTAAGGGGGTCTAAAGAAAACCACTTTTTTTAAGAAGAGCAACTTATTCTGTCTTAATCAAATAAAACAGTTGTTATGTTCCTCTTGGAGCTCTCTTAAAGCTTACTATTGACAAAGACCTATTAAATATATAGGTAACAGCTCTAAGTGGATACAACACTTTGCAGTTCATAGTCTTCCAGAAAGCATCTATGAAGTCATTAATCTTATTGATTGACTCTCCCTAGATCTCACCAAATAATTCTGGAGACTTTGCTGCAAGATCTGTAAAGGCAATGATAGCTACTTTAGAGAGAACTGTGAACTCCAGAAATAAATGAGGACCTGTTTTCCCTTTTTTTTAATTAAAACTTTCCAATTCTAAAATTTCTGAAGTACATTGGTTATAATTTCCTGACATGCTGAGAATGAATCCAACAAGAGGAGACACTCTGCTGGACATGATAATCAAAAGTAAGGAAGGATGTGTTGAGAATGTGAAAGCTGAGGCAGCCTTGGCTGCAGCAACCATGACATCATGAAGTTCAAAGCCTGTGAGACATGCAGAAGGCAAATGGCAGGACTACAGCCCTGGACTTGAGCAGATCAGACTTTGGCTTGTCCAGGAACCTGCTTGGAAGAATACCACATGCCTAAAAAGGATCCAGGAGAGCTCTTCAATTTTCAAGGACTACCTTTTCTAAACTCAAGAGCCATCCATCCTAACAATCCAGGAACACCAGGAATACAAGCAAAAGGCAGCAAGAGACCTTTAAAGATTTAAAAAGGAGCTCCTGACAAGAGCCAGGCATAAAAGAGAAGTGTACAGAAGTGGAAGCAGGGGCAGATGACCCAGGAAAATCTAGATGCTGTCTGAAATGCAGGGACAATGCTAGGGAAGCCAGCCCAGAGCTGAACCTGGTAAGAGACAAAGAGTAGTAAGAAAGATTCTGCAGGTACAGCAAAAGAAAGACTGGGGAAAATATAAGTCTGTTGCTGAATGGAACAGGTGACCCAGTGGCAAAGGACACAGAGAGGCCACTGCAAAGACCTTTCTCACTCCTGTCTTTACTGTGGCACTCAGCAATCACAGATAAGGTCTGAGATAAGCTGGGAAGTCCCGAACAAGGAAGATTTACTCTTAATGGAGGAGAATCAAGATAGGAGACTATTTAAACCAGATGGAGAGATATAAGTTCATAGGACTTGATGGGTGTCACTCATGAGTGCTGAGGAAATGGGTCAGTGTCACTGTAAGGTCACTCTGCATGGTTTTGACAGGCCTTGGTGGCCAGAAGAGGATTCTAAGAAAGAAATCAGATACTATTTATAAATTCCACAATGGCAGGGAGGATGATAACTACAAGCTACTCAGTTTCACCTTGATCCCTGGGATGAAGATGGAGCAATAATCCTGGAATCCATCACCAAACATATTTGAAAAAGAGTGACAAGGAGGTGATTGGATGCAGGCAGCAAATATTCATGAAGAGAACATCCTACTTTAGCAACCTAATTCTTTAGCACCTAGTGCTTTAGCACCTATTTCCATGGTGAAATAACTAACTAACTGGATGAGAGGGGAATAGCAGATATTTATCTTTGTTTTGGCACAGCTTTCGACACTCCTAACACACTTGGGGATGACCTACTCAGGTACCAACCAGGCAAATGAAAGGAGGTCGATTGAAAACTGAGCTAAATGCCAGGTCAAAGGTTTGTGTCCAGCAGCACAACGTTCAGCTGAAGACCACCGAGCAGTGCTGCATCCCAGGGGTTGATACTGGGGTCAGTTCCATTTAAGACATTTGTTAGTGAGCTGGGTGAGGGGTGGAGAGCTCCCACAGCAAGTCTGCAGAAGACACACACAGAGCAAAGATAGGAGGCATGTAAATACCTGACAGAGGGAGTAAAGATGATGGAGCCAGACTTCCCAGTGGTGCCCAGAAGCAGGACCAGAGACAACAAGTACAAACAGTAACACAGAAAATTCCACTTTATTTTTGGTTTTTTTTTGTTTTTTAATACCATGAAGATAGTCTACCACTAGATTTAAGACACTCAAAACACTGACTGCCCTGCTCTTGGCTGACTCTGCTCTGAGTAAAAAGTTGGACCAGAAGATCTTCAGAAGTGCCCTCCTGCTTCTACCAGACTGTGATTCCAAATTAACTGTAACAGAGCATACAGGACCCTTCACAATATTGGAAATCACAGTATGCTGAAAAGAGGCAAAAAAGTAACAGTAAGGACTGCTGGTAAAGCCCCAAATTGGGAGAGAATGTAGGTGTTTCCCTCAGGGAAGGGAAGACACCCTTGAAGGTCCAGGAACTCTTTATGATTACATCAGGTACAAGCTTATGTGACTTTACTAAAACTCTAAAACCCAGAAAATGGCAATTAAAACAAACAAACCCTAAATAATTCAGAAGAGTTGGCCTTTTTTAATCCACTCTGAGATGCACAGATACCAATTACCTAGCTACCACAGACAAGCTGCACTGTGCTTTCATTTCAGGTCAGGATACATCGACCAAAACTCTCAAGGGCAGGAGGAAAGATATTTTCATCTCTTGAGCTCTGCCAAAGACTAACTGCTTCACAGTTAGCAAAAACTCTTACTCTTGGGTATTTTCAGCCACCCCAGCCCAGGATGGAGGCCAAAGGAAACACTTCTCCCATGTATCAGGGAGCACAGAGCAAACAGGCACTCTCTCCCCCAGGCTCCATCCTACTCTTGGCTACTCCTGAGATGATCAGGCACAGCAGACCACAGACAATACAGCAGAAGAAATGCTAATTTGACACATCCTCTAAAAATGAGGTCAGAGTGACTTTAAACTAAATAAATCATGTTCTGCTGATCTTATAAAAAATGGCCTTAGCTTTAAGCATTGGAAGTAATTCCCCTCAGATGAATACTTTTGCTTAAAATACAGGTCTTGTTCAAGTCTTTTCAGAAGTGATGGAAATATTAACAAAACACAGTCCTACTAGCAATTAAACTTTTGGAGGATTAAAAAGCATGTATTTAATTTTTTTTTTACCCCACAAATTACAATAGCTACCTTTTGGACCATGGTCTAATTAAGTATTTTTAAAGGCAATTTCCATTTCACTAGAGATTATGCAGCAAGTAGGTTTTATTCTTTTTATTTTGTTTTGACAGCTTACTCTAATACATTTCTTTACCTTAATATATTTTATCACAGCTCTATAATTAAGGAATAAAGAAAACACTGTAAGACTACTTCCTCTTTATTCATGTCACCACTAATCAAAATATCTATGTACTCACACTTCATTATTTACATAAATTTGGGGGTAAGTATGGTGATTTGGGGAATTCCCAGGGCTTTGAATCTATAATTCATCTGTCCTGTCAAGGATATGCTAGGTGTCTCCCAGGGGAGGTGGCTTTCTCACTGAACAAAGGGAAAATCATGTTTCCAAAATTATCCCCGTTGGATATAAGGGAAGAAATTGTGTGCAAAGCTTTTTCAGCACCTTCAGCCTTTGAACGGTTTAAGACTGTTTTGGCTTGAGGCCAGCATGACAACAGATGTCTTAAAACAATGTTTAATTGATGAGGATACACAGGTGAATAAAAACAGACAATCGGATCAATTTCAACATCCAGCTGAATTTTTATTACTTTAACAGGCTGTGAAGAGGTGAGAGTATGACTGATATATGACTCATAAACACAACAAATCCATTATATACAATTTTCCTTACCAACAGGAAAACCTCCCCTGAGAGAGCAGGAAATTGCTTAACCCAGAGCTACAAAAATTTCAGATGTCTCCTTTTCCCCAGGCAGGTTAATCCACCAATAAAATCCCAGATTTCTGTTTCTGAAAGCTATTCTTGGGACCTTTGTATTTAAGCTGCTCCTTCAGCTATTCCCTTACCTGACATCCAGGCAGCATTCTAGGCACAGAGAGCTGAGCAACACAAAAAGGGTTTGGCAAAACCTCACCACCCATTCTGGCATTCGGTTTGCCTCCCCTTCTGTAAAATAGGATAGGCTTGGTGTAAGAGGATTAGCAAGCACTTGTCCAAGTTCCCATGTGGAAGTGATGCCTACATATTCAAGCACATGGGGAATCTGGAAGAATTAAAGGACTGGTGCTGGGTTGGTATTTGGATCTGGCCAAATCATCACTACAAGAAACAAGAGAATCCCAACAGCTAATGCATTATGGAGCAGAAGGTAAAATGCAGACCTGCAAAACTCTTTTCCTGTTTTTATGTCTTCTCTCTATAAGAACTACTGATGTACAATTAAATTACTAAATTGTCTCATTTCATCACAGAGAGCAACATCACCTCTATCCACCTCAGCTGAAATAAGGGAGATGACTGCACAGTTCAAATAGGAATAAGACTATGCTGAATGAAGATAAAACCCTTCACTGCTGGTATAACTACTGAACAAGTGCACCCAAAATTAGCAGTTATCAATCTCATGTAGTCTGAAGCAGAACATCCATTTGATTTTCCATGTATTATGCTTTCCTTTGCCCCGAGGCATGGAAGGAAAGCAAAACTCAAAAATCATTGACTGACAAGACAAGAAAAAACAGGATGCCACCATTCTTCTAATGCAATTCTCCCTTCTTGGACAAAAAGGGTCATGTGAAAGATGATGTCAAGCTGTGCATTTCTCACTGTTATAAAAGCAGTATGAAATTCCTTCACTTTACAGGTAATGGCTACACACAACAGCAGCTGCAAGACTGTCAGACAAATAATGTGTTGCTATATTAGGCAACTAAAATTAAAGTGAATTTGTCCTTCAACATCAGTGAAGTCAGCTTATAAACTTTTATTCTCTGAGGTAACTGAACTCTCTTTTGGTTTTTTTTTAATCTCTTCCACCTAGATGAGATAGAGTGTGTTAACATCCTTGGATAATGTCATTATTATCAATTGCTTTCAGAAAGAGACTGTGATTAAAATAATGAAAATTATCATGCAAGATCTTGAATGAGATAAAACTTTAATATTTTCAAAAGCATATTCAGAAGGGTGTAAGCGCTATTTCAGCCTGGTTTTGAAAAACAGAGTTGCTTCAATTAGGAGAATACTGGTACAGTTTTGAGCAATAATTTTTAAGGATTGTTGCCACTCCATGTCTCCAAGATGGACTGTTCAAAGTGAGAAGGCTGAAAGGAACAGATTTCAAACTGAAAGGAATAGATTTCAAATATTATAAGAAACAGTTTGATGTTTACAAGATAAAGGTCTAAGATAGAGAAGTAGCACCATATTTCTTGAGTGAACCATTCGGTATTGAACAATATAGTAACACAAGAATGATTTAAAAAGCACCACAAATCAGTGCATGAGGTAAAACAGTAACATTTCTCTTGCCCCTTTTTTGAAATACAAAATAAGCATTGTGTCCCACTCTCAAACCTGAGCTCTGTTTTAAGGAGTGATGCTAACATGCTTCACTTCCATATTATTATTTTTCAAGCAGATGCAGAAAATGACTTTGTCAAGAATGGTAGATTTTGACAGGGCAAACGACACACTTTCCACTGTTCATGAATACAATTTATTATTTTCATCTATTTACCCATTTTTACTTACCCCCAATTTACTTTCAAGAAAAAACAGCAATTCAAACTCTAAAATAAATAATCCAACTATAGACATCAGAACAGTATTAATTTACCAGTTAATCTTTTTCTGCAGAACTTTACTCAGATTAAATGCCCATGATTTTTTTTTTTCCTTTTGGTGTTACTTAATCCAGAGAAATCCTCCTCTCATATCACAGTAAGCTCAAGGTTTCCTAGGGACACGTGCTCCTGCCAAACAGCCACTTTTACCAAATGACTGAAGCCTGATATGAAGAACCATCAGTTATCCTTATGGGACAGCCACAAACAGAACAGATAAAGAAACAATATATTTCTTAATTTACAATCTGTTACCATAATACAGATGCATTATGAACAGGCAGTAGCTTTACAAGATGGCATTTTACTTATTCATTAGGCCATTAGATCTTCATAAAAACAATGCTTTGAAAGCTGCTGCTCTGTTTGCCTTGTCATGCTCAATAGAAAGAAACAAATGTTAGTTTATGGGGAATACAAGGAGTTAAGTTTTTCTTTTAGAAGATATTTCATTTCTTGAAGGATGACTGATTTTGCCATAAAGTTCCAAAACAGTGCAAATTTAATTTTTTCTTTCACTTTTGCTCAGGCAAAGTGCCTTGTGCTAACAGTATGTATAAAATGGCTCTCAAAAAAAGAACTTAAGCCCTAAATGTGCCACAGGAAGGGAAAGACTTAGCACCATCCTTTAGTAAATTATTGTCTCACCTCACAGAGGAATTTGGGCAAAGAAATCTACAGTTACGTTAAGCTTTCATTGCTTCTGGTGAAACACCATTTAGATGTTTTTGCTTAAAGAATTGCCTCAAATTGGATAAAACCAGCCAAAGTGGATTATGTTATTTATTGTCCTTTATGTGCAGAATATACTTACTGACCAGAACAATCCCATCATTTATCTTCAAGACATTTCCTATGTGTTTATCCCATTTTGGAACAGCTTTTTTCTAGCTCCTTGTACTAAATTGTACCAATGAATGGTTTTTGTGCTGGAGATTCCATTTTGTTTTCACAGATACACAAAAAATAGCTATGCTAGAGAATTGGGTGACTAACAAAAGTACATGGTCCCTACAGAACTTTATTTGGATGTTTTCCCCATATACAACTCAAAACATACTGGATGTTTTCCCCATATACAACTCAAAACATACTGGCAAATGGCAGTAACTGCAAACTGGCAAACTAACAAACAACTATGTTAACACATGCTTAAAGGAAACCACTTTCAAGCTAAAAAACAAAATTATTCACATTTGTTACTAAACTTTTCTTTAAAAAATTTTGATGTCCAGAGAAGCCATTGCCTATTTATTTTTAATAATCATGACATTTTAATATAGTTAGTAAACATATAGAACAGTTCCTTTCAGAGGTACAGGTTTTGTATGTTTACCACATGCAATCAAAATGTTGCATGTACAAGACTATTGGTTTGTTTTAGAAACAAATCTGAAACTTTTACATAAGAACTTCTGTCAGAGTTATTGACTCATTTAAATATTGTCTCTATGAATTTTCTTGTAATAAATTGAATGGTTGTAGCAATATTTTGCAATCTATGTCTGACAATTGTGTCTGAAATAGTTTCCTTAATTTAAAAACAAAGAAACAAACAAAAACAAAGAAACAAACAAAAACCCAACAAACCAAAGAAAGCCCACCTAGCTCTCAGAGAGATGCCCAAGACCAAACAGCTTAAGATGAAAGAAACTGTATTTCAGTTTTGCTACTGCAGAAATTACATCATACTTTTATATTTTAATGCAGTATTTTATATTGCATTAGTGCAACAGTAAGTGTATTATAGCAGCAAAATGAAGGTAAGGCACTATAGTGCCTAAGTTATATAGTGTTTCCAAGTTTTGTACATCACATTTGAAAAACACTGGGTAAAGCCCATTACAAAGAGCTTAAATGCATTAAAACATTTTCTGTAAAACTCACTACACGTTAGACATCTTCAGAAAGAGAATATGCCAGAAGAAATCAAGATTCCATTTAGTCAAGGTGAAGAGGTTGGACAAGTCCTTTGCATCACACTGGTGCTCTCCAGGCTCAGCCTGCTAATTGCTTCAGACTCTGAGCATGTCTAACATACTGAGAAAATTAGGATCCACACTCAAAAAGGTCTTGCAGTTGCCTTCTTTTCAAAAGGCTGCTTCATACTGCAGGCTCTGTAGGAAAACCCTCATTAGGGAACCTCAGCTCCCCACTTCCCACAGGGATTCCAACCTCTGACTCCTTCCATTCAGGTCACTGTGGGAACTCACCATCCACCTCTGTGGCAGCCATGACACCCTCAAAAACCAAAAATAAGTTTTATCAGAAGTTGGAGGCAAGTAAAAAAGATAAAATAAAATATAAACACAAATCAGTAAGCAAAGACCAGAGTATTAATACAAATGCCACAGCTGCTCTGAGCAAGGACCTGTTCCCCAGGACTGTGTACACTTCTGAGCACATGGCTCATGGGATTAAATTCCCTTCATTGCTCAGGTATTCCAGAAGCAATGTACTCTAGGTAACAAAACATGGCATGACACAAGCACAGGCCATTTCTGCTGCACGAAGTGTAGTTGTCTTCCTCTGTTTGCTTCCACCTTCCCTCAGACTTTTGCAAAGTTTTCACGTGTATGGTTATCTTTAGAAAGAAGTAATTAAAGAATGAAGATTTCAAAAGACAATTATGGAATGAGAAAGTAGGCAATATACATACTGCCAAGGAAACTAATCAAAAGACCACTCCCAAGTCCTTTTTCAGGATCTTAACATCACTCAAGTGATGGTGCTTCACTGTTCACATTAAAAGACTGCAGTAAGTCAGTTGCAGAGTTTGCCTGGTTTTTAAAACAAAGTTTTTTGCTTCTCAGTTTCATCTCATGCTTCTAGTTTCACTTTAATAAAATTCAAATTATCCATTTAAAACATGAAAATAACCTCACAAACCAAACAATAAATAAGCTTTTTTTTCCTTCAGAAAAGGTAAGGAACTACAGGCAAAAATATGAAAAATAGCATTCATAAAATCAATCTAAACTAATGAACACAGAAGAGCACATCAGCAGACCAACCCTGTGACTCCATCACCCAAAGCTGCTGGTGAGGAACAAACCCAGAGCACAAAAGCTCTCAGTTCATTAAGTCAGTGCTATAAAAACCACAGGTCTCATTAACATTAATCCTGTAACTCCCACCCTTTTACAAGTGTCAGAGACAGATTGTATACAGACAGATTTCACTGCATGTTGCTTTATCAAGGCAGTTACATTTCTAGTACCTTTTATTACTGGTACCTCTGAAAATAGATTCTTTTTTTCTAGGTTGGACTATAGAAGTAAAAACTGGTCTCCAGACAAATAAAACAAGCTACTTTATGGAAAAATCAATTTGCCCTGATATGAAACTGAGTATACAAGGTGGCATTGGAGGCTTACGCTTGAAGAACCCAGGGATAGTTTTCAAATCCTTTCAGGAGCTACATCTCATTTTCAAATCTATATACACCGTATTACTGACAAAATCTCTCACTTTCTATTTTCTTCCATTCATATAGTCTCCCAGTCTGAGCTGGTCTGAAATTTTAAGTTCATACAATAAGTCTTATTCCAATCGCCAGAATTTTATAACAAGAAATGCAATGTTTTGTCAAAAAAGGGGATTTTACACACAAAGAGAAGGGTTTAAGGCAGAAGAATTTCTATTTTCACTTCCCAACAGCTAAACAAAACTTGATGGATTTTTTTTTTTTTTTAAATCTGGTCTGTCAGAAATAAAGTGGCATACTTGCAGTATATAATGGAACAAATTTGGAATATGATTGCTACTTTTAGATACAAAGTCAGTTTTAATTAGAATGCCCTAAATTTAGGGCCTCAAATTACAGACAGTTTTATGGTCCTCTTCCCAATAGATTTCTAGCACTTACTTGTCTTTTTCAAATGCACTAATGTCCATGCCCTGCAACGTACATGGAAATTTAGCTGACCTCTTTTTAAATCGTGATGAAATTGCCTCATCAAGATTGAGAGAGCCCTCACCTCTTCTAAAGCAGTTTATTCACTAAATACAGCTTTTGAACCTTAATTCCTCCATTTTAAATTAAATCTTTTAAATTAACAGTGATCATGTCTTTGCAAACACTCCAGTAATGATAGTGCAGATGAGATATGTTGATTTTCAATTCCAACGTTATCTTGAGCAGTCCCTGGACAAGGGAGTATCCATGGATACACAGGTCCACCATCTCCCTCCCCACCTAAGTAAACTCTTAAAAGTTACATCTCGCTTGCTTAATTAGCACAAAGCCTCATAAAAAGCCATATTACCATGGAGGAGGAAGAGTGGCAACTTGGAGTTGAAAGCTGAGCTAGAGGCACACTGGACTGCAAAGCAGCATTTGTTGCTTGTAGCCACAATTAATTTCTGAAGTGCAGAACAAACTAATTTTGCAGGCAGATAAATAAGGTAGTTTACAAATATATTTTTGCCATCAGAATTACTGAAGAGAATTGTAGTAATAGAAGAGAATCATAAAGAAAGAAATAGCAATATAGCAATGCAGAGATTACCAGTGGCTCCAGCATGGTAACAGCTGCATTAAGCTTAAGAAGAAGCAGGCAGAGACATATCATCACTTTAAAAATAGCTTTACTTATGAAGAAAGAGTAGAATTTGGCATTTGACACTTTAAAGAAACTCCAGTGGGGGGGCTGTTAATATTTTTAAAGAATTAAGTCTTGAGAGATACAAGGGCATTTCTCAGTGGAGAGAACTGCTGAAGTGAATTCAGTTTAAAAGATTCCAAACATAGAATGCCAAAAGTAAAATTATCTGGTGGTTAACTTCACGAGACCACAAATCCAGATTTGATTCAGCATGATTTTTTCTGCCACAAAATCCAACCGGAATTTTCTCTAGCCCTTGAATGATAAATTGTGCAGTTCTGTTTTTGCCAACCTCTATGATTCTACTCAAAGACATTCTCCTAGAAAGAGTTACTACGTTGAAAGCAAAAGCACCAGCTTGTAAATATATTGGAGACTCCATTTTCTACAGAAGTCTGTAGAGCAATATTAAAACTACTCTATAAAGACTGGATCCAGCCCTAAACACAGACTAGGTTATAGATAAAACACACCTCTGTAGATCAGCTGCATTCACCACCTAGGGGTACTCCTCTCTGCTCTCCTTTGACAGAAATTCCTCATCCTCTTCCACAACCACATTATCAGTTTAAACTTGAGATACTCTAATGGGTTTGCTTCTCATGACAACCATCTTCCACTACTTTGATCACAGAAGCCTGAGTATGTCCTAATATACAACTCTAGCTTTTCACAGTCAAAGTTTCCTTCCCTCCTATTTCCAAGATACTTAAGACACACACAGGAGGAACCAGTTCTTGGAAAATTGTGATATTTTAATTGATACCTTGAAATCCCACTCGGGTTTCCAGTGGAATCATCGTCACCTTCTCTTGTGAAAACTTCCATCATAAGAAAGGTCAAAGCTTTGCTTGGTAAAAAGCTGCCTACACAGTGACTTTTCTCTGAGAGAAAATAGGGCTATTCCCATCTCTCAACAGCATTTGGTTTCATTTTTCCAACCAAAAAAAAAATTAAAACCTGCATTACACAGAACAACCTATTATGCAGAAGCTATGTGACTTGTGAGGATGAGTATTTGCAGACTACACTCTGTAACAAATCTCTGATCATAAGGAGAGATCCCATGAATATCAGGCAGCAGGTGTATCTCCACCCAGAGATAGAAAGTGCATGTTCACTGATTCCCTTTTTTTTTTCCATTGGTATTAATTATCCTTCCTTTGTATTGGTAGCTAAAGAAAATTCTCTAACCATTGAAGAAATTAAATTCATTGAAATTTCAGGTAGTATTTACGTGCTTTCTCAAGTTTTTAAAAATATTTTGTTATCTCAAAGTCAGCTAGCCTTCTTCAAAATAGCATTTTAAAGAGAAGGCAGCTGAGAATTCAGCCCTGAACTAAACCTTTGTTGACCTTGACTTCATCACTTTGCCACAGTTATTGCACATATACATAATAATGAACAGTGACATGCAGAAAACAGTGTAAATTCTCAAGTACCAACTGGGACTAGGCCTGGACAAAACAGGCAGACTGAGCTCAGGAGAGGGAAAATACAGATATTTGCCACTAAAGGTGAATTGCAAAATTCACTAAGCGTGAACTCCCATTCAAATAAGAAGAAATATAAAAAACTTATAAGAAGTCATGTACCAAGGTAGTAGCTGTTTTTACATGGTGTTCTTCTGTGAGATACTGAGCATTTCTTGAAGGTACCAGAGAATTTAAACTTCCCTTGATGTCAGTTGAAACAAGGACAGTGAAATCAGGCTAGATCAGGGAAGAATAAGAATTCCTCTCCCAGCAGATCATGAAAATGATGAGTAACAACTCAATTTTCCTAAGTGCTTCTTGGAAATACTGCATTTCCAGCTTTCGAGGCTTTTTTCCTTTTTTTTCTTTAAATCAAACATTATATAAAGAAAAAAATCTTATCCTTTTCTCAACTCAAAATCAATCATTATGGGTATTTAACAACCCCCTATTTACAAATATTAGCACCTACCAAGACCCAAAGACAAAACGGATCACAGATATGTGTCAATAGTTAATACCAAAGGAAACAAATTGATTCAATTAAATTCTAAAAGCAGAAAAATCACAATTGATGATGCTTTCAAATAAATCACAACCAAAATCAGATTGTCTAGTATTAATATATTTTGTTGTAAGGTTCACAGATGCAGTACAATGGACTTGGAAAGAAGATAAAGATTGTAAAAAAAATAAAATTATAGTTTAGAAATTATTCTGAAAGAGGTAATTAAAAGTTTTTTTTCCCCACATCATTTTACTAGGGTTTGGTTTATTGCTGTGGTAGATCAATGAAGACTGCAAAATACAATTAGGAAAGTAAATTGACTCAAATTCACATAATAATGGTCAAAATAACACACTGTACTTAGGAATATCACTGCAATGTTTTCTACAATATCCTTCACTGTGCAAAAACATTAAGTTCCTTTACAATATTTGAAAGGACGGATTTTTTTTTTACATTTTGATTACAAAAAAGTAAAATATTTGTTAAATATTTAAAACCCACTGAAAACACCCGTATTTATCTAACTGGTTCCTTCTAGCCTCCCCCCAGTTTTTGCAGCACTGGTGTAATTATTCCTGAGGACTTAGGGCAGTGCTGGAGCTGAAGCAAACACATTTCTGCCGGGAGAAACAGTGACTGAGACTGATAAAGCCAAAAGAAACCAAGCTCTTCTGGGATGGGGCTTGAATCTTCAAGATTTTCTGGCAAAGGATCACTGACTTTTTCATCTCATCTTTCACCAACTTAATGAGACTGTCCAAGGTTGTTTTCTGCTGCTTACTTTTTTGTCTGTTTTTAAATTGGCCAAGACTATAAATTAAACATAAGTTAACTGTGCACCAGCACAGAGAAGACTTGCATTAGGCACACAAGCAATATTATTTGAAGGGTATGCAAACATTAAAGCATAAAAATATGTCTTGCTGTTCTAGAACAAACACATAATTTGACTACAAAATAGGTGGAGTTTTTCTTATATACAATAAAGAAAAACAACTTTAAGGAGCTTAATGTAGCATGCTCCTAGTGCTAGCAGTGTTTAGAAAAAGAAGACTCACTAAACTAAATTATTCTTAGTTGGACAAGAACATCACACAATTAAAGCCTGCAATCCCTTTGCACTAAAAAAAATCACAAACACTTATTAAGAAAAATCGTTTACAGTTGAATGGGACAAGCTGAAAGACAGAAGTCTAATATGTTGAACAATCAGGAGGGTTTCTTTGGCTTTTTGAGTGATTCCTTAAAGATTGACAAATGCATGTAGACACAGACCCATAACTCATGAGTTCCTTTTGGAGTAAAAATATCACAAGTATTAACATGACAGAGAAGGACAGAAGCAAGGGCTGAGAAAAAAGTAAATATGCAAGCACAGCAGCAAGCCAGCAACCTATCCAAAAGGTAGAGACAAACTCTCCAGTAAAAAATGAACATGCTTGAGTGTAAAACAAAGCAAAACAACAAGCATGGAAAGGCCACAGAACAATGTTGCATCTCCTCTTACTCCGAGCAGTACTTTGCAGTGATGCATTTCCCTGTCTTACAGCTTCAGGTGGATCTCAGCATTTAAACCCTGCAAACATAGAGGTCCTATAGCCCAGAAAGAAGAAGCTTCCAATGGCCACTGAGCTCCAGAGGAGATGCAAGGAACCCCTATATCCCATATACATTTCCAGAGATGCTACAGGGCATGCAGGCTTCGGTTTCTCATTTGTCTGAACTGCAGCTGCTACTGGCTTTTATTATGAGAGGCACAAGGTACACAGTGACAGAGTGGGTCTGCATTTTGTTTTTTCTCCCCATCCCTGTATCTTTCAAGGTCAGAGAGGAGATGCCTGTTTGATTAAGGCCATGAAATTATAGGAAGCTTGTGATTTCACAGTATTGGGTGATCAACTACTTTTTCCCTTGAAGAAATCCATTAAAGAACTACATAAGATCTGCACTGTGGGCATCAGAACCCTAAGACTGCTGATGCTGACAGCCAGCTCACCACACAGGTTGTTTTCATGCAGACAATAAGCAAACCACACAATTTCAGAGAAAAAGAATACTAAGGGTTTGTTGATATTACCATTTTAAAGTGAAGAGCATTTGCCTTCTCTCTTCTCTTCTCTTCCTCACCCTTCATGTTTTTAAGGGAATTACAAGTTTAAACAAAGTCTTATAAAAACCAACCATGTGAAATTCAGCAAGGGAAAGTGCTGGCTTCTGCACCTGGGATGGGGCAGCCCTGGATGTACAGACAGACTGGGAATGAGAGGCTGGAGAGCAGAGCCACAGAAAGGGACCTGGGGGTCCTGGCTGATGGTGAGTTGAACATGAGCCAGCAGTGCCCTGGCAGCCAGGAGGGACATCCCTGTCCTGGGGACATCAGGCACAGCATGGCCAGCCGGGCAAGGGAGGGGATTGTCCTGCTCTGCTCTGAACTGGGGCAGCCTCACCTCGAGTGCTGGGGAGTTTTGGGTGCCACAATGCCAGAAAGACATTAAGCTGTCAGAGAACATCCAGAGGAGGCCATGAGGATGGTGAAGGCCTTGAGGGGAAGCTGTGTGAGGAGCAGCTGAGGGCACTTGGTCTGTTCAGCCTGGAGGAGACTGAGGGGAAACCTCACTGCAGTTACAACTTGCTGGTGAGGGGAAGAGGAGGGACAGACACTGATCTCTGCTCTGTGGTGACAGTGACAGGACCTGAGAGAATGGCCTGAAGCTGTGTCAGGGGAGGTTTAGATTGGATATCAGGGAAAAGGTCTTCACTCAGAGGATGGCTGGGTAACTAGTGGCCCACAGTGCTACCAGGGAGCACTCTTCTGAGGAGATAAAACACAGAGCCATTCCCACTGTACTTCCACACTTCCTTACTTATTCCCCACTGATTTTCCCCAACACAATTTCATTGGTCTCTAAGTCCAGGACCAAAAGCAGTAGAGCCAATTCTTCACCTTTTCTGTGTACAATCCTACCCACAAATTTTTCTTATACACACTATTTGCAAGAAGTCCTGCTGCAGTAAAATATAAAGAGGCTTCCAAACACAAAAATACAAATGCAAGTTTCTGCTAGAAAGTGAAAAAAAATAAAAAGAGAACTGAAGTTGATAGCAGGGATTCCACAAAAGGGCAAGAAGTGAGAGAAGAGAGGCATAAACTTGACTAGAAATAGGGGAAAGAACAAACCTGCCTTGACTGCCACCCAGCTTGATGACTACAGGAATAGCTGAAGCAAGGCACTTCCTTAGAAAGTAAATTGGGCTTAAATCCCAGAAATCCCATTGCAAAGATGAACAGATGGGGTAACTTTTAAGCAACACCTGTAATATAGTTGTGTTTGTATCCATAAATAAACTGAAACCAAACTAGAGGTAAAGAAAGATGCTGTATTTCACCACAACACACTGTGGGCAGAGAGCAAAGCCAAAAGAAACATGCAGGTATAAAGCAAGGCAGGAAGAGCAACAGAAAAGAAATTGGAATTGTTCAATGATAAATTCAGCTATGCTTCTGGCAGGTGTTGTAGCAATAAAGGCAGTAACGCTGAGAAAAGGCCAATGTAGATAAACAGGAAAGCAGAGCAAATAATCAAGACAGGCATAGGCATAGCATAAAAATACTGGATATACAAGAAAAGACACACAAATATACACACAGAAAGAGGAGAGATACACACAGAAAAGAGACTGAAAAATGACAGTTGAAAGAGTAGATCACAAAAGTACACTTGCCTGACATATTTTGAAGATAAATATTTTTCAAAGTACTTTAAGTACTGCAAGTTGGAAAGAAAGGATATATGAAAGTAAGGCTTGAAGGTTGGAAAAATCAGTTTGGCAGAAGAGGTAAAAAGAGTTATTTCCTCTCTAAAAGAATAAAGTTACAAGGTGTGTGATTGCAGTGCCTGCCTGTATCTATCCAGTTGAGTTTTATTGGCATGTGTAGATTGAGGACTATGAAATATTCCAATACTGCTCATTTTTACTGGCTTCCTTTCCACTTATTATATTGTGATTGCTCAAACACATGCACCCCTTATTGAGTGTCGAGCTCCAAACATCAAAATATTGAACTGTATTTTTGACATTTACCAGAAGTATTTCTGGACTGTTTCTGGAAAGGACAATATAATTAGTTCTGGACTTAATTTAATCCTGCCCAGATAATGATAATGTCATGGTAATGACCTTCAGTCATAGCTGTCAGCTCTCCAGCAATATCAGTACTTTGTTATTTGTCATCGACTTACCTTCCCCCACTTTCACCTTGGGTGGAATCAGCTTTTCTGATGTGATATATTGGCCTATGACAGAGCATAGAGTTATCAGGTTTGCTTTTTATTGTATTAATTCATTCCTTTTTTGGGATGAAATATTTCTAACTTTATAAACAAGCAGTCCTTCAAATAACGTCAAGAAAGCCAAAGCAAATTACATCAAGTCCTTAAATGTAGTTTATGACTATTTTTTATAAACCTCTACCAGATTACAAAAGCAAATGTACTGGTTCTCCTCTAATACGTTGTTATTTCATTATGGTTTTAAAATCTAAAAGTCCTACATATCTCTCCTTAAATAAACACTATTTTCTTCAGAGTAAGTTGAAGCTCACTAGGGCAATTCTCAAAAGCATCAGAACATTAGCAACACATTTTGAAGACTCATGCGTGGTATACTCCATGTAACTTCCACAGCACTAAGGAAGAGCACTTATTTGATGGCAAAAGACTTATGAAAACTAAATATTTCAGACCAAATTCTGAGAAGCAAACTGGGTAAATCCTGATTTCCCAGGATTATAAAGTATTATAAAATATTTAGTTCAAGATGTCTGCTTCTTGTCCATCTTTACAGACTTTCTGAAAAGTCTGATTCAGCTACATGAGAACCTGGGTCGAATTTTTCTCCATGTTAAGATGTGCTTATAACTTCCATAAAGGATTTGCAGTCTTAAGTTTTCCATACAAAGGTTTCTAATTCTTAACAGAGTTTTAGCTTGAAAGAATACTAATTAGTATTTGTGAACTGATTTGAAATTAGATTTCAAGTACAGAAACATTCACTCTTTGTCCTCAGACAGCTTTGAAGCCTACTTGTCAAAGCATCCACTGAAGGTGGGCTGCAGACAAGCAACACGCATTTAAATTTAATGTTTGTGAGACTTCCTATCTTTGCAAGACTTGTCTAGATGCTCTGCCTACCTGCCTAATGCTATCCTGCTGTCTGTTAGCAGGCAGGATCAGATGCATGGCTTTCACTGCTGTCCAAGATAATTAGACAAGTGCACATCCAATCCTGTCCCAAACAGTTGACACATTTCCTTTGAGCTGATACCAATCCAGCACTTCTTAAAAGGTTTACTGCTGTATTCCTCTGTGCCAGATGTTCACAACATGGACGTTGCAAGTATTTTTGGACAGTTTTCTATAGATGATAAACATCCTGGGTTTACTTTTCTTTTTCAGTCTGGCAGAAGAAACAGAATCGCAGAATAAATGAATTGGAAGGGATACACAAAGATCATTGAGTCTCACTCTTGGGCGCTGTGAAGATCCATTCTAAAGAGTCACCTCGTGTGCCTAAAAGCACTGTCCAAAATCCTTCTTTAGCTCTGTCAGGCTTGCTGCTGTGACCACTGCCCTGGGGAGCTGTTCAGTGCCCAACCACCCTCTGAGGGAAGAACCTTTTCCTGATATCCAACCTAAACCTCCCCTGACACAGCTCCAGGCCATTCCCTCAGGTCCTGTCAGTGTCACCACAGAGCAGAGATCAGTGTCTGCCCTTCTCTTCCCCTCACCAGGAAGTTGTAACTGCACTGAGATCTCCCCTCAGTCTCCTCCAGGCTGAGCAGACCAAGTGCCCTCAGCTGCTCCTCACACAGCTTCCCCTCAAGGCCTTCACCATCTTGGTTTCCTTTGGACACTCTCTAATAGTTTGACATGTTCCTTACATTGTGGTGACCAAAACTGGTTTTGGCTGGGATAGAGTTAATTTCCTTCCTTGTAGCTGGTAGAGTGCTGTGTTTTGGATTTGGGAGAAGCCACTGATGATAACCCACTGATGTTTTGGCTGTTGCTGAGCAGTGCTTACACTCTCAGAGAGTTTTATTCCTCTCTTTTCCTTTTTATTATTACTATTATTATATTTTACATTACATCAGATAATAACTATACTATCTCAACCCACATATTATTTTTCTGATTGTTCTCTCCATCCCCCAGGAGATGGGTGTGGTGCTGGTACTTTGTTACCAGCTGGGGCTAAACTAAGACAGAAACTGCTGAAGATGTTTGATTTTCTCCCTGTGCATCACCAGCGCCCTTCCCAGATCAAATAGAAAACAATGACAGCCTAACATCCAGATTTCTGATTGTCACATGTTACTTTAAGCTAAAAAAAGAATTTTGGTCAAATGTGAAAGACTGACTGATTTTTTTTTTTTTTTGGCTTTCCAGCAAACTTCTTTACTCCCACTCTTGAGTCAACTGAAGGCCAGGCATTTAGTCTTTTTAATTACAAAAGTACAAGTGAATCCCCTTGAGGAACCAAAGACTTGTTAAAGTCTTTGTGTCTTTCAAAAGAATTTAACACATTTTTTATTTGAGAAAAAATAAGCACATAAACAGCATTAAATCATGGGTATCTGTGCAGTTTTTATCTTCAGTGTTTTATTTCTTAGATGTTTTAATGTTTTTAACTTTGCTGTCACACTGCCTAAGAGCCCAGACTATAAACTAAACTGAATTATTTACCACTATGATCCCCTCTTGAGTTCACTAAGTTACCTACCTCTGAGAAGCTGATAAAACAAGGTAGAAAGCCAGATTTTGTTCCAATTTTTAAAGGAGAGCAGTTCAGAAAGAAGGCAGACAGTCAAATAAGAATATTATTCTGTTTACAGACAACCTTATGTTCACAGGGAGGTACCTGCACACATATTTGCAGACTCAACTTTCTAATTAGAAAATTGTTTCTTTTAAATACCACCTGCTCCAGCTTAAAACACAATTTAAGACCCTGAATCTGACTTTTTAAAATAAAGATATATTTCCAACTTAGATGGGAAACATAATGAAAAAACAGGTTTTTAAGCAGCTGTTAGGAAAAAAAAAAAAAAGACAAAAAAAATAAACCCAGCCAGGATGTGGTGAATTTTTTCTTTTCCTAAGGCACCTTTTTCCCATATTCCTCATCATCTAGGCAGATTACTTGTCTCAGAAACTCTCCAGATCCAGCTACTCATCATCTCTTGACACAGTACTAAGATAAAAAGTTGAAAAAAATAATATCAGGTCCTCTAGTATTTCAATTCTCACACTTCACAGACTCATTCTAGTCTTCTGAAAGGTTGTTCTTACTGTTCTGGTCATTCTACTATTAAAAAAAGAATATTACAGAAACCATGACACTGCTATAGAACACAATCAAGCCAATACAAAGACCGAACAATCAGAGTTACTTAAAGTTGCAAGAAAAAATAGGTCCATTCTCTGAAAGAGCACAAATTGGAAGCAGACTTCACTGAGTTCTGATGGGAATAAAGAGCAGCACTAGGGCAGACATAGAGGTAAGGATAACCTGAGACACATTGAATTTTAAGGATTTTTATTTTTCATAGCCAAGTTCACAGAACTACTAGCTTTAAAAGTAAAAGGAAACCACACCATGCAAAATACAAAACACAGATGTGAATTCTTAACACTTACCTGGGAATAAACCCTGATTAATATTCAGCAAATGCAGATTAAACACAGAGGGTAGGGAGACTGTTTTCAAAAGGTAGTGGGAAATGAGAAGCACAATCTTATTTTCCCCAAAATCAACCCAAATAAAACAGAAATTATTGACTAAACCACAAAAGTTAATTCTTTATCCCTATGGATGACCCAACTCCTTCTGTCTCATTTCTATAACTGCAAGAAGCCTAAGACCAAAGTGGAAAAAAACCATACTGGCAGGCATGGCAAGCTATAACCTTTGGCAAAAACACCCTTAAGCTCTACTGTGCTTCCCAGCACACTGGGACACAGAAAAATCAGGCTTGCTCCTGGCTATTACTGCTGAGAAACTGGGGACTGTGAAATAGCAGCAGAGAGAGAAGCACCTCTCCCTTCCCTGGTAACAGCAGATGCAACGCCAACTCCTCTCCCAGCTCTATCCACCTCCCTTTCTTAGTCACTCATCATCCCAGCAGGAACAGACACTTTTGCCTAAACATCTCTGAAGTTTTGAGACATCTCCAAGGGCAGTAAGCAGGAGTGCCTACACAGGGATAACAGAATCAGAAGCCATGGAAGTTACTGCTGTTGTTGTCCTGCTGCACTAACTCTCCATCTAATGACAGTTTAGCCATATTAAGAGCACAAAACTTGGAGAGAGATGCTGGGTAAGATCAGGAACATGTGCCTCCGCCATCAGTGATCTCCAGCTCAGCTCCCACTCAGATGAACAGGTACCAGTAGGGTTTGCTGCTTGTCTGGCCACAATAACCACAGGAGAGCATCAGCAGGCTGGCGACAGCACTGAGTCACAACACACAGTGTGGATGGTGGTAATGGAAATAGAGCAAATCAATGCTCCCTCTACTTCCCTAACCTCAGCTCATCACGAGCCATGACTGCCTCTAACACTCACCCACTGCAGGGTCTTTACAGTGTTAAAAGAGAACAGGAACAGTTTGTGGAGCTTTTTTGTTCTTTCATCCTTGATCTGGCACCTGATGTAACTGGCCAGTGGTCAATTCTTTAAGACATCTCAGATGAGTCATCCAGTTCCTCTCTGGTCCCAAGAGATATTTGGAAGTCTTTAGGAATGCTAAAAACAACTCCACAAACTACTATATAAAATACTACCAAAATATAAATAATGACTCTAAAATTAAAGAAAGAGCCCAGAAGTCATTCCTACTTGTATCACAGCTGGTCAAGTGATTACAGGGCAGCTGAGAGGTGTGCCAGGATCAATCTATAAATCTCCATTTTGCTATATTAATACAAATTACAAGTCTTGTGACTTGGATTTCCTGTGCCCAAGTAAAGGGTGACAGGAAATCAGCAGCCTAATACCTTTATTATGTTATCAGCTGCCTTCTGAGGGTCTACATCCCCTGCAACTCTGGTTTGATCCCACTGAAAAAGATCATCTGGGAGTTTCAATATGCTGTGGGTGAGGATGTTGACAAGCAGGGCTTTGGTGAGAGAGGGACAGCAAGGTAATCTCCTGGGTGTCCACATGCCCAGCAAAACAATTCACAACTTGCTGTTCTCATACCCACGAAGGGAAGACTGAGCACCCCAAAACACTCACTAGAATAACGCACAACCATATCCCTACGCTCTGTGTTTAATCTGCATTGGCTGAGTGTTAATCAGAGTTTATTCCCAGGTAAGTGTTAAGAATTCATGTCTGTGTTTTGGATTTTGCATGGTGTGGTTTCTTTTTACTTTTAAAGCTAGTAGTTCTGTGAACTTGACCATGAAAAATAAAAATCCTTAAAATTCAATGTGTCTCAGGTTATCCTTGCTTCTATTTCTGCCTAGATCACTGAGCCTCAAGCACTTTGATTAGAAAGTGCAGGCCATATCAAGAGTCTTGAAGAAAAATTAACAAAATAACAGAAGCCTGTGCAAGGTAAAAGAAATCAGAAAGTAAATTTGGAGGAGCAGCATGACAGGTTTGGGGGTCTACTAAAATTCTTGCTGAGCATTGCAACTTTAGCTTCTATAAGGACCATTAACAGCAACTGGAAGGACAGTGGGAAAGCTGAAAAGCAAGACACAAAAAGCAATGTAGCTAACAAGCGATTCTTGATCTACAGCACTTCCTGAAGTTTAAACCAAGGATTAGATCCTGGCCAATACTGTTTTAACAACAAAGGCAAGGCAAGCGCTGCATACCTATCCACTTTCACACTGACTAATGCAACGATGTGGTGCACATTAAGTACTGTAAAATACAGCACTCAAACTGTACAATCCTAGCATAATGGGATTAGAGAGTACTTAATGGGAACACACATCAATAATATATCATTATAGATCTGGTATTTCTTGGCATGGCTCATTTTCAGACTGCTGATGTCTCATGTCTGCTGGAAGGGTTTATATGAGAGGCGAGTTTTGAAAGTAGCAAGGGGGAGATCTTTGGTGCTTGAAAAAGAGTTCACATTTCAGGCGCTGTTCCTTGTAAAATATGTTCCTGCTTTATAACATTTCAGAGCAGTGAATGACCAAACCCTGACCCAACAGGGCAAACATAGTTTTAAGGATGAAAACTTCCACTTTCAAACCAATTATCCTTTCAGTTCTTTGCTGTGGTTTGGGTACTCATCCCTGACTGAGAAACACATACAGGGATGCTTTGCCTCTCACTGCTGATCAAAGTTGTTTTCTTTTACATGAACCTGCCAAAACCTAGCAACACAGATACTGCAAATCAGTTCCCACTCTGTGTAGGTGGGCTCATACTCACAAACATCTAATTTCTAGGTGCCACAGGCACACTATTTTGGACCAAACCACAGAAACAAAATGAAAAACATATAGTTACTGGCTTCACGAGTGGCACAGGACTTACTATTTCTGCCTCAGGCTCATTCAACATTAAACAAAACTCAGCTGGCAGGCAGTCAGATGGCACAGTTGAGGCATTAATTTACTAATAGAAAGGAACTCACTACACAGTGCTTTCTCGAGGTTGCTTCTGTGATAATTGCACCAGAAAAATGGTTTGCATTTGCATTAACTTTTAATGGTTCCTGTTCTTACATTTCCAATATTTTTTTTTATTTTATCTAAAGCAAAGGTATTACTGTGCAGGGAAAAGGACCCATTGATGGATCCATGCTATATTTCTGGCTCCCTCAGAGGCTTTGCATGGCCTTTGGCAAGTCAATTTACCTTCTCATCTATAAGGCAAGGCAGTAATAGCACAGTAGCTCCCAAAGGTGTTCTGTGTTGCCCTAACTTCTGAATAGAAAGTGCTTCATAAATACTAACATCAGCCAATGAAAATGCATAAAATATTGGAATTTAATGATGCAAGTGCTCCTTATTGAGGACCTGGAAGACAAGCTAGCTTGACTCCTGCAGAAAGCCAGGCAGTCACCAGGGAGAAGCCAGGGAGCCCATTTCCCAGCCAGTGGATCTGCACAGGCTTCTGAGCCCCAAAGGGTGGGTGCAATGCCTTTCTTGCCACCATGGTGGGTGAAAAACATCCAGGATGAATGGAAAGTCTCTAAAGAGTGCAAGGAGGGCTGAACCACCTTCTATGAGATACAGCAGAGCTGGTGTTTCAATGTTAACTGGACAAAACTACCCCCGAGCTATGCTGGGCTGAAGAACAGAGAATTAAGGAGATTAACACAAAGCTGGCTATTTATTTGTTGTCCCGACTGGCTGTTCTCAGGAGGATTTCATTAACTGACCACAGAGTAAAACCCAAAATTTGGCCCCTCAGCCTCAGCAGGATAACATGAATAAACAAAGCTGAAGAATTACTAGTGTTTCAACAGAGATATAATGCTGTGATAAAAAACCTCCACTGGAAAAGTGGTGGCTAATGATGGATAATTGAGTAGAACTTTTCACGCTTTCCTTCAGAATGACAGCTTGAAGCAAAGGCTCACTGCCTCCTTCTCAGTGCTAGTAACCACATGGCAAACAGAATCATATTCTACCTCTAAATCTAGCTAAAAACATCACAACTATGTGGTGTATATGGCATTTAAATATTTTGCTGAAAATAGATACTTAAATATTTATAAATATTCAGAATTCATCTTTTTTATTTATTTTTATGGTTCCTTTTGCATCCTACTCTTTCCTGACTACCACAGTCTAGTAACTGTATTCAGTGCTAAGAAGTAGATATTCACTCCAGTCCAAAATAATCAAAGCGATTATTTTACAAGAGGAAAAACATTCAAGGTTTTAAAATAAACATGGGTACTTCTGACCTTATGTGAAGCATACAGAAGCTTAATTTTCTGTCATTCTGCAAGGAGAGCACGTGATTACCAACACCATCACATCCACCCTTGATATGCCATCTTGACAATGATCCTAACTGTCAGTGCCACAGACTTGAGGGCACAGTCTTTACTTCACACAGCTCATATGGATCAGCAGGTAGTTGTGAACAGTAAAACATTTCCAACAAAATTAGATTAGGCAAAATTATCACAATAGGAGCAGCAGTGCAATGGTACCCATGCACACAACAGGTCTCAGTTACTGTGCTTTGACCCAGTAGACCATTTTCAATCTCTTAAATGCCTGGGCTTGTTTGCAAATGTATTGCAATTAGATAACTCCTGTAAGAATGAAATGTAAAGCTGAAGAACAAATACAGTGAAACAAGGCTGACCATACCTGCAGCACTACCAGTGGTGATGAATCAGTTACAACCGAATGCTAATTTAGCAACATCCAATTAGAATATTCACTATATTGTAAATAATCTGCTTAAATTCATTAAAATCAATCATACATTAGATATCATTATATATTAATTGCTCCAATAAACCCCAAACATTCAGCAATATTATGAACATATTCAAAATTAAGCTTGCAGCTCTTCTGGATTAAAAAGCAGAAAAAAATTGGGTTGTTTCCAGTATTAAAACAAACATCTGAAGCACAGAAGTTAGGGGGAAAAAAATGAATTTTAAAAAGCTCTCTTCTTTTATCCCACTTTTATTTGACATTAATTCCATTTGTATTTTGCAAAATGCAACACTACACCCACAGTCATTCCAGGGCAGAGAAAGCAGCATGGAAATGGATCATAAATAGGTGTGAAATCAAAATTAAGGAAAGATAAAAAACAAATGACAAGACTAAGCAGGGCAATGTTTTATCAGAGGCAGTGTAATTTGGGCAAGGGGCAGGGCTGGGAGGAGAGTAAGCAAGGAGCTTTCAACACCCACTGCAGTCTCATCTGTCACAAGGCTGCTGTGCTGCACAACTGCCAGGACTTGCTATTTGTTTCCTCATGACATTTTCCTTTATGTCAACAAGTAGGCCAGTTATACAGTTAGTGGATATAAAAGCATTAACTCCAGCAGAGAACTTTATTTCACCCTTCTTTCAGTCATTTTCTCAGTGGCTGAAATTAGACTCCAGAGGTGCAGTAACGAGCAATAGGGAGGGAGGGAGTACAAAACAGCTTTCACAGGAAGAATTCCATAGATAAGCCATTGCAAATTTCAGCTGGTTGTACACAGTATCACAACTTACTGCTCCACATAAATTTTGCTCCTGATTATAACTGACTCAAAGGGAGCAACAGGCTAGAGTAATATAAAGCACTTGCTGAAAGAAAAGCCAACTGCAACACACCTCATGGCATTGAGAACAAAACACCAGCTTTTAAAGGGACAGATAGACTCCAGCTGGGATCACAGTCTAGAGGGAAAACCCAATTTCATACACTTTGTAGACCAGAAAGGGCTTTTGCAAACTAATTCAAAGAGAAGTTGTACAGAGGCTTAGGACAAAAGCAGTCTTTGGAGCATTCAAGTTTACCAAACCCCTCTAAGAATATTTTAAACTTTCCTCTTGCCATCCAGCACTGCCCAGGCAAAAACCAGAAGCAGAGAGGCAGAACTCTGTACCTGTGGGTAGGAGAGTCTCATGGATGTATGAGACCACATGCTTCAAACCAGAAATACATCATCTGGCAAAGAAATTCAAGTGAGAAGCAGCCATGGGCTGCCATACGAGAGCAAGGGCTGTCACTCAGGGAAAACAACAGAGAGGGAAAAAAGTTAACACATATTAAAGTGCACTACAGGTAGCATCAAAGAAGAGGGGGAGCAAGCAGGGTTTTGTGAGGAGAATTTACAGCACAGGTGGTAAATCAAAAGGAATGCCCCCATTAGTCTCCTGTGAGTCAGAGAGGTTCATGGAAAGGAGCATTTGAGAAAGCAGGTTTACAAAAAGTCACAGAGGACATGAACCTTGAAAAAGCAGCTGCTTACCAAAATTTATAGCCTAGAGAATTTCAGTAAGTTGTAAATTACATTCCTCATGAGAGACTCAATTGTGCACATATGTATGCAAGATTGAGAGTCACAATGCAAATACACTCCTGTGTATGTACACTAACTTATATGTGCCCCATTGAGTCTGAAGATTTAAAATACTCTTCTGCAAAGCTTATGAGATCTACAATGCCATTAGTGCTCAGAAAGAACATGCAAGCTAGAAAATTACATATCTATTATTCAATCATTTTCTAGAATAAATTTTCCATTCCTTAGACAAGTACCTTCCAGTCTTCCTGTCATTTTATAAAATATACACATCTGCTTTGAATAGATATTTGATGAAGGTATTCCTTGTAAAAGAATATCTGTTTATGTTTACAATTCATTAAATATGTAAACAACTTCTTATGGAAAAGCACTTAAAAAAATCTTTCTAAAGATGAATAGATTTTTCCATATCTTTTCTTCTTAACCTCTTCCAGCAAGAGCTATTAAACTTGAACTGCTTGCACTGCTGTGCTGGAGTACATATCTTGTAAGGGAATGCAGATAGGTCGATAATGTAGCTGAAAACCACAAAACTGTAAAGCAGACCAAAGACTGGGAAATTCTCCTTCTCTGGAGCAATAATCTTTATGCCCACACTGCCTCCAGAAAACAGGCTACAGCTGGCCTTCAATCAAAACCTGAACTGCACTAACAGGCTTGGAGGTAGGAAAGAGCTGCACCTCATCCCTGCCAGAAGTCAGGCTACCTGAGATATGTGTACAGCTAATTGGGGTTTAAATTAAACTACAAAATTACATTAATCTGAAGCTGCAAATAAAACAGACAACAAAAATTTGACCTACTGTATAAAAGAGCAGTCCTGGGATTCTTATCAACATGGAGCCCTGCTGCTTCTCCAGTCAATCCTTATGGATGCAGAAGAAGAATTCCACCTGAATTATTTGGATCTGCCTTTAATAGCTTCCATCAGAGAACAGACACACAACAAGCTGGAGATCATCACTTCAAACATTGCTGAATGGAAGGTGGTTTTTTGTTAGGTTTAAAAAGGTAGTTTGACCAGGTTAGCTACCTCATTGTAGCATTGAGCATGAAAACTGACTAGTGACTGTTCAAGTCTCATGGTGAATTTGAATATATTCAAAAGCTCCATTTCATTCCCCAAGATATACTCTAAAGCTTTGAACACAAAAACAATCTTGACAGTCCAACAGTCTTAGATCTTGTGTTTTAAAGAAATGGGCTCCAAAATCTTAACTCAAAGTGTGCTTGTATTTTAATATTTACTCCACAAGTCTTGACAAGAGAATATAACAGCAAACATGAGCCTTAAAAAGCCTTATCTGCTAATCATATTACATCCAAGATTCAATTAAGATAAATGCAATGTCACTGCAGCAGTATTCATGAGGTATCAGCCATTTATGATCTCAAGAAGGCTGGTTACTCCTCAGGAGGCAAACCACAAGTGATTCACATTGTTTATTTCTAAACTCAGTAAGTTCTCTCTAAGCTCAGTCATTCACTATCCTCCATAGAGTATTTTCACTCTGCAAAACCTACATTTCCATTTTTTATGTCCCTGGAAAGTTGTTACCAGAGATGTGTTAGATTCTTATGGTAAGAACAATCTTAGGAAGCAATGGAGATCCTATTCTTAATGCTAGGCAGTTATTTACATGATTTTCACCAATATTAAACTCCTCTCACTACTAGACAGGGGTTTATTAACCTCAAACTAAGTATATTAATTAATCACAGTGTCTTTTCAAGTAGCTGGCCACATTCTGTAACAGGAATAACAGGACCAAGAATTGGTTTTATTCAAGATTTCTGCATTATATATAGCTATATTTAGAAAATAGACAATGCTTTTAGCAATGGAGAGGGGACTTCATACTTCCAAATTATAGAAACAAACAGAAGCAAAAGACCAAAATTCTAATCCACAACCTTTATCACACAATCTTCTCCACAAACAATGCATTACTTGAATGCTAAACTCTTCCAAGGCTACAGTGAGTTCATAACACCTACCACTAATTGGTTATATAACCATTTAAGTAGGATTAGTATCATAATCTGCTGTCAAACCTGACAGCAGGAGGTGTGGTTCTGCAAATAAAAAACTCATTTACAAAGACTTCTTTAAACCAAGGTGGTTTATGTTCTTCAAGTTTTTGTACAATTAAATTAGAGCATCACACTCCTCTCCTGAATATTGAGCCAGTTTAGCTGACATCCACTGCTGCAGTACCATCTGCACAATTCTCCCCTTCTTCTGAAGGGTCAGATTCAGGATCCCAGAAGTTGGTGTATTCTGTGTATGTTACAGAGAAATCCATGATGCTACAATGTCGTATCTTCCAAATGTACTTTAGAATTTTTCAATTTTTTTTAGCTTTTTTGGGTTTTTTGCCACTTGAATAAAATCCATGTCCATTCTCAGAAAGCATTCACTTCTTTTCCTCCCATGAACTACAGATTCCACTACCCTTACTCTAATTTTTCATGTAGCATTGTTAAAATTATTAATATATTTATTGCCTGATGAAGAGGAAGTCCAGGACACTTCTGTGTAGCACTGGACAGGAGTTCTGGCTTCTTCAGAACCACTCGTGGTGTTCTTCAACCAAGATTACTCCTTTCAGACCAATCCCCCTTCTCTCAAAAGGGGTTGCCACTACTAGCAGTTGCTAGAGTTTTGTTAAATGTCACATTTGTGACTCAACATGTCCTTTTACCCCTGAAAGCATCATAAAAATTGTACAAGAACTAACATAAAAAGTTTGTACCTCTGCTGCCAATGCTAATCATTGAAGACAAGTCCCCAGCACAGAACTTTATGGATAGAAGGCAAAGAAACAGACACTGATTAATCCTTATTTTCCTTATTTTTCAGCACCTAGTGTATAACGAAGGTGGGACTCTTCATACTTAAAAAAAACCAAAAAAACCCAAAAAAAACCCAACAAAAAAAACCAAAACCAAAAACCAAACAGGGATTCAGTATAGCCAAATTTTAATCGACAGGGTTTCAAAGAGGGGAAAAAAATAGACCACAAAATCTCACCAGGATAATGGTTTGCCTTGCTGAAAGAACAGTCTATTTCCCATGTTTCAGGACATCTTGTCTCCTCTACAATTTTCTAGCCAGCTAAATAATATGTTTAGATTTTTCCTTGTCTTGGTTGCTGTTCCAATTGGCACAGATATTCCAGAGGGTGGGATGACTGCAGAAGCACACATACCTGCAAGGTACATTCCTGGGCTGCAGCTTTCAACCTTGCATGTCTTTTTATACACATGCACAAGTGGTTTTTTGCAAATAAAGTATTATCAAATTCAGGAAGCGGTTATAATGCAGTTCTACTCCAGGTGGATACACAGCTTTTAACATAAATCAATTCTTCCATGGTTAACAAAGTAGTTATGATTTTATGGCAAAATTGCAACAAGCTTCCTCAGGAACAGAAATATACATTTTTCACATTCTGAACAATAAACACAGTATTGACATGGGGCAACTTGCATCTTGTTAAAGCTCTCCCTCCTTCAACTCCACTGTCACTTTGGTTTGTTAAGTTTTGACAAAGGAGTAAAAAGACAAGCTGAACTGGTACCCTTCCCATCTGTGTTAAGAGTGCAAATTCTCTTTTGAACCACAATTTCATTACAGCTGTATCATATTCCTGACAAAAGCATTTATCAAGATAATTCAATGACATTATA
This sequence comes from Lichenostomus cassidix, assembly GCF_008360975.1. Classification (NCBI taxonomy): domain Eukaryota; kingdom Metazoa; phylum Chordata; class Aves; order Passeriformes; family Meliphagidae; genus Lichenostomus; species Lichenostomus cassidix. Next base: position 9,134,824 of record NC_139479.1, on the reverse strand, counting down.
AAGCTGTATCTCAGAATTACCTCTGCTAAACAAAGAAGCATGGTCCAGTTGTTCTTTCAGGAAGTTGATGCTCTATAAATCAAAATGTATTAATGTACCTTGGAAGACAGGTAAGCCTCACTGACTAACAGAATGTAAAGTCTGTTCTGTACTGGTTTATGTTGTTGTGGTTTGGGAGGATTTTTTAAAAAATTATTTAAACATGTCATTTACAATTGATATTTCTGGACAGTAAAGAAGTCATATACTAATAATTAAGACACATTCTTATGAATAGGTATTAAATATTGCAATACACTAATTTTGTCCTAAAAAAAAAATTAAGCTTTCTTAAGACCCTACTTCAATCATTGCATTGAAACCTATACCTGAATATATCAGGATTGCACTAAACCAAAAATCACTGGGATTGTATTCTTTCAGGGGAAAAAACCAAAAATCTTAGATATGCTGATCAGAGAAGTCAGCAAAAAGACATTCATTTCACAGAAAACTGAAATTTGGAACCCTATTCCAAGCTTCCCAGGCAACACCATGTGTAGGATATAGTATGTGTTACGAGACAACTCAGAGTTAACTCAAGCACTACTCGAGTAGTGGTGCTATATTTTACAAGTAAGTGATCCTATAGCACTGCCAGTAAACTTTCCTACACTGAGATAGAAAATCACCATTCAAGTAAGGCAAATACAGATGTCAAGTGCAAAACTCCTCACTATATAAACTTGAGCTGGTTCATTATAAAACACCAGACACGTTTTGTATGTAAAGGGATACATTTCACACACCTGCATTTTCTACTGATTTTGATAATTGACTCTGAAGCCTCTTGGTTTGTGCTTGAATAGAATATCTTTGAGCAAATATATGCATTGAAGAAACAGCTGAATTTAGCTTTCTTAAGCTCTTATGAACAGCAGTAAGTGGATAAACTTCCCACCAGGACAAGGAAAAAACAGATCAAATCCCAGGCATAATTATATCAAGAAAGCTCAGCTTCCATTCCCTTTTAGTGTATTCAGGCTTATGTACTTTGCTCATCACTTCATTAAATAAGCTGCATATGCACTGAAGGTAAGCCAGTGTAGTTTCTGGTTCACAACAACCCTCTAAAGGGATCTCCTCATTCCAGCCACACTCACATCTGTATGAAATGCCTGCAAAATCAGCTTTTACACAGGTAAATTCTTATTGGAAAAAAAAAAAAAAAAAACCAAAAACGAAAAAACAAAAAACCCACCCAGGTTTAAATGCAGGGCCAGGGGTTTTTTTTGGCTCTTTAAATTCTGAAAACAAGAAATTGCTCCTCACTTTGACATGCATTTCACAAACTGCTGCAAAAAGCATTCTAATTAAATTAAAACACTTAATAAGGAAACTGAAGTGAAATTAAACTTTTCTTTTTTCCCCAGTTAGAACATAAAAATCATGGATAACTGAGAGACAGAAGATAAATGCATATTTGTCCCCACACAGTCACTGTCAATTAATTCACATTTCAACTTACTATACCTTTCTCTTCACTACCTTTCTCTTCACAAGTTTACTGCCTGTCTAGTTAGGAGTACACCCATTCAAGTAGTATTACAGTTACATCTTCAGAACTTTTCTTAAACTAATGCAGCACTCCACCAGTAGCACCATCACACGTTCATGGTGTTATTTACAGGGAATACATTTGTCTATTTTGAGTCTTCATCTCTCCTTTGTTAACACTGCTCTGGCAGGGAACCACAGCCAGAACGTTTGTAACACACAAGCCAGCCTTTCCTTTCCCTACAAGGATCCCACTTAGCAGAAAACCCCACCACCCACACTCCCAGTCACTTGAGGACTACCACATCCCATGGTCTCTTTTATGATACAGCATCCTTCACTTGTACTCCACTTCTAGAAGTGCTGGCAGCTATCACCAGATGATTTGGGATCACTGTCCAGCCACTGTCACTAACATGTCAGGTTAGCCCATCCTACAGTTCAGGCTGCTGGCAGCTGCAGTGCCTCAGGCTCTGATAAAAAGACAGCCTGTGCTGAAGTTGTAACTTCACTTACAGCCATTAGCAACTTCAGCAAGTTGCATCAAGCCCTACCAGGAGCCTCTGCTCCATAGGATGGAGCTGTAAGCCAAACTCTTGGGTACCCAGCAGAGATACCTGCATCCTGAGGTTGGTGCACCTGCTGAAGCACCACTGAAGTCAGGAAAATTCAGGTGATTAGATTCAGTCAGGGTGTGACAGAGGGGCAAACTTGGATTTGATCAGAGAATGACCATCCATATTTGAAATAAAATGCAGATTCGTTTCTCTCCTTACAAGCAGATTAACAGCAGTTAATCAACTGCAAAGTCAGAGCTGCAACATATCACACTGCCACGTACAGGAAAACCATTCAGCTTTTCTCTCACAGTCTGGGAAGCAGAGATGATGTCTGGGAGTTGTATTGTTGTATTTTGTTGGTTTTGGGGTTGGGGTGTTTTTGGTTTGTTTTGGTTTGTCTGGGGAGGTTCTTGGAGGTTGTTTTGGGTTTGGCATTTGTTTGACTTTTTTGTTGTTTGGGTTAGTGTTTGGGGTCTTTTTAACACTTAAAATCACAGTTTCTCTGCAGACCTTTATTGAGTAGAAGGTTCTCTGTAAGTCCCTCTCACAGCATCTCCTTGGCAAGGGATCCCAAGCTCAGTTTAATCTGGGCTTCTTGTGCCAGGACTGCAATTCTTGGTGAGCCTTGCTTTTCATACCCAAAGAACATTTGCTCTTTAAGGAAAATGTTATTTCAGTTTCAGATGGGATGAAGAATCCTTCTCTCTGCCGTCTGTAAAAGAGGAACTCATGAAAGACAAAGCACAATTTCTAAATATTACATCTCTGCAGTTTGACTGATAATTGCCTTATCTGTTTAGGATACTAGAAGGCAAAACATTTTAGAACAGGAAGCATTAAACACATCTCTCATCACAAAGTCAGGATTTCACAGTGTTTATTCAGATTGATACTTAAACATCCCCCTTTATTATAACCTATGTAATGAATAATTTGCAAAACAATTTCAGGAAATTAATAGTTTAAAACTTGGAAGTATTATTCAAACTGCAGCAGCTCCAAGAGATGAGAAGTATTGTTCATATTAATTAAGCAGAAATAATTGCTTTAAAGAGCCTAGCCACAAAAACACAGTACTTAAATGTAAGCTCTGGATCTTTTAAAACTACCCTTAATTTGCAGAAGATTTAAACTCTTCCTGGTGAGTGCTTAAGTTTTGAATATGAATTAGTTGTTTGACTGCAGTAGTCATGTCTGTGCACCATACCTTCTCTTCTTTCCCACGACAGAAGATTGAAATCCTGACATACCACATCACTAAGAACTTTCTAGCAGAATATTTTACATAAGTCTAAATGAGTCATTCAGGGGATTTTTTTTTTTTTTTTTTTTAGACACAACTTCTAAGGAGGGGAAAAAAATCTACTGTAGCTGATTTTTTCCCCAAAGTATCCTGAGGGAGTTTAAATTAAGAGTTTAAAGAATGAAACTGACTTTGGTATTCCATTCCCAATTGCTAATTTATTATGTGGAGGAAGTCACATGAGCCTTGAAAGAAATCTTGATGAAAAGGGATCTGTCTCAGCTGCATGGGGTTTAATTGACTTAGTCTTGCAGGAAGAATGCATTAGTATTATCTATGCCTCTGTTTAACTATCAGCCAAATGGCAATCATCATGATGAATTAATTTTCTACTCTGCCATGCAAATCACTCCATTTGTGGACTCACTTCTCTGTTTAGCAGGACACCTGGTAGAAATCCATAGACCACAGTTCTAGACAAGGTCATTGGAATAACTCAGCAGAAAGGGAGAAGACTGCCTAAGGACCATCACATTTGCCCTTCTGGTTATATTCAAACAAATATTTTTTTTGGTTTTTTTTCCCCAGGGGGGCAGGGTAAGTTTAGCAATTTTCACTGTAGGATATTATATCTAATTAGTACTCAGTATTTCTTTTATTCCTCTCTAATGAACCAAATCCTCCCCTGACTGCTTTCAGAGTCTAGACCTGCAGGAACTTACCTCAACAGAAACAGCCTCAGGCTACACCCAGGCTGCACAGCTCTGATCAAGCCAGCATGCAGATGCTGAGAAGGTAGCAAATTTTGGTGCACTGTCACCAGGCCTCAACCTTTCCAGCTCTTTCCTGCAGTACTGATGATTTTATAGCTATGAAAAAACCCAAAATCCAGCAATCACCCCAGAGGACAGAGCATCTTCCAACACTACTGTCATCACTGCTGTCACCAGCCAGCAGCATCACAAAGAGGAAGAAAAAAATATGACTGCATTAGCATAAACTTAGCAAGTCCAGAAAGTTTATTCACGCAGTCGAAGTTTCCTTCACCCATCTGTTGGGTGCAGGAACCCATGGGGAAAGAATCCCAAACAAGCAGCAAGTCCTCTGCAGATTCACAAATTTTCGATAGCACAGTGACATTTCCATCAAATTATGAACCAGTGACACTTTCCCAGAGTTTCAATATAATGAAATGATAATTGTTTAAATCCACAACGACCAGAAATCGTTCTGAGGAGGCAGCTAGCACTCAGCTGAAGAATATTTTGCAAGTGCACATTGCCAATCCTTATTTATTTCCCTCTAGTGTTCAGCAAAACATTACACTTGAGATAAAAGGGGAAAGATCACACAAAGCCTAATTGAATTAGCTTAATTATTGTGCGTGGGGAAAAAAAAAAAACACAGAAACAAAAGCGCTGTAGAGAAGGTTTTTGTTTTCCCAGCTGCTAGTTTTTTTCAGGAACATATGTGATTACTGTGATGCTAGACAGCCTAAAGAGAGGATGTCCCTATACTTGTAAGGCATGCTTGGGACTAAAGAAATAGGTTTAGGTCACAGGTGTAAAAGATTTATGCTTCAGACTTTAAAGGCAGTCTGCAAGGCTGAAGCCAGTTCCTGAAGATGGATCATGGCAGATGTGGGTCATCAACAACAGGCAGACTATTGAATATAAATTTATTACACAACCTTTATTATGCTAGTGTACTTCCACTGACAAAATGGAAACGTCATATAAATCTATTTGCAAACAGTCTGATAAATTCCAAACACCAAAACAGCAAGTTTTCCTTGACATTAGAGAAAATGAGAACAGCAGACTCCATCATCAAGCCAAAAGTTAACATCACAAAGTCATGAAATCAGAGTTAAACAACAGTTTTGCTTCAATGATTACTAGTTAATACAATACCTTAGGATACAAGTCAGATCGTATTCCCTAAAATAAAACAGCACCAGATAATCTTTGCAGGAAGCTTATTTGGGACCATTGTGACTCAGTGAAAACTTCTGAAAGAAGTTTCTTTAGACATCTTCTTTCCCTCCATGATTATCTTAAATTTAGGTAGAACACAGTGTTTGGGAAAAGGCTGATATATATTGCACTTTTTTTCTCCTTGTAGTACAAGATGGAAATGAAAATTGCTAAGCAGGGCACACACCCTAAATAATTTGATGAGTGCACTTCCTCTTTGATAATGACCTCCCACACTGGCTGAGCAAAAGGTAATAGCAGGTTTTGCAAGCCACAAACAAAATATAAGCTTGCTTTAGTTCATGAATATATTTCTTTACAATTCAACCATTCTTCTAAACAATAAATTAGTTAAACAGTGTATTATCTCTGTAATAAGCAGGTTGATATTTCAAAATTATGATCCAATCTATGGCTTCAATATCCACGCCAAAGTGCTTTTTAAAAGCAGTCCAGCAACCACTTCCAACACTCTATGTAGATAATACTATTTATGGTATCTGATTGTATCCTGCAGCATAACTCAATCACATTGTGTTCTTGATACCAATCACATAGGATAAGGACAGCAAAAAACTAACCTTGACATTCAGTATAATATTTGCCAGCTTACACAAAAGAGCACATTGCTCATAGAGTTCCAGATAGAAGAGGTGGGACTTTATTCAAATTCCAGAGACTCAGCAATGGAAGGGACACCACAGAGAAACACTGGTACCATGAGAGGAGGTATTTTAGCTTTTTCAAGGAAGGCATTTGTACTTCAAAATTACCTAATGCCAGGGTGGTTATTTTCCCCCCACTGCTGGTAACCACAAACAAATCACCATTCAAGTCAGTGAATTATTCCTGACACAAAAAGAAGGAAAGAAAAAGTGTTGAATTAAATTCTGCCATTTTGAGATTCGTATTGCAGGAGATCCCTTTAATAAAAATAAATCCATTACCTTTAATGTCCAAGGGGTATACAGTTAATGATGAGATGTGAGCACTTATCCACAGGATGGAATCAGCTGCAGAACACAACCAACATTCTTGCACTCAACCAGCAAAAATGATAATTGTTTACAGATGCTGCAGTTCTAAAGCTAGTTTAAGACACATATAGTATTACTTTAGATCTATATTTGAAATATCAGAACTTCTTAGCACACAAAAATGCTGTTGTCAAGGCAACAGTATACAGAAGGCAGGCAATTAAAAAACACAGATATTTAAAGAGCAAGCTATTAAATGTAGTATCGTAAATAAGCTGCTGCTTGGATGACCTTTTACCATTGAAACGAAAAATAAATGCTTACTTTTGAGCAGAGACTACTGCTTAACAGGATTTAAGTTTTGAGACATTTTGGTAAAGCTTAGGAGTGATTTTCATACCCTCCAGTTCTGTTCAGACTGAAATGGCTAAGTAGTAAGAGAAGCTGCAAGTGATCAGCACTTCTGAACATATGAGATGCCATGCTTTTTAAATCCTTAAATAGGCGGGAGGAAAAAAATCCACCTAACTAACCAAAAGTCAATTTTTTGTCCCACAGAGTAAGGTATCTGCTACAGTGGACATATTATATAGTGGATGGTTAGGTCCTCATTCTGAAAAAAATAAATGCAGCCTGTCCAGTATAGTAGAAATAATGGAAATACCTCAAAATAAAAGAAAATGAAAACAAGACAGAAACTTAATTTCAGCAAGAGAAACATATATAATCTAATTTTATCTGGGAAAAAAACCTAAACGATTGATTAGAGTACAATAGTTGAAAGCCCTAAACTCATGAGAAATTTTCTTATAGGGATTAAATTATTTTACCCATCTAAATCACACATTTAATAATCACCTTTTACATAGACACCTTTACATGCTGTGATTGTAAATATTACAAAAAAAGTCTAGTTCATTCAGCATATTAGATCCAACTAATCTATGCCCAGAAGTGGGATGAAGTACAGGAGGATATTAGTATGACATCACTAGCAGCTTTTGTCCTACAATTGCTGTGCAAGCTACAAGTGTCCCACAAAACCACAGATGAACTGGCAAGGCCATGAATTAGTGTCAACAGTTTATATCCACATTTTAATTCTGTTTCATTCTGTTTCATCAGCAGAGGTTTGGGGTTTTTTTTCCCTTAAGCAATATGAAAGTATATCCATCCAAACCCAAATGTTGTATGTTAAAATATTTATGCATAAATAAGATATTTATTTTGACACATGCATTAGCCTTGTGACCATGACCCTGTACTTTCCCTTTATGCAGCAGCTTCCCTCAGCCCCTAAAGCCTTTCTGGACAAGATCCACAATTCCTCCCACATGCTGCACTTGCAGGAATAGACACACCACGTACAAGGCTGCCCTCGCTGCAAGCTCTAGCTGTGATTCACCAGAGCCAAGTCTCCACTCCAGCAGCTATGAAGAACATTCCTTTTATTTTTGAAGAGGATCCAACCCCTTGCAGCTGGGGCAGCAATGCCACGCCAGCGTGCCACCAAAGCCGGGATACATTCAGCAGAGCTATCACTTACCTGCTTGCCCAGCGCTGCTCCGGGAATGCCATTGCAGCCCAGCCAGCAGCAGGTGCCCTTGGGCTCAAGGAAAGCCCTGTGCCAAGCCCTGGGCATGTGAGCATCCCCAGCATGTGAGCACTGCAGTGCTCTGCACAGCCCGCTGAGGTTCCTCTCATCAGCAATCACCTCAGATTCTCGATACACACCTTGTTATGCAGATACAGATGTCAATTCATTTGTTTTCTCAGACACAGTGCTAACATCTCCCTGCTCACTGAGTGGAGGGTGACTTGAGCCAAACAGGCAGAGCACATCCCGAGCACTGAGGAGCCCAGGGAGCTCTGTCAGGTCTCTGGATGCTTGAGGGAGAAGGGGAGAGGCACCCACTTAAATTACCCAGTTTGGAATATGCACTAACAGTTCTCTAATCGCCTACAGCTTACACATCAAGGAAGCTCGGGGAGGGCCTCCCAAAGAAGAGAAGAAATGGAGAACCACCACTATAAGTCTATTTAACTGCTTTTGTCACCACCACACATTGCAGCTTTACCTTTTAATGGCATCAAAGTACAAAAGAAAAGGAAGTATATATTGTGGAAACTGGGCTAACACTGCTTAGTGCCAATTCCTAACAATCACTTGGTTATTCTGTATGTACAGAACAAAACAGTTGTCTTCTAGTTGTCAGTATTTCAAGTCACGCAACTTAGCAGAAGGCAATGTGGGTAGGATCAAGTCCTCACTCTCAAACCCTAAGCCACACCAAATCATTTTCTTAAGCAAAGTCATTAAGTTAAAGCAGCAGCTTACTCCAGATCTGCATAATTTTGTGCTGTAAGTTAAGAACAAATGAGGTCTTAAGCACTTTTCTGAAGGCTGCATATGAACTGAAGAAATTAGAGGGCTTTGTGTTGCTAATCATGACTACAGTTACTAAGTTCTGAAACAGTAATAAAATCTAAATCTTCATTAAATTTTTGAGAAAGTATTTATGGCATGCAGATTTCTTTTTATTGCATAAAGCCACTCACTCTCTGCTTTGAGATGCATTTTTTTAAAATAAGTGTTCTTTCAACATAGCAAGCATGCAAATACATTTGAGACTTGATGGTGCTATTTAACTGTACAGCCAGGAAAGACATTCTGAGAAATGGAAACCACATGTTCTTCAGAGAAATTAAATCACAAAATAGGTTTACTAAGCTCTGCAATATCCACTTCCCAAGGTCTCCATGTGTTCAAACATGAAATCAAGTACAATACATTAGAGAGTCACACTTACTAGACTGGCATGCTTATTAATGGTTTGGAAAGTGACTGTAGCTTTTAACATTCCCATTTGCAGTTGGTTTACACTGTCTCTTTGCTAATACTATCTCAACAGCACTCTGAGCAATCTTAGCTCAAGGCCTGGATGGATTCTGGTTTAACACTGATATTTTAAGAACTGCCAGTGCCCCTGCGCTAGGCAGAAGGACTTTTCTCAGCCTCAGTCTCACACCAGAGAGAAACAGGCTTGTCCATCAGGTCTGGGGAAGGCCCAGTTTGGATGGCAAGCATTAAACAGAAGAGCCAGGCAGACACAAATGAATACAATTTTGGCCAGAAGGGACCAAAAGATAAAAGACTGGACTGATGTTTTACAACAGGGTCTTACATGCTGAATCCAGTAACTTGCATTTGAATAAAGCTAACCTTACAAAAAATACTAAGGGCTGGACCAAACACCTCTAGATGTGGAGGATCTATCCCCAGAGGTAAACCATTTTCTCTGTTCAAGACATCACATGCTTTCAATTAAATTTGTTAGCTTTGACTTCTCCTTCCTTATTGCTCCCTCCCCTAGTAGGCATTCAGCATCCAGGATTTTCTGGCCAGGAACATACTCAAGGTAATAAAGTTACTTCTGCAACATCTGATAAAAGGCTTTAAACAAATTATTGGCTAAGCTCCACAGACATGCACCTCAGATTTCAGGTTTTGTGGATATTTTCAAATGTATTTCTCATACTACAAATGCTATAACCATGCCATATACAAGAGTCAAAAATAAACTTCCCCACACCCATTTCCCTATGTCATCACATTACGAGAACATGCTGAGCAGAGCTCTTACATGGACCACTAAATTCTTCCCTCTCTCTGGCAGCACAGCTTACATTCCTCTCTCCTAAGCTCTGCATAGGTGTGAATATTCTTCAAAGCTCAGGTAACTCAAGCCTTTCTGTATGAGTGAAAAATGATGAATTAAGTATCAGAGCTTGAAATTATCCCCATGGAGATGCAACAAGGAAAACTCAATTCTGTCACAGTTCCCTAATGGCAACTTCTGCAATACAGCTGTTTTGTGTGTTTTAAACAATTTAGTAGGTGTTTTACTGCTAATGCTATTTTTTGTGTATGTTGTAATATACTGCAAGAAATCACTTGATCAATAAAATTTGTTAACAAAAAGAATATGACAGTCTGCTTTCCTGTAAATTGTGCAAACACTAAAATTTTGTCATTACATAAAGTGACTCCTAATAACTTTTTTCAATTATTTTACTTAGAACTGACAGCAGGAAGCTCACATTAATGCTATCTGCATCACCCATTCATCTTAATCAAATATTGGTGCTCTGAGGCTTTGAATATGACCTTAAATCTGCAAGAATGGAGTATTTTTATATGCCAAATGCAGCAACATATTGTACCCTATCTTTTCTCTGGTTTCATGGGAAGACAAGACCTGCACCTTCCAAAGGTCAAACTTCATATTCAGAAGCTGTCAGAAGGCAGCAGACCCCTGAAGCATGAAATTAATATAAACACAGCATATAAATATAAAAAAACAAGTGAGATACGATCTCTTTAAAAGCTCCTCCAGTACCTCAATCTTGCTATGCTATCTTCATTTTCAGTCACCAAGATCTTCCCTACTGGGTTACAAAACCTTTTCTGCAGGCCTAGGAAGTGCCTGCTGGGAACAATTTAGTCTCCTCACCATCACTACAGAGTTAAGGTGTGTTTATGATTATGCTGTTCCAGCCTTTCACTCTTAAGATGCTCTCCTAAAACTTCCAACCCAAATTTGTTCAAGAATGCATGTCCAAACAAATGGAGAATCCCAACTCCAGAAATGCCTCACCTAGGTCATAGGTTACAGAGAAACCCCAGTCCTAGATGAACCCACCTCAAGGCTTGTACACACCAGCTCACCAAGTTCTTCTCACTTTACTTGTGCCAACAGCTGTGTTAATTTGCTGTTCATTACTGCTCCCCAAATCCACAGTCAGATTTTAAGCAGTGTGTTTCAAAGTTGGATAATAACAAAAGATAAGCAGAGTAAGAGATCACTGTGGGTTATGTCACAAAAAAAGGGTATACCTGTGATGTATATTACCATGGAAATTGAATTTCCTTATCTCTCCAGGCTTATAAACATCTGGGGCAATTCTGTGATTCTTAAACTGATTCTGTTTCTTACTCATCATAGATAATACACCAGGGAATTGTGCCCAATTAAGAAGCACAAATATTTGTTCCATGCCTACTGCTAACATCTAAATTCTAATACTACTTCATAGCAGGAAACTAAAAAAACATTTTAGAGCCATTTGAGATGTTACACTTATTATGATACAACTAACATTGCCACTGAAATTGATCCGGAAACAGACTTTCCAAGCGAATCAGAGAGTATAAGGGATAATTAGGAAATGTATAGGTAACATTTCCTGTCTAGCTTTACAGAGAGCATCTGTTCTCAATTATGGATCTTTACAATGGGAAATCAAACTGAATATTGAAAGTAATTACTAACTATAAGTAAAAAAATGTGGGAAGAAAGCACTCAGTGCAGAGTTGTAAGCATCTAGCAGTGAAGTTACTGCCTTCACTTTCTGAAAATTACATGGACCTGAAGATATATTTTCAGTCTTCAAGTTCTCTCATTTACAATCAGCAACTGCCCAAATACTCCATTATACACCAACAGGACAAGCCTTTAAGCGAAGTGGGCTTTTCCCAGTGTTGCACTCAGTCTGCATTTTACATCCCCTGAACTGTAAGTGAGCTAAGTATGGAACAGGAACATGTGCTGCTATAAGAGGTAACACAACCACCCCAACCAGGAATGACTGTGGCGACAGCTCACCAGACACTTCTTTTCTTTCACATTCTCAAGGCGCAGAAACCCAGTTAAAAGACATGACACAGAAGCCAAAAGAAGGTCTGTGGGGAAAAAAAAAAGCCAACAACCAAACAAGCACTCTACACTACTTCCTACTCCCCATGGGCAATACTCATCCTTTTAAATGACAAATTAAGGAGACGCAGTTATTATGAGAACAAACACAATAGGTTGGTAACGTTAGAAAATACAAAAGATCTTCAGGAACTGCATCACTGAGACTTCAACGGGAAAGCACCAAATACTACTGCAAGAGTGTCTTTACACTACCAGAGCAAAAGCAACATTCACAAAATTCATCACAGAAAGTGTAAGTGCTACTTACTACCACCCAAACACTTCAAAATCAAGATTTCCATACCAGCCCTAATTATTCCATAATACATGGCAAGTGTTTTGTTGCTGTTTTATACAACTACAAGAGAGAGAATTTTTAAAAAGTCATTTAACTGCCTAAGGACATCGCTATTTTAAGGCTTGTTCGAAAAGAGTTAATTTAACTTGTTGTTTCACACTCCGCATGGACTTGCACTGCAAACGAGTAAATGCTGAATGGTCTATAAATACCTTTACTACCACGGATTTGTTTTCTCTCCAGTACGAAGCCAAAAAAAAAAAAAACCAAAAAAAAAGGCTCAAGCACCTGAAACTTTATCCTCCGGGGGAGAGTTACAGTTGTTCCCATCAACACCTTTAACGACCTGCCCGCCAACACAAGCGGCACAGCCACAGCCCAAGGCAGGGGACAGCCGGGGGACCCTGTCCAGGGGACCCTGTCGAGGTCCCGCACGGCGACATTAATGTAGTGAGAGAGGGACAGGAGCGCCGCGCCCGGCACGCCGAGATGCGCGATGCACACAGCGAGTCCCTCCTGCGCTGAACAGCGCAAGGAAAAGTTCAGCAAACACAACAAACTGGAAAAGCACTGATAAAGGGAACTCCCCGCGCTGGGCTGCGCTCGGCCCCGCGGAGGGGAGCGAGCAGGGAGCGCGGAGCGGTGCGGTGCATACCCGAGCGGCTGCGGATCACATCGCGGAACTCATCGGCGGCCGCTTCGCCCTCGGCAGCGGGGCACAGGCGTCCCGGCTCGGCCATGCCCCAGGAGCTGCGAGGGAGGAGGGAGCGAGGCGGAGAGCCCGGGCCGGGCCAGGTGCGGAGCGGCGCTGAAATAGCGGGGGCGGCGGTGCGGCCCCTCCGCCCCCGGCGAGGCGAGAGCAGCTAGCGAGCGGCGGGGCAGCGGCGGCGGAGCTCCCCAGCCACCGCCTGCGAGGGGCTGGACGGGACGGGACGGGACGGGACGGAGCCACCCTGGCCCTGCCAGGGGGTCAGACCTTTTGGGGGGAGCCGCTCAGCCGCACGTCCTGCCCCCCGCTCAGCCCTCTCTTGCCGCCGGAGCTGCCCGTGCCCCGCAGCCCTGCCCAGCCCGGCAATGCCGTGCCTGCCCCGAGGGGTGGGAGCCTTGCGCAGGGATCAGAGCACAAACCCGCTAAAGTTTGGCTTCTCCCCCCTCCTCTGCAGTTCATCCTTGGAGGGGCGAAGGTCCTGAATTCTGCGTCCAGTGGAGCTGCTCTCAAGCCACCCGAGCGGCAGCCTGTTGGCACCTGCGGGCTGGTCAAACCCCTCATTCGCTTTCAGAAAAAGGGGAGAGAGGAAAACATTTCCTCCCGTGTTTAATACAGGAAAGGCGCATCTTTGTCCCCTCTCATTGCAGTTAAGGGACAATGCGAGTCCCGCTGGCATTGCTTCCTTGCACCTTTCCATTAAGTGTCAATTTGGATGGCTGCCTCCAGCCCACCATTAGTCCTTTCCCTTCAATTTTCTCTCCACACCAACTTTCAGGATTTGCCTTTTATCCTGTTTTCCTCATCTCTCCAGGCCCCCCAAGCAGATTGCATCGGCTCACCGGGAAAGTAAGCAGGCACAGGAAATAAATGTTCTTGGATGTATTTAAACACCCACTCTTCTTACTAAAGAAATCCAAGCTCTTAAAAACTGTGCCTTAAAATATGGACAAGTAGATAGTCACCTATTTTTGCTAGTTTGTTGGACAACAATGGAGTGTACTTCATACAAATGTAGCCTAGCTGCTTCTCAGCTTTAACACCAATTCATAGATAATTCATAAACAGATATAGAGGGACAGGAAATTAAGGATGAGCTGTAGAAAGGATGCATGCCTTCACTTGTATTTGCGTAGATAAAGGACTTGCATCTCTTCGCGTATGCCAGAGTATATCAGAAGAAATGTACTCTTCTGAAGATAACAGAGTTAAACAGAATAAAACTAGGTAAGAAAACCAGGTCAGAGACAATGAACAATTAGAAGAAAACTATTGACAGGCAGCAAAGCATATGGTGGTAGATTGTGAGGAAAGGGGCTCATTCCCATGTGAAGCAGCAGGACACACCCTGCACACAGGGGACATCTCATGGCTGAGTTCTGCCCTCCTGTTGTTCATAAAGAGCCTTAAAAGATTAAGTAAATGTGGAGTTTTGTCATAATCTGATAATACCAAAAGTATTTTTAAGCTTCGTTTGTGGTGATCAGTGTTTATTACTTCAACAAAGTGAGTGGGAAAAGAATGAAGTATTGCCAACCTTAAATAATAAAAAAAGCATTTCTCAGAAAAAGCATGAAATTGTCCTTGGATTATTCAGGGGAGAGATATCATATTGCTTTGTCCATATTCCCATTTTCAGTTCCCTCTGGTTGCCCCTGGAGTGTGCCAACTCTCACAAACTTCCACTGATGCAATTTTGGCTCCCACCACAGGGGTTCCTGCTGGAAAACCTGTCTCAGATCAAATTGCAGGCTGGGTTGCACCAGCTAGCGACTAGCGCCTGGAGTTTCTCCTCCAATAATACTATTCTGTTTAGTACCCTGTTATCGCCCACTGCCAAGTTTTTCCCAAGCTATCAGCTAGATTCTCCCAGTCCCACAGCAATCCAGACATTCGGTAATTTGTGTCTGTCTCCCCATGCCTTGGTTTCTAAGGCTCTGCCTCTCCTTTTTAAGCTGCCTTGTTTTTTGCATTCTGGTGCTTTAGGGAAGGCAGCAGTTCCCCTCCCCCTTCACATTGCAGAATTTAAAATGGATTCATGCACTTCTCAACAGCTGATCCAGAGCCTCCCAAACGTTGTCTGTTCTGTCTTTAAAACCCATGTGGGGAGATGGTATAGCTGCTTCCCTCTTCCTATTCCAGCTCATCTTCTGTCTGTTCCTGAAGCCAATATGGATGGAAAATAACCTCATTTTGGCCAAGTTGTGATCACTGCTCCTCCATAAGAACAATGTAGAAGGAAGGCAATTACGACAGAGACAAAAATTTCATGACTGACACTTGTCACTCCAGACTGCCTGTATCAGTAGCCAAAAATCTCATTTCTGTGACTTGAAAACAGGAAGAACTCTATCTTAACTAAATGCTGAATCTGTTCTACTTTGTCTTATAGACCCAGCAAGACTGTGTGCAGAAGTCTATGCTAGAAGCCTGAATGGATTTGATTGACTTTATGAACAGGCACAGTCCCTTAGTGTTCAGAACATCATGTTTTGGGGCTAAGTGAAAAATCTGCAGCATCCAAGTTCTGCAGAGACTACCTGTTACACATATATATATATCTACACATGCACACATGTATGTTTGCAGCACTGCTGTTAATTGAGTTCAGAGTCTCCAGCAAGAATTCTCTGCTTTCCCTGCGTGATATTTATTATCATTCTGCTTATGGGTCTTGTTTCCCCACAGAGAGGAATCTTGTTTGAGACAGATCTGGTCTCCAGGAAGCTAATCTAATCACAAAACTTTCTTAAGTATTTAAACTCCTGAAGTCCAGATCAAGGTAAGACACTAGAGCAACATATATTACATTCTTCTGATAAAGTTATTCCGTCACGTTAATCAGGGGAAAGAAAGGTTTTATACACCTCTTTCCCAGAACAATTATTCTACTCCTGAAGAGAGTTTTCAACTGAGGCCCCTAAATGTCACAGTGAATGTCTTCATCACGCAACCACCAAATAGTGAAGAGATTGGTTTATGACTGTCTAATCACACAGAATCATAGAATCTCTCCATCTACAGTTCTCCTGGATTTCAGCAACAGTACATGGATGTTTTAAGCTCAGATGTAGTGGGGAACTCTTAGAAGATCACACTAATGCCTGTAGCACTGCAAAACCTACATTTAATGGGCTCTGTGAATTTTGAAATATGTCACTTCTTTGAACCTTAGTGGAAACTACCATTCCCAAAACTTAGTGACATTTTGTGTTATTAAGAAAAAATAAACATTAAAAAACAATAAAAGAAAAAAAATAAACCCACAAAACACACAACAAGAATAATTGGCTGGTTTTGACAGTGAATGTTTGAAATGTAACTTTTAAAGTTTCTCTCAGAGATACATACATGTGTGCACACATGTTCACATATTTATGTGTGTGTGTATATATGTTCATGTAGAATGTACATTGTTTGTCACTTAAGGACAAACAGAGTATGTTTAGGATAAATGATGCTAAACAAGAACTGGCAACTCTTGCTAGTCAATTCTTGTTCCAGAAAGCAAGTTTCGTTCAGTTCATAGTCACACCTGGAAAACCTTTTGCTGTGTTTTTAATGTATGCTAATGGAATTATTTGGTTAGTTGTTTGTCAAAAGCTAAGGCTGGCTTATTAAAATACCAGGAGGCCTTCAGTTAGATATTACATTTTAGGATGAACAATATATTTTAATAAGGTAAATGACAATTATTAAAAGCCCATTTCAGAAAATTATTGACTTAATAATAGACTCTCAAACATGATCAGAATCTGAGGTTGGAAGTTCTAGGTGACAGATTACCTATCCTTAAAGACACCTGTGTGGTTTGATGCCACTTTAATATACTGATCTTTTTTCAGATACATGTTTAATGGCAGACTTGTTGCTAGTCATGTTGAGGCTGCTGCTTGTCAACTACAAGCTGAAACGAGCATTTGCCTGTTCAAAATTAGGCTTTATCCACAATTTTCATTAATATAAACAAACTAATAAAATAGGACCAAAAGATTATATGGGCAGACATCCCAACTTTCATGTTGGTAATTGTACTCTTTGATGAGAAAAGTCTAAAACTTTAGGAGAAAATTTAACATTCTAGATTGAAATCTTTTTTAAATCCCACAAAACCATGATGCATGCCTTTTCCAGAAGTTCACATTGCATTCTGGCTCTGCCAGGCCATTTGTGATACATCAGAACTGTTTTTGCAGCTTGATTAAGCTAGGTAAGGGAGCTGTTTGTAAAAGTCTACCAAAACACTGTCTCCCCTGAAAAAATGTTATTATTTATTATAACCAGAGTGAATGACCTATCCTATATTAAAACCAGTTTTTTGGCTATGTAGGATTTTGATTCTGATATTATCTTTTAATTATTCTATAAATCAAAATGAGTAAACAGTCAGAAAAGTACATAAAAGCTTTCCTTGTGATAATTTATGCTTTAAAATGATGGCTTTGAAGCAAAAAGGAAGTATGGCTGTGCTACAGACTTCATCTGCCCTAACTAATTTATGGCAACTCCCTCAGCTAACAAGAATCACATGGTGTAAATGGAAAATGAGACTCTACTGGTATTGAAAATAAAGAGGTAATTTATTTCCATCTTTCAGAAGTGCTATTCAAAACTGCATATAGGCTTTTGTCACAGTTGATTAAAAAGCTTGGGTTTCATCTTAGAATTAGTTTTATAATCTATTCAAGCAAAACTGAAAGTCAGCACTCTAAATACACTGAAAAAACCTGAAAGCTTATTTGCTGATAAGTACTTACTAAATTGGTGACCTGCTTACCTCCTGGGAACACAAATACTGGTGAACAGCACAAATCTTGTCATGGGCTTCCTCATGAAAATGTGTTTGTGATGGATCTGCCTTTTTTTTGCTGCTACAATGTTTGTAAAATAGAAGATTTATTAGAAAGCTTTACATGTAAAACAGTGCTGTGAAATGTTTACTTTAGATCTGATTTTTGGTGTACTTAATTCTGGAGAAAAATGTATGTTGAATCTTTAATAAAAAGGCCTTTAAGTAACTGAAGCTAAATAAAAATAAATGCCAAAAGGAATTATTTATTGCACAGTCATGTATCCTGTATTAAAGCCCTTCTATTAAAAAGTTACAAAATAACCTCTCAGTTACAGCTCTCATAACCATATTTGCAAAGGCAATCAGCAGTGCCTCATGCATAGACTTAAGCACTCTGTGAAGTAATGCCTAATTACATTTTCATAGCTATCATTAGGCATCTTTTGGCTTATACTGTCATGTGCAGTAAAAGCTTAAATGTTTTGGTCCCTATCCTGAAAGATATTTCGACATCTAGTTCTCATTTCTAATTTATAAAAATTAGGGACCATTAGGGACCTTTTCCCAGAGCTGAAGTATTTGAAATTTTGTCTCTTGGAAGAGTATTTGAAATTTTGTCTGTGTTGGAAACTTGTGAACAAAACTAGATTGTCACAATAATCTGGATCCAACACTGCTGTGCCTACAACTTCAATGAAACAGTCTATTTAATTTTTTTTTAAAGTATTCTTCACCAAATCTTTATGCTATTTCTATTAGTATTATAGTATTACATTGCAAATAATGCAATATAATTATAGTATTATATTAGTATTACATTGCAAATAATGTAATATAATTATATCTACACTTGGACAGAACTGCCCACCACACCCAAGGAATATTCAATCCATGAATGAAGTGGTTTAGTTCCAGAGAGACCTCATCATTACCCAAAATAAAATGTCTTTTAATGCTAGGAAAGTTTTCTTCTCCAATTTTGTTCTTCCCAACATCACTGTAGTAGTTGTTTAAAAGAGCAAACAGTGCTTTTATTTTCATCTTTTTTGTTGTTGTTGTTGTTGTTGTTGTTGTACAGCAGGTTTGCACTTCCTGCAATAAATATTCCTGATTCCCCAAAAGTTTCTCACAGAAGTCCTATATTTTAGTGTGAGCTGTATTTGATCTAACTTTAAGTATGTTCTTCATGGTTGTTTGGGCACATCTGCTGGGGCCACCTTTAGAGGAAGAGTTAAAGAGCAGCTCACTGTGTGTGGTGTATGCATGATTATACACACAGGTTATGGTTTGTTCTTTATGCCTAGAAGAATGTTTTTTCTTCAGTCGAAAAAATACAAGAGAAGTTTCACTCTTCATTTTCTTATTCTTGCATAGGTGCAAGTTTACTTGTTTAATTTTAGGAGCTTGAGTAGAGGTAGAGAAAATATGCAGATAATTGTCCTGTAATTGACTTAATAATGAAGTTAGAAAACAAACATTTGAACACAAATAAAATTACAAAGTCTTCCTCTGAGTACCATACACCTGAAGCAGAAAATTCAAAGGAATTCATCAAAATGACCCAGCATTGTGTTAAGTAGGGAACCAGTTACTAAATAAATTGGCAAAAGGGTGCAAAAAAGAAAAAACAATAATCAAGTACTTCTGCTTCACCGGGATGGTAAAATAGCAATTAGCTTACTTTTATAAGCAGTGGAGCAAGGCTCCACTGGGTTTTTTTGCCATCAAATTCTTTTCTGTGGAGAAAGTCAGATTTCATCTTCCTGGACTGACTGTCAGGGATTATCACCAAGTGTTAAATTCACATTCAAAATATTTGCAACAAACTCCTATTTTTGAATGACATTTTGTCAAGGGCTTTTTAATTATTGTCATCCTCAAGTGTATCTACAGATTGACCTGTCAGTTTTGAAGCAACTGCTCTGATAAATCATTGTGATTGTAGAGGGATTTCCACCAAAATGTTTTAAATAATTGCACTTAGATTGAAGGGTTAATGACAAAAAAGGATTGGGGAAGTTAGGAAGAAGAATTTGAATATTTCCTCTCAACAGAAACAAAGGAAAAACACAGTAAGAAGTCATTCTTCTCTTGTGAAATTCTTCAATTACCTGCAGAGTTAAAAGGAAGCTTTTAGTCAGATCTGTTCATGATTAAAATATATTAGCAAGTCTGAAGAACTTATATATTAATTCAACAATATATTTTTTTCTGCTCTGAACCGTGTAGACAGTGTTTTACACTTTCAAATATTTGTAAAGAAGACATGTGCTCACCACATTTAATCCAATTTCTTGTAGCTGAAATACTAAAGGAAACCCAGTTAGAGCTGTATTTCTGCAGAGCACTGAGCTATCTGCCAGAAAACCTAGTGTGCACAGTCTGAAGTCACTTTATGTAGGAATCACCCAGCATGGCCGTGGCCCTTTAACACTTCAGGACTAATTTCATACACTTGGTTGACTATTCTTACCCATCTTGGGGTGCAGAAAGAGCTATGAGGTTAATTCCTTGTGGAGCCTGCTGAAGAGCTAAGAAACAGCAGTCCAAACAACAGGCCCTGGCAACTACTTTGTAATGCAGAATTGTTCCTTAATATACAAATGTTTACTTGCTGATAAAAGGAGTAAAAACAGAGGCATGGACACTGCATGTATAACTAGGAAGTGGTGGCAGGCCAATATCACTTGGGCAGCACCCAGCAGTTTTAGTTTCCTCCCAGGATGATAGTGTGGGTATGTTGGACATATTTTATATTTTGTGTGGTCTGTAGTTCAGCCTGTCAGCTACAACTCATGTTTTTCATCATTATGGCTGCAAAAACAAGACTCATCATAGGAATGGGATTGATGAAAATGAAATTATTAATACAGAGACATCACTCTTTCTAGTGTTAATTTACACCATTTAAGTACAGCTGGGCCAAGGAGAGCAAAGATCCAGCAGTCAATGCAACTTTTAGAATACTGCAAGAGTTCTCTTTTCCACTTGAAAATAACATTCCTTTGGTTCTGCAATGTTTTGTTCTTCATCCAACACCCCTTTTGCTTTCACCTGTTCTATTACAGCAGTTTTATTTATTTCTGGTGAGGGAAATGACAGCTAGGTTCTCACTCTGCAAATGTGTTTATGAATGGAGTCAACATTAGCAAATAAAGAATCCAACTCTATTTACCAGACAAACTAAAAGAGAGAGTGCTAATGGGAAGAGTGGATGAAAAAGAGTGTAAACCACACTGAGCAGGGCTCACAGGAACTCCATATTTATGGGGTGAATGTTTCCCCACTACATCTCTGCTCACTGCCACCCCTGGCACTGATTGTCCCTGGAATCAGCACTGATATTAGAGACTTGTGTGATTTGATTTGCTTTAGCTATTTGGGAACAGTGAGTATGAACCCCACAGTTCATACTCAGTACTACTACCCATCACACACATACACTTAATCTATATTTATTAGTTGTTTTAAATTAATGGCAGTACCCAAAACAAGTAGATGAACAAACAAGTCTTTGCAGGATACACTGCAGCACAAGGACAAAACAAAAAAGAAAAAGAGACAAAGAAACAAAGAAAAAAAACTCCTACCATGAATCCACTCATATATTACTTTATTGATTTCTTGACATTACAATTCAAAATACTTATTAGATTTCATTAGATTTTAAAATTTTACCCTGAACTGTTCTAAAAAATGCAACTCTCTTATTTCATGGAATGGAAGATTTAAAATGTGTCGGTACAAAAGCACTGCAGTGGCATTACCAAAATGTTTTTCTTCGATACCATTCAGATATATTTCATAATGACAAAACATTGCAATAAAATATACCAAAATAAACTTTTTGGCAATACCATAATGAAATATTTTGACATTATTGAGATGAAAAGACAAAGTTTCAAATATGAAAATTAAAAAAAAACTTGTTCTGGAACTTATAATAAAATCTCCTCTGACAAAGCACTTTCACTTACAAAAAACCAGTATTTTTTGTCATGTAATTGGTGTCAACTTTTTTCATTGTTTCTTTATGTTTTGGGGTTTTTTTAACAAGCCCTAGGGATTACCCACTTAAAAAAAAAAAAAATAGTGACAAAAATCATACACATGGGCCTGCGAGTAGTACAGATTTGTAGTTAATGTCTCTTTCCAAGGAATATAAATAAAATCATTCAGATCTCTCTCTGTCTCTATGTGCTCCATGCCTTCTCAGGTTCACACTTTGCTCATTTTCTGACCCATATTCTCTCTACTCCAAGTTTATTCCCAACCAAATAAATGGCAGTGACAGATGTCATCCCACAGACCACTTGATTTGCCATGTCAGGACGGCACCAGGCACCTTTCCTTCTGTGGCTCTCTCAAATTATTAAATGTGTGTCCAGGTCCATGAAATTAAAATAATTGGGATGAAAAGCAGATATTTCACAGGTCAAAATTAGCTCGATGTAGCCATGCAAAGTTGTAGCAATAGGGGATCTCTCCCAACAGAAGAAAACTAAACAGGTTCTAAAATCTTACTATTGATATTCTAGGTTGCAGCCCGATGAATATACCTTGTTATGCTCCTCCCATTTCCCTTATAAAAGGTATTATCAAAGCCACCTAGACCACCAGAAGCAAAGACTGAGCTAATTGATATGTTATTTTAATCAGAACTGTGTTCCATTCTGCTGTTCCTGTGGACAGTCTTTATTCACATAAGCAGCAACAACTGAGTCAAAAACAACTCCTGCTCTCGAGCAATTTTTCAGTGCCCACATTGGCCTGAAAACGGGCACAAGGGAGAGGCTGATCTGGTGGGAAGTGATTTGCACAGAGAGCTTGTGCCTGACTGCTGTTTATGCTTTGCCACTGAAATCTAGGAGAATTGTCCTAACATGCATAAATGTTTTATTTCAGCTTCGTAACACAAAATAATTTTAATTTAATTATGATGAAAGAGAAAAAAGACAATAATATTATTTTTTGGGAAACGAAGTGCATTGGCAATGTTTTTAACGTATCAGTCTCAATTTTTCTTGATTCTGAAGCATTTTGCTCAATAGTTGAAGTAATTAAGAAAGGACTTATTGTTTCCTGTTCTCCATGGCAGAATGAGAGTTGTTGCTACAAGGTATCTTTTTTCATTATCAAAATAAGAGCAATGCACACGACATTTGTAAAAAATGACAGTACTTCAATGATAAGTTTGCCATTTTAAACATAAATTCATCCAGAAGGCAGACTTTCTATAAGAAGAAAGTCAATATTTCTCCATATGTAGATCTGTCTTAAAACTCTCCATACTTTTCACAGGTCTGGAACAGTGCCTGCATTTTGCATCCAGATCCTTTAGAGCTGCTGCAGCCCCACAGCACTTTGCCCCTTCCCAACTCTCTCAGTGAAATGACTGAAAACTCACCAGGTGGAAAAGTTCAGGTTCTTCTCTGGCATATTTTGTTTTTATCACGGCCATGTAACATTTACAGCTATAACAGGAGTATCACAATATGTATTTGAAATGCAGGCACATTATTTTTTTATACAACTCTTAATTGTTACAGTCTGATTTTTGCTCCAGTCCTGCAGTGAATGTTGAATAGCTGGCCAGATGTGATCAATAGGGATGGAAGGGAAGACAGAGCTGCACCAAAATGCAGCTTTTTAGGTCCTTTGCTATTTTTGGTCGACCTCATTAGAATTTCTGCCTTATTCATTAAGGTTCTGCTTCAGCAAAGCATGTAAGGCCATGGTGATAACAAACACTCATCTGAATGTATAAATTATATTATAGTTAAATGCATGCTTTACTGTGTTCCTGAATGGGTGTTTTAGCACTTTGTTTTTCTAATTAAAAGAAAAAAATGTCAGAGAGGAAAATGCAGTTATGTAATACCACATTATTTTGCACAACTCAGACAATAAACTTAATCTTATCTAGTATGCTAAATAACTTGGAGAAGTTCTTAGTCACCTAGCCAACATACCTTAAAATTTGAGAGTATTGCCTATTACAGATGCATAAAGCTCATTACTAATGAATAAACATTCATTTTACATCACTTACTTTAAATTCATGTAATTCTTTATCCATTGTGTCAATTCATGTAAGGAATTTCAAGTTCAGCTGATTTGGAATTATCCACTAGAAACAGAAAGGGGGAAAGAGAAGAGGGAGTACACATTTTTTGTACTGAGTTGGTTCAAATACAACTTTAAGGACTTAATTTCCAGTTTAGAAGAATAGCATTTGCACTGAAATAAACTATGGCATGTTTAGTACTGTAGTGGATTTTAAAAACAAACTTATAAGGAGGCAATTAAGGGAATTGCTGGTAAGATTGATTCTGTAGCTTTAAATGAAGAGCATCATTACTGGGCCTAAAAGGATCATTTTTGCACTTCCTTTATGGCTCAGAACTTGCCACTTACTTTTCATATCAGACAGCTGCAGTGTGGCATTGCTAACCTGAAAAAATGGGCAGAGAGGCTGATTTCAGCTTCTCACAAGTGAAAAGTTAATAGTGATACTAAGAATATAGGAATGGTCTTGGCTCAGAACTGGATACAGCTTTGCAGCATCCTGCAGCAGAGAGTCTCCACCAAGGACCCATAGTCAATTTTTAGATGAAATTTCTAAATTGCAGTTTCATGTCTCCAGCAATGACCAGTAATCAATTTCTAGATGGGAGTCTTAAGAAACAGAGCAAACACAGCAACCTTCCTCTTTACACCACTCCAACAATCCCTGGCTTGTGGACAGGCAAAGGTAGAGTTTAGATTTTGGGTTTGATGTTTTTAAGGAGCTTTTATCATCCAGCAGACTAATCACACTTTGAAGCTACCAGTCTGGGTCTTCACAGCTTCATGTGACAATAAACTCCTCTGTATATCCCCATTAGTTTGTTTGGTCTGCAACTTCTCAGCAGAGTTCCTGTAGTTCTTGAATTATGAGGAACAACCAGCAGTTCCCTCTCTACCTTCTCAGTTTCCCTCATGATTTTATAGCTCTGTCAAAAGCTCCCCACAGTCTCTTCTCTGAGCTGAGGAGTTCTTGTCTGTCTAATCCTTCCTCTAGGGGTTGCTCTGTAAATTTTTTCGTCATTATTGCTCTTCTCTGTACTTTTTCTGTTATGTCCTTGCAGTGGCAGGGAGACAGATTTCCCAGCAATTCCCAAGATTCATGTGCATGAAGTGCCATTGAATTTTTCAGTTTTGTTCTTTATTTTTTTTGCTATTACTCATAAACATCCAATTTTTTCTGTTGACTGTCATTGACTCCTGGACTAACATTTTCACAAGCCCTGCTACTAGACCGCTGAAATCTCTTTCCTCAGGTATAATAAATAGTTTAGAACACCTCACTCCAAATATAAAATTAGCATTTACATGGCTATAATCCTTTTTTATTTTTTCCACATTTAGTCATTTATCCTACTAAGTTTCAACACACCTGATAGCTCAGTATTGAGAGTTTATTGGCAGTTGTATTAATAACTTTTTAGCTCTGTATGCCTTCTGTGACATCAACAAACTTTGCTGTTTCACTTTTCAGTCTTTCTCCAGATAGTTTTTGTATATATGTAGCAATGCAGGGCTCAGTGTGAAACTTTATAAGACTCCTGGAGTGGTTTCCCTGAATTGACAAAACTATTTATTCCTACCCTTTCTTTCCAATTTTTGAGTATTTATTTGCTCATGAAAGAACCTTGGAAAGAAACAATCATTTGATATCTTTGATGGGCTGTTGAAAGCTTTGTGAAGCACAAGTATACAATAGCAAATGATTATTGATTCTTTAAAGGATGAGCAAGACCAAACTTCTTTCTACAAAATTCACATTGATTTTTCTCAGTGGTACCATATTTATCTATGTACTTTCTGCCTGTCTTCTGCATTGTATATTCTAGTAATTTATCTGATCACTAGTCCCCAAACCTCCATGGGATCCTTTTCCAAATTTTAATATAGTGGGGTTTTAATGTTTCTTTTGCTACTCAGGCCATTTAAAGAGAAAAGTGAGAAACCACTTCTAGTTTAATGCTATTTTTAAATATTCAAGACCCTTTAGAACTCTGACAACTCATTCCCATGACATTAGCTTTTCCTGCTTTTATCCTATGAGACAGATCCCCCAAAAGGTTTTCTATAAAGTTTCTATCATGTTCCCTTCAGATATAAAAAGTGCAAAGAACTGATCTTATTTCACCCAGCTTCTGTCCCAGGAGCACTCAAGATGCTTCTCATGAAATAAGTACAATCCCTATTATAGAGAGGGAAAACAAAATCTGAGAGGTGAAGTGTTGGCTTTAATAAAGGACTGACATCAGAAGCATGTGCATAAATATCTTATCTCTTCTTCAGTGCTTTAGCCCAAGCCAGCTTTCTTTTGAATGTGAATAACACATAACAGTTTAGCATGCCTTGAGCCTGAATTGATGCACACCCCCTCACTGGAGATGGGAGCTGTTTTCTGTCTTGATGTCTTCATCACTAGCCTGAACTGCCTGATATCTGAGCCTACCTTAAAGGGTCTTTTTACAGTAATGGAAAAACAAAATCAGTATTTACTTGGGGTTGCCACAGACTAAAAAGGATACCTGGAAAAAGTCCAAGATATGAGGAATCCTACTGCTTCAGGAATAGTTATAACCCAAAATCAGTCTATGCATATAAGGAGATTTAAATCATAGATTCACAGAATACACTGGGTTGGAAGAGACCCACAAGGATCATCCAAGTCCAACTCCTGGCCCTGCA
Organism: Lichenostomus cassidix; assembly: GCF_008360975.1. Classification (NCBI taxonomy): domain Eukaryota; kingdom Metazoa; phylum Chordata; class Aves; order Passeriformes; family Meliphagidae; genus Lichenostomus; species Lichenostomus cassidix. Next base: position 9,108,232 of record NC_139479.1, on the reverse strand, counting down.
CAGGACAGCCCAAGGATCACATCATCTGCCAGAGAGCATTGTCCAAACACTCCTTGAGCTCTGCCAGGCTGGTGCAGTGACCACTGCCCTGGGGAGCTGTTCAGTGCCCAGCCACCCTCTGGTGAAGAACCTTTTCCTGATATCCAACCTAAACCTCCCCTGACACAGCTTCAGGCCATTCCCTCAGGTCCTGTCACTGTCACCACAGAGCAGAGATCAGTGTCTGCCCCTCCTCTTCCTCTCACCAGGAAGTTGTAACTGCAGTCAGATCTCCCCTCAGTCTCCTCCAAGCTGAACAGACCAAGTGCCCTCAGCTGCTCCTCACACAGCTTCCCCTCAAGGCCTTCACCATCCTCATGGCCTCCTTTGGATGTTCTCTAACAGCTTAATGTCTTTTGTTTATTGTGGCACCCAAAATTGCACCCCGTGCTGGAGGTGCTGCACACTTCTCAACTCGCATTGTAAATGAGCACAGAGATGAGGACAGTTTCAGGGAATCCTTAGTTACAAATTCCTGGTGGCTCTGCCTTGTGCCCCAGCACGGTTCATGTTTGCATACTAACTAATGAACACACTCCCCATTTAAATTAATGCTCCCTTGTCTTGTATAAACAGGCTGCAGCAACTCTGTAGCTGGCAGGCGAGGAAAAGAGGAGAGGCTAAACAGGATTAGCAGAATATCAAAGCATCCTCTTTAATTACCTGCTACAGTATGTTCATTTATTTTTGTCTCCAAGTAACTTTTTTTGCCATTAATGCCTGATTGATCACATAAGGATGGGGCTGGGAGCTAGGAGAGTCTATTCATTATCCTAAAGGTTGTTACAGTGGGTGCTCTTATTAATCAGATTTTTAAGTGGAAAGGTATGAGGTTGTCCACTGCCATTCAGAAAATGAATGCTCAAGGGGAGGACCTAGGCAAGCACCACTCACACCAGCAGGCCAGCTAATCTAATTGATAATAGTCCTATTAATTTGGAATTGAATATGAGCAGCCTGCAGTTCTGGATCATCTTCATACCATTCTCATTATATCGAGTCCTCATTCATTTGGAAGGTTAACAAATGCATAGTATTAATAACAAAATTAAATGGAAGGATGTAAATTGGAAAGAGATATTTATTGTTAAGTGTTTACACGAAAGAAATAAAGCATTTTATTTCCACTGTCATTTAACTAAGGCTGCACATGAACACCTGAAGAATGCAAAATTATGATTTGACAGCTGAAATTAAGGATTACTATTTACTTCAAATGTAGGGAAGTAGAAATATTTTTGTTTCTTTTTAGAAATAATTGTGTTTCTTTTGTCAGCTGCAAAGGAGTCCCTGTGAGTCTTGCTAAACCACCACAGTTACACAGTGCCTTTCTGAACAGTGTCTGGGTCATTGTGAACATCCTGCTCAGACTGTGGCATGGGCAGCAGGATGCAAGCAATTTTCAGGGATGCCAAGCTTTTTGGTCTCTACAGACATAGGCAAGGGAGAGTTCCTAGGACATTTTGCACAGCTAACCTCTCCAGAAGTGCTCAGAGCAGAACTTCAGGCACTCCATAAATTTTACAGCTGAAAATTGAAGAGCTCTTGACCCTCTGCTACCCAAGCATTTCTTGCAGATTGCTGTCATGGACCTTGGTTTATTAATTCTTCCTGTGTTGCACCTCAAGCATGGGTCTGTAAGATTTTTTTTTTGAAGTCATAGATGATGCTCTTCTATAGTTTATATTCTATATAACAAGTTAATAAAACTGTTTAACAAGCCAGTTGTATCCAATATATATAATGGAAGAAAGCAAATATTTAGCAATGCTTATCTGTGCTGTTTCATAAAAGTGACATCAGTCATGGCTGTGGTCTACAATATTTTTTTCTTTCAGTGTGAGAAAACTTTTTGCCAAGGCAGCTTAGATTTATTTATTTATTTACTTACTTAATTGTTATTTCACTTCATGCTTCTGGTGTGTTGTGTCCAGAGTAGTTTTTTCACACGTTTTCAAATGGATGGGTATGATTTGGCACAGCTGGGTTTATCCTACTGGTTGCACAGCTTGGAATAATCTTGTCTGGGTTAGGGTAAAATGAGTCATAGCTTCCAAAAATCATTTGTCACTGTTGTAAAATGAAAGACAATTGGTCCTGATTGGCAGTTTCTGCTCAAAAAAGGCGTCTGGTTTGAAGGAGCAAGACTGCTGCAGATAGAAACATGAGGGGCCATCTCAGAACTGCTTTATTTGAAAAACTTAGGTATACATTTTGGTATATGGTAATTTTTTCTCTTCTCCCATAAAACTAAAAGGTTCTCTACAGTGATGCTGTAGGATGCACTGCCTAACCAGTTCAGTGCTAGAGAATAAATATTGAAAAAGAAATAATGTAATGTTTTTACAGTAAAACCAGGCTCTGGACAAAATACCCTCTTTGTGAACAAAAGAGTACAGTAACAAAAATTTGTTGAAGAAAATAAAGAAAACAAATAGCCTCTGAATTTCTAGACTTACACATATGAGTTTGTACACCTTGTGCAAGACTTTCTTGGTTCCTTCCTGCTGCTGCTGGGCTCTGTCTGGTGTCACATTGGTGACCTTGGAGGGACAGTGTGTCTGCAAAGTGACCAAGTCCAGGTGAGCCAACCTGAGAGAGCCAGACTGTGCTTAGGACTTGTCAGAGTAGAGAAATATCCATCGAATAAATTGCACTCCCTGCTGTTTCCTCCAAGGGGGAAGCAGGCTCCCTGTTGACACCAAGCAGAAAGGAAACGAGCAAGGAAACCTGCTCTAGAGGAGACACTAATTGTAATCAAATTCCTGCTTCTCAGCCCAGAGATAATTTTGCTGCATTTTCTTCAGTGGAATTTGTTCAGTTTTCCTTCAAAATACAGATGAAATACTGTCCTTCCTTTATGAATTGAGATAATAATCTTATATGAAAAAGAAGAAAATGAAAAAAAAAAAGAAAGAAAAAGAGGGGGAAAAAAAGAAAAAAAAAGAAAAAAAAGAGAAAAAAAAAGAAAAAAGAAAAAAGAAAGAAAAAAATTTAAAAAGGGAAAAAAGAGTTTTGGTAATGATACTATGATTCTATGATTTGTCATCAACTTTGCTACCAAATAACAAGTAACACCTTCTAGGGTCCCTGTCATCTACTCCAGAGATTACCCATTTCTTTTCCATGTTTGACCCTAACAAAGCACAATGTGACTTTCATATATATAATTCTCAAATCTTACTCTATTAACATAACACTGATTTCAAGACAGCTTCCACTTTGCCCTGCACTGCAGAAATCTGAGGAAGAGTATGACTGCTGTGCATTGCTCTCTTTTTACACACCAGCAAATTCTTCCTCTGATCATCGTGTTTAGTTGCTTTAAAATAGAAACAAACAATGCCACTTAGCATAAGTTGGGTTAGGTGATAAATGAGCTGAGTGATGAAATGAAGATTCCTTATTCGATCAAGGAACCTAAAGAAACTGGCATTCCATATTCATGAATCCATAGTTTTTTTTCCATCCATATTGAGTTAGCAGCTGCACATCAAAAGCTGAATCATGTTTACCAAAGGGAAGGAAAGAATCTGCTGATATGTTGATACAACAAATCCACATCTTTCCTTTGCTGCCTTGATTAAAAGAGCACCAGAACATAAGCCTTTATCTTGAGCTTTCTGGTAAATAATACTGGTTTAGATCATTCCACTGCGTCAAGTTTGATCAAAATTGTACAAAACCAAAATTCTGTGGTTTTCTGAAACTAGAGGGATTGGGTTGGGTTTTTTTCCCCCATTAAACTGGTGTTTCCCATCCTGGACTCGAGGATCTGCATTCATACTTGACCTCCTAGTCTATGTGAGGCTTGGGGCACTTCTAAATGAATCTTGGCAGTGGGACAGAGACCTCCCCCAGCAAGCCCCCAGGGCATCACAAGCCTAGCATTCATTCTCTAATCAGTTCTATTCTGGAGCTGTATTTTTAAGGCCATTTAAAGCTCTAGTTATTTATAGTGGTCTTGGCCATGTGGGACCTATTAAAAAAATAATTCAGACCTTCCTTAACCACATGATTTTTTCCCAGAAAATATAACAATAATTTACAGTGGAGAAAAAAGAAATGTTGTGCTCTGAAATCCTCATCAAATCGCACACCCTTGCTCACACTAATCACCATTTTCATACAATAGAAAATGTGTAAAAGAAAACTCTCAGAACTTTTCTTATGTATACACCTCTTGGGGCTGATGTGGGCTGTTATTATGATTTATTTGCTATTTGTTGTGCCCTGACAGGATGTTTGAGCATTTGCAAACAAGAGAGATGATGTTACCATTGTGTGACCTTGCAGCCTACTTACTAATGAGTTAACACAGGCAAGCAGGGACCCCAGAATAATGATGTGCTTGCAGACTTGGGCTGCTACTGAATTATTTGTATCATTGCTTGAGGAGGCATAGGTGTTAATTATCCAATTAGTACCAATTAGTAACTCAGCTAAAGTGGAGGTGGTGCTGTAAAATTGTCAAAATTTCTCTCAAAATTACTTCCTGGGGCAAGCTCCCACCTGAGAAGAAATTAGATTTTTCAGTGCTTTTCTAACAGTAAGTCAAGAAACAACTGCTAAGCTAACTGACATGTTAACACAGTTCCATTGTATTTTAACCTATCTTCATTTTTTATCTTTGTCTTTGATTTAGTGCATTTACTTTTTCTGTGGGTTGCAAATACATCTCATCAGAATACAGAGCTCAGCATGCTTGCTGCTAGAAAGAAAATAATCACTTCCCCTCAACAGATCAGTAATGCTCAAATAAGCCAGAGCTGAAGTTAGTAGGGGTATGAAAGAAGTTCTGATTGTGGTGGGTGATATGACAAGACAAAGACTAAACATTTTATATGCTTTGTTATTAATTTATCCACACCTTCCTATAGTACAGTAGTGTCATGACTGTATGTAAGGTATGAGCCTAATGCAAAATATCCAAAATCCACCCAGCAAATCTAACATGTATAAAAGAATATTAGAAAGTTTAAAATAGCTCTTTAAAGTGTGATTTGCTACTGAAATCATGGTCACTCTGTTTCAAACCTGTTACTTCTTTTTCAGTATGTTAAAAAAAAAAAGTTGAGTAAATTTAGATCTTTCTACAGCAATAGTTACTAACCATTAGCCACAGAACAATACAAGGTACAGTTCAAGCTTTATTTGGAGCAATGTAGCCCACAGGAATTAGAGATAGTGCAAGTGAGCAATTGAGGTCAAAATGTGATCAATAGATAACAAAACTCTCCTCCTTCTTGCACTATAAGCATATTTCTGAAGCAGTTTTTTCTCTATTTAAAGATGACCATATTTTCTTCCATCATATATAAGGTGCACAGATGGGAACAAATACAGTTATGATTCGGAAATATTTTATTTTTTTCCCCTAGTCTTGATATAACTGTAAATAATGTCTTCATAGAACATTCCTTAAATTGCTTCTTTCTCCAACAAGCTGATCCTCAATTCATCAGGAGCCAGAGCACCAACTCCTATGGATAAAAGGCCAAGACTTTCATTCTGGAAGCTTGAGAATCCATTGCTTTTTTATGCAATAATTGCCTCTTCATATAAAATTCATCTCTCAGCATCCTGTGCCACCAATATCAAATAGACATCTATAGATTCAGGGTATTTTAGTAGTTTAATCAAATTAAAAAGTAAAAGATGGTGTTACATGAAGGCAGTGGCATGTATGGTGAGGCACCTTAATAGGTATAAACTGGTGCATTTCTAGCTAATCAATTACATGGTGCTTTTACCTTTTATCTCTGACTGTTAATGACTGCCATACTAAATAAAGTCTTAAATAGCTTGCTAGGATGCTCCCTGATCTCTAGAAGGCAGACTGAGTGTCTACCAGCTCCTTTGCTATAACATCTTAAGGTCTTTAACTGTCTGAACAGCTGGATGATTGCATATAGCACTGGCATGCAGCCACTCTCCCCTCCAAACCCCAATTACAGCCGCTGTCGCAGAGCTAGGAAAGCACAAGCTGCAGTTTTATTTTATGCAACAATCAATGGCAGTCATTTTTTAAGATGATGTAGCACTGTAGTTCTGCATATGGCTCAACAAACACCCCTCTGTTTGCAACTGGTGAATGATCTGCCAGCAAACCTCCCCAACGCTTCTGCCGTTCGATATTATTCGCCAGGCAGCTCACATGAATACTCTGCAGACTGTGTGCAGAAGTTTCTTGCAGCAGCCCATGTTTGAAATTTCAGCTACATTTATTAGTTAGAATTGAAAACAGAGGCCACGTGGTTGTTTTTTTGTTTCTTGGTAGGAAAAGTATAGCTCTTGGAGGGAAAGAGGCATCTTTGGGGGATGATTCAACCAACCCTGTATTAGTGAGGGATGAATCACCCTCTGCCTATTGACTACAGAAGGAACCTGAGTGATTGACTAATCCAGGCACTTAAATTTCAAACTAAAGTAAGGAGGTTCCCACTCTTTTGTACTTTTAAAGTTAGTATATACTTTTGGCAAACAGTGGTATACAGCTATTATAGTAGAGCAGATAATGGACACATCATTATGTAGCATACCACTGTAGTAAGTCTAAATATCACTGAGCTAATCTAAAATTTGGCTAAAAAACCCCAAACCAACAGTGGTCTTAAGTCCAGTCTCAATCAATATTCAAACCATATCTAAGTATGATGAACTGTTCATATTTATATATTCCTTTGCTTTACCTTAATCTTTATTTTTATAAGCTCTGCTTTCTTATCTCTTCTTGACGCTGCATGAGTCATATTCTAACCCAAGTTAACAAAGTTTTATTTAGCAGAAAAATTGCTACAGCCTGCAGTGCTATTCTTTTTATATATGTATGAAAGACTGTGTATGTCTCTATGCCCAAATCACTTCCTTCAGCTCCTTGCGTTGGCAAACTTTAATATTAAAGGACCTTTATATTGATAAATCTGAAGTGTCTTTCTTTTGCCTAAGTAATTAAGCTGACATCCTTCAAAAGAATCCTATTCAAATAAATCAGAGATTAGTTGTTACAGAATACATTCTCTTTTTTGAACAGGTAGAAATGCCTACTTATTCACACAATTTAGAATCCTTCCCACTGCCTTTTACAGGAGCACATACATTCTGCTGTGACACACTGCTAGTCAGAAGGTCTTGAAAATCTTCAATTTCCCTGATTTCTAGTAGGGCATGAAAAACTGCTGCAGGATATATAACTTCTGCATTGTGCTGATGTAATGGGCTTTTCCATATCAGGATCTGCCATTCTGAGCCTGTTCTATCTCAACACAGCCAGGATCAAGAAAGCTGTAGTGGAAGTTCTGCTCTATAAAGTCACCAGTGTGGCATCACAGCCTACTGTGAGATTGCTATCATGGCCTGAGTCACGAAACAGTAGTACCCATTTTGTGGGAAATCCAGTATCTCAGGATAACCTAGAATTACCTCCATAAATTTTGAAGGGCACAAGATATTTAAAGATATATATCTTATGAAAGAAGGAAATACTTTTTTTTTTTTTAAATTCTGACTCTTATTACATTTTTTTCTCATAAAGCATTGGGGTAAACAATAAAACATTTCTGTAAATCAGTCCATCTGTGCCTTGTACTTTATGGGCTAAGAATATGGACATTGTTTCTGCTTTGTAATAATTGGCAAGTCTGATTCATTGAATTCTGCATTTTGACAGCCTGGAGAGACCTCACTTTGATGGTCTGCTGTATTTGCTCAGGAAAAGTTCCTCTAATGGTTTCTAGTGCCAAACTGACCTTTATATTATGTTTATTTTCTTATCTGTCTGGTATGGTACTTTCTCACTTCTCTTATACCCTTTATAGCTGTTTATGTCTTTTGAGACACAGTTGCTTGCTTTTGATTTATTTTTTTCATGCTTATATTGAGAAACATTCCCCATGAATAAAGTCACAATTCAGTCTTTCCAGATTAGTTGTAAATCCCTCCTATAACAACACATCTTCCTATAATTAACTCTGTGGCTAAACCTCCCCCTAAAAATATTTCAAAGGAATTTTCCATGCTTTGTGAGTGATGAGTGACCTACCCTTTGGAAGAAATGTTTAACCAAGTTTATGTTACCTGTTTTGGAATATTAACATATTATAAGATACTTAAGTAATGACAGTGATGAGCAGAAAAGAAACATGAAAGCAAAACTCTTTCATCTAGTGTCTTCAGCGAAGCATCTTTCACATTCAAAAAACAGTTTGAGTTACCAGTAAGAAATAGGAAAATTCACATTTTTATCCCATGAGGGAGTTTTGTCTTTCAAAATGTCCTTAAATGCTAAACTGGAACAAAAAAAAAAAAAACAGTGTTAAAAGATTCTTATAATAACAACAGTAAATAAACATTTTGATAACATTAAAAATTTTATTTAACTGACCATACATCTATATAATTATATAGTTCTATTTTGTTCCATATTATCAGTATAAATAGAAGTATATGATGACATATAATGAATAAAGGATTTAATTTATTCCATTAGATGATGACACTAGCAGATTCAGAGAGAGATCAACCTATTTCCATGCCAAAACACATTTACTTTGTGTCTGTTTAGCATTCATTTTGCTTCTGTTCAGAACAGCATTTACCAAACTATTATCTTATTGGATCAAAATGTGCAAGGAAATTCCACAAGAGCAACATTTAGGATGGATTTTGGTTGCTCTTGTTTTCATTCAATCTAAAACCACTGCCATGAGAAACAGAAGGGGTAATGCAGACCTCCTTCACAGGTAGAAATCATGAGTTGAGAAAAGGAAAGACAAAGTGAAAATATTGTGGATATTCTTTCAAACCTCAGGAGAAGGACACATTTTGGACAAATGTTTCAAGAGTGGGTGTGGGATGCTGAAATGGAATGCTTTCTGTTAACCAATTCTAATTTCATTTCCTACCTCGCATTGTGATCCAGGAAGTCTGTTCTCCAGCATGAGTCATTTTGTCACATTCCAGATCTGAAATGAATAAAGCTATTAACATTTATAGTATGCTGTAGTTTTGCCATATTTTGCAAATGTCTATTCTTTTTTCATCTGTTGTCATTGTCAGGAATAACAGCTGACAATGTAAGTATATATGCCCATTACCAGTGTAGAGAAAAATAAGAGTGACTTTTACTCTCTTCATAATAAGAGCCCATTCCAGTCTAAGATTTGTTAAAATGTGATTTAATCAGAGCAGAGGCTCAGAAAGAGTGCTTTGTTATGACTGCTGCAGTGAGGATGAGTTGTCTATGTTAACAGTGCTTTCCATAAAGGTTTATGAATGATATTGACTTTACAGGGTTTTGGCTGGATCTGAGCATCAGAATCTCATGTGTTAGTTTGATCCAGCTCTTGGGAAAGCCTGCTGCAGGAAGGCATTGTGACTGATAAAAAAAACCTGGGAACTAAGGTACCCAACCTTTCAGAAGATGCTATTTCAGAAAGATGTATTCTTAGAAGTGGGAAACTGCATGAAAAGCAAAAACTGAAGTCACTCATTTGTGATTAACCTTCCCAAATATATAAATATATAAATACATAAATACGTGTATATTCAATTAAGTAAGTAGCAGTAGCAATTAACTTTTAACAATATTATCATGGTACTATGAATAATATTAGGAAGCTTGGTTCTTTGCTGATATCAGCTCAAGCATTCTCCTATACCTGGGTGACAACTCCTGGCATAAGCCTCCCCCTGCTGCATAAAAAACCCCAAAAAACAAACAACAAAACCAACCACCCAACCAAAAAACCCCACAAAAAAAGAAAAATTTATAACTGGGACAAAAGAAATTAGTTGCTTGTATCTGCAGATTTTTTAATAAAATCCTCATATTTTAAGACAGGAGGCATGCATATGGCTGCTGGCAAACAGCAGGTTTAGGTTGGTATATTCATAACTGTTTCTAATTAATTTTTGAATCTACGTAAAGGTAGGTAATTGCATCATTATATCAGTTCATATACCTTTACTGGATCCAAAGGTATTTATGCCTTCCAGACAGAAGGGGTCATGGAGAGTACTTTTGTTTCCATAACAAAAGATAAACTTGCACAACTTCCTAGCCAGTCAGAATACTCCTTTATGGCAAGCATTCATATCAGAAATAGGGCTGACTGAGTATGTATATCATATTTTAAAAATCACATCACAGAAAGGTGAGTTGTTTTATGTGATCAAATGCATAAGGAAATTGCCTAAACTATGTGGAACCTGCTTAAGAGTATAATTTCCATACTTTTGACCATAAGAACACCATTTTTTCCAGGGGGGTGTTTGTGCCAAGAGAGACTAATGTACTGCCAGAATGACAAGACTAAAATATACCTGATATACACAAACATTGCACCTATATTATGGATAGAAAAATGGTCACAGCAAGTGGAAGGTAGCAGAGCCTCTGGAGTGCCCCATTATAAGTGAATGGTTTTTAGGACCTGAAAAAGTTAGAAAAAAACCCCATGGAATGTTTCTTGTTTAATGAGTGATTTTGTTTACAGGGTGTAAAATATCCTCTGTTTATGTCAGTATTTTGATAGTCTGTTAAGATCAGTACAAAATTTCGACACTTGCCATTTTTTAGGTATCTGTCTTAAACGCTATCATCAATACATGAATTTTAATGAAATATATGTAGCAGGATGCTCTGCCTGGAATGGGGTAAAATAACTCAAACAATGCTGAATTGCAAAGCTACCGGTGGTGAATGGAGAATGGGACATCATGCTGCTTTTGGTGTTGAATAATGCTAAAACCAGCCTGACTCATCAATCCCAAAATTAAACATCCTCATCGTGAGGTGGAGATGTATTAGACTTGGTAATGTACCTGATAAAGGAACAAACAAGTGACACTACCAATAACTTTTCTAAGGCTGCTGAGCTGACACAGCTGGTCTGGAGACATCTGACAGTCAAATAGTGTAATCACTTCATACTATCAAAGCTCAGCCACACTTTTTAATGGCAGGGTGCTCTAAATTCCTCCTCTGAGTGAGAATGGCCCTCAAGGTTGCTCCTTGAGACTGAGCAAAACACATTTGACCACTGTCATTGGTATCTGTGAGAAACATCAATCTCTACTTATTAATTGTTTTGCTAGCTTTAATATAATATTCTTAATATAATTGCTTCAATATTGGTTCATAATGCACTGCTAGTAGTTACGTACTGTGTAGTAAAGGGTTCTGATTGAGATCTGTTTGTCCAATCTTTATCCTAATAAATCATTTATATTTGTATCAATTTATCTGGTTTGTCATCCATAATCGAGGGACAGAGCTGTATAGAGGCTCGATTACACCTTTACAATCCTTTGGACTCTAAAAATTGACAAATTCTGGAGCTAAGACTGGACCCAGCTGCACCTAGACTCTTCTCTGAGCAGTTTAGGAAGCAAGGAGGTCTTTTCTGCACTTTGTACCACAGTGGGAGGACTTTCTAATAAATTTTGTCCAAACTCCCATTCTGCCTGCGAGGATATGTTAAGTAGATTCCTTCCCACAGCTGTGAATGGATATTAACTGGACACCTTCCCTCCCCAACTTTGTGGAGCCACTCACAGTCACTGAGCTCAGCTGACAGGGGGTAATTGCTGCTGGAATTCTGCCACTTGATATTACTCCTGGTAGTCAATCACAGGGTCCTGAACGCTGCAAATAAAGCCACAAGTCGCAGCAGCTGCTGTGACAAGGAGGTGACATGCCTGGCCTCCCTCCTACGGGTGTCATGCTGAATAACCTCATCAGCCAAACTAGCAGGGTGGGGTCTTTCCATCACTGCCAGCTTCTCTTAGCCAGTCTATCTGTTCCCAGAAGTGTATCATAACCAGGGTGTTATTAAGATAGATTAATCTCTCACCATCTTTACATTACTGCTATCAAACCTCAAGTAGTCCTAACTACTTTATTTCTTAGGCAGTCCTCTGAGGTCTGCTAGACAGAAAATTCACAAAAAATGCAAAGCTAACAAGATGGATGGGATCCCTCCTGGGGGTTTTTGTGATCTGTCAGAAGTCAGCAAATGCAGATGACGGATGATAAATACAAAGGTTTGAAAAGAAAAAATGGTCTATTTATTTAGCAAAGATAGAAATGTTAATGAATTTTGCTGCAAAGAAGCATTATCTACCATGGGTGGTTAGGGCTCAGGCTTGCACAACTAAAAGTGATAAATGAGACCCAGCTACAAAATAATTGCTAGGTTATGAGTGTCCCCAGAATTCTTGTATGGGTCTGACAATTTTAAATCTATCTCAATTTCTTATTAAATAATATATATATACGTGAGCAGGGAGAGGATAAACCCACACAAAAGTCTGAATAAAAGCTATTCTTACTTGTTATCAGTGTCAATGAGCTCATTGCTTCAATAGAAGCTGTAACTTAAACTCTACCATGACTGTTTCATTCAGACACAACTTTCCTTGGTATTCTAAACCTCAGATTTTCTGTACTTGTGTGGTATAGTTTAGGTACCTTAATAATCTTTCAGTGGAAATCTCAAACAACTGTTTTCCTTGTAAGACCACAACTGGATTTCTATTGCCAATTCTCCCACCAGCTGCCAATCACCAAGTATTTGACTTAACCAAATACTACCAAATATCATCTGGAGTTAACTAGATAGAACAGGGAGGTTGTGGAGATGTGGTGAGGCTCTGTTAGTTGCTTTATGTCAATTAGTACTGTAGTCATTGAATATTCATTAGATAGGTCTGCATAATATTGCTAGACTTTTGAAATCTGCTTTTTCTTTAAATGCTCCATATATGTTGTTGGAAGCTCCCTAGATTTTATTTTAAAAAACCTGAAACAATTACCCCATTTCCTAACCCTCTCTGACATTTATGAGGCTGTGCTATTTTGGCTTTTATGTAGTTTTGAAAAAGAAAGTTGAACTGGATCTTTCAACTTATGAGAGAAGCTGGTCATTGATGGCAATATTATTTGTCTATTTTAAATTAAAAGTTGTGGGGTTTTTTTTCCTAGTGCAGCCTGGTCTGGTTTTAAAATAGTGTACCTTTTGATGTGCTCTCTCACAAGTGCTTTTTAATGCTGCTAGAGCTGGAGAACCCCTCATCCCTGGGGTATTGATCTGGCAGAAAGCATAATGCCTGCTAATACCACCTGTGAGACTATGATTTATATTTTTTATATCTGTCTGACTTAACATGCTGGAGCAGAAGAAGGATCCAAGTCAAGCTAAAAGACTGCATTGCTGGTAAATATGAGCTGAAGAGCCAAGACAGCCTGGATCCTTTTACAACATTATGCTGTTTCCTGGCTTTGGGATGTGATGGGAAATTCAGAGACATGGCATGAGTAGAAAGCTTTCTAAGATTTAAATGTATGTGTCTTACCCTGCAGAGAGTGAACTCATTTGTAGTAAATGAAAGACCATTGGCAGAGAATTGACATTATGGTCTGTTTGCTATGGACTGCCACCTTGGCAAACAAAACCCCTTCACAGGACAGTCTCCTCCTAAGCCAACCCCATCCCAGAATTCAGCCACTTACTCCCAATTACAAATTTTTAAGATTAAGACTTGCATTTTTAGTGACAGCAGTTATGTCTTATATGAATAGCTTTTTTGTACTGACATCTCTAGCCTCAATCCATTCTGTGAATAGAGTAAAATTTATTAATTCTTTGTTATTTAACAGCTGTGCTATGGTTCTCAAGCTCCTTCAAGTGAAGCCACATTCATTTGTCAAAACTGGGACTGAGTAAATTAAAATAGAAAATACAAATGTTTAACAGCTGAGACCAGAAAAGCCTCAATCTTTCCTGTGCCCTTCTCATGATGTTACCATAGTCATGTTTTGTTAAACTAAAACTGCTTCAAATTCACTTTTCTGTCTCCATGACCTAGAGACAATGGGAGTCAGCATCTTGACATTTCCATCTTTAAAATTCTTAGCACATACTGGAAAGAAACATTTTTCCTCCCAGGTTAATGAACAATGGGACAGAAAATCAGAGAGACTGTAAGCATTATAACTAACAGAAATAAGAAAAATGTATTTTTAAAAACACTAGGAAAACAGAATGCATTTTCTGTACATTTTGCAGTTGAATTTTGATCCAGTTTATCCAATCCTCTAAATAAATACATTGCTTTGGATCATTATCCACTTGGGAGAATGCCATAAAAATGTACCACTAGTTGACTTACAGAAAGGAAAATATTACAAATTATAAATTGAGCACAGCTGGGCAATATCCTAGTGGGAGCAATTATTTTGGCATTATAAAATGCAGGAGATTACAAACCCTGAAATGAAGAAAAGCAATGACCTTTCTTCACTAGAAAAGTCTTGTTCAGTAAGTCTTGCTGAGAGATGGGTGGTAACACAGATTGATATATCAAGTTGCAAACACCATAATTAATGTGAATGACACTTCAGACTTCAGGGAATCAAGCAGTGTTAAAGGTGTTTTGTCCTACAGAAGATGGTAACTGAGACTGGGGCTTTGAATGAATACTTTGCTCCCGGCATCACCTTTATAAGTACAATTTCCTCATCATACGGCCTCTCACACACCTCTTTTATGCTTTCAATCACAGCCATCAGAGACTAGTAATGGTGCTGTGGGGGATATATCATGTTAACTCAGATCCTTATAATCTGATATCTCCCAATATGCATTTAAATGGTTTCCTTATCTTTAGAGAAAAAAAAATTAAAATTATTTTGTAAATTACTAAGGTGGATGAAAAATAGTGTAGTAAGTGCTGTCTGTGATGATTTAATGCTACTATTCTAGTTAAACTAGTGTCACTAAAACCCCACCATATCAAAAGGCAAGCATGACTGCATGAGGCACTGTCATTTCCTTTCTGTGGTGTGTGCTTCCATTGATTAATAAAGCATCTCAGATTGCCTCCATAGATGTATTCCAGCAAAATGCAGTAGAGATGTGAGTACTTAGTCTATTTGTGTTGCTTCTCATTTTTTTCATAATCTCCACTGTGACATAGCTTGGATAAGAACTAATTTGCTTCTAAGTCTATTACATAAAAATGAACACAGATTTATGGAAACTCTCACGAAAATTCTAGTTTAATACTGAAGACGAAAACCATATTCAAGAGGAAATATTGCTCTATGGTTCATAGATATGGAAAAATCTCAAATATCTTGAATCTTAAGCAATGTTTGGTACACAGCATGCAGTCCTTCTCAGACCTGACAGATGATGAATTTGGGCCCTGGGTAACAGTCCAATCCACCTGCTTTTTGTCATTGCCTGGAAGGCTAAATGCCAAAATACAGTATGTCTGAATGCTCTTTGGATAGCAATCCATATCAAGTATCACACGTTTGGATACAGGAAATTATTTTGAGGCTAGAAATGCACTATAAACCAGACACAGATAAAATACTTCTACATCTTCACAGATGTTTGAAAAGTTAGTCATGATGGGGATGACACCACTTAGGTGAGATGTGTGTGTGTGTAATCTAGTGAAATTAGAAAACAATCAAGTGAAAGGGTTGTTTTATAGCCCCTTTTCACACTGAGTAGTTTTGGAACAAATGTTCCCACAGTTCAGGAAGAGGTACCAAACCATCTCTTAGGTAGGTGCTACCTGGCAGTGTTCTTCAAACCTCATGGTCTGCGCAGTCCAGTAATGAGTCTTGAGGTGAAAAGTGGAGTATGCAGTAAGTGTATAGAGTATGTGGCTGGAAATGCTATAAGATTTTAATATTTTAGAATATAAAATCAGTGACACTGTATGCCACCTTCCTCAGAGTTTTTTGAATGCTGCTGCCACTAAACTAGATGTTTTAGCAGACTTTTTTGGCAATTCTATGCCTTTAATTCCCACTCTCATTTCCAGCCTTTCCTTATCATGTCCTGCTTAGACCCGTAGATTGAAGCTGCCAATATAAACTGCAAGGAGAGGAACTACTGAGGAAAGGGATTTACTGCATTTCATTCTCAAACAATTAGTAATCATTAATGTAAGAGATAAAGGAAAAAGAAATACCCAGATTCTTGAACACAGGGCAGAGTATATAATGCTGAAGGGTAGGAAATCCGTTGTATAGTATATCTAGAAACTTTCAGCCAGTGAGTTTCTCTGTGCAGGATAAACAGTGTTGTTTATCCAGAGTCAGAAACTTTCACATTCTGGATCATACAATTTCAAAATTCCAGCTCTCCTGTAAGATTCAAGCTTCTTCCTACTTCTTTGCCTTTTGCCCCATGAATCCTGTGATACAAATCTGTCATGGTTTAACATTTCAATGAACTTCTCTTGCTGGTAGCCCAGCTAGCAACAAGGGGTTCTTGCTGCAGTAATTCCCATAACATGCAGCTCCTTTCCCAGGCTACAACAATTTAAATATATTTCCATTTCTTTCACTCCTGGTACCATTTGGATCAGACTATCACAATTAATAGCTGAACAGCAAGAAGAGTTGAAAATTTGATCTAGTGCATTCAAATCAAACCTGCTATTATCTCAAACCCCTCAGGTCCCATGCTGGGCACCAAGAAGGTTTAAACCAGCTGGTGACTAAGCCCCACACAGCCACTCTCTTGCTCTTCCCTGGTGGGAAGGGGGAGAGAATCAGAAGAGTAAAAGTGAGGAAACTTGTGGGAGACTCGTGGGCAAAAGGCACATATGCAAGCGAAGAAAATCATTCTGCCTTCAGTGATCTTCAGCCAATTTATTTGTATCGAGTGCAGTGCAGGGCAGTAAGTATTTCTAGAATAGGAAACTGCTCTTACAAACCCTCCAAAAGGACTGCTCCATGTCCTTTGGTTGCTTTTACTTGTGAGAGAGATGAGTGGGCTTGTGTTTCCTAGTGCCAGCACACAGGCTGTCAGGGTTAGCATGTAATACTGAGCATTTCCTCTTGCCCTAGGGAATTGAACTTACCCTGCTTCTGGTGCCAAATATAGCACTTGTGAGGCTGGAGTTGGGGAAGGAAAACTGGTGGAGGAATGGGAAAGGTAGAGGAAAGGACACAGTAGCTTGGAATAGCCTTTCATGTCTCCTGTTCAGAGGGTGTGTGGCAAAATAACATCTTTGGAGGGGAATAAAAACACAAAAAAGGAAGATGGTATATCTGTGCTATGTTTTTTTATTTGGTCATTCCTCACTTTCTCTCCCTCCCTCCCTCCCTCCCTCCCTCCCCACAGTAAGGATGAAAGGACAAAACAGCTGGACCAAACCATGCATTTACTTATGTCCTGTGTTTTGGCATGGCAGAACTCCTCCTTTGCTCTCAAAGTAGATTTAGGATTTTATTATAGCCTTTTGGCAATCATCAGCTCTGTCCCCGAGGCCCAGACAAAATCTGCAACGACTTTCAACTTTGGTTCCTGCAAAACTTTGAAGATGCCTTCAGCTGTTCATCCTGCACTTTTCCACAATACTGGGGTGATATTGTGGAAAGATGAAGGAGGGGAATTATTAAACAGAAAACGTTGAAAAAAAGATCCAAAAAAGTTCAGCTCTGTTCAGGGGAGAGAAAAGAATTGATAACTTAAATGCACTGAATGCCACAGTTCTTATTCATGTGTACACCAAGGCAAGGAACTGAAAGAAGTTATTATAACAGTGACTACAACTAAACTATCTTGTATGCTCCAGATGACTGGAGGTTTTTGAAGTTACTTAAATTACTCTCTTAATACTGTAGAAAAAAGAAACTTCTGTTATCTGCCAAAAGATATGACACTGGTTGGTTGGCTGCCTGATCAAGTGTACTGCAGCCTTCATTCTTTATAGTATCTCTTCTGTTTCCTTCCTTCCTTCCTTCCTTCCTTCCTTCCTTCCTTCCTTCCTTCCTTCCTTCCTTCCTTCCTTCCTTCCTTCCTTCCTTCCTTCCTTCCTTCCTTCCTTCCTTCCTTCCTTCCTTCCTTCCTTCCTTCCTTCCCTCCCTCCCTCCCTCCCTCCTTCCCTCCTTCCCTCCTTCCCTCCTTCCTGTAAAGTTTGTAATGAAGAAACTGGGAAGAACAATTTTTTTTAAAAACAATTCTGAATATTATTTTGCCTATTTTATAGTTCCTGTTTTTACTGTATAGAAGATAGTGCTTACACAGACATACTTTTCTGGGGTTACTGCTTCTCTTAGCAATCTCTTCATTGCTGATTAGTCCATTCTATTTTCAGTTCTGTGCACTGAAGGTGAGTGTGTGGAAAAGATAGCATTTGATTTTTATTTTTCTTTTTCTTGGTGTGGAGACCAGCCACAGTGCTGCTTCACAATAACACACAGAGAGTCCTGCAAATCGCCTACAGTAATCCAGCAAGTATTAAAAGCAGCAAATTTCCCATTCATCTAACATTATACTGTTTCCAGAAATTCTTCATACTTTAAAGCTGAGACCAGATGGGATCTAATGGCAGAACTGGCTACTGTAGAGCAGGGAAGAACTGAATTCCCAGCTCTGTGCTGGGTGAAATTGGTTCTCCATAATCTGCTCCTGCCAGGCACGGCTGACACAAGGCAATGCTGCAGAAGATATGAGCTGAGGGAAGGGAATCCCCAGGGTTGTGTATGCATCCTAATGAGCAGCTTGTGTGACTTGAGGTTAAGTTTGCCTGATGGGCAGGTGAGTATCAAAGGCAACATTATCCTAATGCAGTCTTCATTGTTTTCTGAGAGGCTTTTGCTGGCTTTCAGCACAGTAATGTGTCTGCTTGGATCTGAACCTCAGTGAGGGGACATGAAGCTCCCTTGGGTAATCACAGGGAAGGTATTATAGTGCAGTGGTAATATGTGCACACTTCAGTGGGTTAAGTACAGAATTACTATTTAATATTAGCTGGGTTTTTTTCCATTTTTCAACCCAGGCTACTGAATGTAGACCAGGAACTGAATAGAAGGAGCACTTTAGGGAAAAAAAAAAAAAGTGAGAGAGAGAGAAAAAGAGAGAGAGAAATTAGGTTGATAATGATTGTGGAAATGAACCTGAATAGTAGGATCCTCAAGTAGCACATTTTCAATGCTGTCAATGGCAATGAAAGTACCAGCAGGAATGCCAGGAAGGAAAATGAGCAAATGCAAGAAAGAGCTAAGAAAGGAGACAGGCTGAAAGAGCATTTATAAAAAGAGTTTTATTGGTTGGTAAATTCATTATCGACTGGGCAAGGGTGAGTATCAAAATTACTAATGAAGTTGCTGAGTTGGCTTTTTTTTTAAATGGAGTTGCAATCACCAAGATATTATTACCTTACCTAATGTGAATAAACCATATTCCTTTCCCATTAACTTCACAGAAATCAGCAGGCATCTAAATCAAATAATAAATAGGGATTAAGTGTTTTCACTTAGAGTGCTGTTCTAATGTCAGTGCTGTTTTGGTTGGGTTTTTCTCAGGAAAGAGAAACTATTCTAACATCACAGTTTTTCTTGTTCTTATACTAATTGAACTACAATTCAAACTGGAGAAACTTGATCATAAACGTCACCCAACATATGCACTTTTCAGTAGGTAATGCTTATGTAAGCTCTGTCTTTGAAAAATCAAGCAGTTATGCAGAGGACCTGAAAGATTTATGCAGAAATATTCTGCACATTGCAGTTTTTTAAACTAAGAGCTGCTGAGGGGATGTAGCCCAGGACAATGGACTCTAAACTAGAATAAAAAAGACTGCCAGCAAAAGTCAAGTCAATAACAAAATAGAGGGAAAGAAAGCATACGTGTTTTCTTGCAGTCTTGAGTTAGTCTTAATTAAGCTGCTGTTACATGAAATCACTGAAATGGAACCTGCTTATACATCCTCCTGGTTCACCCCATTTCCATCTCTAGCTGTGAAATCTCTGGGAGTTGTTCTGTGTTTTCATTTTGTGTTTGTATAGGGCTCACAGATTGGAGAGATTCTGAGTGGGGACTCCTAGAGGACAGTGCAAAACTGAATGGAAATTATTGCTGGTGGTGATGATGATGATGATAAAATAAAATAAAAATAAACTATTATTATTATTCCTGTTATTTATCATTAATAATAGAATAAATAATAAATTAATAATAAAGATCAGTTACCAATAAAATATTTTATTATGTCATCAATAACAATAAGACACAACAATAAATATTACTTCATTATTAATAATAATTATTAATAATAGCAATAATAATAATAATCTTAAACATTAGCACTCTTAGTGAAATAACCCGGTTGCATTTTAAAAGTACAGCAGACTTGTTTCTTTCAGATGTAATTTTCCAGAAAAGTATCATCTCTACAGAACAGTAGAGAAGATCAGGTTACACTATATTATATAAGCCACTCTCACCAACCAAAGCAGAACCTAAACAGCACAGTTGAAACATCCCTCACATAAACATGGTACATTTAAACATATACAAATTATTTCTGCAGCAATATCTGTACTATTTTATGCAATCAATTTTGTGACCAACTTTCAAGATGTCTTGAAGGTGCTTTACCAAATAGAAACTAGGGAACATGTGGACAGGAGACTCTTTATTAACTAAACCTGGAATAGCTGAACTTATTTAAACAGTGCAACTTGATGCCAAAGACCTCTCTAGTAAACTGTCTAGCAAGATTACAATCCAGTAACTGCAGAATAAGTAATTTCATAAGTAAAGAGCACTGTGAAATCCAATCCCTGAGACTGTTAAAATGCTATCTACTGAGAGCCAATGAAGCTCTAATCAGGTGACACTATCAGGGGCAGTAGGGTCTCCAGATCTTTATTGAGCAAACACAGACAGAATCAGCCCTAGGTTGTTTCAGGGACTAAGAGAAAATCAATTTTTCAAGTAAAAGCTGTTGTTTATTCTCTGTGTGTCAGGCTTCTGATCTCTGTTAGTAGATAAATCCTTTGGTCAGCAGCACTAGCCTGTGCATCACAGAAACACATTAACAGCAAATAGGACCTTCCAACTCTTCAGTCTGGGCAGCAGGGAGGACTGAGATGTATAGTATGGAAAGACAGACAAAAATTAAAGAAAGAGGGATGGTGTTCCTTCTTATGACTAATGCTTTATAATTCCTATTTCATTTTTCTACTTGACCTGTGATCTCTCTTTTAAAGTTTCTATCTCGAGACCAAATAAAACCATAATTCAGGAATTGCATGAATGACAGTATCTTAACTTTAGTTACCTAAAAGCTCACTTACACATCTCAGATCAGTTGAAATGGATTTTTAAATTCTGCTTAATTTACTGAAGTTCTAGACCATTTTAAAATCCTTTTAACCATCTCACCAGATTAATACGCACTGTGTATTTACAGTATGCAAATGATCCAGCAAAATCTTCTTATAAAGACTAACATTTTTTTTGGTTTCCAGCTACTTTTTGTTATTGGAACTTTGATTTTTATCCACCATGATGCACGAATATCCTAATTGCTCATACATTTGAAAAGTGATCATGCGGTTTCACTTTCTTTTCTTTTTCCTTGGTGAGGTTGTTGTCTGTTTTCCTGGCCTATCTCTACTTTCTTCTGAGGGCCAGAAAACCAGTCAGACTTCAAAACATGTTGTGAAAATTGGCAGGAAAACAAGAAATTCCAGATCAAAGACTAACACACTCAAAGCTCAATATAGTTCCAAGCAGAGCAGAAGGCACTAAGTTGCAGCATCTCTGCTGATATGGTCACTGTGGTGGAACTGCCCTTCCCAGTCGTGTAATTTCAAAAGACTCATGTTTGATTTTCAAATAAATTCCAGATTTTTAATTACTGAAGATATTCCTGGCATCCTCCTGCATTATCATTAGGGCATGAATACTGTTCTTTTATGCTGTAATCTTGCATAACTCTGCATTAGACTGAGCCATGAACTACACATTTCATTTACTCTCCAGTATTTGTTGTAATCATGCAGGCTTGAGCAGGGAAAGACTATCAGAATATTAACTCTTTCTTCTCTCCTCTCCTTTGTGACTAAACAAAACTCAGAATTTCTTCTGATTTCTCCTACTTGCAACCCCCTTTTTGCATCTTTCTTTTGAGTAGTTCCTTCAGTGAAAAGAGCAGTGCTGTGAGCACTACAATTTTATGTGCCTAGTTTCCCAAGGCATGCTGTGTTTAAAACCTGCTTAGTAGCCCCTACTGCTGGTTTTTCATTTGTCACTATTGACACTAATATGTGCTCTCTCCTCTACCTGGGCACATATTCTCCCAGAGCTTCTAAATCTCAATATATCAGAGACTGACATCACCAGATTTGGTGGGAGCTGGCTGATACATCCGGCTACAAAGCTAACAGAGAGATGGTATAAATGTCTTTCCTTGGGAAATACATTAGAAAATACAAATGTACGTTGTCCTCAAGTCTGTATTGCTCTCATTTTTCATGTACCAGAGGTAAAATAGCCAGAATGTACAGATTCACAAAAGAAATTATGCATACTGCCTTACTTTATGGGGCAGACCTGGACTTGTGCACACCAATTCTGTTTCAATTTTTACTCCATCACCTGGAACCTCCAGAACTTACCACCAGTCAAAGGACTTCTGTGAGGAAGCAGCAGGGGCTCAGAGCTCAGCTACTGTGCCCACCTCTAGCCAAACAGACTGCCTGGTTGCTGAGAAATTCGTTATTCTTTGAAAAGGCAGTTAGATTTGAGCAGTTATGTTATTCTTAGAGTGGTTTCCTAAAAGAAGCACAGACCACAGGTGCCTTTCCATTCCCTGACAGTGGCCTGCATAGTCCATTTCCAGAGCAGTGGTGGAGGAATCCAACTCTCTCAGTAGATTGTGTCAGTCCACTGCTATGAACATAAAGCTGGATTTCACTCCCATGCTTATAAGGTTTCCCCCTGCTGTGCTCTGATTGCTTCAGCTTTTTGGCATAACTCAGCACGACCTGCCAGATGGCTTACTCACAAAGGGAATTCTCTTTCAGATAGCTTCTGGAATTTTCCCAATGACAACCTCTTTTAGTTCTGGATAGTTCTGGGCCCTTCCAGCTCACCTCCTATAAATGCAAAAATCCTCACTGCTAATGCACATCTCTTCCTCATTCATCCTCTCCCCCCAAAAATCCAAAACACAACATCTCACAACATTCAGGTTACATAAGGAAATAGCACAATGGTCTCTTTTACAGTCAGTCACTGTGTGCTTCTTTTAAAAGGGTTGCTCACAACCTTAAAACATTAAAAGAAAAAAATTCAGATAATTTGCACTGAATTCCATGTAGAGTTATGTACATTAATGCAGAGTTATCTATGTTAGCAATTGAGGGCTGAGAATTTTTGTTTGCCCCTAAATGTGTTTCTTTGGAGGAAATGAAACCATTTTTTCCTAGGAAACTTTAATATATACTTTGACTTTTACACAATATGGGCCTTCTTTTCCTTAGAAATCACTTCCCTCTAAAGACTCTTTTACATTTACTTCTCTTTGTAAAATCCCAATGATCTTTATGTTTTGTAGATGTTCTTTGATGATTGAAAAGGGATATCTCTAGTTTCTTGTGAATAGTTTTTTGGGCCATAGGGAATATTAACTTTGTACTCTGTGATGTATTTGGAAAGCATTTCTCTTACAGCTGCTGTGCAATTTTGTTTTCAGTCTCAAAACAAGGATTTTGAAAGTTTTAAATTTTTTTCTTCTTTCTTATATAATTTATTAGAGCAGTTCCTGTGTGCTGATATAAATCATAACTTTATTGTTTACTTTGAAAAGCCTTTTTGTCTGAACATTATTTCTATAGCATTCCCAAGCTTTCCTATTCCTTGGGTTTTAATTCAAAGTTACACTCCTTTTTTATTTTATAGAAAATAAATCAAGCTGGTCAAAAACCTTGGAAAAAGCCCAAACCAGTTTCTTCTGCTGGCTTTTCTGGCCCACCAGATGAAGTACAAGAAGCTTCCTTTCCTGCTGGGACACAGAGAATGCTAGATTTAGTTTTTAGTTGTGACAATAAGTCATCTGTATATGGTAGTCTGATGTTGTGACCAAACTGAGCAACATCTCAACTAGTAAAGTTATTAAGAGGGAATAGCACCTCAAAAAATGTCTAAAAGACATACCTGGGGTCCACTTCTTTTTTGATAAGTCTGTAATTTGATGGACCTAAATAGGTTCTTTTAAAATTTCTAATTTGTCCATGGATATCTTCCATTTTCTCTTTCAAATTGCTCTTTTACAATAGATCTTATTGATCTTTCATAAAATTCACGTTTTATTTTTTTAGGTACTTATTCTTTCTAGGAGAGATACATCATTAAATGATTGGGAGATTGAAGGATTGAAAAGATAATTAACACTTAGATTAAAGTTCTGCAGATCAACAGCATTGTCTGAATTGTCTCCATTTTAAGCAATAATAATAATTTCTTTCTAACCACATATCTAGCAACAAAAAATTGAAGTGGAAATTACTCTTTTGAGAAAAGCAGTAATAATAATGTCTGCCAGTCATAAATGAGGCTAAAAGTCACAGAAGTCAGAGTGAGTTCTTAATTTTTATCTTTACAAGTCTACTTTGAGTTTTCATATAACATTATTATTGTATATTAATTCTTTTCCTTTTTGCATTATCAAATCATCACTCTACCTCATGGAACTCACCTTTCCAAAGTAAACACTTATTTCTTATTTCCTTTGATAAAAGGAAAGTGATACCAATCCCCAAACTAAAATTACGCTTCAGGGATTACAAATTACATGTTTAGGTATTCCATCTGAAAATGGTTTCTTCTTTGTCACCATTTTCCTTAGTTGCCAAGGTCACAAAGAGATGTCATGGCAAATATTTTTTGAATATAGACTGGTTTTACCTGGATGCTGCACAGTCTGCTGTACCCCTGCTCCAACTTTTGGGATCTTCAGCTTCCATCCATTGGGTCTTGTTTCCAAACCATGGCTGAAGTGCAATCTGGAAGGCAAAAGTACTCTGAGGCTTTCTTTGCTTCAGGGAGTCCACTGGGAACACAAACCTTTTGTTCAAGGGGCTAGGAATGGTGTCAGTGGAGTAAAAAATAATCATTTCTCTTTATCCTCCTACAGGTACAGAACTACTAGACAAGGTCTGATTCATCCCTGGAATAGCACAGAATCACAGGATGAGAGAATGGTTTGGGTTGGGAGGAACCTTCAGGACCCTCTGGTTCCAACCCTCCTGCCAAGGTCAGGGACAGCTCTCACTAGGTCAGGCTGCTCAAAACCCCAGCCAACCTGTCCCTGAATCCTCCAGAGATGGGGCAGCCACCACTTCTTTGGGCAGCCAGCTCCAGTGTTTCACCACCCTCACAGTCAAGGATTTCTTCCTAATATCTAATTTAAACTATTCTCTTTCGGTTTAAAGCCTTTCCCTCCTAAAACCACATTCCCTTGTAAGAAGTCTCTCTCTGTCTCTCTTGTGGCCTTCTGCAGGTGCTGGAAAGGACTCTGAAGTCCCTCCAGGGCCTTCTCTTCCCCAGGCTGAGCAACCCCAGCTCTCTAGGCTGTTTCAATAGGAGAGGGATTCCAGCCCTCTGAGCATTTTTGTAGTCCTTCTCTGGACCCACTTCAATAAGTTATCTAGGCTTTATAGCAGTTTTCAGGCTGTATATCAGACTTTAACAGGAAAACTGACATTTTTGATTTCAGAGTCTAAGCAACCATAAGACAGCAAAAACAAAAACAAAAATGAGAAAAATCTCCACAAAACAAAAAACCAAAACAAACAAAAAAACCCCAAAAAAACCAACAACAAAAAGGAATCAAAACCTGTCCACTCAACGCAGAATGTATTTTTCTTGCTCTAGACTCTTCAATTTAGAAACCCTTTTTTTTTCCCCCAAATAAATTAGAACAGCTGACAGCAGTAAATATACACAGAAAAACAGGAAAAAAATACAATTGGGAAAATATTAGGAAGACAGAGTAATAGAGTAATTTCTTTTTCTCTGTACTTAAAATGTGAATTGTGAAGACATGTTCACTTGCCCATACATACAACTATTCTTACTGAGGTACAGCTAATGTAAATAAATAACCAAGTGTATATATACAGAAAAGTAATTTAAATTATCATTATTGATGAAAAAAAATTTACCCTTCCCATCCATTTAAAAAAATTCTGGTTTTCATCCATACAGCATTGTGCCTTTAAATATTGGAAGAATGGTAAATAAGATTTGGGGTAGGGGAGGGTTTGATTTAAAAAGTGGCACACAAAAATAGTTATGTCTGTATAAGCTTGGAAAACACATTCACTACTGATCTAAAGAGACACCAGAGATTAAAATGTGATTCATCACAGAAGCATAGAAATAAATTATACATATGGCTGCTCTCAGTGTGAATATCCATATTTACATGAGAAAAAGTCATCTTATTACAAAAGAACAGTCATCTGCTAATAAGAGTACTTCTCACTTGTCATTAATCTACCCCAAAAGCTTGTGCACCCATGAGGAGTGAAGCTTTATCTCGTAAGTTTGGGGACTAAGAGTGGCTGAGCAGGTTCGGCTCAGAACCAGACAAGAACCTGCTCTGCCTGAGCTCTGAGCCAAGCAGAAGCTGGGTAAGCCAGTTTTCTGCAGCCTCAACTTTGGAGCAATATGTTCTGCTTATCAAACTTTGCAAGCTACAAATGTTCACCTCGACTCCAGGCTTGTTTGAAGGCTATGCAAGGTGACCTCCTGTCCTCGAGCAAAAGGCTTAGGAAATGCTGCCAGGCTGCCCAGTCTAGACGTGATGCTAACACCTCTTCTTTGGATCTGTCTCCCTGCATCTGATTTGACACGGGAGACCTTTTTTTGAGTTTAGTATGCTAAAGAAAGTACATTAAAGGATAGCATCAGGTTTGCCATATGTCTTTGATAAGTACCTAGGATTATGTTTGTTCTTCTCATGGCAGCACGACAGCTCTCAGTGAGCATGCTGGGCTAATTCACCAGTTGTATCCTCCAGTTAAGTCATAACCAGCTACCCAATTATAGAAGAATGTCTGGGCATTAATAATCCAGTGTCCAACCTTGATTTTATACTAATACTCTAGTGGGCAAAATATTCCAGATTATGTCATTTAATTTTCTAGCCCTCCTCTACACTGACATGGCTTTCTCATTTTGCATCACTAGGATGTTTTTTCCATAAACAGTATTTTTTTGCCTTTGTTAATCAAAAGATTAAGTGTGATCAGACCAATTGCTGCTTAAAGAATTTCATTAGTGACCAGGTTCCAGACCAATAGCTCTCTTTAGTACAACTTTCAGTGCACTCTAGGTGTCATTAACACTGTATCAAATCCATTTCTCCCCACATAATATTCATAACTTTCCATTGTAACTAAAGAGAAGCATTTTCTCCATGATTTGGAAATGCTTATAGGTGCTTCTGTGTCTGGATAAAACTGTCCCAAGTTTAGTAAATGTATTTATATGCCCAGTAGTAGGAGGGGATGGTGGTGGCAATGGTAGTATTGGTGTTTGGATTACACATAAACAATACCAGCAAAAAAACAAACTGAAATTTTCCACTCCATCTAAGAGTGTGAAAAGTAGGACCCACATTAAAGAGCACTCTAAAAATGACACTATTCCAATTTTATTTTTACAAAGCTCATAGATTTTTACCTCTGCAGTCACAAATTAGACAAGATTTAAAAAAAAAACTTTTATGAAAAAAATGAATAAATCAATATTTTTCTATGTCCTTTTTTCAGATAGGACATATCATAGCCTGACTCCTTGAAAAAACTCACAAATTTTTATCATTGTTCTTACAGTAATCAATCCCCAAAAACTGTCACTGAAAAAATGAGAGGCTTAGTTATAGCAGAGGGAAGGGCTAATAAAGTTTTACCTTGTCGATCTGTTATTGTACTTTATATTTGAAGCTCTCTAACACTTTTTTTTGGGCTTTAATGAAAATCTTCTGCTCAGTCTTTAAGGAAAAAGTAATATATTAATCTATTCTGCTAGCAAGCCTTACTAAAATCTAACTTTGTGCCTCTGTTGAATAGTTGATCTATAAACACAATATTTTACTGGTTCAGGAGAGAAACATACCAACTGATCCCTCTGGCCACTGAACTAAGTAGCATACAAATACAAATATTTTGTTCTGGTGAAATCCATCTTAGACCAGCTCCTGGTTTCCCTTTGTTTTCATAAATATAAGCTCAGTTCTCTTCCTATTTAATCTTTTCTTCAACTCCCTTAATTGACCTTTTCTATAAATTGATCATCTTTCACAGTACTTCAGCATTAATTATTATACCTCTTTCTTCCCTTTATATATCCAGGAAACAAAACAATGTAAAAGTGTTTTGCTATAGCTTCCTAATTAAGACTGAATCAAGGATTTAGCTTCATTGTTATGTATGAAAAAGACAGCATGTGTGTTGCTGAGCGCAGAATAAATTTCCTGATCATTTGTATGTAAATCGGTTAATTAGTTTATGAGGAAATAGAATTAAAAATATTGCCTTTGAGAAATTTAACACCTGCTGTACCTCCCTGCCCCATGGATTTTCCCCATCAGGGTCCTGTCCATGGCACCCCTGTGTCAAAGCTGGTCCTGAGCAGAAGCTGCTGAGCCCCAGGACACTCCAGCCCTGGCAGGATATTCTCCTTCCCCTTCAAAAGAGGTTGCAGGTTTTGTTCATACATGGTTGGTTTTGATCACCTCGTTCTCCAGCCTCTGTGGGTGGGTGAGAGCTGCTCAAAACCAGCTAATCAATAGTTATCTGGGTGAGGAAAAAACAAATAACGGAGGAAAGTTTTGAAAAAAGTGTCTCAAGGTATTTACCGCTACACAATATTGACAAAGACCTACTGGGAAGCTAAATCTGCCAATCAAACTAATTGGATTTAGCAGGAAATGATGGATTGAAGATGTATGAAAATAACCATCAGTGTGACTGAAAAATGAAATGCCAAATAAATTTACAATAGCAGTTGTATCTAGTATATCAGCCTCCTGTCTGCCTAACCTGTGGCAGAGAGAATAAATCATAAATTTTGGGCTCTCCTGCCAAGATAGAAACATTAATCACATATAGTCTGCAGGTCCTGCTATGAATAAATGTAACTTCTGACATAATTTTTGGCAAAAACTGCAAAATTGTGTATGCCAAAATTAGGTTTGTAACCAATATTTGTTCTTGTCATAGAAAGCATATCACAGAAAATTATGTTAAAGTGCTCTGTCAATCAAATAACCCATTTTTGTAGTATCTCAGAATTTTTTTAATTTCTGCTGCTCCTTTACCATGCTGTTGCATATTTTAATGTGTTCAGAGCAAAGGAATATCTTAGTATGATTATGAAGCTAATTTTATTATAAAATTTTAATTATAAATTTTAATGTGGCAACCATTACATATTTTTACGTTGAATTCTGTGCAGAGAGTCATTAGAGCAGCCCTAATTATTATGTATTCTTTTCATTTTCCTTAGAAATCTGAAATGAGAGATGTAATTGTTTCTTTTAAAGAAAAACTGTAGTTCAACAGTATTTGAAGAGTTAGTATAAAACAGCCCTTTTGGTTCATTCTCTTTGTATCCAAGTCAATAATCCCAAATTCCTTAGCAGCACTTTGGGATCAGTATTGGTGTTGCAACTCATTTTTCCTGAGTTTACACCACAATGTGATTTTCAGTGCACTTTCAGTCTAAATACTGATCTAGTTTTTACTTCCTGTTTTTTTTCCATCAGCATTCTTTGATTTTTGTAAAGCACAAGAAGAATTTTAGTGTTTGATTTCATTAACCCAGTGCAAGCAAATAGTTCAAGTGAGAATTACAGATATATATTTGCTACCTTTGAAAGTCACGCTTTCTTTTAATTTAATATTTTCTTTCACTTTTCAAGACCTTCTGTTGTCCATTGCAAAAGAAACTTCCCAAATGGCTGGCAGAACACTAAGCTGTTCAGTGAACTGTCATACCACAAAATGTTTCTGGATAAAAGTGTTCCTTCTTACCACAGCAGTCTTAAACTGACTTTCCTAGATCTGCTGACAACTCCTGTTCATTTTCAGCAAAGTAAATAATTTTTTTAAACAGTTGCACACTCATTGGCAACACAAGGCTGCAGAACATTTCTATTAGGTTTTTGAAAAAATATTATCCTCGATAATATAGTCAGGTAGATATTGTGCATATATTGCATCTAAATAATGTTTTCTCACAAACAAAAACAATTAAGAATCTTCTGTACTATCATGTAGTCAAGGTTAGTACTACAGGGATGCAGCATAGCAGATATATACTATATCAATTAAATATGTAAGTGCATATTGTATATATTGTGTTATGTATAGCATGCAGCTACAGTACAATATATATCTATACTCTGTATCTAGACATACAGTATATGCTGTATGTATATAGCATATATACATACATATATGTATCTGTATATATATAGAGTGTATATACATTACATATATAGTTTATATACATTATTTCAGACATTGGAATAGGCTGCCCAGAGAAGTGGTGGAATCCTCACTCCTGGAAGTGTACAAAAGGAATGTGGATGTGACACCTGGGGACATGTTTTAGTGGTGACCTTGGTGGTGATGGGTTAATGGTTGAACTCCATGATTTTAGAGTTCTTTTCCAGCTTGAATGACTATGATTTAGTATCTACACATGGTATTTTGTAATGCCCGCTATATATATTTGTGTATTGGTTTGAAAACAAACCAGTGGGAGATCACAAGTCAAGATTGAAATTAAAAATAAGTGAAATAATACAAGGAAAAGCATTGACAAAGTCAGATACAACCTAACACCCTGTTAGGGTGGTAGTAGCAGTCTAACTGAAGTAGTCCAGTTGAAGTGGTGATCTTGTGAAGGTCTAGTTTCTAGCTGAAGATTTAGTAGTAGCTCTCGTCTTCTGGGAACCCAGTAGACAGGGCTCACTCAGGCAGTTTTAGGGCTAGGTTATATCTAGGTGGGAACACCTGGCTCTTCTCTCCTCGGCAGAGCATCTCACAATGGGATGAGATAAGTCTATGAGTCACACGGTGGGTCCCTGATGGCCCATTGCCTGTCATGCGGGGTGGGTCATTAGCAAGTGATAATAGCTAACGGATGGCCCATTGCCTGTCATCCGGAGTGGGTGATAGCAGCTAACGGCCCACAGCTGGTGGTAATAGAATACTTAACTACATCAATATTGCAACCTAGGACATTATCCACCCCTTATTCTATTACTATTTACACAGTTCTTACTTAAGATAAGGTCTCTTTGTGGGACACAACGGGTTTTCCCATCTGCTTGCATCACCCACCAAGTATAACTAGGTCTTTGGGTAAAAACAACCCCACGGATGGGCTTGCCTTTGCCTGAGGTGGGACTAATCTAAACAGTCTTTCCTAAAAAACTTCTTATGTGTACCACAGGGACTTTATCTCCATCTACTGTGTGCAAAGGTTTGGACTCGGCAGGACCGGCTCGATTGATAGAACTTCTTGTGTTAATTATTCAGGTGGTCTTTGCTAAGTTCAGTTCTCAATTTTTGAAGGTTCCCCCGCCAAGTGCTTTCAAAGTGGTCTTAAGTAGTTCGTTGCACCGTTCAACTTTCCCGGCAGTTGGTGCATGATAGGGGATGTGGTATATCCATTCAATTTCGTGTTTTCTAGCCTAGGTGCTTATGAGGCCATTCTTGAAATGGGTTCTATTGTTAGACTCGATTTTCTCAGGGGTACCATGTTTCCACAGGACTTGCTTTTCTAGACCTAAGATGGTGTTCCGGGCAGTAGCATGAGGCACAGGGTAGGTCTCTAACTATCTTGTGGTTGCTTTCACCATGGTCAGCACGTAGCGCTTTCTTTGGCGGGTTTGGGGAAGTGTGATGTAGTCAACTTGCCATACTTCCCCATACCTGTACTTTGACTATCGTCCACTATACCACAGAGGCTTCACCCGCTTGGCCTGTTTGATTGCAGCGCAAGTCTCACAGCTGTGGATGACCTGTGAGATGTTGTCTATGGTTAAGTCCACCCCTCGGTCACGAGCCTACCTGTATGTCACATCTCTCTCTTGATGACCAGAGGCATCATGGGCCCAACGAGCTAGAAATAATTCTCCTTTGTGCTGCCAGTTTAGATCTACCTGTGACACTTTTACCTTGGCAGCTCGGTCTACCTGCTCGTTGTTACGATGCTCTTCATTAGCTCGACTTTTAGGTACATGTGCATCTACGTGTCGAACTTTTACGGTCAGCTTTTCTGCCCGGGTGGCGATGTCTTGCCAAATCTCAGAGTCTCTGTCAGTGCGGTATTGCCGGCGGTGCA